>NC_139995.1:13252161-13997161 GCF_964263955.1 Coregonus lavaretus | reverse complement strand
ACTGGAACCATTGAGGGATGAATAATATCTGACCCTGTATCAGTGGTTAGACGTTTCATTTAACTTCTCCCTACTCCATGTAGAGACTAGAGCGGAATCATTCAACGGTGTCATTGTCCTGTTTGTATTGATGTCATGCTATAGTCCCGTGTAGTTCAGTTGGTAGAGCATGGCGCTTGCCACGCCAGCGTTGTGGGTTCGATTCCCATGGAGGACAAGTACGAAAGAAGTATGAAAATGCATGCACTCACTTCTGTAAGTCACTCTGGATAAGGGCGTCTGCTAAATGACAAAAAAAAAAAAATTGTATCCTAAACTTGGTCCTTGGGACCCCAAGGGGTGCCCGTTTTGGTTATTGCCATAGCACTACACAGCTGATTCAAATAATAAGCACCCCTTGGGGTCCCGAGGACCGAGTTTGGGAAACCCTGATATAGGGTAACTGGAACAGATGTGTTAGTACATGTGTGTGTGGTAAAGGTTGACATGATCAGTTCAAGCAGCACCACAGAGATTCCAGAGCCCCTGGACACGCTTAAACACGCATGTTTAGAGGTCGTATCAGCCTGGCGCGCGCACACTCACAAACACCAGCTCATTCACAATCCAGCGACCAGAGAGCGACAGAAACGGAGACAGAGAGAGAGACAGAGAGAGAGAGAGAGAGAGAGAGAGAGAGAGAGAGAGAGAGAGAGAGAGAGACAGAGACAGAGACAGAGACAGAGAAAGACAAAGAGAGCGAGAGAGAGGCTGTAAAGAGACTGTGTGATAAATATGGGCCCTGAGGCATGCATTTGCCTGAATGTTACAGTTTCCACTCAAAGACAGTTAGGAGGAGTGCATTCTGGAACAGGGTTCAGTGATAGGAGACACTAGCAGGAACATGTCTGACCACAAACTGAAACAACTATGCTACAGTGAGGGAAAAAAGTATTTGATCCCCTGCTGATTTTGTACGTTTGCACACTGACAAAGACATGATCAGTCTATAATTTTAATGGTAGGTTTATTTGAACAGTGAGTGACAGAATAACAACAACAAAATCCAGAAAAACACATGTCAATGATGTTAGAAATTGATTTGCATTTTAATGAGGGAAATAAGTATTTGACCCATCTGCAAAACATGATTTAGTACTTGGTGGCAAAACCCTTGTTGGCAATCACAGAGGTCAGACGTTTCTTGTAGTTGGCCACCAGGTTTGCACATATCTCAGGAGGGATTTTGTCCCACTCCTCTTTGCAGATCTTCTCCAAGTCATTAAGGTTTCGAGGCTGACGTTTGGCAACTCGAACCTTCAGCTCCCTCCACAGATTTTCTATGGGATTAATGTCTGGAGACTGGCTAGGCCACTCCAGGACCTTAATGTGCTTCTTCTTGAGCCACTCCTTTGTTGCCTTGGTCGTGTGTTTTGGGTCATTGTCATGCTGGAATACCCATCCACGACCCATTTTCAATGCCCTGGCTGAGGGAAGGAGGTTCTCACCCAAGATTTGACGGTACATGGCCCCGTCCATCATCCCTTTGATGCGGTGAAGTTGTCCTGTCCCCTTAGCAGAAAAACACCCCCAAAGCATAATGTTTCCACCTCCATGTTTGACGGTGGGGATGGTGTTCTTGGGGTCATAGGCAGCATTCCTCCTCCTCCAAACACGGCGAGTTGAGTTGATGCCAAAGAGCTCGATTTTGGTCTCATCTGACCACAACACATTCACCCAGTTCTCCACTGAATCATTCAGATGTTCATTGGCAAACTTCATATGGGCCTTTATATGTGCTTTCTTGAGCAGGGGGACCTTGCGTGGGCTGCAGGATTTCAGTCCTTCAAGGCGTAGTGTGTTACCAATTGTTTTCTTGGTGACTATGGTCCCAGCTGCCTTAAGATCATTGACAAGATCCTCCCGTGTAGTTCTGGGCTGATTCCTCACCGTTCTCATGATCATTGCAACTCCACGAGGTGAGATCTTGCATGGAACCCCAGGCCGAGGGAGATTGACAGTTATTTTGTGTTTCTTCCATTTGCGAATAATCGCACCAACTGTTGTCACCTTCTCACCAAGCTGCTTGGCGATGGTCTTGTAGCCCATTCCAGCCTTGTGTAGGTCTACAATCTTGTCCCTGACATCCTTTGAGAGCTCTTTGGTCTTGGCCATGGTGGAGAGTTTGGAATCTGATTGATTGATTGCTTCTGTGGACAGGTGTCTTTTATACAGGTAACAAACTGAGATTAGGAGCACTCCCTTTAAGAGTGTGCTCCTAATCTCAGCTCATTACCTGTATAAAAGACACCTGGGAGCCAGAAATCTTTCTGATTGAGAGGGGGTCAAATACTTATTTCCCTCATTAAAATGCAAATCAATTTATAACATTTTTGACATGCGTTTTTCTGGATTTTTTTGTTGAGATATTCTGTCTCTCACTGTTCAAATAAACCTACCATTAACATTATAGACTGATCATTTCTTTGTCAGTGGGAAAACATACAAAATCAGCAGGGGATCAAATACTTTTTTCCCTCACTGTACATATCTCTGGAAGGGCTTGGAAAACAGAGAGAGAGAGAAAGAGAGTGAGCAAGTGAGAAAGAGAGAGACAGTGGGGACAAGTGTTGTGTGTGTGTGTGGGGGGGGGGGGGTTCTTCTATACTTGTGGGGACCTAAAAAAGTCCTCACAAGGATAGTAAAACAAGGAAAATTCTCCCTCGTTGGGACATTTCCCACATCCCATGAGGACAAAGGCTATTTTAAGCTTGCAGGTTAGGTTTAGGGTTAGGGTTAGAATTATGGTTAGGGTAAGGGGTTAGGTTTAGGGTTTGGGTTAAGGTTAGGGTTAGTCTTAGGGTTAGGGCTTAGGGAAAATAGGATTTTGAATGGAAATAGATTTTAGATAGAAGTACAAAACGTGTGTGTGTGTGAAGACATCATCTCCAACAGCCCCCAGATAGTCGTCAAACCAGTGGGGGTGAGCCTGATGTCTTAAGTCCCTCAACTCTACTTCCTCTCTCTGCTGACCTTTAACCCCTGAACCCACTGACATAAACACCCCGTCACTAAGTTACACATGTAGCATTACATGCACATGTCAATTACAGCCCTGTGTGAGTGTGTGTGTGTGTCTTCCTGACCCTGTGGCCTGTGTAAATAAGTTATGAGATCTGATACATGTATGTGCTTGTGTGTGTGTGTGTGTGTGTGTGTGGGTGTGTGTGTGTGTGTGTGTGTGCATGTGTGTGTGTGTGTGTGAGCATGGGGGGTACATCTGGTTTGAGTGAGAAGCGGAGGGGCACCGGAGGTCTGATGGGGGTAGAGGGGGGTTAACGCTCTCCCCTGCTGAGGGGTACCTCCAGGGGAGTCTCTCTCTCTTCGGAGTCAAACCCACCTTATTGAAACCACTACAAAATCCAATATTACCACAGTGACACTATTCAGACCAAATACTGACTGATGAAAGCAGTCCACAAGAGTTCCTCTGTCCAGCATGTGTACCTGTGTGTATGTGTGTGTGTGTGTGTGTGTATGTGTGTGTGTGTGTGTGTGTGTGTGTGTTCCCAGGTTTGTGAATTGTGAATCATGAAAAAGCTTGAGGGCAAAATATTTCAAGGCACTCTCAGTAGACCATTTAAAACCTCTTATTCATAGGCTGCTTGGTTATTCCATGGCCAGGATAAAAATACCCGCCTATGCGAAGTTGCTGAACCAGCCTTGATTAAGGGGAGGGTAGGCTATGCTTGATTTTTAATCAAATAAACAAAATGGGGGGGGAAACAAATTGTTTTTTAAAATGTTTTTAAATATGAGATTCACCGGCCCAAAAGGCACATCTCTTGTTCCATGGGCGCAGTGCGTCACGGCTGGATAGGCAAAATCCATGCTATTACCAACTGCGTTACTGCTAGGACCTGCTTAGTGCTGCATGAAATTGTCACTTTTGTGCTTAAATTCCAATACCATAACTTGAAGATTATTTACAATTGAATTGAATTTAACTTAAATTCTCCACTTCTTGAGTAAGTTGAAGAATTGAATTGGAAGTTTAAATTTAATTGGAATTGAGAGAGACAGAGAGAAATTTGGGACAAGTGTGTGTGTGTGCGTGCGTGCGTGTGTGGCTGGAGGGGAGAAAACTGCATTATTCCAAAGTTCAAAGCAAAGCTGAGACTCAGCACACTTTGAGCCCACACACTCACACACACACTGATTGCAAAGTGGAGAGATCTCCTCCAGTGGTGCTTTGATGATGGGGAACACAGCTAAAAGAGAGGCTAGTCTGATTCTCTGTAATACAGTAGCAACCTACCAGCAGAAGAGAACACAGTGTCCACACACACACACACACACACACACACACACACACCAAACAGATATAGATACTGTGTGTGTGTGTGTAAGGTAATGAGGATTCAGGGCAAGATTTGATGAATGTCTTCATTAAAACAGCATTAACAGAGGTGTGAACCAGGGACCAGAGCCAAGACACTGCGGCTGCTCACTCTGCATCAACACACACACACACACACATGCACGCAACCAACTCCTCACCATCCCAGTGTCTGAAGGAGAGGGTATAAGGACATTAGATGGGGAGAATCGATAAAGTGAGCGATGGGGAGAGAAAAGATGCGGAGAGAATGAATGAGCAGAGAGGAAATGGGGAGGCAGGAGAGAAGAGGGGGGTACAGGGGTGAACGGGGGGAGGAGGGGAGAGAGAGAAGAGGGGGAAGAAAGTAAGACAAGAGCTTGGGATAAATGTAGCCCGAGGCTGCTGTGGCCTCCCATCGTTCCAAATGGAATGACCAGTGTGTACGTGTATGTGTGTGTGTGTGTGTGTGTGTGTGTGTGTGTGTGTGTGTGTGTGTGAGTGTGTGTGTGTGTGTGTGTGTGTATGTGTGTGTGATGCGGGAGCCCAAACCTGATTACCCAGCCCCCTGTAGGGTAGACAAATCTACATAATTTTTTTTGCTTCTTCACAAACCCCCCAAAAAGGCAATTCAGTTACCCTGGCAACCAGTCTGCCTGCTTGCAGAATACAATTGATGGAGGGGGAAAACTGAGAGAGAGAGAGAGAAGAAAGGCCCTCGAAAAAGTGTAGTGCGGCCCAGCCCCCGAAGTGACTCTTCTTATCATCTGTAAGGAAGGATTCCTTTGTGTTGTCTTAGGAATGCCTCATTATCTCTCCAACCCCCATTGTCTCACCTCTGAGAAGCAGAGGTTCTGTTGTCTTTACAGGTCTGTAGGTCTGATATCTTATTGGAGGTTAATTTTACAATAATATTATTGGTCAACAACAATTCATTTTCTCTTTCTCTTATGTACTTGCTTTCTTTCTTTCTCTTTTCCTCTCCAATGAGCTTTGGGCCATGGCACACGCCATGGTTTCTTTGTCTCTCTCTTTCTCTCTCTGATCATGCTTAGAATAATGCTTTGTTAATGCCAGTATTGCCTTGTAACTTAAGCCTTATGCCTTGCACACTACATGACCAAATATATGTGGACACCTGCTCGTCGAACATCTCATTCCAAAATCACAGGCATTAATATGGAGTTGGTCCCCCCTTTGCTGCTACAACAGCCTCCACTCTTCTGGGAAGGCTTTCCACTAGATGTTGGAACATTACTGCGGGGACTTGCTTCCATTCAGCCACAAGAACATTAATGAGGTCAGGCACTGATGTTGGGAGATTAGACCTGGCTCGCAGTCGCCGTTCCAATTCATCCCAAAGGTGTTCGATGGGGTTGAGGTCAGGGCTCTGTGCAGGCCAGTCAAGTTCTTCCACACCGATCTCGACAAACCCTTTCTGTATGAACATCGCTTTGTGCACGGGGGCATAGTCATGCTGAAACAGGAAAGGTACTTCCCCAAACAGTTGCCACAAATTTAGAAGCACAGAATCGCCTAGAATGTCATTGTATGCTGTAGCATTAAGATTTCCCTTCACTGGAACTAAGGGGCCTGAACCATGAAAAACTGCCCCAGACCATTATTCCTCCTCCACCAAACTTTACAGTTGGCACTATGCATTCGGGCAGGTAGTGTTCTCCTGGCAACCGCCAAATCCAGATTCATCCATCAGACTGCCAGATGGTGAAGCGTGATTCATCACTCCAGACGGTGCCACGTTAAAAGTCACTGAGCTCTTCAGTAAGGCCATTCTACTGCCAATGTTTGTCTATGGAGATTGCAAGGCCGTGTGCTCGATTTTATACACCTGTCAGCAATGGGTGTGGCTGACATAGCCAAATCCACTAATTTGAAAGGGTGTCCACATACTTTTGTATATTGTACGCAAATCCATTCATTTTACAATGTTAATTAAATATCTGCCTTTGATATAGACAATTCTCAGACCAATTCTTGCTAATCAACGTCAACTCATTGCCTAATGCAACTCATTGCCTAATACTTGCTTGTATAGTCTTATTATTATGAGTCACGTGAGGTATATAGTGCATTCGGAAAGTATTAAGACCCCTTGACTTTTTCCACATTTTGTTACGTTACAAATTGAATTTTTTTTTAAATGTCCTCAACAATCTACACACAATACCCCATAATGACAAAGCGAAAACAGGTCCCCAATCAACCTGACAGCGCTTGAGAGGATCTGCAGAGAAGAATGGAGAAACTCCCCAAATACAGGTGTGCCAAGCCTGTAGCGTCATACCCAAGAAGACACAAGGCTGTAATCGCTGCCAAAGGAGCTTCAACAAAGAACTGAGTAAAGGGTCTGAATACTTATGTAAATGTGATATTTCAATTTCTTGCAAACATTTCTCAAAACCTGTTTTTGCTTTGTCATTATGGGGTATTGTGTGTAGATTGATGAGGTCAAAAAAACAATTTAATCAATATTAGAATAAGGCTGTAACGTAACAAAATGTGGAAAAAGTCAAGGGTCTGAATACTTTCCAAATGCACTGTATATAATATGCATATATCATACATGATAAATATCACTACACTACAAAAGGAGAGCACCTTATCTTTGCAGTGGGAAGCAATCCTATACTCCTCTAGTGGCTTGTTGATACTGACTTGGCCTGTCACATCACTGGTTCTTGAGGTTAGAAGCCATTCTGTACCACCTAGGACAGGGTTTCCCAAACTCGGTCCTCTGGACCCCAAAGGGTGCACGTTTTGGTTTTTGCCCTAGCGCTACACAGCTGATTCAAATAATCAACTAATCATCACTGTGTAGTGTTAGGGTAAAACATTAAGATTGCACGAGGACTGAGTTTGGGAAACGCTGACCTAGGACCTCCTAGTCCTATCCCCGAATGCACTGTGGTGTATACTAGTGGGCATGTGGCAGCTCCCGCCATCGCTCCATCTAAAGGATCTCCCAGGAAGCATGTTGGGCGATCTCCCCATGGTCACATTCATCCCAGGTACGCATGCACACACACACACACACACACACACACACACACACACACACACACACACACACACACGCACACACACACAAGCACACACTACATAATCTACATAAAGGAGATACCTGTGTCCTCTCTCTCCCCATGGGACTTGTCTGTGTGTTTTTATTGTCTCACTCAGTTTATTTACAGCAACTGGGCTTTCTTCTCTCCTCCATAAAACAATCAATAAATACAGGATATGACTCTGTGTGTGTGTGTGTGTGTGTGTGTGTGTATAAACCTGGGCTTTATATAGAGCTCAGTGTTCCTACTGCTATCGACTGTTCTCACCAGCACCAACATCCTATCTCTCTGGGACACACACAGTAGTGATTATTGTGATTATTGGGCCAAGCAGCCTCAGGGGGCGTGTCTAAAGCTAATGTGTCAGATTTCATCAGAACTGACAAACATTACTAAAGAGTGGAGAGAAAGAAGGAGAGAGAGAGAGAGGTGGAGAGAGAGAGAGAGAGAGAGAGAGAGAGAGAGAGAGAGAGAGAGAGAGAGAGAGAGAGAGAGAGAGAGAGAGAGAGAGAGAGAGAGAGAGAGAGAGAGAGAGAGAGAGAGAGAGAGAGAGAGAGAGAGGTGGAGAGAGAGAGGTGGAGAGAGAGAGAGAGAGGTGGAGAGAGAGAGAGAGAGGTGAGAGAGAGAGAGAGAGAGAGAGAGAGAGAGAGAGAGGGGGAGTGAGAGAGAGAGGGAGGGAGAGATAGGGGGAGTGAGAGAGAGAGAGAGGGGAGAGAGAAAGAAAGAGGGGGAGAGAGACATAGCAGAGAAGAAGTGTTTTGGACTGGTGCTCCTGACAATGCTCTCATTGTTCAGCTCACACATAGCCAGAGAGAAAGACAGAGAGAAAGACAGAGAGAAAGACAGAGAGAAAGAAAAAGAAAGAGAGAAAGAGAGGGGTGTCCGAGAGCAAAGCTCATGTTTCACATTCTTACACACTCTCACCGGTTGCTCTGCAGTTGCTGTGAGTGTGTTCATTGTCACTAGGCAGAGCGTGGCACCAGGAGCACAGAGAGAAACAGATACCTTCCATGGCACACACACACACAGCTCTGCTCTACCCAAGCCACTCTCCACTCAGACCTCCAACTATGCCTAAAGACGACATATGAGAGGCTGAAAAAACATACAGAGGAGAATGGTATCCTAACAGTTAGAGAGGCGAGCCAGCAACCGGTGGGTTGCCAGTTTGAATCCCGGATCCAATGGGAAAAATTGGTCAGGAAGTGAGCTGGCAACCGGAGGGTTGTTGCAGAGTTGTGGACTCGAGTCACATGACTTGGAAGTGCCCATCCAAGAAGGCTCAAGGTCATTGGCCACAGATAAAATTATGTCAAATCACGTTATATGATCATGTCAATATCATACTTTCAAAATATTAGCTAGCACGTTAGACAAGGAGTCATCATCATGAACCAAGTCGACAATCTACTGGCAAATCCTTTTCAATTCTTGTCAAATGAAGAGAAATTATAGATAAAATGTATCGGTGCTCATCGGCCATTGGACATAGCCATTACACAACAAGTTGGAAATCGCAAATTCAACATTGAGTGGTTTGGAAGGAATCAGTGGCTAACTGCAAGCGTTGCAAAGCAATCACTAGCCTGCTATTCAGTGGAGTGGGTGTGTGGTTTAAGGGTCTCTTTTCCAAGCTTAAAAGGATAAACATTCAACATCATGGGCCAGAAAAGATTGAATACATTGGCCATGCTGTCAATCCAGCATGACTTCTGCTGCGTTCAAAACAACTGGAAACTCAGACAAAAACAAGCTCCGACTGGGAAAATACAGTCATCCAACTCGGAATTCCAAGTCGGGAACTCTGGCCTCTTTCCAGAGCTCCGACCTGAAGATCACTGACGTCATGATTCGACCTTGTTTATTTCCGAGTTCCCAGTTGTCTTGAAAGCACCATAAATCCAGAGAATGCCAGACTTTGATGACAAAGTTTGATGACAAAATTTGCCCACAAGAAAGACCGCTGTGCCACCTTCTTGTACAAGTGAGCACAGCACAAGGTGAGTCCAAAAAGGTATTGTATGCTGCTGCATAAATGATGTAATATGCCAGGGAGATATGTGTACTGTAGCTAAGAAAGTACTAAGTGTATGTTGTGTAGTAAGCTGTTAGTAGCCCATGTGCCTCAACCTAATAATTTGGTCCCTTTCCCACTCATAACTTAGCCTACTGTTCTGACTTGGTGGTGCACATGTAGCCTATAGCCTGTTTTAGAGAAATGTCATCATCGAATATTGTAAGAGCTTTCATTGTCTGCTTATATGTCCCCTTTATTTATCCTACAGTTCTGACTTGGTGTACAGGGTGAATACTGTACACCATTTATTTAAGCAAGTCAGCCACATCGACTATGTTTTTTTTAAAGACAGTAAATTAGGCTGAATGAACTGTTTAGCTGCCAGACAAGGCTCCGCTGATAGCCAGGTGTAGCAGTGGTAAGGATTCACTCCATGGTGCTGAAAATAAAGCTCTGCTGTTGGGACAGCTTTATGTAGGCCCTAACAGTTTGTGGGCACCGTTTGTCACCGTTATAGTACAAGTAATGTATTGTTTAGTGTTGTGTTGTGTTGTGTAGTGTACAGTCGTGGTCAAAAGTTTTGAGAATGACACAAATACTAATTTTCACAAAGTCTGCTGCCTCAGTTTTGATGATGGCAATTTGCATATACTCCAGAATGTCATGAAGAGTGATCAGATGAATTACAATTAATTGCAAAGTCCCTCTTTGCCATGAAAATGAACTTACTCCCCAAAAAACATTTCCACTGCATTTCAGCCCTGCCACAAAAGGACCAGCTGCCATCATGCCAGTGATTCTCTCGTTAACACAGGTGAGAGTGTTGACGAGGACAAGGCTGGAGATCACTCTGTCATGCTGATTGAGTTAGAATAACAGACTGGAAGCTTTAAAAGGAGGGTGGTGCTTGAAATCATTGTTCTTCCTCTGTTAACCATGGTTACCTGCAAGGAAACACGTGCCGTCATCATTGCTTTGCACAAAAAGGGCTTCACAGGCAAGGATATTGCTGCTAGTAAGATTGCACCTAAATCAACCATTTATTGGATCATCATGAACTTCAAGGAGAGAGGTTCAATTGTTGTGAAGAAGGCGTCAGGGCGCCAAAGAAAGTCCAGCAAGCGCCAGGACCATCTCCTAAAGTTGATTCAGCTGCGGGATTGGGGCACCACCAGTGCAGAGCTTGCTCAGGAATGGCAGCAGGCAGGTGTGAGTGCATCTGCACGCACAGTGAGGCGAAGACTTTTGGAGAATGGCCTGGTGTCAAGAAGGGCAGCAAAGAAGCCACTTCTCTCCAGGAAAAACATCAGGGACAGACTGATATTCTGAAAAAGGTACAGGGATTGGACTGCTAAGGACTGGGGTAAAGTCATTTTCTCTGATGAATCCCCTTTTCGATTGTTTGGGGCATTCGGAAAACACCTTGTCCGGAGAAGACAAGGTGAGCGCTACCATCAGTCCTGTGTCATGCCAACAGTAAAGCATCCTGAGACCATTCATGTGTGGGGTTGCTTCTCAGCCAAGGGAGTAGGCTCACTCACAATTTTGCCTAAGAACACAGCCATGAATAAAGAATGGTACCAACACATCCTCCGAGAGCAACTTCTCCCAACCATCCAAGAACAGTTTGGTGATGACCAATGCCTTTTCCAGCATGATGGAGCACCTTGCCATAAGGCAAAATTGATAACTAAGTGGCTCTGGGAACAAAACATCGACATTTTGAGTCCATGGCCAGGAAACTCCCCAGACCTTAATCCCATTGAGAACTTGTGGTCAATCCTCAAGAGGCGGGTGGACAAACAAAAACCCACAAATTCTGACAAACTCCAAGCATTTATTATGCAAGAATGGGCTGCCATCAGTCAGGATGTGGCCCAGAATTTAATTGACAGCATGCCAGGGCGGATTGCAGAGGTCTTGAAAAAGAAGGGTCAACACTGCAAATATTGACTCTTTGCATAAACTTAATGTAATTTTCAATAAAAGCCTTTGACACTTATGGAATGCTTGTAATTATACTTCAGTATACCATAGTAACATCTGACAAAAATATCTAAAAACACTGAAGCAGCAAACTTTGTGAAGACCAATACTTGTGTCATTCTCAAAACGTTTGACCACGACTGTAGTGGCTTTGCTGGCATGCATCAACAACAAAAAAATGGGGAGTTTTCCCCCCCAAGATTTACATGCTAATATTGCCACTGACATAGACATTTCTGTTTCATGTTCGATAGGACTACGATACATTTTCATTTAGCCAATCATTTCTTACCCTCTGAGTGGGCGCGATGTTTATTGTGCACATGAACGTTCACAAGACTCATGAGGTAGAATATATATTTTTTAAAGTCAATGTATGGTTTCCTTTGTTCATACAGTATTTCCCAGGTTATGTCGGAGTTCCGTGTGTCTCTGTCATGCTGGTTATGCGTAATAGGAGCCCACATAGAAATAGGCTACGTGGTCTGTGCTCTACACTAAGCGAAAATGACTGTTCCATGTATGCATGGTGTTGAAATATCATTAAGAATCATTAAGTCTGATTAAGACAAATGTACCAATGTAACAATTGATGTGAAAATGGCCTTTTACATTGTAGAACCAGTTTATTGGTTGTAATTGCCAATTGGGTAATTGTATGGTCATGGGGGCCAGGTGCTTATATTATGTAGGCCTGCCTGTTTGAGCTGCTGTTAGACAGATTCGATTTGGTTTCTCAAGGGGAACCAGGCTGTGCAGTCTTGCCCTCTACCTGTGTCCGTTCCGATAGGACAGGTTAAGCCTGATACAGAGGCTGTTTCTTTTGGGCTATTGCCTGTGTATATTTGGTAAATCTACTTGTATATTTAGTATATATGGCACTTTCACCATTGGATTACCAAGACAAGTAAATAAATCTACACTCTTGAGCACATCAACCTGGCTTGTCTTCTGCTGATTTCATGCCCTTGTGACTGCTACAAGGTCCCTATTTTACAATTACATCATCAAAATGTGTTGTAGACAAAATAATGAAAAGGGCTGTCTGGTTCCTCAATAAATAAACAAAGATTTGTAGTTGAACAAGTTGTTGCATGTATCGATTTTTTTTCACTTGACTTGACTTGAAAACTTGTGACTCGACTTGACTTGACTTGCTCTTGGAATGCACGACTTGGACTTGACTCGAGCCTTGACCCGTTCTACTTGGGACTCGACTTGAGACTCGGACCTTGTGACTTGAGACTTGCTTGTGACTCGAATAATAGTGACTTGGTCCCACCTCTGAGTTGCTGGTATCAAATCCCATGTCTGGTATCAGATGCCATTGTCTGCCGTTATGCCCTTGAGCAAGGCACTTAAACCCCACAACAACAGCTCCCCGGGCACCCAGTGTGGCAGCCCCCTGCACCTCTCAAAAAAAATATGTATGTGTGTATTTTGGTTGGACCTTCTGTGCAATTGACCAATAAGGTTATCATAAAATATCTTAAAGGTGGCTTATGGCTAGGGAACAAAAACAGCTAACCTGTTCTTCTTCTTCAGACACAGACAGTACAGCTGCCCTGCATACAGGACTGTCTACTGTTGATGAATGCTTCAGTTGACGCCATGCAAAACACAGCGTTTACACAGTATACACACACACATCAAAGCAGGAACACCTGACTGTGAGGCAAGGGAGCCATTACACAATCCCAGCATGCCTCAGTAATGAGTGTGCGTTTAAGGGGCAGTGGCCTCTGATTTGCATTCACCAATCAGAGCGGCTGGAACATCTGTTGTCCAATGAGGATAGATAGAACATCTGGCACCAATGATCGCCATTCTTCCAAAACCTGAACATGCACCACCCGGTGCCATGGGCTGCTTTTCATCTCTCTTTCTTTCTTTCTCTCTCTCTCTCTCTCTCTCTCTCTCTCTCTCTCTCTCTCTCTCTCTCTCTCTCTCTCTCTCTCTCTCTCTCTCTCTCTCTCTCTCTCTCTCTCTCTCTCTCTCTCTCTCTCTCTCTCTCTCTCTCTCTCTCTCTCTCTCTCTCTCTCATTACCACACCCTTCGCTCTTAATCCCGCTCTCCCAGATCACATGCCGGTAGTTCCATAACCATACAGGTCCCACGCCCACCACAGCCACCACAGAAAGTCTACTCAGTCACATGATATAACCTACCTGTTCTTCTACATACCACAGTATTGCACAATATATTTCCAATGTAGATTGATGATATTCCATCTAAACGGTCTTTATGCAAATGTTTATGGAAAAATAAAATAATTACACACTTCTATTTTCTCCATTTGAATTACATTTATCAAAAACTCATATACCAACAATACATTGCAGGATATCATGGAAGCCAATGTTTGTGTTAGCCATTATAGCAACCTGGATTTACTGCTGCTAGTAGTAGTAGCTAGCTACAGGGCCGGACTGCCGTATTTGGGGCCCCGGGCACTGACCTCCGGGGGTCCCCCACCCTCAGCTAACTTACTGCATTTCAACATATTTTGCCATGGTGCAGAGAGAAACATTTGCAGTTTTATAATACTATTCTACACATTTTGTCATGGGGCTAAGAGAAAATGTTGACGCTTGAAAGCTAATATCCTGTAATTCTATACTTTTTGGGGCAGAGATAAAATATTTTCTGTTTTATAGCTCATTTCATGCTTTTGTTCAAATTTTGCCATGAGGCTGAGAGAACACTTTGCAGTTTTAAAGCTAATATCCTGCAATTATACACAGTTTGCTATCTAATGCTATCTTGGGGCCCTCCAACCTCCAAGGAGGCCCCAACCCAAAAAACTATTATTTTTATTTTTGGTTAGGGGTTTAGGGGCCCCCTGGAGTTTTAGCCAGTTTGGTTATAGATGTTCAATGTCTACTATGATGGTAAAGGTTAATCTTCATTTTGTGTAACAGTACCAGAAATGCTGATGTGCTGAACTGCTAATAAGTGATGTGTTTCAAGGCTGCTAGTAGTTAGCTAGTAGGGGAAAGCCAGGGGTTAAAAGGGGCTATGCTAAAAGCTTGCGAGCGGAATAAGTGGTTAAAAATAATTGGGGGGCTGATACAGAATAAATAAATCTCAGGATATGGTCAGATGATAAGTTGGCTTCAGAGTGCCAGAATATTTGTTCAAAAACTATCGGAGGATTCAGTATGATGTGGGTCTTGACCGTCTCATGTGAACAGTGGCTTCACTCCCGCTCGTGTAGCTTTTCCGACATGCCTTCATGAATGTCGTATTGGGACTTTTAGTTGGAAGGATGAAACGAATCAGAATGTTTAACAGCAACCTAATTCTGCAATCTTCCCTTTAAACCAATAATCATCACACCTCCCTCCCCCCCTCACACACACTAACGGTCAATACACAAGCTGTTCAGAATCAACATGGTGAGTACGAGAGAAAAGGCCCAGCCCAGTCATTCTCACCGGCGTGTAGCACAGCAGTGTGTGCGCGCGTGTGTGTGTGTACTTTGGAGAAGGCTGACTCTGCATATTAGCCTAATGGTGTTTCAGAGAGGAAGCAGAAAGTCAATGGGACCATTTTTATCTCTACAGCAGATAGTTCTGACACAGCGCACACACACACACAAACCTGTCAGATGGATAGACCCCGGGAACAAACAGTTTCTCTGCTAGTGAAGGAGTAAAAAATACACTATTCCTCCCATCTCTCGCTCCCCTCCCTCCTCTTTCCATCCGTCCTTCACATTTGAATCTCGCCTCCTCCATCTCCTGCTCACCTGGACATGTCTCTTCTTCCTCTTCCGTCTGTCAACACAGAGAACAGACACGTGCAGCTGCCTCCACACAAACACACACACATGTAGACACACGTGTGCACACCTCAACATGTACCTATCACTCCATCAGCTGTAAGGACAAACAACTTGCTCTACCCATCTCTCTCCATCCCTCTGTCTCTTTCTCTACAGTATACCTTTATTTGTCTCTGTCCCTTTGTTTCTATTGGATGGTGGGCAGAGTCAAACAGGAACATGACTTTCAGCCCTCCTCAACAGCGTCTGTCTGTGTGTGTATCCATGTCCGGGATATAGGTCAGCGGTTCAGGACAAAATGGAATCAGGCCCCAAACAGGAAGCAAGCAGCACGCACACACACACAATATGTGTGTGTTGTATCCTGACTCCCGATCCTTCCTTTCCTCCCCTTTAGACAAACATACTTCCTGAGAGATTATTTTAAGCCCCATCAGCATTTTCTATTCAGTACACACACAGACTACCGCTCTCTCTCCATCTCTCTCTCCCTCCCTCACACAGACTATCGCTCTCTCTCCATCTCTCTCGCCCTCCCTCACACAGACTATAGCTCTCTCTCCATCTCTCTCCCTCCCTCACACAGACTACCTGTCTCTCTCCTTCACACACTCACAAACGTCCTTTCTCTCTCACACACAGATGGAGGAAACAGTCATCTGATTGAGCCGTGCAGTCCACCTCTAATTGAGTGTGGGACGTTACACACACACACACACAGTCCAGCAATAATTGACTATGGGTCGTTAGGAGATCGTACTAAAGTGGACAATGGAAGATTAGGGGAACTTAACGACCGCTTCCCAGAGCTCTACTAGTGTAAACAGACACACAAATACATACACACACAAACACGCAACAGTACACACACAGGTGAGTAATCATGTATGTTGATGACAGATTAGAACATAATTGCAGTGTTTCAATAGGTTTGAATTCTATTGGTTTGAATAGGAATTGGTCGTCTGTTTCGGTTGCCCTGGATACTGATTGAGAGAGGCACTGCACATTCTCACATGCTGTAACACCAGCACAAAGCCGGGGTGGTTTACTTTGTCAAGAAATGGAGGAGGTACGTTGACAGTTCTACCTGAACTTGTCCAATGCACATTTTCTCCTGTGGATCCTGAAAAAACACAGCTATAGCAGCAGATTACCTCTGCTCTCTCCATCTTTCCTTTTGTCTTTCTATCTCTCTCTATCTATGTCTGCTGGTTTAGTGACCCATTTAATAGCAGTCTCTCCTACAGACATAACACACTCAGTATTCAGCAGGCCCACTCTTTCCCCAGTGCTTCGTCTGATCAAATATACATTAACTCAGCCTGTGAACACACACACGCACAAGTAGAAGTACCAAAACACCCTAGAAACGCACACATTGTGCGTCCTCCATTTTCCACCATTGTGTGGAAGCAAAATCAGCCATTCACATCAGACACACACACACTGTTGATATCATACGTCTCCAAGAGAGTTAGGAGCTGCTTAAGCACACAGACAGTTGTAATATCCCAGGACAGCTTCATTCCTCAATGAAGATTATTACGGTTAGTGTGTAGTGTGTAAGTGCGAGTGTGTAAATCCATAGCAGCTCTCTATCAAGTATCTTTGGGGGAAGAGAAGCGGGAGACAGCCTAAAGCAGATATGAACTATGATTTCTAATTTGCCATCCACAGAATGGTTCCCTACAGAATCAGGACAGCTCAGAGCTCAGCCTTCCAACACTCAGACCTCATTCCAATCAATATTTCTATCAGGACTAAAATGGATTCTTGTGGTTTTTTGGTGGACCAATATAACAGGGAGAATTTATACCCCATCTCAGACATATGATATGGTTTATTTCTAGAGAGAGAAGATAGAGGATCTCCCTAGGAAAATGACTTGTTGCCTCTTTGAGCCAGTTGTTTTCTCTCTGTGTCACACCACACTTGAGACCATGTGTGTGTGTGTGTGTGTGTCTGTGTCCGTCCGTTTGTCTGTTTGTGTGTTATTACTGTCTAACTGCGTTTTCAGTAATTGTGTAATCGTGTCGTTCTCGAGATCGCAAGGTGATCACGATTCCATTTCCTCTTAACATTTTTGTCCTTGCATCTCTGTAGGAATGACATTCCTCTCACACACCACCTGGGATTGGACTGGAAATAACAGGGAAAAGTCTGCCTGTGGAATTCCAGAGCTGTGAAATGGGGCGTGCTATTCTGCTGAGCTGCTGGTTCTGGAATACAGGGCTGAGGAGTTGAGGAGCTGCATACATTTATTTTCCTAGTCCCTGAACAGCCCTGAGGATGGAGAGAAAGACGAAGAGGGGGAGAGGAGAGGGGGATTCGGGGAAAAGACAGACGGACAACACCTCCACATCCCACCACCTCCCCCTTTCAAGAACCTGACAGAATAAAGTGTGTGTGTGTGTGTGTGTGTGTGTGTGTGTGTGTGTGTGTGTGTGTGTGTGTGTGTGTGTGTGTGTGTGTGTGTGTGTGTGTGTTCACGTGTGAGTGTATGCTTGCATGTGTGAGTGTGTGTAGCTGGCCTGGCACAATATTGCTATCAGGCCTGTAGATTTCTATTCATTTTCCTTAGCGGGGACATGTGCTTTCCTTGCAGGGTGCAGATTAATGTCTTAGTGGGGCTCTACTGGGAGGGAGAGACACCACAGCTATTCAGAAAGAGAGCAAGAGAGAGAGAGAGAGACAGGGGGGATAGATAAGGGAATAAAGAAAGAAAGAAAGAAAGAAAGAAAGAAAGAAAGAAAGAAAGAAAGAAAGAAAGAAAGAAAGAAAGAAAGAAAGAAAGAAAGAAAGAAAGAAAGAAAGAAAGAAAGAAAGAAAGAAAGAAAGAAATAGGTGGTTTATTCAGTAGACGTTTTACACTAGTAAACACAATAGAAACTCTTTACAAACAGGTAAACACAGACATGTTACCCTGTAAGCTGTTTAAAGACAGCGATGACAGGTGCGGTAGGGGAACAGGAGGACCCGGCAGGGGACAGACACACAGCTAACCCAGCCTGCTGGAGCCTCAGAGTCTCAAAGCCCTAGAACACCACTGATGCCAGGGTGCCAATCTGTCCACACAGGCTGGTCACAAGAAAGAGCCGTCGATTTCGGACGTTTGAAAAGGTCCTGAGGACGTCGATATATACCTTCGTCGGCGCTCACCAAAAAAACAAACAATGGTACAGCACTGGGCTTGAACTCATGAGGCTTAGAACCAGAGCGCAATGCTTAGGCCACTGCACCACAGCAATTCACAATTCTCTACCAAGCAGGGAGAGTACTTGATGATACTTAATGGAAACAATGCATTGTTTTTAATTATTTTGTTTTAAGCCTTCCCCAAACCATTGCCCTAACCTTAACCACACGAAATGTATACCTAAACTTAACCCTTTTAGTTGTTTCTGTTTTAACCCTGTAACCATGTGGAATTAACCCTGTAACCACTTGGAATTAATGGGTCAAAAATCGGTGTTCATCCAATTACGGCAAATTCTGAAGTGAAACTATGAGATAAGGTTGGTCCACAAGCTCAACACTGCCATGTTCAATGGGCATCAGTGGTGTAGTGGAGGGTATAAGCAGGTACATGCCATATATCTACTTATTTTTCAGTGGGCATTACGTATACTTACTTCTTAATCCCCATGATGCGTATCAGAGTAGTGTAGTGGAGGTATACGCTGTATCAATTAGTAAGGCTGATGGAACAGATCAGAATGTTTAGCTTAAAATGTTGATAAACTATTACTTCTTCACATTTTAGGCACAGCAATGTGCACACGGCAGTATCCTACGTGTGAATGTTCCAAAATGCAATTTGCGGAAAACACCGTTCTAAAATGCGCACCGCACGTGTAAGCGGTTTCATGGTCAGAAATGGAAATATATGTTAGACATTTAGAAAGAGGGGAGATCTAAAGATGCAACAACAATTATGGGTTGCTAATATGATTAGGATAATGTATTTGGCTGCTAGACAATGAAAGAAAGTTGAAAGAAAACAGATAGAACAGGAAAATGCATATGAGGAAGTCTTTATAAAATAATTACCTCCACGTTTCTATGGTTATAGGCTACTTTGAATCAAGGTAAGACATGCCCTCAAAATATGAAGTAAAACTTCCAGGTTTCAAACAATTAAGGAATAGGAAAAATATAACAATGCTAATGATAGGCCTAACCGTCTTCTGGTAGATGAAAGGCTTTCCCAAAAACCTTCTCAATTAAATGTTAACAAGCTGCAAAGTAGCCTATACCTACCTGGCTGAATGATATAATGATTATTTTCATCAATCCAGTGGCCATTTGTTTTGTAAACTCCATCTCATGTGCTACAGAAACACTGCTAACTAAACAGCAGTGCTAGGTGCCTGTGCACTTGAATTAAAGGGTAACTACACTCAAAAATCTAAAATTCTTAAATTTTTCCTAGACCTCAAATGTGGTCTCCTGATGTGGTTTAAGCATTGTTATGGACTTCGAACATCCAATTGTATTGTTTTTCTATTTAAAAAGTGTGGCTTTGAGAGCCAAAACCTGGTGGCAAAACTGGGAAAATGTTAAACCTGTGAATTTTCTGACTCAGTTGACAGACTAATTTATCTGTTTTAACAGTAGGCCTACTATTAGCCTACTTGCACAGTACAGCTTTGGATGGCCTGACTCTGAAAGACCAATACAGGATTTATAATTTTAGGTCATTCAGAGTGTGTTACTGTTCCTCATAGAACTTTCCACACAGGTCGCCTTTCCTTCGCTGGGTGGGCCATTTGGGAAAATGTTGGCTAAATTAGAGTATATCCACTTCTCCAGGCACCACTACACCACTGATGGGCATGAAATGGGAGAAAACATTTAGAAAATGAGGATGTAGATGTACTCCCTCAAATTGCCTTACATTATTATAACACTGTAGTAAGAACACATTTTCTGCTTCAAAATGCTTTCCTTTTTCATGCCTACTCAAAGCAGACTCACTGCAGCAACCTCAGACACTTGGCCAGGCATGAAATCCCTGTCACTGTAGGAACACAGCAACACCTTTCAGGGCAACAGGCAGTTTTGGGGAAACTACTCTGAAAATATAGTTTATCAAGTTACCAATTACTTTACACTGAAAGAAGTTAAGCTACACTAAAGCTAACCTTAAGAAAACATATCGTTTACTTAACTAAAGTTACTTTGAAAAAGTAGTTAACTACATCCAAACTAATTCGTGAAAAACTCAGCAAAAAAAGAAACGTCCTCTCACAACTGCGTTTATTTTCAGCAAACTTAACATGTGTAAATATTTGTATGAACATAACAAGATTCAACAACTGAGACATAAACTGAACAAGTTCCACAGACATGTGACTAACACAAATGGAATAATGTATCCCTGAACAAAGGGGGGGTCAAAATCAAAAGTAACAGTCAGTATCTGGTGTGGCCACCAGCTGCATTAAGTACTGCAGTGCATCTCCTCTTCATGGACTGCACCAGATTTGCCAGTTCTTGCTGTGAGATGTTACCCCACTCTTCCACCAAGGCACCTGCAAGTTCCCGGACATTTCTGGGGGGAATGGCCCTAGCCCTCACCCTCCGATCCAACAGGTCCCAGACGTGCTCAATGGGATTGAGATCCGGGCTCTTCGCTGGCCATGGCAGAACAGACATTCCTGTCTTGCAGGAAATCACACACAGAACGAGCAGAATGGCTGGTGGCATTGTCATGCTGGAGGGTCACGTCAGGATGAGCCTGCAGGAAGGGTACCACATGAGGGAGGAGGATGTCTTCCCTGTAACGCACAGCGTTGAGATTGCCTGCAATGACAACAAGCTCAGTCCGATGATGCTGTGACACACCGCCCCAGACCATGACGGACCCTCCACCTCCAAATCGATCCCTCTCCAGAGTACAGGCCTCGGTGCAATGTTCATTCCTTCGACGATAAACACAAATCCGACCATCACCCCTGGTGAGACAAAACCGTGACTCGTCAGTGAAGAGCACTTTTTGCCAGTCCTGTCTGGTCCAGCGACGGTGGGTTTGTGTCCACAGGTGACGTTGTTGCCGGTGATGTCTGGTGAGGACCTGCCTTACAACAGGCCTACAAGCCCTCAGTCCAGCCTCTCTCAGCCTATTGCGGACAGTCTGAGCACTGATGGAGGGATTGTGCGTTCCTGGTGTAAATTTGGGCAGATGTTGTTGCCATCATGTACCTATCCCGCAGGTGTGATGTTCGGATGTACCGATCCTGTGCAGGTGTTGTTACACGTGGTCTGCCACTGCGAGGACGATCAGCTGTCCGTCCTGTCTCCCTGTAGTGCTGTCTTAGGTGTCTCACAGTACGGACATTGCAATGTATTGCCCTGGCCACATCTGCAGTCCTCATGCCTCCTTGCATCATAACCTTAATTGCCTACCGTCTGTAAGCTGTAGTGTCTTAACGACCGTTCCACAAATGCATGTTCATTAATTGTTTATGGTTCATTGAACAAGCATGGGAAACAGTGTTTAAACCCTGTACAAAGAAGATCTGTGAAGTTATTTGGATTTTTACGAATTATCTTTGAAAGACAGGGTCCTGAAAAAGGGACGTTTCTTTTTTTGCTGGGTTTATGTCAATCTTAAATGTCAACTACAAATTGCAAGACCAGATCACTTTGGGGTCATATGTTAACAGAATGTGTAATTTAGCCTATTAAACACAAAAACAATGTTTCAAGTGAGAATTAGGCAGGTCTGATGCCAAAGAATAAAGGAAAGTATTGCCTACTTCACCCATATTATATTTTATTTTTGCAAAAAAAAATATTGTGTAGTTCCAGTAGTTATCTACATCGCTACATGGCAAAAAAGTATTAACTACTGAATACGCTACCTAGATTTGAATTTAGTTCAACTACCACCAAGCTACTTCAAAATGTAGTTAAATTAGTAGTTGAACTACATGTAGGGCCTCCTGTAGCTCAGTTGGTAGAGCATGGCGCTTGCAACGCCAGGGTTGTGGGTTCGTTTCCCACGGGGGACCAGTATGAAAAATGTATGCACTCACTAACTGTAAGTCGCTCTGGATAAGAGCGTCTGCTAAATGACTAAAATGTAAATGTGGTTCACTACTCCCCAACTCTGGCAAAAAGTCACTGACAACAACTCAGCTCCTACAGGGTCATTGGCTTCAGTGAGATGCTGCTAAGCGATAGAGAGCCATACTATCTATGAATACATCTTTCATGCTCTATTCCCTGGGTGGGGAGGGAAAGGGAAAAAGAATGAGAGAGACGGTATGGGCCTACTTCCCAGCCTCCTCCTCATTGGACCATAACAGCCTCTCTTTTCTCTTCTGTGTATGCAGCCGGCAATACATTCGTATCCCTCGTGGACCGGTTTGTACCTAAAACATCTTCCATTCAGGCTGCATAGGCTTGGATTTCCTCCTTAACTTTATTTAATGGCGAGAAAGCAGAAAAAAAGGGGGAAATATGCATACTTTCCTTATGAAACACAATTTTCCACCACCATGCTAGAGTGGCTAAATGCTAATCCTGTGTATCGCGTTCAGCCAATCAGGCTAAAACTATCTGACGAGGAGTTCAGTTTCTTTTACGCCTGCTGCATTAAGCCAAAACCACATGGAGAGACGCCGTCAATGGCGTCAAAATTTGTGAGCGAGAATAGAGAGCGTCAATTCACATACACTGCGTTGCGTATACCAACTTCATTGTCATGAGAATCCATATAAACAGTTGTATTTGTTATGTTCGCTATGTAGCCCTTATATATTGTTGTTGTGTGTTCCTTTTGACTCACCTTATATGTCCTACGGGAGCCACCGTACCTGCCTACTTGCACTAAACAGTTGTTATGTTAGCTCACGAACGTGAGGAGAGTTGTAGTGCTCAGGGGTGCGTGCTCAGTCCCCTCCTGTACTCCCTGTTCACCCACGACTGCGTGACCAGGCACGACTCCAACACCACAACGACAACGACAGGGCTGTAGTGGAGCGGGTCGAGAGTTTCAAGTTCCTTGGTGTCCACATCACCAACAAACTAGGCATGACTCCAACACCACAACCACAACGACAGGGCTGTAGTGGAGCGGGTCGAGAGTTTCAAGTTCCTTGGTGTCCACATCACCAACATACTAGGCACGACTCCAACACCACAACCACAACGACAGGGCTGTAGTGGAGCGGGTCGAGAGTTTCAAGTTCTTTGGTGTCCACATCACCAACAAACTATCATGGTCCAAACACACCAAGACTGTCGTGAAGAGGGCACGACAACACCTTTTCCCCCTCAGGAGACTGAAAAGATTTAGCATGGGTCCCCAGATCCTCAAAAAGTTATACAGCTGCACCATCGAGAGCATCCTGACCGGTTGCATCACCGCCTGGTATGGCAACTGCTCTGCATCCGACCATAAGGCGCTACAGAGGGTAGTGTGTACGGCCCAATACATCACTGGGGCCAAACTTCCTGCCATCCTGGACCTATATACTAGGCGGTGTCAGAGAAAGGCCCAAAAAATTGTGAAAGACTCCAGTCACCCAAGTCATAGACTGTTCTCTCTGCTACCGCCCGGCAAGCGGTACCGGAGCGCCAAGTCTAGGTCCCAAAGGCTCCTTAACAGCTTCTACCCCCAAGTCATAAGACTGCTGCACAATTAATAAAATGGCCACCCGGACTGTTTACATTGACCATTGTTTGATTTGGGTTTTAGCGGCATCGCATTAGTGGAAACCAAGACTGTTCTCAGGGAAGACCTAGTTGTAGATATATATGTTCGAGTCGCATCGGGGACAATTTTAGCATTTTAGCTAACCCTAACCCTTTTCCTAACCTTAACCTAATTTTCCTAACCTTCCACATGAATTGTCCTAACCTGCTGCGTAAATTCTCCTCACCTGCTACGAAAGGGGTAAAAACCGGCAGACCCGCCCTGAGAAGTCTTGCTTTCCACTAATGCGATTCAGCCCTACATTAGGTTAGGGGTGAAAAACCAGACTGCTGCAACCTGATTGGCTGAACACGATACACATGATCTGGGATTAGCATTCAGCCACTGGTGGTGGTGGAAAAAAGAAAATATGCATATCTTCCCCGTTTTTTTCTGCCTTCTCGCCATTCAATAAAGTTAAAGAGGAAATCGAAGCTTTTGCAGCCTGAATGGAGGACAATGTTTTAGGTACAAACCGGTCCACGGGGATACGAATGTATTGCCGGCTGCATACAATGCATTTGGACGGTAAAATGACACGACTCAATATCGCCATCTGCCGGCCTTTGGGCTAGTCTTACTGGTCTGTCACAGTCACAAACATACCGTGCAAACTTAAATGTTTCTTCTCCTTCTCTCTAGTGTTCTTCCCGTCTGTCCACTGTTGGAAACCTGTCCAGTAATTTCTCCTATATGGATGGACGTGGGTATAGCTATAGCAGGGGTTGTGAATTAAAGAGGTAAGGTAAGTAGAGGGGGTAGCGATTTCAGACTGCTAGGATGCAGCTAACCTGACTAGTTTATGATGAACTGGTGTCTGTCTCCCTCCCTGTCTCCTTCTCTGACCCATAACAGAGAGGAGAGCGAGTAAAGGGGTCTGAACACTTCATATTCTGTGGCTGCAGTGCTGTTCATTAGGAGGATAATATCCTGTCCTTTTCTCTCTCTCCTGTCCTCTCTCTCACTCTAGTTTCCTATCCAAGCCTTATTACATTCCCACAGCTCAGATATAAATCTAGCATGACTGACTCCCTAACCATGAAAATACCATGATCCCCCTGACAACAAACATCGATAAATCATCAGCGAGTAAACAGTTAACCCGCTAAACACCACCCCTCTCATCCTCTCCCCCGTGAAAAAACCTCGCCAAAACCCTCCCGTGCTCCCATGTCCTTGGTTCAGGCGACATCGGTGAACCTCGGACAGACACTCGCACGTGAGGCGACGGGCCATTTAATTCATAATTTTGTCCTATTCCTAACGTTGGTCTGAATGCCAGATGTCTGTGTCTAACACACGCAACCCGGCAGCCACTGGGAAATAATTTAGAACAGCACCACACCAGAAGGCAGGGAGACCTGCAGGGAGAGAAAACGCCCTGCGTTGTTTCACAGGCATGTGGAATCTGAACTCTGCGTGTAGGCTACATACATTTCATACTGTCTTATTCATGCGGTATATGAATGCATCAATACCGCATAATTCGGACATAAGGCTATCATATGTATTTTTATTAACTGTGGGCCTGATGATTTGTTAGGCTACTCACGATAAAATATGGTTATCAAAATGTTCTTATAGAACGCTTTGATTTGACACCACAGTAGACTATGATGACAATTAATCAAGAATAATCTGCCTACTAAACCCATCAAATAGGACCCACACCTTGTTACCCATTGTAAAGTGAATAGGCTATTAGTTTGGATATTGGGGTAGGCTTAGACAGGAATAACTGATCCACGTTGACGTATCCACGAAGCGGAAAATAAATGCGACAAGCCATTGTGGACTGGATAGCCTACATGACCGCAACGAACAGCATTTATAACAATATAAAACTTTGTAGAAAAGTATTACCTTTAACTTGAGTCTCATATTCGGCTACGATCTCCTTGTCCTTTCGGAATTTGGCCGTACACGTCATGGCTGGTTCTTCTAATCAAAAACACTATTCGTCGCTATTATGGGTTATAGGAGCAATCAGATAAAAAATAATGTAACTGTAACAATTCGTCTGGAAGTAGACCCCACTGAAATATTGTAGCGAGTAGCCCCACAGCCCGTGGAATGGTATTGTCTTCTGCCTCCCTTCACTCTGGCCGCATTGCAAGAGTTTGGCGCTCCCGTATTCCCATTCGTGTGGATCCCTTCCTCAATGCGTTCCCAAAACCGTTTATAGAGCAAACTGAGGAGAGATGCATTCCCCTAAACCAACAATAACCAGTCAACCAGCACGGCCGGATGAGGAGACTCCCAAAAAGTTTAGTCCTTCAGTGAGTGGTTGTAACCACGACGGTCGGAGGATGGCCTGGCTCCGTGGCTCTGCTCTTCCTCCTAGAGTCAGAGTGGGGTACATGGATGAGCTGGGAATGGGACGCCAATGCGCAGGCATGGGGAAACGCACACACACTATGCATGTATCGCATTCATTTGGTTGATACATAAACTGCAGAGTGCTTGGCCATACATATTCATTATCACACTAGTCCAGCATTTAATACTGTGTATGTATGGATAAAATAGTGGGCCTTACACATCATTCAAACCTACATCAACGGGCAACTTTATTGGTACTGCAGTGATTAGGCCAGATGCTGGGTGTTGCCATGTGTCTGGGGGGTGGGTGTAGGGCTGACGGGTTGGGAGGGCAGTCAGATTAGATCCAACTGTAGTTCTCAACAGCGACGGTTAGAGTTGGTGAATGGACCCTTGCCTACACACTACACTGTAATAACAAATAGGGGTAATCTGACTCAATATAATTGTTGTACTCTTGAATTGTGATTGACTAATTACCTGATATAAATGCATTAGATTGTTTTAGGGTGGGGTCATGAATATAAATATCTGGAAGAGCCCAGAGAACATAAAGGTCAAAATATATTTCAGTGTGGTCCGATGTGCCCATGACATTGACAATATAATTTTCTAAAAACAGTTTTCAACTCTTGTGTGTTGTGAAAAGCAAACACTCATAAAAAAGTAATAGCACTTAAACAAACTGGGGTACCTTTTATATGGGCTTGTAAATTATATAAGTAGTTACACTATGTATTAGTTTATAGGTACCTTAAAACCCATTGCGGCTATTATAGCCTAGGCCTATCTTATTGAGTGAAATAGAGTGATATGGTGCTTGCAAAACATGGGCATATCACCATGTCAACCAATCAATGAGTTATAGCTGTTTTACTAAACTAACTATAGCAGGTGAGCAACAACCCCTTTAAAGAAGGTGCTGTCAAAGTATAGCCCTACAGATTATATTAATGATTTTATATATACAACATTGGATCTTGCAGAGCAGTAGGCTGCAATATACAATATAGCCTAGAATTGTAGCATGAGGTCAAAATCTATCATGTATATTTTTTACAGACATCAAATATATTTATAATTAGCTCCTTGTTCTATCTGTGGTCAGATCACGCATTGGTCTCGCAAGATGCAATATTGTTGCAAGCTGCATTTGGCCGTAGAAAGGATATAGCAGGATATTTGACTACATACATTACAACAATTTGACAAACTAAAGGCTTTTATACGTTCAGTGAAATACAACTGTTGCATTTGAGCATGTGTGGCATAAGAATGATAGCCTGGTGGAACCAGCCTGGTCGCTGAATTCACCATTATTTTATTTTCACTAATCGATAAGTGAAGTGAAAACGAATGGTGAACGTAGCGATCAGACTGGTTACACTAGGCTATAAGAATTAGGCATTTCGCTATTTTTTGCCATAGGAAATCTCGGAACCAGAGGTAGGTTAAGGAGCTAGCTATTGAAATCCACTGAGGTATAATAAGAAGGTCAAGTCTTCGGGATACCGTGTTAGCTAACTAGCTAGATACCTATTGTCTTTCTCCAAACGTTGACATACATCTAAGTTATGTTGCAAAAGTTACTTATACTTTTCTTACTATTTGTGTGCTATAAACACATACTGCATCGCACACGCTTTACAATGCAAGTTGCTAAAAGCCATGCTTTTGCATGCACCACATTGACTTCCACCTCGTATGTCGATTTCCATGAGAAATACTAGCTTTGGTATTTCATTTACGTCCCTCGTGAAAATTATTTTGGTGTTTTTTCACAAGTTCTCCAAAGATAAACCCGCCTCTTCATGAAAAAAAAAGAGAATTTCCATCTTTCGATTGGTTGAATTGATTATGAATGGCATAAAATCCTTCAAATCGACTGTAAAGATAACCTAGGTAGGCGTGATATACGATTGTTACCCAATGGAATTATACTTTTTGTCCTCGAGAGCCAATCGAAATTCGACATTAAGCCGTTTAAAAATGTTTCAGGAAGTATCGGTAGCTAACAGGAAGTTGTAAACAATCAACACAACAGTGAAGCTAGCTGGCTACTACAGTTGACTGAATCTGTGAATGCAACGACTTAACTGAACAAATAATCAGGAAATTGGTTCCTTTGAGAAGAGCACTTCGAAGATAAGTTGAAAATGGCAACAGACCATTAGCTATTTTGAACATCGGATGCTGTTATTGTGGTCACTCGTTACGGTCACGACCGTAGCTAACGATAGCTATCTTGCGGCTCTCTGTATTGACAAGTAGTTAACGTAGCTAGCTTGCGTGGTGTCAACTATTACTCGCTGTCACCAAGAGTCGGTAGCTATCTAGTTAGAGTCTTATTGAAACCTCCACTATAGACGTTGAAACGTGAACGTTAGCTATCTGATTTGTGGCGTCTCTTTTATAACCCACCTCCTGCTAACGACGTCCAGCTAGTTGTTACTAGCTACCTACTAAGTTATCCAGTAACAATAGTGTTTAGCTAGCTAACTTAGGTAGCTATACTTTTTTTTATTTTTGGTAACGTTCGCTTCAGAGTAGCTACCATTGCTACATTGATCAATCTGTTCTGACACAAATTTCCTCTGGACATTGGGATTCTGGGGCTAGCAGAACAGTATTTAAAGAGCATGTCTACCTCCAACTTCAAAAACAAATGTGTCACTCAAGTGAATTGTATATACTGTGAGAGTCTACTCTGCACAAGAGGAATGAAGGCAGTACTTCTTGCAGACACAGAAATTGAGCTGTTTTCTACGGACATACCGCCCAACAGGTAAGCAATATAGCCACTGTTGTTTTGACATGATCACTGAATGTGTGGAAGGAGTTGTGACAAATGAGCTAATATTATGTTTTCTATGGGGATCTCTCATCAATGTCAGTTGTTTTTGTTCATATGTTGAGTGTTTGCGATACTGTGAGATGTAGGAAATACTTTATAAATCAACAGAAGTTCTTATCCATTATCACACTCTATGGCTAGAATGAGATGGTGCCCCTTTGTTCTTTCTAACAATCCCCATAACATCCCCCACCTCCTCTTCTAGAACTGTTGACTTTGTGGCCAGCTGCTACTCTACAGAAAGCTGCAAATGCAAACTGAGAGATATCGCCTGCCTGAAATGGTATGTATTTAATGTTACTGTAATCACAGATTTGCCTACTCACATTACTGTAACCTGTTTGCATCACCATATAAGCCTATTTGCTTTATGTTTACAAAATAGCAGCGCAACACTGCTGTGGCTGTTTTGGTGTGGGGGGGGGTGTTAACTTGTTTATTCATATTTATCTTGAAAAATACCAATGTAAATGCATGCAAATGTCCATGTGTTGTGCTAAAGTAGGAAAGTTGTTCAGCCAGCAGTTTGGTGGGTACAGTGAGGCTTTTGTCAGGCCCCTTTTGTATCTCCGGTGCTTTGTTGTTGTTGTTCACAGGGGTAGATAATAGACACCTACTGCCTACTGATAGTTAGCACTTTCACAGGTGCTCCCTATAAAAAGCTGACACGTTTTTTGTTTCTCTCTCATCCTCCCGCCATATCTCTCTTTCTCTATCTATTTCCCACTCCCTCTTTCTGCCTCCCCTCTCTCCCCCTCTTCAGTGGTAATGTTGTGGGGTATCACGTGGTAGCTCCCTGTAAGCCCTGCTTGCTGTCCTGTAACAATGGCCATTTCTGGATGTTTAACAGTAATGCTGTGTCCACCCTCAACAGACTGGATGCTACAGGTTAGAACTTCTTCACTCACTGGCTCCCAGCACACTGGCCTCTTACAGTACCTGTTCATGAACAATACAGACTGTATCCCATGAGGAATGTCCTAAACCCAAAGACTTAGTCAAAGTAAATGTAAAGAAGAATTTCCCCTAAATGCATCGTTTGTGACAAGATACAATATCAAATTCAATACCCTCTGCAACACCGACTGACACCACACATTGTAAATGTGTGGCATTATGTGTGTACTCTTCCTATATTTACTACCGCATCAGTAAGCACCAGTAGAAAAAATGTAGAGGTTGAATATATTATATGGGGTCGTTGTGCAACGCCTGGATGCCAGCCTGTTTCTGCTTTAGACCATTTTTGATTGACTTCGCTAGTTGGCGAGGAAAGACTTCATTAAACTGCTGCACCACACAGTCTGCCACACACAAACTTTGGTGTTGACTGCGTCTTTTGTTGCAGGTTTAAACCTGTTGCTGTGGGGAGACCTTCCCGAGCTAGAGGACAGCGAGAACGAGGAATCAGAAAGCCCATCAGATGAGGAGTGCATTAGGTAGAGAAGGATGAGAGATGGAGGAGCAAGACGTTACCCTGTGACCTACCAGAGCCCCCAGGAACAGACAAAGAAGCAGTGAGAGAAAGAGGAGAGGGGGCTTACCCTGTGACCATATCCCCCTTCCCAACATCTGTCCGTTAGAAGCACACAACCCTCTCACGGTCCGATCTCGCTCTCTCTCCCTTTCTCGCTCTCTCTCTTCTTCTCTCTTCTCTCTCTCCCTCTTTGGGTGAAATCAATGGTAGAACTGGACTGTTGGAACTGCCCTCTCTCATCAAACTCACAACTGAACACCCACTCAAACATACTAATCTTTCAAATTCACTGATGGACGGATGGATGGTCTTAACATTTCACACGGCTGTTTTATTCCCATACCCTTGCCTATTGCCATTGGACACTGGATTTAACATTGTATGCTAGATTTTAGATTTTTGTCAGTCCTGTGTTTGTCCTTGAACAATCAATCACAATGATGTTGTGTTTAGGTTTCAGAATCTGACATTGTTTACATTGAGTATTTGCCAGTTTATTTGTTACTCTTTCATGAGTAGGGCCAGTGTGATCAACAGATGTTACTAGGACATACAGTATAGGTACTAGTTTGGTTCTAGGGCTCCTCTGTGATGGGACTGAGGATACTCTAAGAAAATAGATTAAGCTTAGTTACGCACGTCATCCAAACCTGGCAATGGAGCTGGACAGAAAATACATGATCATGAAAAGAAAGTTGATGTCCACTCACTACATTGTTGACATAGTAACAATAATGCAGCAAAAACAGTAGAAAGTTGATATCCTAAGCCTGTATGATTGAACGCTGAATGGTTGTGTGCTTGTCAGAGCACTAAATGAGCACATACACTACCGGTCAAAAGTTTTAGAATACCTATTCATTCAAGGGTTTTACATTGTAGAATAATAGTGAAGACATCATAACTATGAAATAACACATATGGAATCAGGTAGTAACCAAAAAAGTGTTAAACAAATCAAAATATATTTTCTATTTGATATTCTTCAAATAGCCACCCTTTGCCTTTATGACAGCTTTGCACACTCTTGGCATTCTCTCAACCAGCTTCATGAGGTAATCACCTGGAATGCATTTCAATTAACAGGTGTGCCTTCTTAAAAGTTAATTTGTGGAATTTCTTTCCTTCTTAATGCATTTGAGCCAATCAGTTGTGTTGTGACAAGGTAGGGGGGGTATACAGAAGATAGCCCTATTTGGTAAAAGACCAAGTCCATATTATGGCAAGAACAGCTCAAATAAGCAAAGAGAAACGACAGTCCATCATTACTTTAAGACATGAAGGTCAGTCAATACGGAACATTTCAAGAACTTTGAAAGTGCAGTCGCAAAAACCATCAAGCGCTATGATGAATCTGGCTCTCATTAGGACCGCCACAGGAATGGAAGACCCAGAGTTACCTCTGCTACAGAGGATAAGTTCATTAGAGTTAGCAGCCTCAGAAATTGCAGCCCAAATAAATGCTTCACAGAGTTCAAGTAACAGACACATCTCAACATCAACTGTTCAGAGGAGACTGCTTGAATCAGGCCTTCATGGTCGAATTGCTGCAAAGAACCCACTACTAAAGGACACCAATAAGAAGAAGGGACTTGCTTGGGCAAAGAAACACGAGCAATGGACATTAGACCTGTGGAAATGTGTCCTTTGGTCTGATGAGTCCAAATGTGAGATTTTTGCTTCCAACCGCCGTGTCTTTGTGAGACGCAGAGTAGGTGAACAGATCTCCGCATGTGTAGTTCCCACCGTAAAGCATGGAGGAGGAGGTGTTATGGTGCTTTGTTGATGACACTGTCTGTGATTCAAAGCACACTTAACCAGTGTGGCTACCACAGCATTCTGCAGCGATACACCATCCCATCTGGTTTGGGCTTAGTGGGACTATCATTTGTTTTTCAACAGGACAATGACCTAACACACCTCCAGGCTGTGAAGGGCTATTTTACCAAGAAGGAGAGTGATGGAGTGTTGCATCAGATTACCTGGCCTCCACAATCCCCCGACCTCAACCCAATTTGAGATGGTTTGGGATGAGTCGGACGGCGGAGTGAAGGAAAAGCAGCCAACAAGTGCTCAGCATATGTGGGAACTCCTTCAAGTTTGTTGGAAAAGCATTCCAAGTGAAGCTGGTTGAGAGAATGCCAAGAATGTGCAAAGCTGTTATCAAGGCAAAGGGTGGCTATTTGAGTTATTTCTTAGTTTTGATGTCTTCACAATTATTCTACAATGTAGAAAATAGTAAAAATAAAGAAAAACCCTTTAATGAGTAGGTGTTCTAAAACTTTTGACCGGTAGTGTATATATCTGAGTATACTGTATATTTGAGTGTATGGATCACTTATATAAAGGAGTGTGTATAGAGCAGAACTTGCTATTGCTGCTGAAGCATTTGCTTTAACCTCCTGGACTTGTATTCTAATGGCCTTGGATCTGATTCATATTCTGTGGAGAACTGTGGGCTGACTGTCATTGTAGGAGGTCACGCTCACCCTCTCACTGGAACTAAAATGTTTTAGCTAGCTTTGTTTTGATGCTTCGGTGCCCAGCAAGTACTGTCACAATGAGTGACATATCTTAAATTAGCATTAATATACCTCCCAGTTCAAGCAGACAAGCGATGCTTGTGTTAAAAGGATATGTTGAAGCTTACATTGAAAATTAATTTGTTTTGGGGTCATAACTGACAGTACGAAAGATATACATACATACCAAATACCTGAAATGGCAGTCACCAATTTAAAATTCCTGTCTTTGTAGCAATTATTTATTTAAAGGCCCAGTGCAAGCAAAAACATGATTTACCTGTTTTTAAAATATATATTTCCACACTATGAGGTTTGAATGACACTGTGAAATTGTGAACATGATGATAATGCCGTTTAGTGTAAGAGCTGTTTGAAAAGACTGCCTAAAATGTCAGCCTGTTTTGGTGTGCTTGGTGACATCACCAGGCGGTTAATTTGTTATTGGACCAATAAGAAAGAGTTCCAAACCTCTCGGCCAATAACAACTAGTTTTTAGTTTCCCCACTCAGACCACTCTGACAGTCCTAGCTAAATTCTTGCTTGAGAAACTGCTCTTTGCTAAGAAGCTATTCTTTGTTTATTTTTGACAATTTTAATTCAAAACAGTAAGGTACTTGATTGTTACCCAGAAATGAGTTCATATTGAGATAAAAGCAGCTGCAATGGACCTTTAAGTTATGTTCTAAGCTCTGGCTAAGTGTATCACATCTTGTGATATGATTAACACAATTATTAGCCAATTATCTAAATCCCACAGACTCAATCTCTTTCCACTTTCAATTTCCCTTTGTTTATCATTTTCATTTACAAAAGCAATGCTTTTTAGTGTAATGTAGTTTATTTTTCTCTGTCTGTTTATTTTACATTTCACTTGCATTTGAGTGTTCCGTTTGGAGGCTGATTTGTTTTTGTTTTGAAGTTTTACCTTAGTGAAGGGATCACCTGAGAGCTTCTAATGGCATAGAACAATAGTTGGGAGATAATCAAAGACCATCAAAACAGTGATCAATTAGAAACAAATTCTACCTTGAAAATGATTAACTTAAGTAGCGTGCTTTTATTTATTAATTTGAATGTATGTATTTATTAACACACACCACTGTATTTATACTGATGTGACTTGCCCTGCTGAAAAAATATGTATATTCTGAAATTGCACTGAAACTGCATTGGTAGTTTGAAATGTTTGTTCTTTTTAATGCTTATCGTATTGTTAATACACCTTTTCCAAAATATCTGTTGTGTTTTGTGAACGTTTTGGTCACAAATAATCTGCAGGTACTGAAGCAAGTCTTCACATTGAGTTCAGTCCTAACTGTATAGGTGCAATGTCCGTGGATGTGATGTTGGAGTGTTGCTCTTACTGTCCTGGTCCTGATCTGCCAGCCAGCCATGGCAGTTCTCAAGTGATTCTGCCAGCAATGGGCTCCCTGCAACACACAATACAGCACAGCCATAATATAATATGCCATTTAGCAGACGCTTTTATCCAAAGCGACTTACAGTCATGTGTGCATACATTTTTACGTATGGGTGGTCCCGGGGATCGAACCCACTACATTTCAGTCATTTTTAGCAGACACTCTTATCCAGAGCGACTTACAGGAGCAATCAGGGTTAAGTGCTATGCTCAAGGGCACATCGACAGATTTTTCACCTAGTCGACTCGGAGATTAGAACCAGTGACCTTTCGGTTACTGGCACAACGCTCTTAACCACTAAGCTACCTACCACCACTAGCTACCACTACCCTGGCGTTACAAGCGCCATGCTCTACCAATTGAGCTACAGAGGACCATATGCACACTCAGCAAACGTGCATGTGTAGGTTTTACTATACATGTGAGTACCAGAAGTCCTCACAAGAATAGTAAACCAACAAAAATTCAGAGAAGTGAGGCCATTTTGCCATCCACACTTGTAAAAAGGCTATTTTAGGTTTAGGAGTTAGGGTTAGGGAAGGATTTTGAATGGAAATCGTTGGTCCCCAAAAAGTCCTCAAGTATAGTAAGACATTGGGAAAGTATTCAGACCCCTTGACTTTTTCCACATTTTGTTACATTACAGCCTTATTCTAAAATTGATTATAGTTTTTTCCCCCTCAATCTACACACAATACCCCATAATGACAAAGCAAAAACAGGTTTTTAGACTTTTGCTAATTTATTAAAAAGAAAACGGAAATATCACATTTACATAAGTATTCAGACCCTTTACTCAGTATTTTGTTGAAGCACCTTTGGCAGAGATTACAGCATCGAGTCTTCTTGCGTATGACGCTACAAGCTTGGCACACCTGTATTTGGGGAGTTTCTCCCATTCTTCTCTGCAGATCCTCTCAAGCTCTGTCAGGTTGGTTGGGGAGTGTTGCTGCACAGCTATTTTCAGGTCTCTCCGGAGATGTCCGGGCTTTGGCTGGGCCACTCGAGGACATTCAAAGACTTGTCCCAAAGCCACTCTTACGTTGTCTTCGCTGGGTGCTTAGGGTCGTTGTCCTGTTGGAAGGTGAACCTTCGCCCCAGTCTGAGGTCCTGAGCTCTCTGGAGCGGGTTTTCATCAATGATCTCTCTGTACTTTGCTCCGTTCATTTTTGCCTCGATCCTGACTAGTCTCCCAGTCCCTGCAGCTGAAAAACATCCCCACAGCATGATGCTGCCACCATGCTTCATCGTAGGGATGGTGCCAGGTTTCCTCCAGACGTGACGCTTGGCATTCAGGCCAATCTTGGTTTCATCAAACCAGAGAATCTTGTTCCTCATGGTCTGAGAGTCTTTAGGTGCCTTTTGGCAAACTCCAAGCGGGCTGTCATGCTTTTTACTGAGGAGTGGCTTCCGTCTGGCCACTCTACCATAAAGGCCTGATTGGTGGAGTGCTGCAGACATGGTTTTCCTTCTGGAAGGTTCTCCCTTCTCCACAGAGGAACTCTAGTGCTCTGTCAGAGTGACCATCAGGTTCTTGGTCACCTCCCTGACCAAGGCTCTTCTCCCCCGATTGCTCAGTTTGGCCGGGTGGCCAGCTCTAGGAAGAGTCTTGGTGGTTCTAAACATCTTCCATTTAAGAATGATGGAGGACCTTCAATGCTGCAGAAGTTTTCTGGTACCCTTCCCCAGATCTGTGCGTCGATACAATCCTGTCTCGGAGCGCTACGGACAATTCCTTCGAGCTCATGGCTTGGTTTTTGCACTGACATGCATTGTCAACTGTTATATAGACAGGTGTGCGCCTTTCCAAATCATGTCCAATCAATTGAATTTACCACAGGTGGACTCCAATCAAGTTGTAGAAACATCTCAAGGATGATCAATGCAAACAGGATGCACCTGAGCTCAATTTCGAGTCTCATAGCAAAGGGTCTGAATACTTATGTAAATAAGGTATTTTTATTTTTTATACATTTGCAAAAAATTATAAAAACCTGTTTCCGCTTTGTCATTATGGGGTATTGTGTGTAGATTGCTGAGGAAACTTTTTTATTTAATCCATTTTAAAATACGGCTGTAACGTAACAAAATGTGGCAGAAAATATTCATACCCCTTGACTTATTCCACATTTTGTTGTGTTACAGCCTGAATTCAAATTAGAGTAAAAATGTTTTCTCTCACCAATCTACACACAATACCCCATAAAGACAAAGTGAAACATGTTTTTAGAAATGTTTGCAAATGTGTTGAAAATGAAATACAGTATTTTTGGTGTGTAGACTTTCACCAGGCACTGTATACCCATTGATTCTTGAAGAAAATAAGGTATAAATGCTTGTTGAGCTTAGTTGAACTGTTCTTCCCCATCAGAACCAAATATAGGCCTGTATAGCCTCAAAACATTATTAAAACTGTAATTTTTATAGAATGGATGGCCAGTCCTTGCATCCAGATCCCTTGACTTTTTCCACATTTTGTTACGTTACAGCCTTATTCTAAAATTGATTAAGACTGGGGCGAAGGTTCACCTTCCAACAGGACAAAGACCCTAAACACACAGCCAAGACAACGCAGGAGTGGATTCGGGACAAGTCTCTGAATGTCCTTGAGTGGCCCAGCCAGAGCCCAGACTTGAACCCGATCAAACATCTCTGGAGAGACCTGAAAATAGTTGTGCAGCGACGCTCCCCTTCCAACCTGACAGAGCTTGAGAGGGTCTGCAAAGAAGAATGGGAGAAACTCCCCAAATACAGATGTGCCAAGCTTGTAGTGTCATCCCCAAGAAGACTCGAGGCTGTAATCGCTGCCAAAGGTGCTTCAAATAAGTACTGAGTAAAGGGTCTGAATACTTATGTAAATGTGATATTTAAGTTTTTCACCTTTGGCAGCGATTACAGCCTTCTTGAGTATGAATCTTCTTGGGTATGACACTACAAGCTTGGCACACCTGTATTTTATTCACCTGAGTTTGTGTGTAGAAGCCTTTTTTTGCTTTGTCATTATGGGGTATTGTGTGTAGATTGATGAGGAAAAAATCTAGTTGATCAATTTTAGAATAAGGCTGTAACGTAACAAAATGTGGAAAAAGTCAAGGGGTCTGAATACTTTATGAATGCACTGTATGTTTATGGTCAGTGCTATCTGGGATCCTCGGGAAGTCCCTACCCTAAACCATAACCATTACCTTACACATAACCAAATCCCTTACCTTACCTTAACCATTTGAAATGTCAACTGCAATGGGGTAGTGACGTCCAAAGGATTCTGAATAGCATGGACCATATGTGTATCATTTGAGAGCTGTATCCATGAGTACTGGGCAGGTGACACAAGATAAGAGAGACTGGTGTGAGACAGAAAGTAGCCTGACCATAGAATTAGGAATTAGAATGCTATTATGACAGCCTGACAATAGATCACAGAAAATAGTAAGAGAGGCCTTTGCGGGCTGCCAGTTGCCCATCCCTGACCTTGAGTCCTGAAATTCTCTGCATAGATCACTCTTCTCACAAGGAACAAATCTGCCTCAAGGTCCCACAAGGTCTGCCATGATGGACTTTCCACCATTTTGAATTTTTGAAAAAATTTAAATGACATCTCCTCCGGAACCAAACTTGGTACACATGTTCCAAACCCTGTCAAGACCCAATATATGCAAGCACATTCAGATTGACTACACACTGGCGCTACAGCAGGCACGTATTTATATCTCTTGATCTGTTTGACTCAGTGTTGAAATTGAAAACCTCTGTGGTTATTGTGTATGTGTTGATGTGCTTCCCAAGTGAGGTCTGGATTGTGATTCCTAGGATTTTTGAGTGGTGTCAAAATCGGACTAATTGTTGTAACTACTTATTTTGCAATTTTTTTCTGTTATTCAAAGGTGCTGTCAGGAGAACCACTTTCACATCCAAGGCTACAGATGAAGAGACTGAGAAGTTTGTCATAAGGTGGCTGCAGCTTGCACCAGACAGAGACTGAGGCAGAAAGGAGAGGACAGAACACAGCAAGGAAAGGGCGAATAGACCTAGTGAGACATAGATACATTTACATACATACTGTACATGTAATGGATAAACACTGACACTTTGTACATTATATGGGAATAATGGATGACTTGGTACTGCCCGAGTTTATTAGTTCCAGATCATGTACAGAGCGGAGGCGTTTATCCCGCTTATACCACGGTTGCCAAAGAAAACAAGCACACATTTACTGGTAAAAATGACATGTTTTCATTGAGATTTTAATCTTGATGAGTAAATTCATACTATTTCATCCTTCCACTAAACCTGGTTGTTAGTTCTATCAGTTAGGTTGCTAGAAAAACTGACTTGTTTTTCATTCTATTTGTTCGATTGCTATGCAGGCTGGCAATGTTCTTATCCCTTGCTTGCTAGCCAACTATGGCTAACACAGTCGTGTCAACTCTGCAGATAAAATAACATCAAAGTAGCTGCATTTGTGTTTGTTTAAGCTGTTTTCTAGTGACATTATTTTGGATGCATGCTACTGTACATACATAGTGCCTGTTGAGGGATGACATCTACACAAAGTCAATTTTATCTATTTAAATAAAAGTTTAAAAATGAGAATGTAATGTCTTTTATGTTTATGTTGTTCACAGTTCGGTTGATAGCTGCAATATTACTACCTACATTTAATATAATATTACTACCTACATTTTATATAAATATTTTTGTTGTTGTGGTGGGGGTAGAATCAGGTGGATTTGGGCCATTGCTGGGCCAATTCTGGCCCTAAAATGGCAGTTTTGGCTCAGTTCAGGCTGCCAGATCTGGGCCGAATGACTCGGGCCTAATCTGTACCGTCATTCATTTCGGACTCTGGCCGGATCTGGCTGCCAGACCTGGGCCAGCAGTTTTAGATCTGGCATGCCGGAATCAGGCCAGATGTGGGCCAGACCTTTGTGCTATGCTTGAAAATATGGAGAGAGGTACTCCGTAATGTATTGAGGGGTTCTAATAAGCTATATGGAATTGTTTTAAGAAGGTCATACTGAGGATAATTTAGCTATTTGATTTTGAATTTTAAGACCACTTGAAGAAAAAAAATATATACAGTACCAGTCAAAGGTTTGGACACACCTACTCATTCCAGGGTTTTTCTTTATTTGTAATATTTTCTACATTGCAGAATAATAGTGAAGACATCAAAACTATGAAATAACACAGCTCGGAAGTTGGGGTGATGATGGACATCAGTAGACACTGCTGATGTCGGAGGTGTTGCTCCACAAACCGGACCCTGAAGCATCCATCCGTCTGGTACGGACCTTTAGCTGGCGGCTCTTCATGGTTCATAAGCTGCTGCATGAGGGAGAGCTCTATCAGGAAGAGACTGATGGGTCGCTGTACCAACACAGCGCTGTGAAGGAGGTTGCCGATAGTCCCCATCAGGGTGGTAGCTTGACTCTCTGGGATGCAGCGAGGGTGTAGGCTCTCTTGGAGGGTGGCCTTGAGTCTTATCTACTGATGCTGGTCTGCTCTGCTTAGCAGCAGATGTTGTCTGATCCCTCATGACTGAGCTCACTCATCATCTTGTCCAGGAGGTCTATTACTTGTTCTTTCTCTGACTGCTCTGATTCTTCCTCTGTAGGACATGGTGGTGGATCCGGCCACTAACCATCTTCGCATTCCTCTTTGTCGTCATCGTACTCCTCGCTGAACTCTTCCTCTAGCTCAGGTGGGGGAATGAAGTGGTCTGGAAGGACCGACTCAAGCCATACAGAGGGGCCAAGTGGTTGTTGATTAGACTTTGTGGGGGTGTAGCTGGCTGCAGTTGGGTCAAGAGGTGGCTGGAGACTGCAGACTTTTCCACAAGCTTCCTCATTTCCTGTTTAACTCCGTCAAGCTTGGCGGATTCTCTCTGTACTGCTAGTTGAGACATACGTAGCTTCTCGTTCTCTTTCCGGATCTCCTGTAGCTCTGCTTGGTAAGCTGTTGGCAGCTTCCTGTGCTCCCGGTAAGCGTAGGGCGTGGAGGCTTCTCTGCTTTCCTCTATGCTCTCTTTTCCTCTGCCAGCGGTAGGCTAGCTTGGGTTCTGAACCATAGCCTCTGTGGTGATGGCTCTGATGGTGTCGCTCTGGGGCAGCATCCCATTGAACCTGGCGAGTGGATGAGGTCACACGTGATGAGGTGAAGGGGGTCATCTTGGCCACCTCTTCTTGATGAGAATGCCACTCCTCTTCTTGCCCATGTACATCATACTATGCTGTGCTATGGTGTGGGGAAGTGTGCCGTCTATGACTCACATGGCCTACCTCATAATCTTGTAGATGCTGTGGTGGCCGTGTCTGGAGCTTTGAATGAACTGCTGGTTGTGTGAAAGCTTCACTCACGTAGTAGTCTTGCATCTTGCTCTGGGAGAAAGCACTGAAGATCCGGCTCGAAGGACCACAATGAAGTGGAGGACCTGTTGGACTGTATATTCTTAAGGTTTTCTTAGCACTTAATGTGTTCTCTCCCAGGTTCATGTAAGGTCACAGATGAAAGACAGGTAGGATTCCAGTTGAGGTGGTTTAATAATGTTGATTCACATAGAGCAGGAATGGTACAGTACAGTGTATGGGCTAAGGCAATTTAAGGTATGGCTTGACAATTTGTTTAACCACGAGTGTGTGTGGTTCTGAAAGTAAAAGGGGAAAACAAACACAATAGTAAATGGCAGGTATAAGCTTAATTCAACCTCCAATTACATAGGCTATAAACAATAATATGGCTACAATAGGTTATGTGCTGCACAGGACAATACAGCCTAACAACATGGCTGTGACTACACTAATGAAAGATCAGAGCGGTGCAGCCACACAGCACTACAAAGCAGCACCATCATCCTGACACAACTGCATGAACTTGAATGCATCTCTACACGATCCACAATAAAACACCCACATAAACTATACTCCACACATATCTATAGTTAAAGGGCATATAAACAAGGCACTGGGGGATATCATACTATACAAATCAAATGCTAAATGTCCGAAATGAGATGACAAAAACAGAGCTAGCAAACTTGCAGCTAACACTAATTAGCATAACAAAGATAAACGACCTAACCGTCGCAGAGTAAGTCCACAACATAAACACATTAAGAGTAAGAAATATGTACTCACATTTCTGAAGGACGGACACTGGCTAAAATAAAGAATGATAACTAAAGGAAATCACAGGAGATGGCTGGAACTTATCACTTGATTTCACTTTTCTCTAGTTACTTCCTTCTCCTCATAGCTGAAGATCGCCCAGCATGCTCTGCTCCACATCACTGGTGGGCTACAGCTCTCCTATGATGAACTAATAATTTATTCTCCATAGCCTGTGTGTGTCTGTGTGTTTTTGCTCATGCCTGTGTGTATGTGTAATATGTAGGCAGGGGATAGGGAAGCTTGAGAAGGAGCAGGAGGACCTCCAGCGTGTGTCTGAGAGCCTGTTCTTGCGCCCAGAACCTGCGCTCAATGCTGGAACAGAGGGATGAGGTGGAGGACGAGATAGAAAGGGAGAGGCAGAGTCAGGCAGAGCTGAAGCAGGAGGTACAGGAGGTTCACACACACACAAACACACACAGAGAGAGCCTTCACCCCCTCAGTGAGCTGACAATGCCATGTCTGTGTGCTGAGGACAGATCTGCAGCATGGAGAGAAAGCTGGCGGAGCTGAGGAGAGGTCACTGCTAGTCTCAGCCAGAAGTCTCAGTCCCGCCACACTCAGAAGGCCTCACGCACCCTGGAGAACAAACTGGATAGAGTGAGTAGCATGTCTTGTCACACTCAGCCCAACACTGTATCGAATAGCACTGTTAAACCCAGCACCACATACACTACCGGTCAAAAGTTTTAGAACACCTACTCATTCAAGGGTTTTTCTTTATTTTTACTATTTCCTACATTGTAGAATAATAGTGAAGACATCAAAACTATGAAATAACACATATGGAATCATGTAGTAAGCAAAAAAGTGTTAAACAAATCAAAATAGATTTGATATTTGATATTCTTCAAATAGCCTTGATGACAGCTTTGCACACTCTTGGCACACTTTTTTTCATTCCAGAACGGTAGGGTGTCAACCTGCCAGAGCTTCTCGAAGTTCCTGAACAGCTCGGAAGTTGGGGTGATGATGGACATCAGCAGACACTGCTGATGTCGGAGGTGTTGCTCCACAAACCTTGTCGGACACTGAAGCATCCATCCAAGTCTGGTACGGACAGCTGCTGGCCTGCCCGGAGGACCCAACCTCACTGGTTCGATGGGGGTGATCAAATTGGGATAATCTGCACTGATGCTTGATGACTGGCCATCATAGTCTTGACACCAGGACTCGTACAGTAACCACTCTGAGAACTCGAGTAAGGTGTATGTGGTACCTGGCTGGTGAAACATTCGACTGTGGAAGTCTGACCTCATCTCAGGTGGTAGCTTGCTGAGTTGGCGTGCCACATGAGACCCACACATCAGCTCTATGTCACCATTTGGACCCAGTGTCCAGAGCATGCCCACAAAGGACTGGACCTGTAGTGTGAACTTCTCGAAGGCAGCTGTATCTCCACGGTGTACATCGGGAGAGTCCATGACACTGGCTATCTTCTTCAGGGCAACATGGTGTGGCTGTCCAAACTTCTCGTTCAAGGCTGCCATGGTGTCTGAGTAAGGCGTGAGAGAGTTGAGGTAGGAATCTGTCACTAGGCATGCTTCTTCTAGCTTTAAGTGATCCACCAGGAGCTGATACTTGAAGAGCTCATTCCCATCAGCTGGCAGGAGGTTCTCTAGTCTGATCTTCTGGCGAGCGAACTCAGCTGATGTAGTCGGGATGGTTGGCCTAGGCCCTCTGTAGGTTTGCACTTCTGCAGCGGCGATGCCTTTTGGCAGCTGCGGACGGGGTTGAGGGTCTGGCTTAGGTATCCATGGAACCTGACCTGGTCGGCGAGCTGGTAGGTGCTCTGGTTGCCTTTGGCTGGCGGCTCTTCATGGTTCATAAGCTGCTGCATGAGGGAGAGCTCTATCAGGAAGAGACTGATGGGTCGCTGCACCAACATAGCGCTGTGAAGGAGGTTGCCGATAGTCCCCATCAGGGTGGTAGCTTGACTCTCTGGGATGCAGCGAGGGTGTAGGCTCTCTTGGAGGGTGGCCTTGAGTCTTATCTACTGATGCTGGTCTGCTCTGCTTAGCAGCAGATGTTGTCTGATCCCTCATGACTTTGAGCTCACTCATCATCTTGTCCAGGAGGTCTATTACTTGTTCTTTCTCTGACTGCTCTGATTCTTCCTCTGTAGGACATGGTGGTGGATCCGGCCACTAACCATCTTCGCATTCCTCTTTGTCGTCATCGTACTCCTCGCTGAACTCTTCCTCTAGCTCAGGTGGGGGAATGAAGTGGTCTGGGGCGGCGCGCAATTGGCCCAGCATCGTCCAGGGTAGGGGAGGGAATGGCCGGCAGGGATGTAGCTCAGTTGATAGAGCATGGCGTTTGCAACGCCAGGGTTGTGGGTTCGATTCCCACAGGGGGTATGAAAAAATAATGTATGCACTAACTGTAAGTCGCTCTGGATAAGAGCATCTGCTAAATGACTAAAATTTTAATGTAAATGTAATGTAAATGTCTGGAAGGACCGACTCAAGCCATACAGAGGGGCCAGGTGGTTGTTGATTAGACTTTGTGGGGGTGTAGCTGGCTGCAGTTGGGTCAAGAGGTGGCTGGAGACTGCAGACTTTTCCACAAGCTTCCTCATTCCCTGTTTAACTCCATCAAGCTTGGTGGATTCTCTCTGTACTGCTAGTTGAGACATACGTAGCTTCTCATTCTCTTTCCGGATCTCCTGTAGCTCTGCTTGGTAAGCTGTTGGCAGCTTCCTGTGCTCCCGGTAAGTGTAGGGCGTGGAGGCTTCTCTGCTTTCCTCTATGCTCTCTTTTCCTCTGCCAGCGGTAGACTATATTTGATTTTCTTCAAAGTGGCCACCCTTTGCCTTGATGACAGCTTTGCACACTCTTGGCATTCTCTCAACCAGCTTCATGAGGTAGTCACCTAGAATGCATTTCAATTAACAGGTGTGCCTTCTTAAAAGTTAATTTGTGGAATTTCTTTCCTTCTTTTTTTATTTTTATTTTTTATTTCACCTTTATTTAACCAGGTAAACCAGTTGAGAACAAGTCTCATTTACAACTGCGACCTGGCCAAGATAAAGCAAAGCAGTGCGATAAAAACAACAACACAGAGTTACATATGGGGTAAAACAAAACAAAGTCAAAAATACAACAGAAATAAATATATATACAGTGTGTGCAAATGTAGCAAGTTATGGAGGTAAGGCAATAAATAGGCTATAGTGCAAAATAATTACAATTAGTATTAACACTGGAATGATAGATGTGCAAGAGATGATGTGCAAATAGAGATACTGGGGTACAAATGAGCAAAATAAATAACAATATAGGGATGAGGTAGTTGGGCGGGCTAATTTCAGATGGGCTGTGTACAGGTGCAGTGATCGGTAAGGTGCTCTGACAACTGATGCTTAAAGTTAGTGAGGGAGATAAGTGTCTCCAGCTTCAGAGATTTTTGCAATTTGTTCCAGTCATTGGCAGCAGAGAACTGGAAGGAATGGCGGCCAAAGGAGGTGTTGGCTTTGGGGATGACCAGTGAGATATACCTGCTGGAGCGCAGACTACGGGTGGGTGTTGCTGTGGTGACCAATGAGCTAAGATAAGGCGGGGATTTGCCTAGCAGTGATTTATAGATGGCCTGGAGCCAGTGGGTTTGGCGACGAATATGTAGTGAGGACCAGCCAACAAGAGCGTACAGGTCACAGTGGTGGGTAGTATATGGGGCTTTGGAGACAAAACGGATGGCACTGTGATAGACTACATCCAATTTGCTGAGTAGAGTGTTGGAGGCTATTTTGTAAATGATATCGCCGAAGTCAAGGATCGGTAGGATAGTCAGTTTTACGAGGGCATGTTTGGCAGCATGAGTGAAGGAGGCTTTGTTGCGAAATAGGAAACCGATTCTAGATTTAACTTTGGATTGGAGATTCTTAATGTGAGTCTGGAAGGAGAGTTTACAGTCTAACCAGACACCTAGATATTTGTAGTTGTCCACATGCTCTAGGTCAGACCCGTCGAGAGTAGTGATTCTAGTCGGGTGGGCGGGTGCAAGCAGCGTTCGGTTGAAGAGCATGCATTTAGTTTTACTAGTGTTTAAGAGCAGTTGGAGGCTACTGAAGGAGTGTTGTATGGCATTGAAGCTCGTTTGGAGGTTTGTTAACACAGTGTCCAATGAAGGGCCAGATGTATACAAAATGGTGTCGTCTGCGTAGAGGGGGATCTGAGAGTCACCAGCAGCAAGAGCGACATCATTGATATACACAGAGAAAAGAGTTGGCTCAAGAATTGAACCCTGTGGCACCCCCATAGAGACTGCCATAGGTCCAGACAACAGGCCCTCCGATTTGACACATTGAACTCTATCTGAGAAGTAGTTGGTGAACCAGGCGAGGCAGTCATTTGAGAAACCAAGGCTATTTAGTCTGCCAATAAGAATGCGGTGGTTGACAGAGTCGAAAGCCTTGGCCAGGTCAATGAAAACGGCTACACAGTACTGTCTATTATCGATCGCGGTTATAATATCGTTTAGGACCTTGAGCGTGGCTGAAGTGCACCCATGACCAGCTCGGAAACCGGATTGCATAGCGGAGAAGGTACGGTGGGATTCGAAATGGTCAGTGATCTGTTTGTTGACTTGGCTTTCAAAAACTTCTTAATGCGTTTGAGCCAATCAGTTGTGTTATGACAAGGTAGGGGGGTTATACAGAAGATAGCCCTATCTGGTAAAAGACCAAGTCCATATTATGGCAAGAACAGCTCAAATAAGCAAAGATAAACGTTTCTTCAAGTACAGTCACAAAAACCATCAAGCGCTATGATGAAACTGGCTCTCATGAGGACCGCCACAGGAATGGAAGACTCAGAGTTACCTCTGCTGCAGAGGATAAGTTCATTAGAGTTACCTGCCTCAGAAATTGCAGCCCAAATAAATGCTTCACAGAGTTCAAGTCACAGACACATCTCAACATCAACTGTTCACAGGAGACTGTGTGAATCAAGCCTTCACGGTCGAATTGCTGCAAAGAAACCACTACTAAAGGACACCAATAAGAAGAAGGGACTTGCTTGGGCCAAGAAACACGAGCAATGGACATTAGACCGGTGGAAATTTGTCCTTTGGTCTGGAGTCCAAATTTGAGATTTTTGGTTCCAACCGCTGTGTCTTTGTGAGACGCGGTGTGGGTGAACAGATGATCTCCGCATGTGTATTTCCCACCGTAAAGCATGGAGGAGGAGGTGTTATGGTGTGGGGGTGCATTGCTGGTGACACTGTCTGTGATTTATTTAGAATTCAAGGCACTCTTAACCAGCATGGCCACCACAGAATTCTGCAGCGATATGCCATCCCATCTTGTTTGGGCTTAGTGGGACTATCATTTGTTTTTCAGCAGGACAATGACCCAACACACCTCCAGGCTGTGTATGGGCTATTTTACCAAGAAGGAGAGTGATGGAGTGCTACATCAGAAGACGTGGAATGCGTTATCATCATACAGCCTCCTGTCACTGGGTTGGTACTTTTGTGTTTTGGTTTTAGCTTGTGTGTTTCTACATTTACCCTGTGTGTGTGTATGTGTGTGTGTGTCTGTGTGTAACCTGGTGTGTGTGTTACCTGGTTTGTGTGTGATTGTGCTCCTCAGTATGAAAAAAAAAAATGTATGCACTCACTAACTGTAAGTCGCTCTGGATAAGAGCGTCTGCTAAATGACTAAAATGTAAAATGGATGACTATGACACAGCTGCCTTTCTCCCAGGGAGAACTATGCCAGAGAATCATACCCTTTTTTGGTTATGAGACTTTGCAATCTTTGTTTTTCATTCCCTTCACCTTGATCACCGGACTACTAAGACTGTCAATGAAGATCAAACCGGTCAAACATACTGTACTTTTAACATGAACCCTCTCAATTACTGTATATCCGCTATAAGTAATAATATTCCATAGGTCCGACTGAAGGAGGGATCAGTGCGTCATGCAAGAGCGAGGAGAAAGATGAGTGTTCCATCCAACAAGCCGCCATCGCTCCCTAGTGGCCTGATAGGAGCAGCACACACAGACACAGCCATTGCTACCAACTAGGTGAAGGACCTCGACCTAGGAATTATAGCTGCTTTTGTCATATTGTATTATCACCTGCATTTCAACCATAATCAAATGACCAAATATCTCCGTTTCAGTTCTGATTTAATGTATGATAGTATTACTTGTACTTCTATAACTCATTTTTTATGATATGATGCTGCATCATCATGGTCTGTTACAATAAAGTGTGATTTGTTTAGCTTGAACTAATTAGGTTAGGAGACTTCTCTCAGTTTGGTAGGCAGCTGGTCTTTTGATGTGACACAGGCCATCCGGTTTTGCCTATTCAAGTCTGTTGTCAATACCCCTCTGCCGTCCGGCTCTCTGATACTACAGTGCTCCAACTGAACACAAGGGGGCAGCAGATCATTGCCTTTCCAATCATTGTACAGTCGTGGTCAAACGTTTTGAGAATAACACAAATACTAATTTTCACAGTCTGCTGCCTCAGTTTTGATGATGGCAATTTGCATATACTCCAGAATGTCATGAAGAGTGATCAGATGAATTGCAATTAATTGCAAAGTCCCTCTTTGCCATGAAAATGAACTTAAACCCCAAAAAACATTTCCACTGCATTTCACCCCTGTCACAAAAGGACCAGCTGCCATCATGTCAGTGATTCTCTCGTTAACACAGGTGAGAGTGTTGACAAGGACAAGGCTGGAGATCACTCGGTCATGCTGATTGAGTTAGAATAACAGACTGGAAGCTTTAAAAGGAGGGTGGTGCTTGAAATCATTGTTCTTCCTCTGTTAACCATGGTTACCTGCAAGGAAACACGTGCCGTCATCATTCCTTTGCACAAAAAGGGCTTCACAGGCAAGGATATTGCTGCTAGTAAGATTGCACCTAAATCAACCATTTATCGGATCATCAAGAACTTTAAGGAGAGAGGTTCAGTTGTTGTGAAGAAGGCGTCAGGGCGCCCAAGAAAGTCCAGCAAGCGCCAGGACCGTCTCCTAAAGTTCATTCATCTGCGGGATCAGGGCACCACCAGTGCAGAGCTTGCTCAGGAATGGCAGCAGGCAGGTGTGAGTGCATCTGCATGCACAGTGAGGCGAAGACTTTTGGAGGATGGCCTGGTGTCAAGAAGGGCAGCAAAGAAGCCACTTCTCTCCAGGAAAAACATCAGGGACAGACTGATATTCTGCAAAAGGTACAGGGATTGGACTGCTGAGGACTGGGGTAAAGTCATTTTCTCTGATGAATCCCCTTTCCGATTGTTTGGGGCATCCGGAAAACACCTTGTCCGGAGAAGACAAGGTGAGCGCTACCATCAGTCTTGTGTCATGCCAACAGTAAAGCATCCTGACTCAGGATTCCTGAGACCATTCATGTATGGGGTTGCTTCTCAGCCAAGGGAGTGGGCTCACTCACAATTTTGCCTAAGAACACAGCCATGAATAAAGAATGGTACCAACACATCCTCCGAGAGCAACTTCTCCCAACCATCCAATAACAGTTTGGTGAAGACCAATGCCTTTTCCAGCATGATGGAGCACCTTGCTATATGGCAAAAGTGATAACTAAGTGGCTCTGGGAACAAAACATCGACATTTTGGGTCCATGGCCAGGAGACTCCCCAGACCTTAATCCTATTGAGAACTTGTGGTCAATCCTCAAGAGGCGGGTGGACAAACAAAAACCCACAAATTCTGACAAACTCCAAGCATTGATTATGCAAGAATGGGCTGCCATCAGTCAGGATGTGGCCCAGAAGTTAATTGACAGCATGCCAGGGCGGATTGCAGAGGTCTTGAAAAAGAAGGGTCAACATTGCAAATATTGACTCTTTGCATAAACTTAATGTAATTGTCAATAAAAGCCTTTGACATTTATGGAATGCTTGTAATTATACTTCAGTATACCATAGTAACATCTGACAAAAATATCTAAAAACACTGAAGCAGCAAACTTTGTATACTTGTGTCATTCTCAAAACTTTTGACCACGACTGTAGGTTCACTGTATAGATGGTTATCCACAAAGAACAATCTGCATGGTTAAAGGGCTTAAATAAAAGGCTTCAATATGTGATGAAAGAGTTTGAATGATTTTGAATGACAATGTGTTTGAATGACTACCTCTATTCTTCCAGTCTGTTTCCTGCTTGTCAGTTACTGGTATCAGGAGAATTTTCATTTCATTTTCATATCTAAAACTTTCGTCATGAATATTTGTAGGATAGGGTTTTATGCCCTTTCAAGCATCAAGCAGATAAGGAACTATATATAAAATGTGATTGTGGTCCAAAGATAAAATTCCAAACACTAATGCATATTTATTTTTATAATTCCATTCCTCCATGCAGAATCTTTCCAGATCCTCGCCCTCTTCAATTCAAACCAGAGGTTTTCGATGGGGTTCAAGTCTGAAGATTGAGATGGCAGTTGCAAAATGTTGATTTTGTGATCAATTACACATTTCTTTGTTGATTTTCATTTGTGCTTGTGCTTATTGTCTTGCTGGAAGATCCACTTACGTCCAAGTTTCAGCCTCCCGGCAGAGGCAACCAGGTTTTTGGCTAAAATGTCCTGGCACTGGGTAAAGTTAATGATGCCTTTGATCTTAAAAGGCCCTCAGGACCAGTGGATGCAAAATAGCCCCATAACATCAAAGATCCACCACCATATTTTCATGTAGGTATGGGGTTCTTTTCTGCATATGCATATTTATTTCGAGGCAAAACCCACCACTGGTGTGCGAGGCCAAAGAGCTCTATTTTCATGTCATTCAACAAATGTAAATGCCAGGAGTTTGCTAAATGGCATTGGCACTTGGATTGAACCGGTGCTTTGGTCAGATTACATGAAAATAGAGCTCTTTGGCCACGCACACCAGGGGTTGGTTTTGCGTCAAAGAAAATATGCATATGCAGAAAAGAGCCATATACCTACTGAAAAATATGGTGGTAGCCACAAATCTGGTTGCCTCTAAAAGGAGGCTGAAATTTGGCCGCAAGTGGATCTTCCAGCAAGAAATAACCCCAAGCACTAATTAGTATAATATAATTTTCACACAAAAATAGCATACAATATAGCTCAGTATTTGTATTATTTTATACAGTATTTTTTGCTAATCTTTATCAAGGGTGCCAATAATTTTGGACCTGACTGTATCTGTCACTATACAGAGAGATTTGACATCAGTTTGTAAAGAAGGGAGCCTGTGATTAATCCACTCCGAAACTCCACTGTGTGGCAATGAAAACAGATTATCAAAGATAAATAAGGACTATGAAAAAGAGGGAGGGCAAGAGAGATGATATGGAGGAGGATGTTTGCTTTGAAATTCGACTCTTACTGAGCCCCCTCCACGCCCAACTAAATTCTCTATGCACACGGCTCACTGGATTGCCATAGAAACCTTCTCTTTAATCACAACATAATCTCATTTCCTCCTCCTGACAAAGGCTCCACATCGGCCTTGGAGACCGCCTGCACTAGCCATTCTCCAACCCAGTCCCAAGGCCCTCCTCCTACTCTCTAAGCCCTACCTACCAGCAGGCCACCACCACTCTCCCTAATCTCTCTCTTCTCTTTTCACTGTCTCCCTCACTTTTCTATTTCCTCCCCATTTTCCTTCTCTTATTACTTTCATGCTCTTTCCATTCACTTCTCCACCTTCTGCCACACTACCCTTGTGTTCTACTCTGGCTTGAGCTCCTCTTCTTATCCTTCATACTTCACATCAAATATTGCGATTCGTCTCGGACAAGGCATAAGAGCAGCTAGTGGAAACACCCACACTTTCCAGACCTGCATCTACACACACTCTCTCTCTCTCGCTCTCTCGCTCTCTTATCTGAGCTTTCCAAACAGATTCATCATAGCGCTTGATGGTTTTTGCGACTGCACTTTCAAAGTCTTAAAGTAATGATGGACTGTCGTTTCTCTTTGCTTATTTGAGCTGTTCTTGCCATAATATGGACTTGGTCTTTTGCCAAATAGGGCTATCGTCTGTATACCACCACCTACCTTGTCACAACACAACTGATTGGCTCAAATGCATTAAGAAGGAAAGGAATTCCACAAATGAACTTTTAACAAGGCACACAATCAATCACATTTTATTCATAAAGCCCTTTTTACATCAGCAGATGTCACAAAGTGCTATACAGAAACCCAGCCTAAAACCCCAAACAGCAAGCAATGCAGATGTAGAAGCACACCTGTGAATTGAAATGCATTCCAGGTGACTACCTCATGAAGCTGGTTGAGAGAATGCCAAGAGTGTGCAAAGCTGTCATCAAGGCAAAGGGTGGCTACTTTGAAGAATCTCAAATATAAAATACATTTTTATTTGTTTAACAGTTTTTTGGTTACTACATGATTCCATATGTGTGTTTTTTCATAGTTTTGATGTCTTCACTACTATTCTACAATGTAGAACATAGTCAAAAATTAAGAAAATTCCTTGAATGAGTAGGTGTGTCCAAACTTATGACTGGTACTGTATATACTACAACATATTTTCCTCTCACCTGGTAGGATTCACTGTTTATATAACATGTTATCAACTTCTAAGTACAAGAGAGTGCAATGGATTTTATTGCTCAGATAAATCACCTCCCTTCACAACAACCAGAAATATAATTTATTTGCAACAACTCTGTGATCTGCACTCTCCATCAGTACGTTAAGACTCTCACCCTATTTCCTTTTCAGATGTTCTATTTGGGAATTGTGCCAGGTATTTCCCTAGTCTGCCTGCTGCTCCAGAACATTAATGAAGAGCCCAGAGCTCCCCCATTCCCCTCCAATTCACCCACCAATATGTGTTGCTAGGCAACCAGTCGACCAAACGTCTCCAACCAATCAGGTTGCACTGTTATCTTTCAAATAGTTGATTGAACCTCTACCACAAGTAAAGTGTCTTCAGATACCATTTAATTCATGTTCTGTTTTAAGTTTTATTCTCACTCTAAAGGGTGAGTTTTCCAGGCTTTGTGTATTTTTTGGTGAATTTTGTGTCTACTGCTAGCCTTGTTACACTACTCATTGACTAGAAGCACATAAAGGCAGTCCACCACTAAGCGGCAGCACTAGCAGTTTATTGCTGCTTACAGCTGGGCAAGAAACGGGCAGCAGATCCTAAGCAATCTAGCTCCTTTACCTGTAGATCTATTGTTATTGATTGTGTGATTGACACAGATGTCCGTTAATATGATTATATAACGTTATATCATTATCAGCAGTGCCACTATTGTGAGTACACTTGCATTAAAGTCATGATAGTCATCACTTTTCAGTAGTACATGTTCTAAATTAAAAAGCAAGCAATGTTATTATGCTCTCTATCATAGTGGTGGTCTCCTTCTATGAGAGGACATGCATTCATTAATTACTTTTGTGTTCTGGTGTGGACTTAAAAACCCTCAGTTTGTGGTAAATGTGAAATGCTGAGATGACCGAGTCTGCTGGAAACAGATCAGGCCCTGGGCTAGGTTAAACATTTGTCTTGATTAGCCTTCTGAGTTTCAGTTGACTTGGCGTCATTCTGCCATTTACAGGAAGTTTGCTCATGAATAATTACAGCTGCCCTCCATTACACAGGCTGCTAATGGGGCTCCAGTTTGTGTGTCTGAGGAGCCATGTAATTCCCCCAGTGGTGGAAAAAGTACCCAATAGTCATACTTGAGTACAAGTAAAGATACCTTAATAGAAAATGACTCAAGTAAAAGTGAAAGTCACCCAGTAAAATACTACTTGAGTAAAAGTCTAAAAGTGTTTTTTTTTTAATATACTTAAGTATCAAAAGTAAATGTAATCGCTAAAATATACTTAAGTATCATCATTTCAAATTCCTTATATTAAGCAAACCAGACGGCACCATGTTCTTATTTTTTCTTTTTTTTAATGGATAGCCAGGGGCACACTCCAACACTCAGACATCATTTACAAACAAGGCATTTGTGTTTAGTGAGTCCGCCAGATCAGAGGCAGTAGGGATGACCAGGGATGTTCTCTTTATACTGTAAGTGTGTGAATTAGACCATTTTCCTGTCCTGCTAAGCATTCAAAATGTAACAAGTACTTTTGGGTGTCAGGGAAAATGTATGGAGTAAAAAGTACATTCTTTTCTTTAGGAATGTAGTGAAGTAAAAGTAAAATTTGTCAAAAATATAAATAGTAAAGTAAAGTACAGATACCCAAAAAACTACTTAAGTAGTACTTTAAAGTACTTTACACCACTAAGTTCCCCTGAGCCCCAACTTGTTTATTTCACCATATGCACTGGAGACCACTGCTTTGTATGAGGGGTCCGTATTCCCTGTTATTACAGGTCCAAACATCTATTCTCTTATTCCTCCTTGCATGGGTCCTTTCATTCCACTTGAATAAGTTTGTCCTAAATATAAATAAAAAAAACTAAAAGCATTGTATTTCGGACAAATCATTCACTAAACCCTAAACCTCAACTAAATCTTGTAATGAATCGTGGAAATTGAGCAAGTTGAGGAGACTAAACTGCTTGGAGTAACCCTGGATTGTAAACTGTCATGGTCAAAACATACTGGTGCAACAGTAGATAAGATGGGGAGAGGTCTGACAATAATAAAGCACTGCTCTGCCTTCTTAACAAAGCTATCAACAAGGCAGTTCCTACATGACCTAGTTTTGTCGCACCTGGACTACTGTTCAGTCGTGTGGTCACGTGCCACAAAGAGGGACTTGGGAAAATTACAATTGGCCCAGGACAGGGCATCACAGCTGGCCCTTAAATGTAAATGGAGAGCTAACATGAATATGTCAATCTCTCCTGGCTCAAAGTAGAGGAGAGATTGACTTCATCACTACTTGTATTTGTGAGAGGTATTGAAATGTTGAATGCTCTGAGCTGTCTGTTTAAACTACTAGCACACAGCTCAGACACCCATGCGTACCCCACAAGACATGCCACCAGAGGTCTCTTCACAATCCCCAAGTCCAGAACAGACTATGGGAGGCGCACAGTACTGCATAGAGCCATGACTACATTGAACTCTATTCCACACCAAGTAACTCATGCAAGCAGTAAAATCTGATTTAAAAAACAGATAGAAATACACCTTATGGAACAGCGGGGACTATGAAGAGACACACACACAGGCACAGACACGCATACACACACACGATAACATACGCACTATATACACACGTACACATGGATTTTGTGTTGTAGACATGTGGCAGTAGAGTAGTGGCCTGAGGGTACACACTTAATGTGTTGTGAAATCTGCTGTGAAATGTAATGTCATGTTTTTTATTGTATATAACTGCCTTAATTTTGCTGGACCCCAGGAAGAGCAGCAGCTAATTGGGATCCATAATAAATACAAATATCTCTCGGCTGGCCCTCATTCTTTCTCTGTCCTTCCTTAGTCTCTAGGCTCCTATCAGTCCCTCCCCCACCCTATCCCCCGAGTGTCCCTCCTCGTCTCTGCTCTCTGGTGGCTGTGCAGATGGTTCTTTGTTGGTGCTTCATAATGGGGCCGGGGTCAGTGTGCCCTAACATTAACACACGGATACTCCTCCCTCGGTTTCTCTGTCTCATTGCCTCCAACTGGTACGCCATCATTTCTCAATCAATGTTTGCTTATCTTTAATGTCTCCTTAACTACAGCTCCACCAATGTTTGAGAATACACAGAATGTCAGTCTCTCGCTATCTTGTTGATGAGGAAGTAGCCTTATAAAACCACAGATAAAGCTCTAGCCAGTAGCCACCCCACAATTCAAATGCCGTGGATGTGACTAAAAGGAAGATCATATCTGTATTACTAACAATAATTTACTTATTACATCAAAAGCTAGTCTAATTTCAAAAGAGCTGAGACATTTCAATCTAGACACAGTCTCATTGGTGTTCAATGAACAAAAATACAAACGCAACATGTAAAGTGTTGGTCCAATGTTTCATGAGCTGAAATAAAATATCCCAGAAATTTGTCCTTCTGCACAAAAGGCTTTTTTCTCTAAAATGTTGTGCACAAATTTGTTTACATCCCTGTTAGTGAGGATTTCTCCTCTGCCAAGATAATCCATCCACCTGACAGGTGTGGCATATCAAGAAGCTGATTAAACAGCATGATCATTACACAGGTGCACCTTGTGCTGGGGACAATAAAAGGCCACTCTAAAATGTGCAGTTTTGTCACACAACACAATGCCACAGATGTCTCAGGTTTTAAGGGAGCGTGCAATTGGCATGCTGACTGCCTGAATGTCCACCAGAGCTTGTTGCCAGATAATTTAATGTTCATTTCTCTACCATAAGCCACCTCCAACGTCGTTTAAAACATTTTGGCAGTACGTCCAACGGGCCTCACAACCACAGACCACGTGTATGGCATCGTGTGGACGAGCAGTTTGCTGATGTCAAAGTTGTGACCAGCATGATAATGCACGGCCCCATGTCGCAAGGATCTGTACACAGAAGCTGAAAATGTCCCAATTCTTCCATGGCCTGCATACTCACCAGACATGTCACCCTTTGAGCATGTTTGAGATGCTCTGGATTGACGTGTACAACAGCGTGTTCCAGTTCCTGCCAATATCCAGCAACTTCGCACAGGCATTGAAGAGGAGTGGGACAACATTCCACAGGCCACAATCAATAGCCTGATCAACTATGCGAAGGAGATGTGTCGCGCTGCATGAGGCAAATGGTGGTCACACCAGATATTGACTGGTTTCCCTATCCATGCCCCTACCTTTTATTTTTTAAAGGTATCTGTGACCAACAGATGCATATCTGTATTCCCAGTCATGTGAAATCCATAGATTAGGGCCTAATTCATGTATTTCAATTGACTGATTTCCTTACATGAACTTTTGGAGGCAAAATGTCTGATCTTCTGGAGAAGGAAATGTAAATGTACCATCTGTTCTGTGATCCCACAACAGCCCTGCCTCATCATTGGTCAGAGCCACCGTTATTGAGTCATTAGCCACTGATCCTTAGTTCAACAATGATCCTATCCTGACTGACCCCAAGATCCTGATTGAGAGAACAAATGGGACACGGGTAGTGGCGTTTTGCACCTAGTCCAACTCTATTAAGTGTGTGTGGTCAAATCTGTTCAGAGAAAAAGTAAATCATACATTTGAGAGCAAAAATCATCCATGGTTTCATGTTGTTTTGTTACATAACGAAAAAACACTCAAGGCATGACTTATGAATGTAGGTTCAGAGGAAAAGGGAGGTGATGTGGTCCACCAATGAGATACCTCTGGGCAGGCAGTACACAGACCAATACGTCGCAGTAAGGAACAGGTAGAATGAAGACGGGAAATCTAGAGGGAGTCGGAGAAACTGAATGACTGGAAATTTCCACTTTCCTTGCAAGGCAGGAGTGTGGGTGGGGCTTGAGATGGAATAAGGTGGTATTGTAGAAACACAGGACACATGGAGCCATTCCCTGTTCTCCTTGCTTCGACTCTGCCATTGAGGTGGGCTGCCATTAACCTTTTTCTCTACCACAATCTCTCTATAGAGCTCACCTTATCTACAGGCTACTCTTTCTACCTGCCCCAGATGTTTGCACTTAGGGAAGCAGGAAATAACACCAAGAATAGAGTACAATCCGTTTCTTTAAATAGCACTCAGCAGGTAGGCCTATCGGGTTGAAGTTGAATGTTTTTTCTCCACTTGCTCATCCATTCAGTACTTTTGCCTCTCTCCTTTACACTCTGTCCCTTTTCAGTCTCTTCACAAAATCTAATATTTTTGTAGTTGCATAAATAAAAGGTGTCATCCATTCTGCAAACTTTTCCACACAGTACCTGTCCTTGTCATTTTAGTCCTCTCTCCTTTAATGCTAATTTGACAAAATGAGAGATTAAATCGATGATTACATGCTTCAATGTTCCTGTCACCTTAAAATGAGCAGGACACCTCCGGGTTGGGGTCAAGGGGCCACATTCCAGGAGGTAGCCAACCATGGGGCTTTGTACATTCACAGGCTGTAAGCATACAGAGAAGGCATCATGACAAATTACAGTGGTGAAGGTACGATAGCAATCATAGGTGTTTTCATTGTTGCATGTATTTATGAAAGTGTGCATGACCAACAGCACTGTTGACACTGATAGCAGAGACTGAGCTCCCCCGCTGGCACATTCACTGTCTAGGAACTCTTCAGAGGTTCTGTACACTCTGTCACTGTGTAGAAGTCAACTTACAGTATATGTTGTCCTGATTCTCTATTGGGTCTGCCTGGGACCCCTAGAAAGCCATTCAGAATGTGCAAGACACCACTGTTCAGAAGAATAGAGCCCAGTTAGCCCCTGCCAATTCTTCCAATTATGGGGACCCTTGCCCCTCCTAATCCTGACCTCTGCTCTTTGATGCCCCCCTGCTCTGCTCTCCCCTCAAGCACTGACATTCCATGGAGCAGGTCTTTTGTCTCCCTGTTTTTCAGGTGTGATTGATTGTGAGTAACTCTTTCTTGTGTTTATTCAGATTTTTGGGGGACAATCATGAGCAGAAAACTCTGACGTTGAAAGTTATTTGTTTGTGATGGTGGAGGGGATGCCTGATGGCCAAACGGCTCACTTTTGCCTGTCATTCTAAAACTAAAGATAAACTTCTTGAGCACAAAGACTCTATTCTCTCTGCCTGGTCCAGACAGTTATAGAGACTCTCTGTTGCTCCGCAGCCAAAATAATGTTCCATCATAGCTTTCTAAGTCGTGTAGCAACTGTGAGGAAAATACTATCACTGTGTCAGAGTGTAAAATGGAATACTGCCCATGATTCTGAGACCTTCTCCTGCAAACCGTAAAGATGATAGATCATACAACAGTGAACAGCATACAGATGTAGGATATTGCTCTCACTCTCTCTTCAGTTTTTGCTCGAACTCACTCTTTCTAAGTGAACCTCTACCTGTATCAAACAACCCACTACAGGGACCAGCAGGAGGACATTTCTGGAAGAGGTCCAGTATCCATGGAAACATGTTGAGGTGGTAGGCATACGAAAGAGAGAGAAAAAAAACAGGAAATCATCTCACAAACACACTCCCTTCTCTGATTGCTCCCATTTTCCAGTCACAGAGAATGAGTAATGCTTGGACTGACTGCTTTTTTAAGGCAGTTAGACTGCTTCTCTTCTGGATCCGGACTACACAGACTGGGCTCATTAGATTGCAGACGTCTGTTTCAGTGCTCTGCGGTCTCCAAAATGAAAGGACTACTGTAACTGTAGGCCTATATACACTATGTCAGCCTTGAATGCATTTCCTTTGCTGTCTTCTATTGATTTAGTGCATTCATGATCAGGAAATATTGGGAAGTATTTGATTCAACTATTAGTGTAAGTAATCCTCAGTACTCCTGAGTGGCGCAGTGGTCTAAGGCACTGCATCGCAGTGCTAACTGTGCTACTAGAGATCCTGGTTCGAATCCAGGCTCTGTCGCAGCCGGCCGCGACCGGGAGACTCATGGGCGGCGCACAATTGGCCCAGCGTCGTCCAGGGTAGGGGAGGGAATGGCCGGCAGGGATGTAGCTCAGTTGATAGAGCATGGCGTTTGCAACGCCAGGGTTGTGGGTTCGTTTCCCATGGGGGGCCAGTATAAAAAAAAAAACAACATGTATTCACTAACTGTAAGTCGCTCTGGATAAGAGCGTCTGCTAAATGACTAAAATGTAATGTAAATGTAAGTATTTACCAGTTAAAGGTTATTTCTTTATGATGGACAAAATAGTTGTCCTCTTCCCCATGAAAAAACAAGATTCCCAGACACAAAATCCCATGGCTGAGATAACCCACTATGGCACCGACACAACACTTTGATCTCTCCATGTAATTGTAGCTGTTTGCCACCAGTCATAATTACATTTTAGTCAAATGTGGGATTAATGATTGAATGAGCACTCTGAGGCTTCATCAAATAAAGCTTTTGTATGCTGGTGATCAACATAATATAACCAAACCAGCTAGCCAGCGTATTACTCTTGAGGGTGCCCTAAAAATAAAGCCTGGGCCTTCATTTAACACTTGTTTGATATTCTTCATATATAAAGAGTGCACATGCATTAGTCCCAATAATTTATACCCTGAGAGTAGAAATATCCAAGCTATGGATATGAAAGATGAGTAATGTCAGCAAAAATGCCAATAATCTCATAAATTCTCTCTCTTGTCACTGTTCTATCCTTTTAAAGGTTGTTTCAGCCTAATACAGAAGAGGGATATCCATATACATGAATAAATGTTGACCAGGCGGAGTCAAAAGCTTATGTAACAAAAATGCTCTCCATCTAGGACCACCAAGAGGGCTTTGTTATCAAACTTGGCGATCTCTAACATCTCTAGTGTGCACCTGGAGAGAAGCAAATGAAAATAGTCTGCCCAGTGCCCCCTACCGAACTGCGACACAAGCTGTTACAACACAATGTTCAGGTGATCCCCATTTTTGGTGGCCTTTAATCACCTTGAGCTCAGTTAAGCGTGTTCAGTGGGATGGCTCTGGGCACGTGATGCGCCATGTGTACCTCTCCCTGAGGTTTAAACTGTGAGATGAGTGAGAAACGGAACAGAAGGGCTCACCTTAAATTACCCTGGAGAGAGGAATCAGGTGTGATCTGTGATATGGAGTTCCACTTTCTAATACTCTGTAGCAGGTGCTCACCCCACCCTCTTAGAGGGGGACAAATGACAAAGACTAATTTCATAATAGTAAGAATTATGAAAACGGTTCTTAATACCATGATACTAATGAATAACATGTATCATATCAGAGGCAAAACTGGAGTTATTGTATTTGAGCATTGATTGTATGTCTGGGTCTGGTTAGAGGGGGTTGACGAGATAATATTCCACAGTGAGTGAGTCGGCATTATACTGGAACAGATGCTCAGTGTAGCTCCATTTGCAATACAATAGCCCCCACACAACATGCTAAATGAAACAGTGGCCATAAACAAAAGACTCCAAAGTGGCTTGGCGTGGTGTGTGTGTGGTTTGTGTGGTGCCTGCATGTGTGTGTAAGCGTGTGTGTGCGTGCATGTGTGCGTTTGAGTGTGCGTGCAGATACACATGCAGACAGCAGATGAACAAAATACAACATGTGATGCTCCTGCCATGACCCTACCCCGACCTTAGACCAAATGATGACTCTGTGAGGGTTCACCAATGCCACACTCAATTATATCTAATTATATTTATAAAAGCATCCAGGTGTTATAAGGAATCAACTTTAGACGTACACTACCAGTCAAAAGTTTGGACACACCTACTCATTCAAGGGTTTTTCTTTATTTTTACTATTTTCTACATTGTAGAATAATAGTGAAGACATCAAAACTATGAAATAACACATATGGAATGATGTAGTAACCAAAAAGGTGTTAAACAAATCAAAATATATTTTATATTTGAGATTCTTCAAATAGCCACCCGTTGCCTTGATGACAGCTTTGCACACTCTTGGCATTCTCTCAACCAGCTTCATGAGGTAGTCACCTGGAATGCATTTCAATTAACAGATGTGCCTTCTTAAAAGTTAATTTGTGGAATTTCTTTCCTTCTTAATGCGTTTGAGCCAATCAGTTGTGTTGTGACAAGGTATACAGAAGATAGCCCTATTTGGTAAAAGACCAAGTCCATATTATAAGCAAAGAGAAACGACAGTGCATCATTACTTTAAGACATGACGGTCAGTCAATACGGAAAATTTCAACTTTGAAAGTGCCGTTGCAAAAACCATCAAGCACTATGATGAAACTGGCTCTCATGAGGACCGCCACAGGAAAGGAAGACCGAGAGTTACCTCTGCTGCAGAGGATAAGTTCATTAGAGTTACAAGCCTCAGAAATTGCAGCCCAAATAAATGCTTCACAGAGTTCAAGTCACAGATACATCTCAACATCAACTGTTCAGAGGGGACTGTGTGAATCAGGCCTTCATGGTCGAATTGCTGCAAAGAAACCACTACTAAAGGACACCAATAAGAAGAAGAGACCTGCTTGGGCCAAGAAACACGAGCAATGGACATTAGACCGGTGAAAAAAGTGGAGATTTTTGGTTCCAACCGCCTTGTCTTTGTGAGAAGCGGTGTGGGTGAACGGATGATCTCCGCATGTGTAGTTCCCACCGTAAAGCATGGAGGAGGAGGTGTTATGGTGTGGGGGCGCTTTGCTGGTGACACTGTCTGTGATTTATTTAGAATTCAAGGCACACTTAACCAGCATGGCTGCCACAGCATTCTGCAGCGATACGCCATCCCATCTGGTTTGGGCTTAGTGGGACTATCATTTGTTTTTCAACAGGACAATGACCCAACACACCTCCAGGCTGTGTAAGGGCTATTTTACCAAGAAGGAGAGTGATGGAGTGCTGCATCAGATGACCTGGCCTCTACAATCCCCCGACCTCAACCCAATTGAGATGGTTTGGGATGAGTCGGATGGCATGGTGAAGGAAATGCAGCCAACAAGTGCTCAGCATATGTGGGAACTCCTTCAAGATTGTTGGAAAAGCATTCCAGGTGAAGCTGGTTGAGAGTGTGCAAAGCTGTCATCAAGGCAAAGGGTGGCTATTTGAAGAATCTCAAATATAAAATATATTTTGATTTGTTCAACACTTTTTTGGTTACTCCGTGATTCCATGTGTTACTTCATAGTTTTTATGTCTTCACTATTATTCTACAATGTAGAAAATAGTAAAAATAAAGAAAAACCCTTGAATGAGTAGGTGTGTCCAAACTTTTGACTGGTACTGTATGTATGATTCACAAAAGGATGAGAGACATACATTAATGGCCATGGGACACAATCTGATCAATGTCATCAAATCTGTTAAGGAAACATCTTTTTTTAATTACCTCAGAGGCTTTGGTAGTGCTAAGTGAGAGAAGTGGCCAACTGTCCATACAAGTGCAGTAATCCAATGTGCCATACAAAGTTTCTCCAGATTCACAAAAAGAAGGAAACCATGCTACTCTCCTCCCCTCACACCTCATTCTCCTTCTCGCCGTCATTGTCTGTCAGACTCAAATCAGACAGCCACACGTTAATTGCTGACCCTACGACCCAAGCCATTGTTCTGCACATGGACTTTCCTGCCATAGAATATGTGGCCCCAAACAGACCACTGATTTCTGACCAGCCATCAGCATGTAGTCCATGACTAGGCATTATGATGATGCATTGCATTATGTTTCAAGAAGTTACTGAACACTGATAAAGTATCGGTGGGACACAGAATCAGAAGTTTTATGAAATATGTTTCTAAACAACTCAGAAAATAACACATAGGCCTAGTTAATCCCATGATTCCCATCTAATAGAAATGTAGATACCAATCATTACTCTGGCCCAAGAATTGCAATGGTTTACATTGACATGGATCACCATTCGTTCTTTACAGTGCAGATATTTCATATTACACAGACACAGTCACAGTCACAGTGAATAAGTGTAGGTAGCTTACTGGCTGTGTGCTTGTAATAGGCTTATATAGGCTAGCTATTGTATTCAAATAGAAAAGCCTACTTCTCATTTTTTCATAGGAGGCACTTTGTTCCTGACCTTCATGTTAAAAATAGAGAAGTCTAACTGAGCCAAGAGGTGTGGTTTAGTTAGTAAATGGTTTCACATCATATCATCTTTGTGCTGTAATTTGATACTTAGGCACTGAAGACAAAGGGATAAGCGGCTCTACCAGGGCTTTACACATGCTTCTAGATGGACTAAATCAGGGACAACTTGCTTTGAATACAAATACGTCAAAATCAAGACAAAAAACAACAACAATTGGCAATAGCATTAATGATAAAAATATATAGTTGTTTTTGAATGTAGGCAATGCTTCCAGTCACACAAAGGGACTGCATTCATCAAAGCGCACTTCAAGCACTTACTTGGAATAGGCTATTGCTTACATTAAACACCATTAAAATGTCAAATGTAATTAATGAGAGAATAACAATGTTTATATCACTAAGATACCTTCAATTTAAATCCTTTAATGTTATCACATAAACACTTTGTTCATGCTTTACATCGGAGAGACGCTTTAAATGTTCAACCAATTAGGATAAAGACAGCTGGGAGGAGCTTGGTAGTAAGGCTCAAATTCGGAAGATTGACAACAATCTGTCCAATAAGAACAGCTTAAACATGTTAGATACTTTAGATTGTCCAATTACGTTTTAGATCGAACATCTCCATTCTAACTAATGGACTGCAGTTGAGCCTCATAGATGTAGCTGGTGGTCATCACTCTCTCCTCAGCGTCTCACTCAAACAGGGTTATATCACTGCCATAAACATCAAACAAAGTATTTATTTCGGAAACATATTATACCCTTAAATTAAACTTACTATGGCTGATACCGCAGTTGAGACGACCACAACCACCGAGATTTCAGCAAAGGTGAGTTTGATTCATTTGACTAGCTAACTAAACTACTCTTCTGCTGAGCCTGCGTGAACACCAGCTAGCTAACTTTAGCTGTAATAGCTAGCTACAGTAGCTAACATTAATGTTAGTCACTGTCAATGGCTGAAAAATGTTATGTATTTCTCAAACATTTAGTTAACTATTTAACTAGTTCAATAACTTCGCTAGCCCCATTACTAGTGCTACATTGATTACTGCATTGTTGGGTTTTGAGCTTGCAAGAAAGGAATTTCACTGTACTTATGCACGTGACATTAACTTCAACTATTGGCGACTTGGCGTGTGACTAACTTTGCTAGCTAGCTAGTTTGACGTTAAATTTGGTAGCTACATTGCAAATGTAACTTATTACTAGTTAGTAAACGTTCGCTAAAAAGCCCCTCAAATCGAATGCGCTCTAGCTACACGGTTGCGCGATGGCGGGAAGTGATCAGGCCTTATACAGCGCGAGAGGAGTGTGCGCGCTTATCTTGTAGGGAACGGAGATGCAAGTTCCCGATGCCTTCCATTGTGTGCACTTTGGCAGTGGTCGGGCACGCGCCGCCGGTAAACACGGGGGATATGTAGAAAGGTTACTAGAATTTTAACAATATGAATTAAAGATGGCGACGAATATATGGCCACATCGTGGTGGACATGCTTCAATTGTGTCAGTGAGCTAATCAAGGATAACATATATTTTCAGGAGCTCAAAGAGAAGAAAGAGGTTGTCGAGGAGGTGGTAGAGAAGAAGGAGAACGGCAGTGGGGAAGCACCTGGCAATGAAACAGTGAGTTGAAGCTGAAGCTTACGTCCTCTGGAGCCTCATGGCCATCAACATGCAGGTGTCTTCAGACTCCGCCCCCACTACCCCACCCCCACACACTACTCTTTGTTTAGTTTGTGAAATGGCACAAATCTTCCTTAAGACATCTGTTAGCCCTCATTGCATTCCCTTTCCTAACTCTAAGGGGAATTAAGTATAAACTGCAACATGTGCCCTGTTTTAACTCTGAAGCTTGTTGGCTGTAACTCTTGGGTTAACTTTTTCAGAATACTTTTCTGAAATAAATTCCTTATCACTCATGCTTACCATTTACACATTTATGTGAAATATTAAAGTTCCTCAAATTCTTTGGTTTCTTCCCTCCAGCACACAAATGGTGCAGAGAAGACTAATGGTGCAGATGAGAAGACAAATGGTGCAATTAATTCTGAAGTAACGGCAGAGGTTGAAGAGGATGGTAAATTCATGCCCATCTTTGGACTAACAGCTGGATAAAAAAATTACATGTTTCACGGTTATTTGAAACTTGAGGTGCTTGAAGCCCACGTTTTTGCTTCATGTATGAATTTGATTGCAGGAGAGGGAGAGGATGCAGCTGAGGATGCAGAAGAAGCTGCTGAGGAGGTTGACCACCCTGTGAAGCGCCCAGCTGAGGAGGAGGTACAGTTTTGTCCGATTTTAAAACGGTCTCATAGTAAAAGTTGAGCCATCTTTATTACTGTTTTATATCTGTCCACCAAGTTCTCTCCTCACTTAAAAACTTTTATTTTTGCCCTCAGGAACAAGTGGAAACAAAAAAGCAGAAAACAGAAAACGATGACACAAAGGAAGCTGAAGTGGAGGCCTAGAACGCTCAGTCTGTACTCCTCCGCAGCTCTGTCTACATGCCGTGGTCAACTTCACCTTGTAGAGCTTGTGCTTTATGTATGTTTTACAGATTTTGTTTTCCCCCAAGATATTACATTGCACTGGAGTCCTTAAACATAGTGGCCTCCTCCCTTTTTATAAGATGTTATTTATTGGTTTCTTACAACAACAACAAAAAAGAACTCATGCAAATAGGATCCATGCTGTTTTAACAGTATGTTAGTTTGTATCCTTATGAGTTAAGCACATTCTCTACTTTGTTACTGCTGACCAGTTGATTCAGAGGCAGGCAGCTGCACCCTTCTCCACATTTTCAACGTGACCTCACTCACTAAAGACCAAAGATAAGTTTTAAGCAGGGGCTAATGGACTATTGTTAGCATTATTAGTTCAGGCTTTTTTAATACCTTTTGTTAAGTGCTGCTGCTAGTAGTTAATCCTTTGCCTGGCTGATCTGTTAACACAACAATGGCACAAATACAAGAACACCTCCATGATCAAAGATAGCTTGATCCTTCCGCAATGTTAATTACCCCCTCTTAAATCTTAAGGCTTTGGTCATATGTTTTGTATGCATTTTACACACGTTTGTACCCAAGATACTGTTTGTTTTTTGTTTCATTTTCAGTTATGTTTTGTCTGGGTGACTCAGAAATTGTCTACAATGGTCTTTATCAGAACAACATTCCCACCCTGGTGTTCTTTCTCTTCTAGTGCAGTTATATTTCATGATTGCTATTTGGTTGCTTCGGCCACTGCTTTGTATATTCTGGTTCTTGATGATTAAATAAATCAGTCTTGTCTTTTTAACCATGGTGTTTTGTGTTTGCATTCACTGTAGTTAAATGTACTGGATATTTCACCTCAGTTCTTCAAAGGGTAATTGACACGTTTTATCCTCTTGTTCATTATCTCCACACCATACCAGTGTCTACATATCTGAAAACGGTACGTTTCTATGATCTGCGGTTAAGAAGAAAGGTCCTAAAAAACACTTCTCTGTGACATCGAAGGGTAGAATTCAAAGTAAAAAATAAACTGTTCAAACCCTGCATCGAGTTTCTATCCATAGGGAGGGTATTTTCTTGCTCCCCACGTCACTGCAAATCTCAGTGTTTTAAAAATCACTGTTTTAACTTGATGTCATCGAGTCAAATTTGGTAACTTTTTTCTACAAAACAGAAATGCGCTGTTTAACACATATGTAGGCACTGGTATTGTGCTGGAGGTAATGAAAAGGAGGTTAAAGTGGTGGAATTGCCCTTTAAGATGCTGAACAGTGTTATAACCAAATTACAATTGTGACTAACATTAGTGTTAACTGAAATCATCCCTTATTACATTGTTAAAACAGTCCTAGCCATGTACTTGATGTCAGTTGACATAATTTAACATAAGACTGAATATGAATGATTCTGTTTGAGGAACAGGAGTAATTATTGTAATCTTCGGATTTAGGCTTTTTTTTCTCCATAGAACTAAACTGTCTACACATCAATCCATTGAATCCTGACGTGTTGCAGTTTACAGACCCATCTAGTGGTGTAAACTGGTATTGCGGGTCAACTCAGGGTAGGGTTGATTGTTGAAAATTACTATTCTTTGATAGAACCTTTATGACATGGTTATGTGGATGGAGGTTTTCTGATAAGTGACCAGTTATGAAGAATGATTACATATATTTTAATGTGAAATACATAATAGCTGTAAATCTAATATCAAAAAGAAACATTGATCCTAAAGGACACATTATATGCATAATTATCTGCATATAGAGGAGACCTCCAAGATGTGTGAAGTTCTATGATAGTGAGTTTAATAAAAAAGGACAGTAGCCCAACAAGTAAAAATGATAATTTTAATTGAACTCGACCCTGAAGTAAAGTAGCTGTTACAGTAATACAGTTAATATTGGAATTAAGGATGAAGACCATCAGAAAACACAGTTTATTGTAAAATACTAGAAATGTTATTTTGTTGAATTGAAGCAAGTTGCAACAGCATGATGATCCATAGAGTTCATGGTTCCTCAAAAGAAACCAGTCAGAAACATGACATCATCATGGCACGTGTCCAGTCTGTTATGGAGGCTTTAGTGGGAGACCCTGATCAACATTCCGCTGAGGCATCACCAGCTCTAGATGACTCATGAAAGTGGGGTGTTTAAAGGTGGTGGGCATTTTAGTGAAACTCACAAATGAAGCTGAACGCAGGCATGAGTTATTGTTACAATTCATTCAAAAATGCCTGGAAACAGTCTTGGTGTCAATTAAGTGATGTTATTTTAGCCTGTCATAGATTTTCTCAATTGAAAAGTAATTATGATTTCACCAATGTTTCAATTGGCTGATTGATGAACATGGAAGATGACATGTTATTTCAGCTGTTTAGAATGAAATTAATGAATTGAGTGAATAAATGCAGTGTGTGAGGAACTGGATAACTAACCCAAACGTGAGAGGGTCACGCCAGTGAGCCAGTTTGGGTCGTGTGGTGAAACAAACCTAAACACTAACTAAAGCATGCGCCTTAGCGTGCCAAAAGTCTTCCCTCTCAAAGTGGTCCAGCTCCATCTTTAGCATAGTTCACATGCATCTTCCTGAATTCTTTCTTGCCACCAAAACAACAGATTTGTTGTTCTTCTTTTTTGTTCGGTTTCCGGTGGAATGCCGAATCACACCCCAGTTTCAACTTCTCCTCTTCCTGGTAATGACAAGAATCACTGTCATTACAACAGTCACGCCAGCAGCAAGGTGACAGGTCAGAGTGATGTCCATGGCTTAGTAAAGGGTCCATCTCTGTGTGTATGTTTGTAAACGCATTAGTGATTGTCAAGTCAAAATGGTAATAAATAATGACCATAATAATCTGAGTGCCTTGTGTGAAAGATGTAAAACCTCATCAGAGGCACAGTTTGGCTCTCTATTATTCACATAGTACAAACTGTACATTGAGTGAGGGCGGTACTATGGCTTGTATGTGTGTGTAAATGTATAGTAAATATGCTACTGTGCTTACATGAATTCAGGGCTTCAAGCAAAGGTCATTGGTGACACATTCAGACAGTCCCTAAGCCTGCTTATAGTGGGATGATAGTGTGCTAACGCAGAGAAACCGGCAGGTAGACATTCCCTCAGACAAAAGACCAAAACAGAAGATGCAAGGCATTGAGGCTACAGCCGCATGCATATATTAGGCGAGGCATAAACAATTAACCCCCTCAAACATAGTTTTAATTCATTCCTGATGTCCTGGGGAATAGGAGCTGTAGGGGTGTAAGTATTTAGGCACACACACGCACACACCCAATCAACATCATAAAAGTGCCGCTTTTTAGTGGAAATGATGGACACACTCTATAACACACTGACACCACAGAACGGTGGCCAATGTCTGTCTGTCGGTCTAAGCTCTAAGAGGAGCTATGCTGAGTAGTGTGAGAGACTACAGTACTGTATGTGCTTTGCAGAGTGACACAGAGTGTGTAGGCTATATGCAGTGTGTGCGTTGTGACAGAAGGCTGCAGTGTGAGTGTGTAGTGCAGTGTGAGAGAAAGGGAGGGGGTCTAAATGTGCACCAGTAGTGGCTGGGTCTCGCATTCGGAAGGCTCACCCTCAGGGGGGGGCAGGTGGTACACCACGCATAGGGAGGAGTACAGACAGCCCACGAATGACATCACGCTGGAAAAGTACATCACTCCCTGGGCCCCGCCCACCAGCGAGGTCAGAGGTCCCATCGCCACAGAGACTATGATCTGAGCTAGGAAGTACTGGCAGCTGAGCAGAGAGATGTCCACCCCCATCCCTCTCCTGGTCCCTTCCTCTGACGAGCCACAGAACTACACACACACAAGAGGAGAGAGACGGCACATGTATGAGTGATACTATGAACACTTTTACAACAAACACACTTATCCAAATACATCTATAAAGACACAGAGTACCGTGCTATATCAAAACACTTGACCAATCCTGTATAAAATACTGTCACCAAAAACAAAATTCTGAACATTATATAATATGTTCACATTTATGTGTTGTATTCAGTGTATTCCCATTGATATTCACTAACCTGCGGGCTCTGGTAGTATTCACACAGCAGAGAGTAAGGCAGTGTGCATAGAGAGGAGAAGAGCACCCCGTAGGTGACACAGAGAGACAGCACCACATAGAGGTTGGTGGAGAGCGTAGCAAGGCCTGTGCCAAGGCCAAACGCCAGGTAGGCAAAGAAATAGAGAGAGCGGAGGGAGAAACGCTCCTCCAACTTCTCCAATATGGCTATGAATAGAAACAAGGAGAGGAAGAAAACAGAAGGGGGAATAACGTTAAAACAACTGTATGTGATAAAGAATCTAAATGATGGATGTGGTGTGAGGTGTGTGTTTGTGTGTTCCACTCCTGTGTTTTTGTGAGTGTCTGGATGTGTGTGTGGAATGTCGAGTGGATTTACACTGCTACCAGACTGAGTCATCTGTTGAACATGCTCAACAGTGACGACGAGGCAGTTAGCCAGAGCCTCCCTCCTTCTGGACTTACGGAGGAGGAAGGTCCCACTGGCCACAGACACTGAGGACAACTTCCTGGGAGAACTGGACACTCGTGCTGCGGTCTGGTAAGGCTGGCCAGACCTCAACGACCTGTGCAACCCGACTGGAGTAGAGCTCAGATGGACATGGACTGACACACAAACTGAACCAGTGACTACCTCTGATGCAGTTGTGGCAGACTCCTGTGTTGTCGTGGAGGCTTCTGTCACCCATGATGGAACATAATAATAATAATAATAATAATAATAATATGCCATTTAGCAGACGCTTTTATCCAAAGCGACTTACAGTCATGCGTGCATACATTTTTGTGTATGGGTGGTCCCGGGGATCGAACCCACTACCTTGGCGTTACAAGCGCCGTGCTCTACCAGCTGAGCTACAGAGGAACATCCTGCATCGAGGATAACTGCAAGCTTTGCAAAGCAATCACTAGCCTGCTATTCAGTGGAGAGGGTGTGTGGTCCAAGTCTGGGTTTAAGGGTATCTTTTCCAAGCTTAAAAGGATAAACATTCACTCGCAACACACCATGGGCCAGAAAAGGTTGAATACACTGGCCATGCTGTCAATCCAGCATGACTTCTGCTGCGTTCAAAACAACTCGGAACTGGGAAATCTCAGACTTCAGTGAGTTCAAAACAACTGGGAAGTCGGAAAAAAACTAGCTCCAACTGGGAAAATAGATTTTGAACGGTCATCCAACTCGGAATTCCAAGTCAGGAACTCTGGCCTCTTTCTAGAGCTCCGACCTGAAGATCACTGACGTCATGATTCAACCTTGTTTTTTCCCCCTAGTTCCCAGTTGTCTTGAAAGCACCATAAATCCAGAGAATGCCAGACTTAGATGACAAAGTTTGATGACAATATTTGCCCACAAGAAGGACCGCCGCGCCACCTTCCTGTTCAAGTGAGCACAGCAGAACAAGGTGAGTCCAAAAATGTATTGTATGCTGCTGCATAAATGATGTAATAGGCCAGGGAGATATGTATACTGTAGCTAAGAAAGTAATATTAAGTGTATGTTGTGTAGTAAGCTGTTAGTAGCCCATGTGCCTCACCCTAATCATTTGGTCCCTTTCCCACTCATAACTTAGCCTACTGTTCTGACTTGGTGGTGCACATGTAGCCTATAGCCTGCTTTAGAGAAACGTAATCATCGAATATTGTAAGAGCTTTCATTGTCTGCTTATATGCCCCCTTTATTTATCCTACGGTTCTGACCTGGAGAATACTGTAAGAACGGCACGTTCTGAATTCTGTCGTGCTGAACAAATAGTTATATTGACTATGTCCGTCCTAGCTCGCTCATTAATGGCTTAAACGAAATTACGGATTGCCTCATATTTGAAAGGCTGGTCATGGCTCACATCAACACCATTATCCCAGAAACCCTAGACCCACTTCAATTTGCATACCACCCCAACAGATCCACAGATGATGCAATCTCTATTGCGCTCCACACTGCCCTTTCATACCTGGACAAAAGGAACACCTATGTGAGAATGCTATTCATTGACTACAGCTCAGCGTTCAACACCATAGTGCCCTCAAAGCTCATCACTAAGCTAAGGACCCTGGGACTAAACACCTCCCTCTAGATCTGGATCCTGGACTTCCTGACGGGCCACCCCCAGGTGGTAAGGGTAGGTAACAACACATCCGCCACGCTGATCCTCAACACGGGGGCCCCTCAGGGGTGCGTGCTCAGTCCCCTCCTGTACTCCCTGTTCACTCATGACTGCATGGCCAGGCACGACTCCAACACCATCATTAAGTTTGCCGATGACACAACAGTGGTAGGCCTGATCAGGCCTGATGACAGACAACGACGAGACAGCCTATAGGGAGGTCAGAGACCTGGACGTGTGGTGCCAGGACAACAACCTCTCCCTCAACGTGATCAAGACAAAGGAGATGATTGTGGACTACAGGAAAAAGAAGAGGACAGAGCACGCCCCCATTCTCATCGACGGGGCTGTAGTGGAGCAGGTTGAGAGCTTCAAGTTCCTTGGTGTCGACATCACCAACAAACTAACATGGCCCAAGCACACCAAGACAGTCGTGAACAGGGCACAACAAAACCTATTCCCCCTAAGGAGACTGAAAAGATTTGGCATGGGTCCTCAGATCCTCAAAAGGTTATACAGCTGCACCATCGAGAGCATCCTGACTGGTTGCATCACTGCCTGGTATGGCAACTGCTCGGCCTCCGACCGCAAGGCACTACAGAGGGTAGTGCGTACGGACCAGTACATCACTGGGGCCAAGCTTCCTGCCATCCAGGACCTCTATACCAGGTGGTGTCAGAGGAAGGCCCTAAAAATTGTCAAAGACTCCAGCCACCCTAGTCGTATACTCTTCTCTCTGCTACCGCACGGCAAGCGGTACCGGAGCACCAAGTCTAGGTCCAAGAGGCTTCTAAACAGCTTCTACCCCCAAGCCATAAGACTCCTGAACATCTAATCAAATGGCTACCCAGACTATTTGCATTGCCCCCCTGCCTCCCTCCTCTTTTACACTGCTGCTATTCTCTGTATATTATCTATGCATAGTCACTTTAACTCTACCTACATGTACATATTACCTCAATTACCTCGACTAACCGGTGCCCCCGCACATTGACTCGGTACCGGTACCCCCTATATATAGCCTCGCTATAGCTATTTTACTGCTGCTCTTTAATTATTTGTGACTTTTTAAAAAAATAATGTTTTAGGTATTCTTTCTTAAACCTGCATTGTTGGTTAAGGGCTTGTGAGTAAGAATTTCACTGTAAGGTCTACACCTGTTGTATTCGGCACATGTGACAAATAAAATTTGATTTGATCCGCTCGTCGTCCCCTTATGCCATAGTTTGTACATCTCAATTGTCAGTAGAAACCACATTTGTTTAAGCAAGTCAGCCAGATCAGCTATGTTTAAAAAAAAGGTAGTATATGAGGCTGAATTAATAGCCAGGTGTGGCAGTGGTAAGGATTCCCTCCATGGTGCTGAAAAGAAAGCTCTGCTGTTGGGACAGCTTTATGGAGGCTCTAACAGTTTGTGGGCACCATTTGTCACCGTTATAGTGCAATTAATGTATTGTTTAGTGTTGTGTAGGTTCTTTGCTGGCATGTATCTAAACATTTTTTTGTTTTGAAATTAAAGCTGTGACACTCTGGCTCCGGGACGTTTGTATTTGAGCCAGGGTGTATTTTGTTTTGTTGGGTAATTTGGGTGTATTTCTATGTTTGCAGTTCTGTGGGGTTTATTTCTAGGTTTGGTCATTGACTCCCAATCGGAGGTAACGAGTGTCAGCTGTCGGCTCGTTATCTCTGATTGGGAGCCATATTTATACTGTGTGTTTTCTCTTGGGTGTTGTGGGTTTTTGTTCCTTTTGGTCAGTGTACCGTGGACTTCATTGAGTCGTCTTTTGTTTGTAGTTCGATTACGTTTATTTAATAAAGTCATGTTTCTTGGACACGCTGCGCCTTGGTCATACTTGGACGACATAGACGACCGTGACAGAAAAACCCACCATAAGAGGACCAAGCAGCGTGTCAAGCGGCAACAGGACCCAGCTCCAAAGGATTCTTGGACATGGGAGGAGATACTGGCTGGAAAGGGTCCTTGGGCACAACCGGGAGACTATCGCCGCCCTCGTGAAGAGCTGGAGGCAGCTAAAGCCGAGAGGAGGTGGTATGAGGAGGCAGCAAGGAGTCGAGGCTGGAAGCCCGTGGGTACTACCCAAAAATTTCTTGGGGGGGGGCTTAAAGGGAGTGTGGCGAAGTCAGGTAGGAGACCTGCGCCTACTCCCTGGACTTACCGTGGAGAGCGAGAGTACGGGCAGACACCGTGTTACGCAGTAGAGCGCATGGTGTCTCCTGTACGCAGGCATAGCCCGGTTCGGTCCAGCTCCACGTATCGGCCGGGTTAGAGTGAGCGTTGAGCCAGATGTCATGGAGCCGGCCCAACGCATCCGGCTACCAGTGCGTCTTCTCGGGCCGGCGTACATGGCACCAGCCTTACGCATGGTGTTCCCGGTTCGCCCACATAGGCCGGTGCGGGTTATTCCACCTCCCCGTACTGGTCGGGCGACGGGGAGCATCAACCCGGGTAAGGTTGGGCAGGCTCAGTGCTCAAGGGGGCCAGTAAGCCTGCACGGTCCGGTATTTCCGGCGCCACCTCTCCGCTCCAGCCCAGTACCACCAGTGCCTACACCACGCACCAAGCCTCCGGTGTGTTCCCCGAGTCCTGTGCGTCCTGTTGCTGCTCTCCGCACTAGGCCTTATGTGCGTCCCCAGGGTCCAGCATGCCCTGTTCCGGCTCTCCGCACTAGGCCGTATGTGCGTCCCCAGGGTCCAGCATGCCCTGTTGCTTCTCCCCGCACTAGGCCTTATGTGCGTCCCCAGGGTCCAGCATGCCCTGTTCCGGCTCTCCGCACTAGGCCTTATGTGCGTCCCCAGGGTCCAGCATGCCCTGTTGCTTCTCCCCGCACTAGGCCTTATGTGCGTCCCCAGGGTCCAGCATGCCCTGTTGCTTCTCCCCGCACTAGCCCTGAGATGCGTGTCCTCAGCCCGGTACCTCCAGTTCCGGCACCACGCACCAGGCCTACGGTGCGCCTCAGACGGCCAGAGTCTGCCGTCTGCCCAACGGGGCCTGAACTGCCCGTCTGCCCAAAGGCGCTTAAGCCGCCCGTCTGCCATGAGCCTTCAGAGCCGTCCGCCAGACCGGAGCCGCTAGAGCCTTCTGCCAGACAGGATCAGCCAGAGCCTTCCGCCAGACAGGATCAGCCAGAGCCTTCCGCCAGACAGGATCAGCCAGAGCCTTCTGCCAGACAGGATCAGCCAGAGCCTTCCGCCAGACAGGATCAGCCAGAGCCTTCCGCCAGCCATGAGCAGCCAGATCCGTCAGCCGGCCATGAGCAGCCAGATCCGTCAGCCAGCCATGAGCAGCCAGATCCTTCAGCCAGCCATGAGCAGCCAGATCCGTCGGCCAGCCATGAGCAGCCAGATCCGTCGGCCAGCCATGAGCAGCCAGATCCGTCAGCCAGCCATGAGCAGCCAGATCCGTCAGCCAGCCATGAGCAGCCAGATCCTTCAGCCAGCCATGAGCCGTCCAGCCAGGATCCGCCATTGAGTCCGGTGCTGTCCCTTAGCCCGGTGCTGCCCCTTATCCTGGTGCTGCCCCTTAGTCCGGTACTGCCCCTTAGTCCGGTGCTGCCCCTTAGTCCGGTGCTGCCCTTTAGTCCGGTGCCGCCCCTTAATCCAGTGGGGTTTAGTTGGGGGGTGGTCATGTGGAGGAGGCTACGGAAGCGGATAGTGACTAAGGTGGGGTGGGGACCACGACCAGGGCCAGAACCGCCACCGTGGACAGACGCCCACCCAGACCCTCCCCTAGACTGTATGCTGGTGCGCCCGGAGTTCGCACCTTTAGGGGGGGGTACTGTGACACTCTGGCTCCGGGACGTTTGTATTTGAGCCAGGGTGTATTTTGTTTTGTTGGGTAATTTGGGTGTATTTCTATGTTTGCAGTTCTGTGGGGTTTATTTCTAGGTTTGGTCATTGACTCCCAATCGGAGGTAACGAGTGTCAGCTGTCGGCTCGTTATCTCTGATTGGGAGCCATATTTATACTGTGTGTTTTCTCTTGGGTGTTGTGGGTTTTTGTTCCTTTTGGTCAGTGTACCGTGGACTTCATTGAGTCGTCTTTTGTTTGTAGTTCGATTACGTTTATTTAATAAAGTCATGTTTCTTGGACACGCTGCGCCTTGGTCATACTTGGACGACATAGACGACCGTGACAAAAGCAGCTTCCGAAAATGAACACTCAGATTATAGTGAAATTATGTCTGATCTCACAAACAATGTAAAGTATGTATAGATAGGTGTAATCTAGAGCCAAGCCTGTTGATTTTTAATCTGAGGATATCCTGCTATTGAAACCCTTGTTGAATTATGCAACAGAACATGACAACAACAGTAATTGATGAGGCAGTTATATGCAAACGCACCCATTGTATTTATGCAAATGAAGCACATATAACTTTCTCTGTTTTAACACAAAATATTTAAATAAATAACTGATACCATTAGAAAATGTATATATGAGTGCATTCTAAGAAAAAAAGTGACAATATTTCAAATTGAAAACCTGAATTCCCACCAAAATCTTACATCTCATTATTTGTCTGTGCCAGTAAAATGTTTTATGTGCTATAATTCAGTCAATATCTGATAGATAAAAAACATTTCAAAAAGTTTGGAGCATCTTCATCAATTGTCCAACTTTTGCATTTATTAGAATCGTTTTTTTCAAACCTTTTAACGATTTTGATGCTATTGTTGTTGTGAGGGAGGCCAGAGGGAGGTGCTGATTTTGGAAGGGGCTAGTCATTTGACTGTTACATGGAGCAGGCCTTTGCTGACAAGCTCCTCAAATACCAGCCCCTCGTATCACACTTGGACAGCCTTGGATACAAGTGCAAGTTAGTATCAATGATATTTGGCAGTCTCTGCAACGTATATAGGCTCACAGTACGTGGCCTCCATATTGCTGGCCTGCCTAAGACTAAAGCAAAGCAACTGGCTAGGTACTGTTTCATCTGTTATAGGCAGCGTAGCTGTTTGGAAAAGAAGGTGCTTTCTGTATCCTTAAGTGTCCATGCATACAATGACCTTTGAAATGTTTGAATCCTTCTTGAATATAATGTGATTTGTGGATTCAAATAAAGTATTTAAAATGTGTGTGTTTGTGTGTGTGTGTTTTCTTTTTGTGTTTATGAGTGTGTGTGTGTGTGTGTTTGTGTGTGCAGGACTCACCTGAGTAAAAGGCAGCGCTGAATGCATAGATGCACATGCCCCAGCAGCCCATGCTGACCCCAGCGTTGTAGCGTTGGTAGGCCTCAGAGTCGTGGGGTGCTTTGGGGTCTCCCTCAAACACTACCTCCCCCATGAAGTCAGTGTAGAACAACAGCATGCCCTCAAAGGACAGCCAACCTACAGGATCAAGACAGGGTGGCAGATAGCTCATATTTACATAGACATACTCACACAGCTTCCACTGGAGTACAGACAGCTGCGGTGACATCATCACTGGTGATTTTAACCTTAGTAGGCATACAGACAATGAAACACAAGCACATGAGTGACATGACTCTCACCCAAAAAATGGTTAGTGCATAGGCTGCGCAGTGACGGAGGCATCCTGTAGATGGCGATACACAGTAGCCTCATTGACATCTGTGAATCTGCTGTCTCCACATTTTCACTCAGGTCACTCTCATAGCGCACCCCATTCAGCAGAATGTTTGCCACCTTTATCACAGGAAGAACAAGAATCAGATACATGAATTATCTCAACATGATAATTTGTTAACAAACTAAATCAGAGGAATTAAACTCCAGGCTGACCTGCTGACTGAAGGTCACCGTTCTTCTGCGGCCATTTTCCAGCCCTCCACTCTGGATCACCATTGGCTCCTCCACTAGCGCAAGGCTCTGAGGGCGCTTCAGGATACCAGCGGACGAACCTCGATGGGACCCTGCCCCCATCTGAGCCGCCCCGGCCTGGGATCCTGCCCCAGCCAGGGCCACTGTCCCAGCCACGGTTAGTGCTCCAGCCTGTGACCCAGTTCCAGGCTGAGATCCCTGGGGAGGTGGGGTGTCCCCTGGAGGCAGTGGTCGGGCTGCAGTGTCCTGGTCAAGGGGCTGTGGCGATGGCTGTCCGGTGTAGCAGTCGATGAGCACACTGTCAATATAGGATGTTCCCAAGGATGAGGCGAACTCATTGATGCCAGTGAGAGAGTTATCCCGACTGATAAAGCTGCCATATTTAGGAGTAAGGGGGCTGAGGGGTGAGATGGGGCTGGTGAGGCCGGCACAGAGGCGTGCGTTGGCACTACAGGAGTGTGCCATGGGGTTAGGGTTCGAGGGGTGGGGTTCAGAGAATTGGTAGCTATAAAGCCTCTCATCTTCCTCTTCCAATCCCAGGCTTGCCCCCGGTGGGATGGGGGGAGAGGGGGGCAGAGGGAGGCTGGGGCTCTTTAGAGAGTTTTTAGAGTTCTTCTGAGGCTGCGTCTTTGGCAGGGGCCGCTCAGGGATGCTGTTGAGGGTCATGCATGTGGCAATGACCAAAGTGACACTGGTGAACATGTATATGACTCGAAGTTGACCTCCCATTGACCTCCCAAACTCAGTGTGGTCCCAGTTAATTCCACCCACGATGTACCCGAATCCACCACCCAGACCTGCATAGAGAGAGTGGGACATAATCATCATAGAACTGATCATCATGGCAATGACATTGATTATGCTATCACTCTATCACATCTTAGACTTATTATATATGTTATGTTTAACTCTACATTGTCAGAAGTGTTTTATATGTACATTTTACTGTCTCACCTACCAGTGGTGAGTGTTATAGCCTATGGGTATGTATGACGTTCTCGAACCAGCCAGTAGTGTATAGCGTTCCCTGAATGACCAGTAGTTAGTGTTTACAGTGCTCTCTAACCTGCCAGCAGTGCATGAATATTGAGGCCACGGTCCTGGTCCTCTGGCAGGCACACGTCCATCATGTAGGCGTGGCTGGGATTATCTGCTGAGTCCGCACTGAAGTCCATCAGAACCACTCCACAAATAGTCAGTATGATGCCCCACTTGTGATTGGTTGCTGTGTCTGCCACCGCAGCTCCAATGTCTCGCCCATTCAGCACCAGTGTCAAACCAAGCAGAGCTCCTACAAAGGTAAAACAGAGAACTCCACTTCAGGACTACAATATTAGTTAAAAACATGAACCCATTTTCACCAGAGGAGGGAGAGCCTTGCAAGACAGAATATTCCTTACCAATAGCCAAGGCTAAAATAAACGGTCTCCGACGGCCAAAGCGGGATGTACAACGGTCACTCCAAGCTCCCAGGAGAGGCTGGACCAGGAATCCTTAAAACCATGAGGAGAAAGGAGAAGGATTTAGGGGCATTCAATGGGATATGCTGATGAGAACATCAATATAATCTAACTATACTATTCAAAGCATAGTTATGTACTATCTTTTTCCAATAAAACAGGACTTTCTGTATCTACTTCATCTCTCCCTGCCACTTCATTACCCAATATAGGGCTGATGAACCACACCAGGCTGTAGAACTCATCTGGCAGACCCATCTGTAACAGGACAGGGGTGACATAGGCCGTCTCCATGGCGTAGCTGAACTCAATGCCAAACAGGACACAGCCATTGAAGAGCAGCTCAGGGAAGGTGCGGCGAGGGGGCAGCTCACTGAGGTCCAGCTGATCTAGGGGGCAGGGGGTGTTGGGCGGAGGGGGCGGGGACGGTCTGATCAGCTTCCGCCGCTTCGGGTGTCTCTGGAAGTTGTTGGCACGGTGACTCAGGAGGCGTGTGGTAGACGATGGGAAGCTGGCGGTCTTGGGCATGGAGCTCCTCCAGAGGCCATCATTAGTGGCACCCAGTGACCTCTCTGATGACCTCCCTCCTGGGCTGGCCAACAGGGGGTCACTGGGGGTGCCCATTCCTGGAGATGACATCACTCTGCTGGGCCCAGTTTACTCTGCACACACTAGGAGATGCTCATTCATAGGTCAAAATGCAATCAGATTAAAGTTTAAAGAGAAATATACAATTTTATGAGGAGGTAGACTGTACAGTAAGGAGGCATGTCAATAACAGACTTGCAGTCATTACATCCATAAAGTATTTAATCATAATTTGGCAAGCTACTTTTAGAGGACACTCAAGGTAAAATCTGCTCATCTGGCTAGTACTGTAAAACAGGAGAGGAAGACGTAGACACCAAGGGAACCGGCGGCAAGGACACTGCCAGCCTATGATGGCACTATGCTCCTCGTGGGCAAGACGCACTGCAACAAATGCGCATGTTGATGGTGATGTGCGCAAAACCCATGTGCTCGAGTACACCAGTGTGGTATGCGGCATCGTCTCTCACCGTGGCTGTTTCCGTTTACATTTTTCATGGATGTATTTTGCCCATTTAAAAAGGTAATCGGAAGCGTAGGAGCTATAAAAATCCATTGCCACAAATCGCCTCAAATAACAAACGTTTTAACATGCTAGGCTACACATTATTTATTTGTGAAACACACGTCTTTAAACATTAAAAAGATGCCAAGCATGAGACTAGGGCTTGATAGGTCTGGTTTGTCATTCAATGTCTATCAATTGTCATCGACGTTATGCTCATTGACTTGAAAACAGTTTTGTTCTCGAGTCAAGGTGATGATTATACAATCGAATTAACACATGGTTTTAGACATGACAAGGCGTGCAAATTGAAACATGAAATAAATTACCTTAACAGGGTTTCTCTGTCATTTATTTCAGCATTCTCTGTTGGTAAACAAGTCAATCATATTTATGCCTTATAATATTTACGTTGGATGAGAGAAATCATGTTTTTTTTCCTTAGATGCAGTCATCTCCCTTCTTTATCCTCCGTCCGGTTGCCTTCCCCCTCTCTTCCCTCTTTCTCTCCCTTCCCTTGTCCCTCACCCGTGACGTCACATCACCCCTCCTGTTCCCTGCGCTTGGTACTTGGTAGACCTGCAGCCTCAGCACCAATACATATGAAGTTTGCGACATACACATTTAAAGGGCCAGTGCAGTCAAAAACATGATTTTCCTGGGTTTTATATATATTTCCACACTATGATGATGCTAATGCCCCTTTAGTGTAAGAGCTGCTTGAAAAGACTGCCTGTTTTGGTGGGATGGAGCTTTGGCCTTCCTGGTGAATAGACCAATAAGAACGAGAGTTCCAAACCTTTCTGACAATAACATCTAGTTGACAGTTTTCCCCTCCCCACTCAGACCACTCCCAGACAGTCCTAGCAAAATGATTGCTTGAGAAATTGCTCTTTGCTAAGAAGCTATTGTTGTTTCTTTTTTTTTACCATTTCAATTTAAAACAATCACAGTAAGGTACTTAATTGTTACCCAGAAATGATATGATATTGAGATAAAAACGGCTGCATTGGACCTTTAAAACTATTGCCAACAACACTGACCAATAGTTAAAAGTAGTATAGAAATGTCAGACAATTTACCATACAAATTAGCCTGGGCTTAGACTACCAAGACAAACATCTGCATTTGGTTTTTGTGTTGTCCAGACAGTTTTACCTAAATATTAGCCCAATACGCAATGAAGTTTCATAGAAATGCTCTCTTGTAGAAGTACAGTTGCCTAGTAGTTTTATTTTCATAAACCATAATGAGCAGCATGAAAGCTGATGACAATACTGTGTCTTCTCCTGTTAACCTTTGATCTCACCAACATTTCATAACATAACACCTGCCACACCTTTGTTAACTATCGAAGCATGAGGTCTGATAACAACAGCCTCAGACACCGTTTCTATCTACAAGCCATCAGACTGCTGAACACTTGAACTGGACTGACAACCTGCTCTGATTCTCCACAACTTAACACACACGCACTCAACTCACGCTACCACCCACCCACACAGACATCCAACTCAAATCAAATGTTATTTGTCACATGTGCTGAATACAACAGGTGTAGACCTTACCATGAAATGCTTACTTACAATCCCTTAACCAACAATGCCATTCAAGAAATAGAATTAAGAAAATATTTACTAAAGAAAATAAAGTCAAAAAAAATTAAATAAGTAACACAATAAAATAACAATAACGAGGCTATATACAGAGGGTACCGGTACCAAGTCAATGTGCGGGGGTACAGGTTAGTCGAGGTAATTTGTAGATGTAGGTAGGGGTAAAGTGACTATGCATAGGTGGGTGGGGGAGTCTTTGACTATTTTTTGGGCCGTCCGCTGACACTGCTAGTATGTAGGTCCTGGATGGCAGGAAGCTTGGCCCCAGTGACGTACTGGGACGTACGCACTACCCTCTGTAGCGCCTTACAGTCGGAGGCCGAGCAGTTGCTATACCAGGCAGCGATGCAACCGGTCAGGATTGTATAACTTTTTGAGGATCTGGGAACCCATGACAAATCTTTTAATTCTCCTGAGGGGGAAAGGTGTTGTTGTGCCCTATTCACAACTGTCTTGGTGTGTTTGGGCCATGATAGTTTCTTGGTGATGTGGACACCAAGGAACTTGAAACTCTCGACCCGCTTCACTACAGCCCCGTCGATGTGAATGGGGGCATGTTCGGCCCTCCTTTTCCTGTAGTCTACGATCAGCTCCTTTGTCTTGCTCACGTTGCGGGAGAGGTTGTTGACCTGGCACCACACTGCCAGGTCTCTGACCTCCTCCCTATAGGCTGTCTCATCGTTGTCTGTGATCAGGCCTACCACTGTTGTGTCATCAGCGAACTTAATGATGGTGTTGGAGTCGTGCTTGGCCATGCAGTCGTGGGTGAACATGGAGTACAGGAGGGGACTAAGCACGCACCCCTGAGGGGCCCCCGTGTTGAGAATCAGCGTGACAGATGTGTTGTTGCCTACCCTTACCACCTGGGGGCGGCCCGTCAGGAAGTCCAGGATCCAGTTAAAGAGGGAGGTGTTTAGTCCCAGGGTCCTTAGCTTAGTGATGAGCTTTGTGGGCACTATGGTGTTGAACGCTGAGCTGTAGTCAATGAACAGCATTCTCATATAGGTGTTCCTTTTGTCCAGGTGGGAAAGGGCAGTGTGGAGTGCGATTGAGATTGCGTCATCTGTGGATCTGTTGGGGCGGTATACGAATTGGAGTGGGTCTAGGGTTTCCAGAATGATGGTGTTGATGTGAACCATGACCAGCCTTTCAAAGCACTTCGTGGCTACCGACGTGAGTGCTACGGGGCGGTAGTCATTTAGGAAGGTTACCTTTGCTTTCTTGGGCACAGCGACTATGGTGGTCTGCTTGAAACATGTAGGTATTACAGACTCATGTCAACATTCACAAGGCCGCAGGCCAGAAGGATTACCAGGATGTGTACTCAGAGTATGCGCGGACCAACTGGCAAGTGTCTTCACTGACATTTTCAACCTCTCCCTGACACCGGTAAAAGGTCTTATTTCTGGACATTGATAATCAATTCCAGGAGTAGTTAATGCACGTCGCTTGACCCATAAAAAAAATGAAAAAGGATAAAAGTTTATCTGTATTATTGATGTTTGATGATTATTTACCACCCTATGTGAAGTTGGGATATATAAGATACGCCGTAAGAGCGTTCGTGCAAAACCCGATGCAATGCAAGAAGTGTAAAAAGTTTGGCCATGTGTCAAGTGTTTGCAGATGGAAGGAATATGTTATTGAAGAGTCTGTGAATGTAAAATGTTACAACTCTGGTGGGGATCATATTTCCGAATTCCCTGACTGCCCTGTTAGGGTGAAAGAGGTTGAGGTGTCAAGGATCAGGGCTGTACAGCAAATCTCCTATGTGGAGGCGGTGAAGAGCATTGAAGGGGCAAGAGGCCACAGTCTGAAGAAGATATGGTGGTGGATGCACCACAGCCAGTTGCAAATGTTATACTTCAATCAAGTGATAAGATCAACAGACGTTTTTGGTATGTTTCAAAAGTGTTACATAAATATTTGTTGGCATTTTATTGCTTTGAAATGTATAGGAATGAAGGATGTAGGTAATGTGTCAGTCTGGTGTAGAAGGATTGTTCTACTCAGTACTGTCTATTATCGATTGCGGTTATAATATCGTTTAGGACCTTGAGCATGGCTGAGGTGCACCCATGACCAGCTCGGAAACCAGATTGAATTTATGTTAACTACATTACTTCAGTTGGCTGCTTTGAGCAAATCCTCAATGTAATATAACCTATTCTAGGAGCCTATTGTGTATGATCTTTCTTAATTGTTCACTTGTTTTTCAACAATGTCAGCTACAGGCAGGGATGACTGGGGCCTTCCGCAAGTAATAAATAATTTGAACATCAGTTATTCCCACTGAAGCCCATGGTAAAGTTAACTACATTACTTGAATGTAATATATCCTATTATGTGAGCCTAGTGTGTATGTATAAACTATGTGGAATAGTTTTGGACCATTTGCTTCCCTGAAAACAGGTCCTGACAGGAGGAGGAGCAATATGAGTCTGTCAGAGGCCGTCAAGCTGGCTGGTGATGGTGGAGGCTTTGGTTGTCCACACAGCAAAGAAGCAGGTGCTGACCTTGGTGCCAGTAAGGATGGTCTTCACGGAGGCAATAAGACCCTCCGTCCTTGATATAGAAATCGTTCTACTTCACTGCCTCTTCAATGGTAAGGTCCCTTGCACCATGGGGACACTTGACCACCACTGCTGTGGTGCCCACCAGACCATCCGGTGAGGCACCCAGCATCCCAGACCCGTGACCCAAAGCCCTGACTCCTGCACATCCATCCCTGTAGGTCCTCCACTGACTGTACCTGGTTGGGCGCAGCTGGCTTCCTCCACTCGCATTCCACATCCGTACGGCCGATATTGCGAACCACCAAAATAGGCTGCATGGCGACACTTATGAGCTCCACGGAGGCATTCACATGTGGTAGAGAGAATCCCCTGGTCACCTATAGAGACCTTGCCAAGAGGAAGAATGTTAAGTGCCACATGCCTTTCAATGCATGACTTTGAACACCTTGAAATGAATTTGTTGTAAGAAATGTGCTATACACTGTAAATAGTTTGATTTCTTTTATGACATTGCACCTGTAGAATATTTAATAAACTGTCATTTTCACATGAGGACAAGTGCAGTTTTTCCATTAACTTTCTAAATTAACTTGGGATTTTATCACTTGACATATCAATCATATATTGGGAAGGATCCTATAAATCAAGACTGTGAATGCATGTACCACTCCTGATAGATTAATTATTAATGACTAATTATTACACCCTGAAACTGTGTATAATGTGTTAGAAATGTGTGAGTGTAGGACCAGTAAAGGCTATGGCATTGAGCCACTATTTAGCAATGTGAGTAAGAGTTAGGCCAGACAACAAAGACAACTGAGACAACTGAGAAACAACTGAGAAACTAAGATAAAGAGGCCTCCTGTGTGTGTGTATGTGTGTATGCATGTGTGTATATGTGTGTGTGTGTGTGTGTGTGTGTGAACTGATGGTCAGTAGAGCAGTTTTAGAGTGGAAAACTACAGCCCGCCTACAGAGGGGAGAGATTTTTTTGTATGACGTATGAGTATAAAAGATGGACTCTGAAATTGTGATGGCAGAATTCTCAATGAATAAATATCTCTGACTATGCAGACCGGGACTCTGGCCGTTACTTAAATCCCAAAAGACAAACAACCTTTTGGGAGACGCACAGAGACACTAAAATAGTTTGTTAAATAATTCACGTAACAACTCCAAATAAATAAATATGATACCTGATGCTTCTCTTTTTTAAGTAGAATATGTGTAAATATTGGACTAAAAATTGTGCCTTCCTGTATATTTATGCTAAAATATTTATATTCTACTGGGCCATTTACTTTATGCTCATATTCTTATATTTTATTATTTCTTGTTGCATTATCGAGAAGGAACCTGCAAGTAAGCGTTTCATTCCACCTGTATGCAACCTGGACTCAGGGGTAGACATAACATAATAAACGTAAATTCGTGATAAACCAATTAATTTAATATGTAACATTTCATATGGTATGTATAAATTTATGGATGCCCATCATCCATTTCATATGATATATTACCAATTAAAATTTGTATGATATGCTACGAATTGGAATTCCTACAATATGGCAATTCGTACTATATGTTACACATTTTCTAAATGTATGATATGTTACAAATTCCAATTTGTTGTGGCTAACGCTAACCTTAGCTAGATGGCTAACATTAGCTAGGCTAGCGGTTAGGTGAAAGGGTTAAGCTTAGCTATCATGCTAAGAAGTTGCAAAGTAGCAAGTACCTAAAGTTGTCTGTGATGAGAATCAAACACGCAACCTTTGGGTTGCAAGACGTTCACATTATACGCCCACCCACCCTACTTTCTGCCTTAAGTAACCTGTTTTATGTAACCATACCAAACATAACATATCATACTAATTTGAGTGTCCCGAATTTAAATGTACTATATTACCTCTAGTCTATGAGACCAGGCTGGTGTATACCATGAGTGTCCCGTACATATAGGACTAATAAAACGTTAAACATTAAAATGTGTCTATATGTCTTGTGCTTCAAAAGCATGGACAAACTGCGTGAAATTACATAATATTTGAATATATAGCTAGATATAATCCCAGCTATTGACTTTACTCAACAATACTGGAAATTGGAATATAGGCAACTTTGTATCTGCTCATAAAAATGTATACTTTATGTTATCAAACCTGCCCACGTGCTGAGCCTCGTCACCCCAGGGTGTTGTTCTCGATTGTGATTGGATATCAATATGAAAATAGGCGTGGTCGTTGTACATTCGCGTAGTAGGCTCGTTGTGCAACTGTCTTGTCTGCTATAGTCTGTTGAGAAAATCGTTTTTACTGACGTACCTAGAGTCTCTAGTCAATTCAATACATTCTGTGGAAATGGCAAAGATTGAACTAAATCCAGTTGGAACGAACTTGTTGAAGAGTGTTTCTGGAGAGGTACGTATGTGTTGAAACGTCAATGTGTGTGTGAGATAATGGTGGGTTAGTTTAGGCTCCTAGCTAGCGCTAGCTATCTGTCTTGGAATATACATACTAAGTAGATACAGACCCAGGTTTTTACCGGGTCTGCCAGATATCTGTTTTCTCATTATCAGGTTGTGCCAGGTCTGGAAAGGTTGTGATTGGCTTTCCTAGCCAGCTAACTACTTACTTTGCGAGCCACAGGCAGCACTTTAATGATGATTGGTATAATGCCTCCCCTGCTGAAATCTATCTTATTATTGCAGCAAATTGTAAATGGAATCCCCCAGGTATGGGTCAAAGTGATCATTTGTAAGGGAATACAGTTCAGTAGAGGGAGCACAACCATTGATCTTCCCCATCTCAACCACTCCCCATCTACCTCCTCCCTCAACATTTCATCTCTCCTGATCACTTCTATTCTGCCTCCCTCCTCACTCCCTCAATGTTTCATAACATTGACTGTTCACTCAGTCATCGTCTGTAAGCCACTAATGTACTTCATTCAACTTAAACATTCTCCTATGAGAGATAACATAACTACATTTACATTTTACATTAGTCATTTAGCAGACGCTCTTATCCAGAGCGACTTACAGTTAGTGAGTGCAGACATTTTCATACTGGCCCCCCATGGGAAACGAACCCACAACCTTGGTGTTGCAAAGGCCATGCTCTACCAACTGAGCTACAGGTAAGTAACCGTCCTCCCTCACTAACATAACTATTCAGGGCAGTAACCTCCCTCCCTCACTCAGGGGGCTCCCGAGTGGCGCACGGTAGTGATTGGGAGTCCCATAGGGCGGCGCACAATTGGCCCAGCGTCGTCCGGGTTTGGCCGGGGTAGGCCGTCATTGTAAATAATAATTTGTTCTTAACTGACTTGCCTAGTTAAATAAAGGTAAAATAAAAAATGTTTCATAACATGTCAATTTTCTCTGTCATTTGTTGCAGAGTGTGGAGCTCCAGTCTTTATGGCGCGACAAGCCTGTGGTCCTGTTCTTCCTGCGTAGGTTTGGCTGCCAGGTGTGCCGCTGGACAGCAGCAGAGATCAGTAAACTTGAGCCAGACCTGACAGCCAACGGTATCGCCCTGGTGGGCATCGGACCTGAGGAGACAGGCCTGAAGGAGTTTAAGGAGGGGGGATTCTTCAAAGGAGGTAAAAAAAATCCATGGCTGTTTTGCAAAAAAAATATTCTAGATTGGGGGCACAGAGTCAGTTGTCTAAAATCACATTGGGCAATACACCAATGATGTCTACAACCCAACCTTTTTGACTTCTCAAGCAACCACAAATGTATTCAAACACAATTGACTTTTTAAAAAATGGTTAAAGAAAAATATTTTATTCAAGCAAATATAGTATATAAAAAATTTATCTTTGAATACCATTTACTTTTTAATGACAATATTTGTCATTTAGAATCAATAGAAGCTTTGTCACCCTTACACAACACATGTAGCTTCCTTTTGTAACACTCAGTGAGAGAGGGAGTGTCCTAAGGAGCCATAGTTACATAGTTATGGCCATTTACTTAGAAAGCAATAAACTTGCCTCCTGATGGATTTCACAGCCAACCTTAAATGCCCTACTCTGCCATAGTAAGAGTTTTGAGAATTTGTGGATCGTATCATAATCATCCTGTTGTCTTCTGTGGCAGACCTTTACATTGACGAGAAAAAGCAGTGCTACAAGGATCTGGGCTTCAAAAGGTAAGTTAGGTCGTCTGTGTACTATTTACTTATCTAGATGTACTACTTGGAGTGCCAAGAAGAAAAAAATAGCTCTTGCATAGAACTTACATTTGTAATCTTACATTTGTAAACAGGTACACGGCTCTTAGTGTGGTTCCTGCAGCACTGGGGAAGAAAATACGAGAGGTTACGACAAAGGTAATGTTTGTGATTTCACTTTGTCCAATAACATTGCTGTATCATGGTTGACGCAGGACGGGGGTTATGTTCAGTTGATACTGCATGTATATGGCCTCTTCTGTCTGTCTGAGTGGAATTGGAAGGTGTTTTACATGGTTCGTCCTCCGCTCTGTCCTCCAGGCCAAAGCTCAAGGGATCCAGGGGAACTTCACTGGGGACCTCCTACAGAGTGGAGGCATGCTCATCGTGGCCAAAGGTAGGTCCAAACAAAGACACAGGGAGAAAAGGTTGAAGTACATTCCAGATAATCGCCAGACTGAACCATATATAGCTCAGAAATACACCATACAGCTGTCAGGGGTTGACCTGAATGGAAAGACATCTCACAGCTGTTGTGATTAGAATTGATTGCTGGAAAGATACGTTTTTCAAATATTATCTAAATACATTAAAGAAAGCAATGTGTGATAATAAGTGTCATGAGTTAAGATCCTCAGGGGATTTTTTCATAAATAGCTGAAATGCTTTGGCCACTTTTTGTGTACTGTACCAAAGATTTTTATAACTAACCCAAGATACACTACAGCCTGTTGTTTCCAATGGGAGCAAATGAAGCATAGTAAGCAGAACAAGCAAGGAGGTGGGCAAAACCAAGCACGAGCTAGCGAGATCCTATTGGTTCGTTCTAGCATGTATTTGCATATTTCCATTAGGGTACGCCTACCTTATGAAGTCTGCGTGTGGAATGACTAAATTCGCCCTTGCACGCTTCTAAACAAGGCACCAGTCTCGCTCCATCTTCTCCCACTGCCGGCTACTGGGCTTCCTCTCATCACCATATTTGGTGGTGAGTGGAAATTCCAACCACATGCTTCAGATTTATACATCAGCTGAAACATCTGGCTCCTTGTTCTAGCTGTGACTAAACTATAGACTCTCCACCAGAGGGCAGTGTGATAACATGTCAGTTGACACTGGACTGGTATTTGAGGTTGTTGGCATGCATCTCGGCCTGTCCATGCTGTGTTTGTGTACTATACAGGTGGAGAAAAAGTTCTGCTGCACTTTGTCCAGGATTCACCCGGAGACTATGTACCATTGGAGGACATTTCCAAGGCTCTCGACATCTCAGCCAATGTACAGGCAGGGGAGAGACCACAGGTAAGTTGGCACCCTACCAATGACGGGTAAGGCAAGAACATGCTTGAGAGAGACAATGTTCTGGAATAATTTATATTTATATTATCATGATTTAGTGATTACTGCTGGTGTGAAAGGGCACAGAGTGGAACTTTTTGATCTGATCCTCACTCTGAGATAAAGAGCTGAGTTTTTCCAAGCTGCAGACAAGTTCCTTATGGTGATTTTCCACTGATGCTGTGTGCAGACATAGCCACACATGTATCAGAGAATACTCCTTATTGACAATGCCACACATGTTCTGCCTGCACTCCATGATCCAGATCTCTTCTTCAATTTTAGATAGGCAGCCTGTATTATGACTCTTACTTCTCCAAACCTCTTTGAGCCTTGACAATGGTCTTTCTGGCTGGTGTAATAGTTCTTTCAGCATATCCCTACAGTATGAGGTTTTGAAATGGCTCCCATGAGAACCCGATGATGGCTCATAGTGCTCCTGTGGAATCAGGAAGAGAACAGATAGACCAAGAATACCATAGCTGCTGTGTCATCTCCAGAGGATGTTCCTGTGAATACAGTGAGGGAAAAAAGTATTTGATCCCCTGCTGATTTTGTACGTTTGCCCACTGACAAAGAAATTATCAGTCTATAATTTTAATGGTAGGTTTATTTGAACAGTGAAATCCAGAAAAATGCATGTCAAAAATGTTATAAATTGATTTGCATTTTAATGAGGGAAATAAGTATTTGACCCCCTCTCAATCAGAAAGATTTCTGGCTCCCAGGTGTTTTTTATACAGGTAACGAGCTGAGATTAGGAACACACTCTTAAAGGGAGTGCTCCTAATCTCAGCTTGTTACCTGTATAAAAGACACCTGTCCACAGAAGCAATCAATCAATCAGATTCCAAACTCTCCACCATGGCCAAGACCAAAGAGCTCTCCAAGGATGTCAGGGACAAGATTGTAGACCTACACAAGGCTGGAATGGGCTACAAGACCATCGCCAAGCAGCTTGGTGAGAAAGTGACAACAGTTGGTGCGATTATTCGCAAATGGAAGAAACACAAAATAACTGTCAATCTCCCTCGGCCTGGGGCTCCATGCAAGATCTCACCTCGTGGAGTTGCAATGATCATGAGAACGGTGAGGAATCAGCCCAGAACTACACGGGAGGATCTTGTCAGTGATCTCAAGGCAGCTGGGACCATAGTCACCAAGAAAACAATTGGTAACACACTATGCCGTGAAGGACTGAAATCCTGCAGCGCCCGCAAGGTCCCCCTGCTCAAGAAAGCACATATACAGGCCCGTCTGAAGTTTGCCAATGAACATCTGAATGATTCAGAGGAGAACTGTGTGAAAGGGTTGTGGTCAGATGAGACCAAAATCGAGGTCTTTGGCATCAACTCAACTCGCCGTGTTTGGAGGAGGAGGAATGCTGCCTATGACCCCAAGAACACCATCCCCACCGTCAAACATGGAGGTGGAAACATTATGCTTTGGGGGTGGTTTTCTGCTAAGGGGGCAGGACAACTTCACCGCATCAAAGGGACAATGGACGGGGCCATGTACCGTCAAATCTTGGGTGAGAACCTCCTTCCCTCAGCCAGGGCATTGAAAATGGGTCGTGGATGGGTATTCCAGCATGACAATGACCCAAAACACACGGCCAAGGCAACATGGAGTGGCACAAGAAGAAGCACATTAAGGTCCTGGAGTGGCCTAGCCAGTCTCCAGACCTTAATCCCATAGAACATCTGTGGAGGGAGCTGAAGGTTAGAGTTGCCAAACGTCAGCCTTGAAACCTTAATGACTTGGAGAAGATCTGCAAAGAGGAGTGGGACAAAATCCCTCCTGAGATGTGTGCAAACCTGGTGGCCAACTACAAGAAACGTCTGACCTCTGTGATTGCCAACAAGGGTTTTGCCACCAAGTACTAAGTCATGTTTTGCAGAGGGGTCAAATACATACTTCTCTCATTTAAAATGCAAATCAATTTATAACATTTTTGACATGTTTTTCTGGATTTTTTTGTTGTTATTCTGTCTCACTGTTCAAATAAACCTACCATTAAAATGATAGACTGATCATGTCTTTGTCAGTGGGCAAACGTACAAAATCAGCAGGGGATCAAATACTTTTTTCCCTCACTGTAGGTTGAGCTGTTGATCATTTGTTGTAGGGAGAGGTCAGCCTGGCAGCGTTTACATTTTTAACCTGTAGAAAATATTCTTGGTGATTTAATAGTTAATGTGTTAGAATCTGTCTAAATAATGTCTTATCTTAAACCACCATTCAGATAAACAAATTGGAGCTATAAAGTTGTCTGTTTACTGATGAGTGCCCGGTCTGGCCACCTTGAGGTTATACAAACAGCAGCCTCTTCCTGTTTACATTTACATTTGACATTTAAGTCATTTAGCAGACGCTCTTATCCAGAGCGACTTACAGTTAGTGAGCGCATACATGTTTCACTATTAGTTCATGTCATTTACTTTCAATTTGCATACAGCCCTTTGAATAGTCACTAGGAGTGTGCATATTTCCCTTTCAAGATGATTTGATACGTATCTAGATACATGGGCTCCGAAATGATACAGGAACGATAAATTTTAGTTTGAAACAATTCGGTGCTATTAGGTTTGATTAGAGAATGAATCGATGTGATCCGGTTTGATACGATTCGATGCACTAACATTTGTTTCATCAACACATTCATTTTACATTCTAAACTAAAATCTTCTGCTGATGGAGCTCATGAGCTGGGCCTGTCTGAGCTGGGCCTGTCTGAGCTGGATCTGTCTGAGCTGGATCTCTCTGAGCTGGGCCTGTCTGAGCTGGGCCGGTCTGAGCTGGGCCTGTCTGAGCTGGGCCGGTCTGAGCTGGGCCTGTCTGAGCTGGGCCTGTCTGAGCTGGGCCTGTCTGAGCTGGATCTGTCTGAGCTGGATCTGTCTGAGCTGGGCCTGTCTGAGCTGGATCTGTCTGAGCTGGGCCTGTCTGAGCTGGGCCTGTCTGAGCTGTATCTGTCTGAGCTGGGCCTGTCTGAGCTGGGCCTGTCTGAGCTGGGCCTGTCTGAGCTGGGCCTGTCTGAGCTGAAGTGTGTGTGTGTCAGGGTTTCCGTCAGGAAAATGTGGCACCGGACATTTGACCAGCAGCATTTTAATTTATCGGACATTTGAGAAATGTACCGGCCCCATATGCATTGGTTGCGTAACCTGATTAGGACATCCACCCACGTGCTCAGAATGACAGAAATCACATTTAGATTATGGTAATTCATATTAGCAGAACATGCAATTCGAGGATGCAACGATATGTAACAACTAGCATGGGTTGATAATATGACTAGGATTGTGCCTTTGGCTAATGAACAATGAAAGAAAGTTGATATAAAATAATTGCCTCACGGATATGCTCAGAATTTGGCTAGGCTACGCAAGGTGCCTCAAAATATGTAGTAAAACGTTCAGGTTTCAATCAATTAAGTATATGTTTCCAAATTCATACTGCCTCCAGCTCATTGCAAAGTGGTGTGTGATGTGCTGACGAAGCCTGCCTTCCGTTGCATATACATTTGCTGTTTGAGATGCTGTAGCAGCAGCTCTCGGGCTGTCTGTCAGATTTTCCGCCCAAAGGCTCTATATCTGTATGCTGTATGTGTGTGATAAATAGGATACATAACAAATATACTGTAGGGAAGACTGGGGATAGGTGTAACACTTTTCACCTTTTCGTCAGTTTCTCAGAGATCGTTTATGGTAATGTATTCAAAACTTGATACAAACAACCTACATCTGTCCTTTACAAATTGGTGTGGTTATTATATATGTAAAACAAACTGCAAATGCATGGTGTTGTCTTAAATACAAGTAGTGAAGTGTTACAATTTACCCCATGGTCTGGGTTAGTTGTAACAGTGCTTGGGGTGAATTGGAACATAATGAGAGGGCATAAATCATGACATGCAACTAATTATTGAACGCCTTTGTAGAGACCATGAGAGCAACATTGCCATGCTTTAACATTTTGTTTGGCAGAAATAATAATAAATATAAATAATAAAATGTTTATTATTTTACCCTACACTAAATGGTCTTTCTCAACCAAACAACAACTAGGCTGTCCTGGGGTACAGGCTTGGTGGGCCCATAATTTGCATTCCCAGCACCACCCAGACCTCCTTGGACTTGGAATTGTTAAAGTGCTCCATGCACACAATGCAGAAGTTTTCCTCATTGGAGGAATCTGAATCTTCTGGTTCAATGTGCTTTGTTTTTGCTTTTTTCTTAGGCAGGACAGTGTTTTGTTGTTGTTCAGTGTGGTTTGTCTTGGCTTGCTTCTTTCCATCTGTTTTTTTTAGGCAGGGCAAAAAAAAAAAAATGTGACTTGACCTTTGATGCTCTTCTTCCAGTGCCTGCTTGACGGGTGTATCCGTCAATCTCAGTTTTTCTCCTCTTCCTACCCCTTGTTGTAATTTTCCTGGGACCTGCTTTTGGGAAGGGGCGTACATCAACTGGGTTGAAATCAGAACAGTAATCAGGTGTTTCCCAGCCACAGCCTGAACCATGTGGGGAGGTGCCCTGTGAAGTGGCTGGAGAGGTGGCCTGGGAGGCAGCTGGAGAGGTGGCCTGGATAGCAGTGGGCACAGTGGTCATAAATCAGCTGCCCTCAAGAGATACACTGACAACTTCTGCTCCTGCTCATACACAAAGACCCTGTTTCCACTACAGTAGCCTACATGAGGAAGCTCTCTCAACCCCTTCTCCAGTAGCTTCTTTCTCTCTTTGCAGAATCTGTACAGCGTCACATAACATATGCCATACAACTTTGCAACTGATCTGATTGACTTCCCCTGCTCTGCTACATCATTTGATGCCCTTTCAAAGTGTGGAGAGGTACTCCCCTGTCTGTCTTTCTTTCCATGGTCTCGGCATGCTGAAAGTAAAAGAAAAGATGTACCAAAAACATTCCGTTTTACTCAGGGTTAGTTGTAACATTTTCTCACAGGTTGTTACAACTAACCCTGACCCTTGCAGCCAATACCTAGCTTCCATTTGAGCTAAATGTTCAAACTTTAGCATTGCTAATTTGCATCAAATATCTCTACACAGACTGGTTATAAACCTGATATACAGTGAGGGAAAAAAGTATTTGATCCCCTGCTGATTTTGTACTTTTGTCCACTGACAAAGAAATGATCAGTCTATAATTTTAATGGTAGGTTTATTTGAACAGTGAGAGACAGAATAACAACAAAAAAATCCAGAAAAACGCATGTCAAAAATGTTATAAATTGATTTGCATTTTAATGAGGGAAATAAGTATTTGACCCCTCTGCAAAACATGACTTAGTACTTGGTGGCAAAACCCTTGTTGGCAATCACAGAGGTCAGACGTTTCTTGTAGTTGGCCACCAGGTTTGCATACATCTCAGGAGGGATTTTGTCCAACTCCTCTTTGCAGATGTTCTCCAAGTCATTAAGGTTTCGAGGCTGACGTTTGGCAACTCGAACCTTCAGCTCCCTCCACAGATTTTCTATGGGATTAAGGTCTGGAGACTGGCTAGGCCACTCCAGAACCTTAATGTGCTTCTTCTTGAGCCACTCCTTTGTTGCCTTGGCCGTGTGTTTTGGGTCATTGGCATGCTGGAATACCCATCCATGACCCATTTTCAATGCCCTGGCTGAGGGAAGGAGGTTCTCACCCAAGATTTGACGGTACATGGCCCCGTCCATCGTCCCTTTGATGCAGTGAAGTTGTCCTGTCCCCTTAGCAGAAAAACATCCCCAAAGCATAATGTTTCCACCTCCATGTTTGCTGGTGGGGATGGTGTTCTTGGGGTCATAGGCAGCATTCCTCCTCCTCCAAACATGGCGAGTTGAGTTGATGCCAAAGAGCTCCATTTTGGTCTCATCTGACCACAACACTTTCACCCAGTTCTCCTCTGAATCATTCAGATGTTCATTGGCAAACTTCAGACGGGCATGTATATGTGCTTTCTTGAGCAGGGGGACCTTGCGGGCGCTGCAGGATTTCAGTCCTTCACGGCGTAGTGTGATACCAATTGTTTTCTTGGTGACTATGGTCCCAGCTGCCTTGAGATCATTGACAAGATCCTCCCGTGTAGTTCTGGGCTAATTCCTCACCGTTCTCATAATCATTGCAACTCCACGAGGTGAGATCTTGCATGGAGCCCCAGGCCGAGGGAGATTGACAGTTATTTTGTGTTTCTTCCATTTGCGAATAATCGCACCAACTGTTGTCACCTTCTCACCAAGCTGCTTGGCGATGGTCTTGTAGCCCATTCCAGCCTTGTGTAGGTCTACAATCTTGTCCCTGACATCCTTGGAGAGCTCTTTGGTCTTGGCCATGGTGGAGAATTTTTGACATGCGTTTTTCTGGAATTTTTTGTTGTTATTCTGTCTCTCACTGTTCAAATAAACCTACCATTAAAATTATAGACTGATCATGTCTTTGTCAGTGGGCAAACGTACAAAATCAGCAGGGGATCAAATACTTTTTTCCCTCACTGTAAGTTTGGTGAATGGAACTACAAATAAGTTGATGCCATCACAAAAACACATTTGGTCAAAATAATTACTTTCTTACCTCTAAATCAGATTTCTGTCAATAGAATCTGCAGAGTTTATCACGTGATGGTTCAGGACTAAACTGAGCATGTGCACAGTGAATCGCATGATTCTACCTCGCTCCTGATTGGAGTAATTGCAAGTGTTACAACCATCCCCAGTCTCCCCTACACAGGGGGGCAGCAAAGTAGCCTATTTGTGGTTAATTGCCATCACCCACTAATTAACTTGTAATTTTTGCAGATTAAGTGTTTGAGCTAGTAATGTATCAATATTAATAATTTACAAATGAGCTATGACATAGCCAATGAATATATAGCACAACTTTGGATTTAACCCCCATCTGAAAATGGTTTTGACCGTTTAGGAATTTTTAAGTGATCTTCTTTCTCCTCCGCTTTGGCCATGCAGTGTGCCTCGCAAAAGTTATTCCTCGTTATGAAATTATCAACTTTACCCTATATATCTAAAAATTACCATATACAAATCAAATTCAAATCAAATCAAATCAAATTGTATTGGTCACATGCGCCGAATACAACAGGTGCAGACATTACAGTGAAATGCTTACTTACAGCCCTTAACCAACAGTGCATTTATTTTAAACAAAAAAGTAAGAATAAAACAACAACAAAAAAGTGTTGAGAAAAAAAGAGCAGAAGTAAAAATAAAGTGACAGTAGGGAGGCTATATATACAATAGAATAAAGTGACAGTAGGGAGGCTATATATACAGGGGGGTACCGTTGCATAGTCAATGTGCGGGGGCACCGGCTAGTTGAGGTAGTTGAGGTAATATGTACATGTGGGTAGAGTTAAAGTGACTATGCATAAATACTTAACAGAGTAGCAGCAGCGTAAAAAGGATGGGGTGGGGGGGCAGTGCAAATAGTCCGGGTAGCCATGATTAGCTGTTCAGGAGTCTTATGGCTTGGGGGTAGAAGCTGTTGAGAAGTCTTTTGGACCTAGACTTGGCACTCCGGTACCGCTTGCCGTGCGGTAGCAGAGAGAACAGTCTATGACTAGGGTGACTGGAGTCTTTGACAATTTTGAGGGCCTTCCTCTGACACCGCCTGGTATAGAGGTCCTGGATGGAAGGGAGCTTTGCCCCAGTGATGTACTGGGCCGTACGCACTACCCTCTGTAGTGCCTTGCGGTCAGAGGCCAAGCAGTTGCCATACCAGGCGGTGATGCAACCAGTCAGGATGCTCTCGATGGTGCAGCTGTAGAATTTTTTGAGGATCTGAGGACCCATGCCAAATCTTTTTAGTCTCCTGAGGGGGAATAGGCTTTGTCGTGCCCTCTTCACGACTGTCTTGGTGTGTTTGGACCATGATAGTTCGTTGGTGATGTGGACACCAAGGAACTTGAAGCTCTCAACCTGTTCCACTACAGCCCCGTCGATGAGAATGGGGGCGTGCTCAGTCCTCTTTTTTCCTGTAGTCCACAATCATCTCCTTTGTCTTGGTCACGTTGAGGGAGAGGTTGTTGTCCTGGCACCACACGGCCAGATCTCTGACCTCCTCCCTATAGGCTGTCTCATCGTTGTCGGTGATCAGGCCTACCACTGTTGTGTCGTCGGCAAACTTAATGATGGTGTTGGAGTCGTGCCTGGCCATGCAGTCATGGGTGAACAGAGAGTACAGGAGGGGACTGAGCACGCACCCCTGAGGGGCCCCCGTGTTGAGGATCAGTGTGGCAGATGTGTTGTTACCTACCCTTACCACCTGGGGGCGGCCCGTCAGGAAGTCCAGGATCCAGTTGCAGAGGGAGGTGTTTAGTCCCAGGATCCTTAGCTTAGTGATGAGCTTTGAGGGCACTATGGTGTTGAATGCTGAGCTGTAGTCAATGAATAGCATTCTCACGTAGGTGTTCCTCTTGTCCAGGTGGGAAAGGGCAGTGTGGAGTGCGATAGAGATTGCATCATCTGTGGATCTGTTGGGGCGGTATGCAAATTGGAGTGGGTCTAGGGTTTCTGGGATTATGCTGTTGATGTGAGCCATGACCAGTCTTTCAAAGCACTTCATGGCTACAGACGTCAGTGCTACGGGTCGGTAGTCATTTAGGCAGGTTATCTTAGAGTTCTTGGGCACGGGGACTATGGTGGTCTGCTTGAAACATGTTGGTATTACAGACTCAGTCAGGGACATGTTGAAAATGTCAGTGAAGACACTTGCCAGTTGGTCAGCACATGCTCGGAGTACACGTCCTGGTAATCCGTCTGGCCCTGCGGCCTTGTGAATGTTGACCTGCTTAAAAGTCTTACTCACATCGGCTACGGAGAGCGTGATCACATAGTCGTCCGGAACAGCTGGTGCTCTCATGCATGCTTCAGTGTTGCTTGCCTCAAAGCGAGCATAGAAGTGGTTTAGCTCGTCTGGTAGGCTTGTGTCACTGGGCAGCTCGCGGCTGTGCTTCCCTTTGTAGTCTGTAATAGTTTTCAAGCCCTGCCACATCCGACGAGCGTCAGAGCCAGTGTAGTATGATTCAATCTTAGACCTGTATTGACTCTTTGCCTGTTTGATGGTTCGTCGGAGGTCATAGCGGGATTTCTTATAAGCGTCCGGGTTAGAGTCCCGTTCCTTGAAAGCGGCAGCTCTACCCTTTAGCTCAGTGCGGATGTTTCCTGTAATCCATGGCTTCTGGTTGGGGTATGTACGTACGGTCACTGTGGGGACGACATCATCGATGCACTTATTGATGAAGCCAGTGACTGATGTGGTGTACTCCTCAATGCTGTCTGAAGAATCCCGGAACATGTTCCAGTCTGTGCTAGCAAAACAGTCCTGTAGCTTAGCATCTGCGTCATCTGACCACTTTTTTATTAGCCGAATCACTGGTGCTTCCTGCTTCAGTTTTTGCTTATAAGCAGGAATCAGGAGGATAGAGTTATGGTCAGATTTGCCAAATGGAGGGCGAGGGAGAGCTTTGTATGCGTCTCTGTGTGTGGAGTAAAGGTGGTCTAGAGTTTTTTCCCCTCTGGTTGCACATTTAACATGCTGGTAGAAATGAGGTAGAACGGATTTAAGTTTCCCTGCATTAAAGTCCCCTGCTACTAGGAGCGCTGCATCTGGATGAGCGTTTTCCTGTTGATTAATGGCCTTGTACAACTCATTCAGTGCAATCTTAATGCCAGCATTGGTTTGTGGTGGTAAATAGACAGCTATGAAAAATATAGATGAAAACTCTCTTGGTAAATAGTGTGGTCTACAGCTTATCATAAGATACTCTACCTCAGGCGAGCAAAACCTTGAGACTTCCTTAGTATTTGATTTTGTGCACCAGCTGTTGTTTACAAATATACAGAGACCGCCACCCCTCGTCTTACCCGAGTCTGCCGTTCTGTCCTGCCGATGTAGCGTATAGCCTGCTAGCTGAATGTTGTCATTGTTGTCGTTCAGCCACGACTCCGTGAAACATAAGATATTACAGTTTTTAATGTCCCGTTGGTAGGATAACCGTAATCTTAAATCGTCCATTTTATTCTCCAAAGCTTGAACGTTGGCTAATAGGATTGATGGGAGAGGCAGTTTACTCGTTCGCCGTCGGATCCTTACAATGCACCCGGATCTGCGTCCACGATATCTCCGTCTCTTCCTCACGCGAATGACGGGGATCTGGGCCTTGTCGGGAGTCTGTAGAATATCCTTCGCGAACGCCTCGTTGAAGAAAAAGTGTTCGTCCAACGCGAGGTGAGTAATCGCTGTCCTGATATCCAGAAGCTCTCTTTGGTTATAAGAGACGATGGCAGAAACATTATGTACAAAATAAATTACAAATAACGCGGAAAAACACACATAATAGTACAATTGGTTAGAGGGCTGTAAAACGGCAGCCATCTTCTTCCGGCGCTGTTGAGATGATTCAATTTGTCACATGCGCCGAATACAACAGGTGTAGACTTTACCGTGAAATGCTTACTTACAAACCCTTTCCCAACAATGCAGAGTTAAAAAGTAAGAAAAATTAGCAAAAAAGGAAGCAGTAATACAATAAAATAACAGTAACGAGACTATATACAAGGAGTACCGGTACCGAGTCAATGTGCAGTGGTACGAGGTAATATATACATGTAGGTAGGGATAAAAGTGACTAGGCAATCAGGATAGATAAACAGAGTTGAGTAGCAGCAGCGTATGTGAAAGTGGGTGTATGTGTGGTGTCAATGTGCATGTGTGTGTGTGTGTGTGTGTGTGTGTGTGTGACCGTATGTAGTATGTGTGTTGGAGTGTCTGTGTAGTGTGTGTGGGTAGAGTCCAGTGAGTGTGCATAGAGCCGGTGCAAGAGAGTCAGTGCAAATAAAAGGGAATCAATGCAAATAGTCATTGTAGCCAAAACGTTGGTGCCGTTTAAGATGAGGGAGGATGATAACATTTTTTTATGAGCATGGCCTTATTGCTATTACAGCATATTGGATGACTGTCATTCATATTCCATTCACCCAGCTCAATGTAACATTGATAGGTTTATGCCACTACATGATACTAAAATGTTCCTTGTACCCATCATGAGGTTTCTACAACCTAGCCTATGAATGAAAGTTTACAACGTAGGTGCACAGGTCGAGAGAATTTTGAGTAATCAAGGTGACAGTGACACATTTTAATACCACCTTGCACACTCTTGCCTGCATCTAGCTGATCTAGTGTGTAATCATTAGTCCAACAGTTGCAAATGAGAGTTTCTATTGGACAAAGGTATGTTTATCCCCGTTTCATCCAGTTTGCTTCCGTTTAAGAAACTATTTTCAACAATCGGCGTAATAAATACACCACGGATCACACGCAAACACAGTTCACTTTCATAGCAACCACATAAAAACAGCATGATCACTTTGCTTGTTGTGTATATATAATTAGTTCTCTCAACGATCTATGCGCTCTCCTCCTCTCAGCTTTTCCCTTCACTTGTGGACCAGGCGAAAAAATCTTTCCAAGCCAAACCTTCATATCATGACCGCTAACCACTACACACAGCCTACATCGTTGTCACGTCATAGTCAACATAGCTACTAGAACTACCGCCTTAGTAAACCCGCTACAATCATGCAGTACAGTGTACAGTCAGAGAGCAGTTTAGCAGTTACACCGGCGGGCCCCGGTGGCAATAAATGAATAAAACCAAAAGCTTACCTTGACTTGGACGAGTTCCAGTGTTGGATAGCCTTAGCCAGCTAGCTAACATACTGTAGCATCCCTCTCTGTTTGAGCCGGGTGTTTGAGTAGGCTAAACTATAGTAGCTTGCTGCATTCACTAGCTAAGTGAAAGTTACAACCAAATATAGCTATCTCACCACATTGTATGGACTGCATTGCTAGCTAGCTATAGCTTATGCTTTCAGTACTAGATTCATTCTCTGATCCTTTGATTGGGTGGACAACATGTCAGTTCATGCTGCAAGAGTTCTGATAGGACGTCCTCAGGAAGTTGTCATAGTTACAGTGTAAGTCTATGGAAGGGGGTGAGAGCCATGAGCCTCCTAGGTTTTGTATCGAAGTCAATGTACCCAGAGGAGGACCGAAGGTAGCTGTCCTCCGGCTACACCATGGTGATACCCTTCCCTAGGCTACTGTAGACCTTCCTTGTGTTTTAATCAATTGTTTGGTGACGTGAATATATTTAGTATAACTTTTTAAATGTTTCACTATTTTATGAATATCACTGAGGAGGATGGTCCTCCCCTTCCTCCTCTGAGGAGCCTCCACTGGTATCCATTTGATTAACTGTTCAGCAGTCTTATGGCTTGGGGGTAGAATCTGTTTAGGAGCCTTTTGGTCCCAGACTTGGTGCACTGATTGTTTAAAGCAAAACTACCAAAACTATTGCTGATGGTGAACCTGAACAATCAAAATAAAATCTATTGTAAGCCCGTTGAGCAGGTAGGCTATAGCCAGATGAGTTGTGTCTCCAGTAGCTTACTTTTATAAAATGTTTAACAGCTCATAGATAACATGAACTTAGCAAATTACATAGGTTGTTACTGAACTAATAAAGTCTAATATCTCGTATCCCATTTTAGCATTTAAATGCTGAAGGTGCAGCACAGATGTGCAAGATCAGGAACAGGCTGCCTACCTTGCATTGGTCAGCGCCAAGGGGCCAGGGTTCCGGTCTAGAAGCACGGTTTCTACTGCTCCTACAGTTTTGCTTCGGTACTACAGTTTAACTGACCCCCGGCCCAGAAATACAATTTCCATAGACAGCCACATAGAGAAGTCAGATTTGAAAATTCCTAATAACCTTTGTGCACAAAACATCCATTGAGTTAATCAAATAATTGTCACTAAGGCCGTTCTTTTTTTAAATCACTCACAGCCGAAGATATTAACATTTTATATTCATCCAATGTCTGCCATGTTTTTGGATGACGTAGTCGCTGCTCCCTGTGCCCACTGAGTACTAGTGCGCATGCGATGTTGGTCCCTATAAACTGGATGCAACACGGTATGCCAGGGGTGTAAACTCATTTTGCCCAAGGGGCCGCATTCGGTCTTCAACGAGGTCCGGAGGGCCGCAATGAAAATGTCTTATATTTCCTTGCTGTCAAAATTTGCAAAAAATTGTCCTCCATCCATCAAATTTTCGATGCTCCCTGATTGTCTGTGATTATTAGCGAGCTGGACAGTCAAACTGTATGAATATATGTCCGTTATCATTTCTACACAGTTTCGATTTGGTTTTACTCAAAACCACCTGCAGCTAGATGGGACCCCCTGGCGTATGTGAACGTGAGTAGATTACATTGGAAACAACAGTCAGACTTCTTGGACGAAGTCTCCAGTTCTTATTATACCTCAGTGGTCAGTGTGCGAATGGGCACAGTGCACAGTTTGACTAGGCTACTGATATTCCCTGGGGTTGTTCGGCATGCAAAATGACTTGTAGATCTTTGAATGTCAACATTTTACATTTTAGTCATTTTAGCAGACACTCTTATCCAGAGCGACTTACAGTTAAGTGAGTGCATACATTTTTCAACACAGTTATATGCTTAGTTCGACACTGAAGGAGAAGACGCATCAGTTGTCACAAAAGATGAGGTATTTTCGGGAGGTAGAAAGTAATATGAGCAAAACATTTAAGTGAATCGGCAATTCGTAATGTTTAAATCGATTTTCTGACCGACGCATGCTACATTTGGATCAGTTTGGGGTCTGTGGACCGATGCAGTCGTATCTTCAACATTTTGAATCAGGGACCGATGCATATCGGTGAATCGTTACATCCCTAATAGTCACGTTTACATGTCCACCCATCGTTTGTCGTTCAACAACACAATAGTGTTTTTGGAAGCACATGCCTCGAGAAATTAAGAGTCATACTTCCAGGCGACTGAGTGGCTGGTGACCCGGTGATTGTTAGTGATGTCTGCAGGCCTAAGAGGCACAGTATGTGGGACACAACCACAGGCTACGCCATGGCAGGCCGATGTGCTGCTAACACTTCACAGTGCCAGGCTTAGAGCCAGCGCAGCATGGGTGTTTCACCGTGACTGCTAAGGACAAGCAGATGTCCTCTCAGCAGCTCGGGAACACAGCAACCTTTATGTTTTCTTATAAGGGTGAAGAGGTGGGTGAAATAAGCCTTTAGGCTCCAACATCTACACTGCAGTGCCGCGGTCTGTAACACTGGAATGCAATGCATTTCATAGATAACCATGATAAGATGGCTATCATGAGCTAAACATGACAACATGAGTTAAAAAGGCATGTGGCTATTTGATAATCACTTCACCTGACAATGCCGAGAAATGACCCCGCCTCACCCAGGGTGGGTGGGTTCATATGCCCACATAGGTCCGCTGGCCTGTCTGGCAGTAAACACAGTGTCACTCACAGGCTCCCATCTGTGTCTGAATCAGAGCTGGAAATGCTCCAGTTCTCCCAGGGGTATCACTTCAGGCCCTTGCAGCTCCGGCTCTGTGCCCCTGGCCATGGGCCCCAGGGACATTGTTCCACCCTCTCCCTCAGGAAGCCAGGAGGGTTCCCCTGGACAGGGCTTGGTGCACAGGGCATTGTGAGGTGGTCCCTAAATTCTACATTATAGGCCAGCTTCTGTGAGGTGTGCTGCATGGCAAAGAAGCAATGTGTTTCTCTTATTGGAAGATTTAATTAAGTTAATGTCATTTAACCTTTTAGGAGACCTACCGTCAGTTGTACGTCTGTGGCAGGAGACAGTTCCTGTGGCTGAAGGCCAAGTCCTGTTCTCAATGACTCATTAAAATAAATGTTTGAGCCAACACTTAGCTGCCCTAGTTGGCTGTAAATCCAGCCATTGTAGCATTTCATTTGACAGCAAAATGGATTAAATTTCATCCCTTCTCCAGAATGGGCTATAAGCTCTCCATTCCTGAGTTACCACATCTCTGAGAGTGGCATTCAGAAATAAATCAAACTACAGAACCTTATTCTACAGCATAAAATGAATCAAGCCCAAGGACCAGTACGTCCTCATCAATGCAGCCCACATAAAACTCAAAAGGCACAAAGAAATAGGAAATGAAAATACTGTCTGTAAAACAAAACATAGTAGCTATGCCGAAGTCCAAAACATATGGTATATAGCAGTACTACATACTAGCTATGGAAAAACGTGACGCATCTTTCCCTGGATTTGCACCTACAGGCACATTGACTGCTGTGTGGGCTGCAATAATGACAATTTCCTCTGGACTGTATTTAGAACTGAAGGGATGTTCTAGAGCACAGGCTTTCACATGCTGATGAATGTGAGAGTTATAAATGTCCTACTACAACAACAGCTACTGTAGCAAGCAGAATATCAGAGAAAACCCTGTGGCAGAAAATCCTACTACTGTAATCTTGGAGCAGTGTGCTTACTCATTATGTCACTCACAGTTTACTTACCTGTCTGAGTACATGTACAGCAGGGGTAGGCAACCCCGGTCTTGGAGAGCCGTAGGCACTTCATGTTTTTGATTTAATCGATCAGGAAGACCAGGTGTGTAGAATTTAGGCAATCACTGAACTGATCAATTAGCTCAGTTGGTCAGGTGTGGTGCCTAGTTGGAACAAAATCCTGCAGTACCTGCGGCACTCCAGGAACAGGGTTTCCTACCCCTGATGTATTTTAATTATCGTCATCCCCCTGAGTTATGTTTTTGAACTATTGTGTTGGCTTTGAATGAGTATATCTTTGAAAGAGTACCCATTTTTCAGCCTTTCACTATGTGATAATATGCAGAATCTACTGCACACCCAGAGCTGATTAGTGAAGGTGCTGGAGGCAAAAGGCAAAGCTGAAGAAAAACAGGAAAAGGTCTCTGCACACTTCCAGTCAGATGCAAATGTATTTAATTGTGGCTGAGCTTTCAGTCAGTCGACCTTTTATCAGAGCACTATGTAAAATACCAATGTTTATCCATATAGTAGTATAATCTAGGTATCTCACTGCCTCTCTTCCAGTGCAACGATGATGTTTGTACCAGATGAAGCCTGAACACGCCCTGGACTTGTGACATCTCAAGTGCACTTTGGGGAGGAGAGCTGCACCCCGACCACCAATCAAGAGGGGTAAATCTGGACTGTGAAGCAGGATGATTATGACCATTTAAATCTGCGTCAATGTTTTTATAATGGATACCCCAACTGGGTACAACCAAATCCGTTTTGATTCCTGATATAGTAGATTTCTAGATGTTTTCCAGCTTGTAAATCTGTGGATAATTCCAGCTTGACTGTGGATAATGTTATTAAATAGTATACATTTGCTTGTTTACTGGTGAGTCACTCCAGTTCCGTCACAGATCAGCTAACTTAAAGACTCACTGTATGCATGCTGATGTTGACTTAACACATGCCTTGGTACTGATTCCTATAAATAATCCTGAAATTTTTTCCTTAAATCAGATACCTCGCATAACATTTTGAACATTGAAGATTTTATTGAATAGTAATTGCTCAATTGTGTGACTTTCTACATTTAACTGAGTTTGAAATACTTTTTGTATGTATGTATTACATTTTAGTCATTTAGCAGACGCTCTTATCTAGAGCGACTTACAGGAGCAATTAGGGTTAAGTGCCTTGCTCAAGGGCACATCGACAGATTTTTCACCTAGTCGGCTCGGGGATTAGAACCAGCGACCCTTCGGTTACTGGCACAACGCTCTTAACCACTAAGCTACCTGCTGCCCCTGTATGTATGTATGTATGTATATGTTGTGTCCTATTAAACTAGCTGTTTTGTGGCTTACGGGATTGTAATTAAGATTCAGAATACAATGACTGCACCCTGGTGTTGTTGAGTGTTTTGCAGAGATCTGTGAACACTTTCCACTCTCGTGAAATACAAACATGGAGTTCAGTCATCTGATCTGGACAGAGCTGCCAGCTGTTGGTTATAAGACCTTACAGTAAGCATATAATTTTTTACATGGAGAGCTGAAGCTCACACAAACAAGCTATCAACTTCTCATGAATCAAATATTTGTACACCATCTGGAAGAAATAGCACCATTAGATTGACTTGGGTTTATCTAGGGAGAAATGTGTGTGTATATGTGTGTGGGGGGAAAAAGTATTTAGTCAGCCACCAATTGTGCAAGTTCTCCCACTTAAAAAGATGAGAGAGGCCTGTAATTTATCATCATAGGTACACGTCAACTATGACAGACAAAATTAGAAAAAAAATCCAGAAAATCACATTGTAGGATTTTTAATGAATTTATTTGCAAATTATGGTGGAAAATAAGTATTTGGTCAATAACAAAAGTTTCTCAATACTTTGTTATATACCCTTTGTTGGCAATGACACAGGTCAAACGTTTTCTGTAAGTCTTCACAAGGTTTTCACACACTGTTGCTGGCATTTTGGCCCATTCCTCCATGCAGATCTCCTCTAGAGCAGTGATGTTTTGGGGCTGTCGCTGGGCAACACAGACTTTCAACTCCCTCCAAAGATTTTCTATGGGGTTGAGATCTGGAGACTGCCTAGGCCACTCCAGGACCTTGAAATGCTTCTTACGAAGCCACTCCTTCGTTTCCCGGGCGGTGTGTTTGGGATCATTGTCATGCTGAAAGACCCAGACACGTTTCATCTTCAATGCCCTTGCTGATGGAAGGAGGTTTTCACTCAATCTCACGATACATGGCCCCATTCATTCTTTCCTTTACACGGATCAGTCGTCCTGGTCCCTTTGCAGAAAAACACCCCCAAAGCATGATGTTTCCACCCCCATGCTTCACAGTAGGTATGGTGTTCTTTGGATGCAACTCAGCATTCTTTGTCCTCCACACACGACGAGTTGAGTTTTTACCAAAAAGTTATATTTTGGTTTCATCTGACCATATGACATTCTCCCAATCCTCTTCTGGATCATCCAAATGCACTCTAGCAAACTTCAGACGGGCCTGGACATGTACTGGCTTAAGCAGGGGGACACGTCTGGCACTGCAGGATTTGAGTCCCTGGCGGCGTAGTGTGTTACTGATGGTAGGCTTTGTTACTTTGGTCCCAGCTCTCTGCAGGTCATTCACTAGGTCCCCCTGTGTGGTTCTGGGATTTTTGCTCACTGTTCTTGTGATCATTTTGACCCCACGGGGTGAGATCTTGCTTGGAGCCCCAGATCGAGGGAGATTATCAGTGGTCTTGTATGTCTTCCATTTCCTAATAATTGCTCCCACAGTTGATTTCTTCAAACCAAGCTGCTTACCTATTGCAGATTCAGTCTTCCCAGCCTGGTGCAGGTCTACAATTTTGTTTCTGGTGTCCTTTGACAGCTCTGGTCTTGGCCATAGTGGAGTTTGGAGTGTAACTGTTTGAGGTTGTGGACAGGTGTCTTTTATACTGATAACAAGTTCAAATAGGTGCCATTAATACAGGTAACGAGTGGAGGACAGAGGAGCCTCTTAAAGAAGAAGTTACTGGTCTGTGAGAGCCAGAAATCTTGCTTGTTTGTAGGTGACCAAATACTTATTTTCCAACATAATTTGCAAATAAATTCATTAAAAATCCTACAATGTGATTTTCTGGATATTTTTTCTCAATTTGTCTGTCATAGTTGATGTGTACCTATGATGAAGATTACAGGCCTCTCTCATCTTTTTAAGTGGGAGAACTTGCACAATTGGTGGCTGACTAAGTACTTTTTTTCCCCACTGTATATGGTAACAAAGTATTAAAATATCCAAACTGCATTCCACAATAAACTCAGGCCAAACACTTGTTATGCTTAGATAAAAGTTAATTTGATCAATTTACTTTATCTTCAATAAGTATAGCATTTGTTTTTACACCAAGATATACAGTAACATAATAAATTGCATATTACTAATCCAATGCAATATGCATTTTATCACAAAACAGCACAAATTCTGAACATTGTGATGTACACAAACATTTAACATAACATTTTGAGAAGTAAGAATTTAGCTCCATAGCTCTATATAATGATCATAAAACATTTAAAAAAGAGACTTGACACGTCTCAGGTAAACAATCAACTGATAGTGTTAATAGATTTTGAGTCACAAAAATAGCTGTTCATCTAGATAATTATATAGCAGCATGAGCTTTCACCTGTGAATATGGAGAAGCACACAGCACTGACAAGATATCCTATTGTTGCTTCGGAAATATATTTTATTTGTGTTCCATTTTGGTTTATAGATATATCACAAGCTAGTTATGCAAGAAAAGTGAAAATCCAATTCAGATAGCTGTAGTTTGGGTATTTATTTGATTCTAATGGTCTAAGGATTACTGGTGGGGGAATGTCCATCTATTATCGCAGGTTGAAGAGGCTATTGTGTGTGTGTGTGTGTGTGTGTGTGTGTGTGTGTGTGTGTGTGTCAAAATGTGTATGAAGTATGTACAATTCTCAAACTGATTTTGTGCAAATGTTATTGTTTAAATCTTATGTGCATGATGAAACCATTATAACAGTAGATCGTTTAAATGAAAGTTACTCTCTTTTAACTTTTTCCAGAGGACAACCAAACAACAAATACAAGGGTACATCCCAAAGTAGTGCACTATATAGGGAATAGGGTGCCATTTGATGAGATGTTACCCAAATTGCTTATAGCTTTATATTGTCACTGTTGGTTATTTTAATTCCTTGTCAACTATGGATAGTCTCTTTGATTGGCAACAAACTACTTCACCACTCACATCCCAAGTGAAACAGTCACCAGTAACAAAGCTATCGGAATCCACTGCACTGTACAACATCCAAGCCATTACGAGAAGTAAACAGGCAGAGTGAATAAATAAAGCTTCAAAGGCAAGATACATATATCATGAACATTCAATAAAACAGTCTCTGATGAGACATAACAGTCATGTTCAATTGACAAAGGCATCCTGAATTTTCTCAATGACTGTGTTTGCTTTCCCCAGTAGTGCTTCAAAACCCTCTTTGTTCCGCCACCATGGCAATCTGTTTGATCATTTTGTCAGGTTCTAAGTTGCTCTCTCCTGTTCTGCCCTTTAGTTCTGCTTGTTAATCAAGGTAGAAAATAACTGTCCTGGCCTTGACCGGCATTTCTCTCTAATGAGAAGCCATTTCCCCAGAGTGTCTGTCTGTCAGTCTGTCCAAGAGGCCCCTATAGCAGTTAGTTACCAGGCTCCCAACCATCCTCACAGTCCTCACACACGCACCACCAGCACACAGTCTTTCTCTGGGCCACTAATCAATGGCAGAGGTCAAGACGTACCCCTTCACCTGGACTTCACCTGCTTCTCTATTCACACCTACATTCCACCTCTATGTGGTTATGCCAATGACTATAGGGTTATGCCCCAAAGGTCGCATACCATAATCAAGTTCTAGCTTTTAGATTTTTTCTCAGAAGAGCATGTGTTCAATCATGGCAAGATACACAACAACGGGTAAGGATTTAGGAACAAAAAAATAAAATAAAAAATAGCATTTGGACAAATTGTGAACATGTGCTGCCTGTCCTGGAAACTGTTGTGGAACACCTCGTAGTAATCTCTGAAATGTTGGCATTTTAGACATCCAAACCAGAACATAAAAAATATGAGCCATAAAAGGCTCTGCTACACCTAGTATCCCTTTTTTTTTTTGGGGGGGGGGGGGAATACAATATTTTATTTAATTTCTCTATTTCTTGCACACACAATATGGAAAGGGGTATCCGGATCCAAAAGTAAGATGTGTATTTGTCTCTATATTTTTTTTTAAACGGAGGAAGGATAAATGGAGGAAAGGGACAGGATTCATAAAACACAGCTCTGTTTAGGGCCCCATGTGTAGCTGAGGCATGGCTGCACATTCCTCATTATATTAAGTATCTGTTACTTTCAGCTGGCGATGCCAGGACTATAGGTAGGTGCTAACACAAATCACTAGCTAGTCCAAACCCATGACTGTATTACGGGATTCTGGGAACAGTTTTCTGTTCTGTTTTTTATTTTATGCAGTAAACACAAAGCATTGTATAAACTTAAAGACTTCTCTGTGCACATTTTTGAAAAGCACTCCTATAAATGTTTCTTTCTGATCATATCCTAGTCACAAATGCTGACTGGTGCTGTGTGGACAAAGCCCGAGATAAAGGAGCACTGTTAATCAAATGTTTGTCTCTGAAACATACTGTAACACAACACATACAGTAAGTCAAATCACTTTCAGTTTCAGTTGGGATCGAGAATTGAGTATCTATCATAAATAAGATACTGATCACTCCGTGGCAGATCATCATCACTATAAATGAATCTCAAACAAAACAGGGCTAGCCTAGCAAGTATTTAAGCTTATTTCCAAGCATATATCTTTGTAGATCTCACATTTATATATGCTATAGCAAAAACATTTTAAGCCATCCTTTTTTAGATTTTCAAAATGTTCATATAAGGTAAAGCTGCAAAGGTTTAACAGTCTGACGTCTTCGGGTAAATTGTTTCATTTAAAAGAGTGACGTAGCCAAGCCTTGGCCTGGGACTGAGACTAATTATGCTCTAGTTCACCGCTGCTCTTCATTTTCTCACAGAGCCTTTATTCATTTCATAGTCACACTGCAATGTCAGACTTGTTATTCATTTTTGCATCTTGCCCCGTGGCAAAATGTCTTAAAAAACAAATGTTCCATATTGGACAGGATAGTACAAGGCAACTCAGTGCCAAAAGATACTTGGTGCACATAGATGAAAGCCACTAAATATGTAGGCTTAAAAGCGCTGTGGATTTGCCATCTGAATGACTTGGCAAAAAGAACACAGTTATTTAGGAAATTCTTTAAAAAGTTAGTTAAAGCATTTAAAGCCAGATTGGCTCAAACGTATTCTACAAGGTTTTAGGAATGTCCTACATTTGCCAACTATACATGTATCCACTGACCACCCACATTGGTCCATAGGAGCTTCAGATGTATGCATGTATACAACAAAACCACTCGTAAACAAGAACAAGCAAAACTGTTCACCCACAGACAACATCTTTAGGTTGAGTAGCCATATAAGTACATACTCTTTGCAAGTGTTTTTCCTGTCTCATCATAGTTTACGTCTGCTTCAAGTGGTGATACTAGGGTGTAGTTTGGTCAGTTATCCAGTCCATAACACTTGTGTAAATGTTATCTTCTGCCATGTAAATCTATCAGACATACTCCAAGGCAGGATGCCTCTTTGGCGTCAGTATAACACAAGGTGGTTATTAAGCATGTTTTTTTGTTCAGCTGCCCCAGTCAAGAAATAAATAACAAGAGTAGAGAAAAGCCGAAACTGGCTACCACACCCGACATTTCATCTCAGGGTTCATGGGTGTACCTGGTTTGCACTGGAATGCCTCTGAGAATGCTCCAAAATTCTGTAGGGAGCCAAGTACCCTGTGAGAGAAGATATGTAAAGAGTGTTAACAGATTGACAGAAAATACTGTATGTTGGAATAGCCAAACGCTACATTTTTACTGTTGGTCGTTACCTGTATTCCAGGGGACTGTGGGAGTCAGTCTTGATGCACTGGCTGGCATATTCAGGCCGATAGGCACCACACCATACCTGGAGGAGAAAGATGTATCACTAATTAAATAATTCATGTTTGATACAGTAAAAGCACATAGCACATTTCTTTTCTCAACTACATGTGTTCGTATTTTACCAGTGCTGTTATTTTTTGGCTGAATATACAGTAAAGGTAAACCATAAAATGATGATGAAATTGATATGCCAGAGATAAGTATTTTTTCCAAAGTGCTGTTCGACAGCCCAACTGAATAATTGTTTTGCTGTTATGCAAACATTGGCTTTTGACCTGGTTTTGGATAAAGACTGTAAAACACTAGTCTGGCTTTGCTCTTGCCTTGTTTTCCCCGGCTCCGCAATGGTCTTTAATTTGGCAAAATATATTCTGTACCCCTAGGTAGGTCGCTTGATATAAAGTAATGATCTGGTGTCGTTTTTAACCCCTTGGTCCAATTGTTTATTTATTGAAAACCAAAGTATTTAGGAAAATATAATTTACATTTTAGCAGACACTCTTATCCAGAGCAACTTACAGTTAGTGAGTGCACACATTTTTTATTTTATTTTTTATACTGGCCCCCCATGGGAATCGAACCCACAACCCTGGCGTTGCAAACGCCATGCTCTACCAACTGAGCTACATCCCTGCCGGCCATTCCCTCCTCTACCCTGGACAAATTGCGCGCCGCCCCATGGGTCTCCCGGTCGCAGCCGGCTACGACAGAGCCTGGATTCAAACCAGGATCTCTAGTGGCACAGCTAGCACTGCGATGCAGTGCCTTAGACCACTGCGCCACTCGGGAGTCTCTTTGGGGTGTTTGTTCTCAGTGGTCTCCAGACCAGTGTTTCTTAGTGGTCTGTGGAGGAAGGACACTAATATAGCTTTTAGGTCCCTGGTACAATAAAAGTTGAGAAACAGTGGCCTACTTTAGACCAGGGTTTCCCAACCTCGGGTGCACGTTTTGGTTTTTGCCCTAGCACTACACAGCTGATTCAAATAACCATCTCAACATCATGCTTAGATTATTTGAATCGGCTGTGTAGTGCTAGGGGAACCCTGCTTTAGACTACTCAATTTATTAAAGGGGAGCTTACTCACTTGGGCAAAGTTAAGAAAAAAAAGTTGTTTGTGGTCCATGTCCAGACCAGGTAAACGAAGCTCTTCTCCTTCTCTCTCCACCCACTTCATGTAGGCCTGACCACAAACACACAAAAAACATACAAATATAAAATATAACTAGATAGTATTTAGTCAGAGAAATGTTTTTGTTATGAAGTGGTTCATTGTGTTTTATGGGGATTGAACGCGTTTTGTCAGGGTGCCATGATTTGGTGTCACACCTTGTAAGCTTGCCGAACTCCTCCGTTGTCTGCGATGTTTTCCCCCAAAGTACTAATTCCACTGACCTGGGGTCACACAGAGACAGTCATTAAAGTCCTACTCCAGTCTCCTTTTCACCTCATTTAACACCTGATTTATGACATGGCAATTTTTTTTTACTCTTAACTGTGTGTACATTAGTGTACTTATACTTGGGATATTGTTTTTCAATCGAAAAATATCCAAATTCACTGCAGGACGTATTTAACATACTCACAGCTAAATGGTAAACACTCAATCGAGGTTCTTTCAAAAAAATCTATCATCTTCTATAATCGTTTATAGTGAAACTAAAATGAAGTTTTAGTCATCATACCCAAATAATGTTTTTATTTTGCCCATGCTTCTGCTACATTGGGAAACTCACATTTTGTCCGCCTGCAAGCTTCCAGTTGAAGTTGCCATATTGTTGCACCATGCACTGCGACTGTTCCTTAAAGTGCTCAGCAGAATAATTACTCCACCAGTTAAGCATGTTACCATCCTTGTCAAAATTACGGCCTGTTTTGAAAGATAAAATGTGGAATTAATTGTGACGCAATCTCATTTTCCCATGAATTAATACTCTATACTAAACATGATTGTGCAACACATTGGACACAGACATAGACAGTGACTGTAAATATGAGGACTGCCTCACCATTGTCATCAAACCCGTGGGTGATCTCATGTCCAATAACCATCCCTATTCCACCAAAGTTCAGGGCCTGGAGCTGCTGCTTACTGAAGAAAGGAGGCTGCAGGATACCGGCAGGGAATACTAGGAAAAAGGATAGAGAACAGATCAGACCAAATAAACAAAGAGCGTCTATAATCGTTGTGATGGAAAATTCTATGTTGGTGCTTTACTATTTACCAATTTCTGTGTTCTATGTTTGTGCTTTTCTAATAACCGTTTTCTGTGTTCATGCAAGTGACTGATTGAACGAACCCTCACTATCAGTCTCAGCAATTTGGCAGTACGCCCAGAACCTTGTTTTGAGAACGAAAGATCTCAGTTTCAAGGTCTCAGCTTAGAGAAGAAGCCTCGTGAGGTATTGGTCTGTCACATGCATGACCCAGTATTGGTCAGTCACATGAATGAAGCAAACGTTAATTATGAATTAATTATGAATAAGCTAAATCATGCAAATATGACTTGTCTGCAGTATTTAAGAGAACTAACGGGACTGCCCCGTGAGAACTCCTGACAGACGTTCACTATGGTACATCAAGGTTGTTGGAACCTCTCCAGCGCGCTGATTATTGATTCTGCCTGCGGAGGTTCCCAGTGGGGGTCTGCGAGGCAAACCGGTGGCGCATTCTATGAAGCGTGAGGGAAATTCTGACCAAAAGAGGACAAGACCCGCCCAGACAAGACCCTTACTGTGAGCTGCCCAGGACGAGACACATCATCCGCGAACAATTGAGGGACGGCAACTGATTTCAGTAAGTCAATTTAAATGATCCTGTATATACAGTACCAGTCAAAAGTTTGGACACACCAACTCATTCCAGGGTTTTTCTTTATTTTTACTATTTTCTACATTGTAGAATAATAGTGAAGACATCAAAACTATGAAATAACACATATGGAATCATGTCGTAACCAAGTGTTAAACAAATAAAAATATATTTTATATTTGAGATTCTTCAAATAGCCACCCTTTGCCTTGATGACAGCTTTGCACACTCTTGGCATTCTCTCAACCAGCTTCACCTGGCAGTCTTGAAGGAGTTCCCACATATGCGGAGCACTTGTTGGCTGCTTTTCCTTCACTCTGCCGTCCGACTCATCCCAAACCATCTCAATTGGGTTGAGGTCGGGGGATTGTGGAGGCCAGGTCATCTGATGCAGCACTCCATCACTCTCCTTCTTGGTAAAATAGCCCATACACAGCCTGGAGGTGTGTTGGGTCATTGTCCTGTTGAAAAACAAATGATAGTCCCACTAAGCCCAAACCAGATGGGATGGCTTATTGCTGCAGAATGCTGTGGCAGCCATGCTGGTTAAGTGTGCCTTGAATTCTAAATAAATCACCAGCAAAGCACCATAACACCTCCTCCTCCATGCTTTACGGTGGGAACCACACATGCGGAGAGCATCCGTACACCCACACCGTGTTTCACAAAGCCACGGCAGTTGGAACCAAAAATCTCCAATTTGGACTCCAGACTAAAGGACACATTTCCACCGGTCTAATGTCCATTGCTCGTGTTTCTTGGCCCAAGCAAGTCTCTTCTTCTTATTGGTGTCCTTTAGTAGTGGTTTCTTTGCAGTAATTCGACCATGAAGACCTGATTCACACAGTCTCCTCTGAACAGTTGATGTTGAGATGTGTCTGTTACTTGAACTCTGTGAAGCATTTATTTGGGCTGCAATTTCTGAGGCTGGTAACTCTAATGAACTTATCCTCTGCAGCAGAGGTAACTCTGGGTCTTCCATTCCTGTGGTGGTCCTCATGAGAGCCAGTTTCATCATAGTGCTTGATGGTTTTTGCGACTGCACTTGAAGAAACTTTCAAAGTTCTTGAAATGTTCCGTATTGACTGACCTTCATGTCTTAAAGTAATGATGGACTGTTGTTTCTCTTTGCTTACTTGAGCTGTTCTTGCCATAATACGGACTTGGTATTTTACCAAATAGGGCTACCCCCCCCCCCCCGTTAATTGAAATGCACACCTGTTAATTGAAATGCATTCCAGGTGACCATCTCATGAAGCTGGTTGAGAGAATGCCAAGAGTGTGCAAAGCTGTCATCAAGGCAAAGGGTGGCTATTTGAAGAATCTCACATATAAAATATATTTTGATTTGTTTCAACACTTTTTTGGTTACTACATGATTCCATATGTGTTATTTCATAGTTGATGTCTTCACTATTATTCTACAATGTAAAAATAAAGAAAAACCCTTGAATGAGTAGGTGTGTCCAAACTTTTGACTGGTTGTGTATATATGTTTTAATGATACAAAATAAAATCTAAATTAACACATAAAAAGGTACCCATGGTCTTATAGAGAAGACTAGAGCGAAGGCGTAACGGTACCATGGAAGAGCCCCGCTGACAGCTGTCTGTAGGCATTCATAAGAAATGTCTACGTGGTCTGCAGCCACTACAAAGAACACAAGGTGTTTTTGAATATGTGGTGTTATTAAATATGTACAGGAGATACATATGGTGCATAGCAAGTAACGACAAGAGAATCGTTGAAGATGCACATGGGTAATATGGGAGATTACCGAGTGTGTTTGGGAATAGTACTAAGTGACTGTGGATGTGAAAGTTATGTGATTGTGAGATATGACATATTAAGCTGATAGAAATTTGGCTGTTATAATAAATGGATTGAAATTATTACTGTTATGATTGAAATATGGATAATAAGCTGATTGAAAATGGGATAATAAGAGATTGAAATATAGCTATAAATAACTGAGTGAATGAGAGCTGTCAGGGGACTAGCTCACGTGTGAAAGAGGTGAATGAATACCCCAAACAGTTCTGTGTGAGCTGAGTTTTTCGATCTGTTACGTTATCTAGGGTTCTGTCCACCACCGCCCGTTGGATCTACAGATAGAGGATAAAGTGTCTCAGAAATCTCATTCGAGTAACATGTCTGAGGATAACGTCTCGATTAGTAACGAGGATAACATGATAACATGTCTCATTAGAGGATAACATGATTACACGTCTCATTAGCAATGAGGATAACATGTCTCTGAGGGTAACATGGCTTTAGATTACATGAGGATAACATGACTCATCAGTGGCGTTTGATGGTTTAACGTTATTATGTATGTGGAGATATGAAAGGAGAAAGTACTATTCCCGAATATGCTGTTAAATAGAACACTAGAGGGAATATTCAAACCCCTGTATGAATAGAACACTGGTGTAGAGGAGGAATTTGTGATGTAACACAAATGTATAATGGGTTACTAGAGATAAAGTAACATAATATTGAGTATAATGGGTTACTAGAGATCTGATGAAGTAACAATACAAATAATAATAATAATTTAACTTGCACACCCACACGTAGACGTACGTTAAGTGGTGTAAAAATAATTCTGAGAAATGTTCAGAGTGGTCCCTTTATGGATAATTTTATAAAGATAAGGTTAAAGCATTGTACGGGACTCGACTTACCCCTAACCAATAAAACTATAAATGCTTTTGAGATTTCCTCCACCAGGGTAATACATTTTGAAATAACACCCATATCCTGTTAAATAGATCCAACGATTTTCTGTATTCACCTACTCAACCGTTTAACTTGCTAGGTAGAGACTTATTATGGGCAGAGCACAATGCCATCTACAGGGGACTGATAGACAGTGCCAGCTCAGTTAATACATATTGATCCCTCCAAAGCATTACATGTTAATCATAAAAGTGTGACGCAGAAAATGAAAGTATCCAACAGAAATGTGAAATACATTTGAGTCACGTTGTTAGGGTAGACTAAAATATGAAAACAATGCCTTCCAATATGGATAAAGTTATCATGTTTGTTTTGTTTTGTTTTAAACCTTGCAATAGGGGGAAAAGCAGAACGTTGTTTGAGAGTGATCTGTGTGTATTAGTAGTAGTAGATTGAGAAGGTCTTCCTATTGGGAAGAAGGGAGTCCTAGTTGAAGGAAACAGATATGGAGACTAGTAAAAGTAACAAAGTGAATGGTAAATAGCACTCCAATAATGTAATATCTTAGTAATTTGAAGAAGTAAGACAGAGGGATTGAGCATTGGGACTGATATTAAATTAGAGGCCGCTCACTCTTCAAGGCCTGGTCCATTGCTCTCAATTTAAGTCATCTGTTGTTTGGGTTAGAGATAAGCTTCCTGTGGAACAATAGATAGCCGCCAGTACAATCTGACCTCAAAACAGGCTGTGAGAGAGTGGGGAAATTTGGGACAGAGGTATGAATAATTGAATAAGACACGTTTTTCACAATGCATTTCTCAATTCTATAGTTTGGGTAGCACCAGTGATTTAAGTAAGAAGGTAATGTCATCTAAAACAATAATCTGTTTCCATTACGTGGAACTGTGTCCAGAATGAAGTAGATCCAAGTAAATGTTTTAGTACCGAATATTGAGCTGATAAGCCAGCACCAACTTTTTGAAGGTCCTAGCAGATTTGTTAAACAACAGGTTTCATATTTTGACTAGTTTTATGTCCCAGGGACAGTTTGTACAGAATTGTATGTCAATGCAACAGGTCAAAATTACAATGATTACAAGAGAGGGGCTCTGGGATTGTTTACTTTAGAAGGTGCCTATTCAGCTTGACGGGACACTATCATCTGATGTCTCTGAAGTATAATTCTGTATACGACTGATGGAATGTCCGCTACCAAGTTTTCTTTACATGTTTATCAATGATTCTGTATCTCTCCCTTTGAAAGGCTTCCAAAGGCAAGTGCCTTGGGAGAGCAGTTAAAGGTACCTGGATCCAGCTGTTAAGGGAGCTCCCAAATTAAATAAGGCCTGGCCATTTTGTTTGTTTTTACCCTACAATTTTTGCCACACACACGCCAGCACCCACCCACACACAACCATTTACCATTACCTTATGGGATACAATTATCAAGAGTTATCAAGAGTTGTAATTCTAATTTCATTTGTTATTTTAATTCGTTTATTTTTTATTTAACAGGCAATGTTGTTGTTTTTTTGGACGCATGAATCACGATGTGAGTCATGTGTCCAAAGGGGGAATTACCGGTCCCCTGGGCCTTTGGTAAATATGCAAATAGTGAATAAGATGAATATAATGTATGTCAATGTAAATGTACATTCTGCCAGTATCGGTGTGTGCTAAGTTGAGGCTCTTAAATTAAAGTGATAGAACCAACGTGAAGCACTAAGGACTGTCATTCTAAACTTGGGTTGGATAATTTATCAATAGTTAAAATTATGATTTGGAAAGGTGAGGCTTCTAGAGACAGAGCTATGCCCCTAAATTGTGAGGAGAGACACTAGATTGTAGCTTGGGCTAACCCATCCCCAATCTCATTTTTATCAAGGTTGGTGTGAAACTGTTATAACATGTGTTCTCTCTCTTCCCTGTGAAAGTCAATATGCATGTGCCCTAGACCAAATTTGGGAGATCTCTAGAGACGTCAAAAAATTGAAATTGATAAAATAATTGCGTAAATTGGCTCTGCAAAACTGTATTTTGGCAGGTCAAGGAGGCACTTGTGCAATCATTGGCGATTAATGTTGTACTTTTGTCCCAGATCACTCTTCTAATATGACTGATCTCGCCGAATACATTGCCACTGTTGCTAAGAATAATTCCCCACAACCAGAGTGAACGCCTGCAACTTGGTTGGAATCCCTGTTTGGAAGTTGGGGATCCCAAATTGACAAATGGGCTGCAGCGTGTGTTTTTTTTTCTTAGTTTGTCTAAATTGTGTTATTTTACATGCTGTGTATGTGTGTATTTTTGATAAATTCACTCCCGATAATAGAAATATAACCTTTACAATTACAAATTAGATTGTATAACCCAGAATGAAGGGTTTGAAATGATGAAGTGTCTGGGGTTTTTCTGTGTTGATTTCCCTTACTTTAATAGGAGTATAGAATATTTTGATATAGAAGCTAAAATCTAAATGCTTACATTAACATTTTATGATTATTATCACACAAGTGATAAGATAATGGAATGTGATGGAACATTTTATGTTGGTGCTTTTCCATTTACCAATTTCTGTGTTCTATGTTTGTGCTTTTCTAATAACCGTTTTCTGTGTTCATGCAAGTGACTGATTGAACGAACCCTCTATCAGTATCTGCAATTTGGCAGTATGCCCAGACCCTTGTTTTGAGAACGAAAGATATCTCAGTTTCAAGGTCTCAGCTTAGAGAAGAAGCCTCGTGAGGTATTGGTCTGTCACATGCATGACCCAGTATTGGTCAGTCACATGAATGAAGCAAATGTTAATGATGAATTAATTATGAATAAGCTAAATCATGCAAATATGACTTGTCTGCAGTATATAAGAGAACTAACGGGACTGCCCCGTGAGCGCTCCTGACAGACGTTCACTATGGTGCATCAAGTTTGTTGGAACCTCTCCAGCGAGCTGATAATAAACAATTATTCATTTAAGATTGCGGCAGGTAGCTTAGTGGTTAAGAGCGTTGTGCCAGTAACCGAAAGGTCGCTGGTTCTAATCCCGAGCCGACTAGGTGAAAAATCTGTCGATATGCCCTTGAGCAAGGCACTTAACCCTAATTGCTCCTATAAGTCGCTCTGGATAAGAGCGTCTGCTAAATGACTAAAAATTAAATAAAAATAAGATTGACTTAGCTACATCTTTTTTAGCCACAAAGCTTGTGTGCACTGGAGCCTGAAACTAGTTCCATTCTATCAACAGCAGAAAGGATTACCGCCAGTCATTATTCTCAATGAGGTGAGAGTGGAAGTGAGGCAGCCCTTATGGAAAAACCACATGATTTCACATGTGGAAAATCATGTTTTGCACATGTGAAATCATGTGAAACAATGTGTTTTTGGAACACTTCACAAAGTTTCACGTGATCGCATAACCTTTCACATGTGGATTAAAATTCACGAATTTTCACAGGTGATGCCCTGCAAACAAAAATGAGTCTTTATGATACACACACAGTGCTTTGAACCTACATATGACTACATCGTGTATGTTTAAATAAACAATAATTATTATTCAACATGTCCTTACCTGGGATTTGAACTCAGAACTTCTTGGTTTACTGCATTCTGATCATCCTGCTACACCACCATGTCTGTGTCAATAACTGATTTCATTTGTATTCCTACACTTTGGACTTCAAAGTACATCTCAGCTTTGTTAAAAATACACTAAAGAAAAACTATTATCTTTATCATAGTGATTCAGGAGTAACATTAAAGCAGAATAATATGCTCCACCAACATTAGACAACTATACAAAAAAACCTCAAATTGCTGAAATAAGTAAATGTAATCAATGATGAGAGAATAGTCAGGTTAACTGATAACTAAAATAGCTGATAACTTTTTTTTGCTAAGTGCAGAGATGTATTAAACTGTAGGTGTTGAATGTGTATGGGAATGCTACAGACTTTGTGGCGCAGCAGAGAGGTCAGTGTACCTCAAATCAGAGGTTGTGAGTTCAAATCACAAGTGGGGTCATACTTTCACTGAACAGAGATATCATATGCAATCGCACATGTGAAAAACTTGATCACATGTGAAGTAAAAAAAAAAAAACGCTGTCAAATGTCACGTGTAGTGTTCCAAAAACATGTTTTCACATGTAAAATATCAAATGTGAAGTGTTCCAAAAACACATGTGATAACATGAAACTACACTGTTGGTCATTGCTGTTAATTTTGTGGGAAATGTTTGTAATTCTACAGTGAATTTCTACAGTAATAGGATACTGTATTAGTATTTTGCTATATATTTACTGTCAATCACAATGCACTTGGGTAGGCTACTTTTTGCTGCGTTCAAATGCTAGTTGGAACTAGCCCTTCTGTAGCTCAGTTGGTAGAGCATGGCGCTTGCAACGCCAGGGTTGTGGGTTAGATTCCCACGGGGGGCCTGTTTGAAAAATGTATGCACTCACTAACTGTATGTCGCTCTGGATAAGAGCGTCTGCTAAATGACTAAAATGTAAACTAGGAAACTCTGAAATCTCCAACTTGCTAACTGGTTGTAGTTAATCACGTGCCGCGTTCAACGAATTAGCAAGTCGGACGTTTCCTAGTTCTGACTAGCAAGTGAACGTGGCTATACTGGACTTTGAAATGTAGGTGGGGGCACATTAGCATATTTGGGGGCATGGTCTAAAATATGTAAATGTTTAGCAGACACTCTTATCCAGAGCAACTTACAGTGCATTCGGAAAGTATTCAGACCCCTTCCCTTTTTCCACATTTTGTTATCTTACAGCCTTATTCTAAAATTGATTAAATAAAACATTTTCCTCATCAATCTACACACAATACCACATAATGCCAAAGCGAAAACAGGTTTTTAGAAATGTTTGCAAATCAAAAAACAAATACCTTATTTACATAAGTATTCAGACCCTTTGCTATGAGACTCGAAATTGAGCTCAGGTGCATCCTGTTTCCATTGATCATCCTTGAGATGTTTCTACAACTTGATTGGAGTCCACCTGTAGTAAATTCAATTGATTGGACATGATTTGGAAAGGCACACACCTGTCTATATAAGGTCCCACAGTTGACAGTGCATTTCAGAGCAAAAACCAAGCCATGAGCTCGAAGGAATTGTCCGTAGAGCTCCGAGACAGGATTGTGTCGAGGCACAGATCTGGGGAAGGGTACCCAAAAAATTATGCAGCATTGAAGGTCCCCAGGAACACAGTGGCCTCCATCATTCTTAAATGGAAGAAGTTTGGAACCACCAAGACTCTTCCTCAAGCTGGCCGCCCGGCCGTACTGAGCAATCGGGGGAGAAGGGCCTTGGTCAGGGAGGTGACCAAGAACACGATGGTCACTCTGACAGAGCTCCAGAGTTCCTCTGTGGAGATGGGAGAACCTTCCACAAGGACAACCATCTCTGCAGCACTCCACCAATCAGGCCTTTATGGTAAAGTGGCCAGCTACTCCTCAGTAAAAGGCACCGCTTGGAGTTTGCCAAAAGGCACCTAAAGGACTCTCAAAACATGAGAAACAAGATTCTCTGGTCTGATGAAACCAAGATTGAACTTTTTGGCCTGAATGCCAAGCGTCACGTCTGGAGGAAACCTGGCACCATCCCTACGGTGAAGCATGGTGGTGGCAGCATCATGCTGTGGGGATGTTTTTCAGCGGCAGGGACTGGGAGACTAGTCAGGATCGAGGGAAAAATGAACGGGGCAAAGTACAGAGAAATCTTTGATGAAAACCTGCTCCAGAACGCTCAGGACCTCCGATTGGGGCGAAGGTTCACCTTTCAACAGGACAACGACCCTAAGCACACAGCCAAGACAACGCAGGAGTGGTTACTGGCCCATCGGTCTTAACCGCTAGGCTGCCAACTGTTAGTTGGAATGAATTTCTTTAAAAAGCAAGAAGCAAGAGAGAGACAGAGAGCTAGCTATATTTTCTTGTATTCTTTGTTCACTTTCACTTTTACTTAGCTAGCGAATGCAGCTAGCTGGTTTAGCCTACTCAAAAACCCGGCTCAAAAAGAGAGGGATGCTATGTTAGCTAGCTGGCTATGGCTATCCAACACTGGAACTCTTCCAAGTCAAGGTACGTTTTTGGTTGTATTAATTTATTGCCACCGGGGCCCGCCGGTGTAACTGCTAAACTACTTGCTGACTGGACACTGTACTGCATGATTGTAGCGGGGTTTACTAACACGTTAGTTCTAGTAGCTACAACGCTGTAGGTAGGCTGTGTGTAACAGTTAGCGGTTATGATATGAAGGTTTGGCTTGGAAAGGTTTTTTCACCTGGTCACAGACAGCTGATGTGTTGTGCACTGAAGTCCACAAGTGAAGGAAAAAGGTGAGAGGAGGAGAGCGCGTGGATGAGAGAAAGAATTCTACAATGAGCAAAATGATCATGCTTGTATGTGGCTGCTATGAAAGTGAACTATGTTTGCGTGTGATCAGGAGTGTATTCATTCCGCCGATTCTGTTGAAAAAAAGTTTCTTAAACAGAAGCAAACAGTACAAAACGGGGATAAACATACCTGAATTTGTCCAATATAAACTTTTGTTTGCAACTGTTGGACTAATGATTACACCCTAGATCAGCTAGATGCAGGCAAGAGTGTGCAAGGTGGTATTGAGTATGTCACTGTCTATCACCTGGATTACTAAAAAATGTCTCTCGACCTGTGCACCTGTTGTAAACTTTCATTCATAGGCTAGGTTATAGCAACCTCATGATGGGTATAGGGAAAATGTGAGTATCCTGCAGTAACCTAAACCTATCAAAGTTACATTGAGCTGGGTGAATGGAATATGAATGACAGTCATCCAATATGCTATAATATAAATAAATAAAAAACGTCACCGACCGCCACTGATATAGCATCATACTGTCCTTTCACATTAACACCTTAAATTAGCTGTAATAGTATCATTTTGACTCCCCATGTTGTCACATTTATTTCACATGCGATCGTGTTTTCACATTTAAGTCAAAATAGACCTGGAGGAATGCAGGGGCGTCATTTCAGCTAAACCTAGGGTATGGCAAAGTGACGGGGAAATTTAGAATATTTATCAAATTGAAGTTCATTTACTGCATTTCTACACAATTAAAAAACTCAAATGCAATTTGGAGAACAGCAAATACAAGCTAGATTTACTCCAGCCATTATCACCTTGTCTGCTGTAGCTTAATTCACCTCAGTCGATAGGGGATTTAACAATCTACAAACACATCATACATAAATTAGCTGCTATGCCCTAGCTCAGCTCCGGGATTAAAAACTCTAGTTTCGTTTTATATAGGTCAAACAGTAGTTATCTAGCCATGCTTTCTACTACGGCCATCTTCCACCTCTGCACTGTTTTGAGAGAAAAGTCACGCTGTTCACTGCAGCTGCATTGATGAGCTAGTCCCAAAGCCAGCAATCCTGGCAGATAGCCGTCCCGCCAGCTCTGAGCCGTCCGCATGGTCCTAAAGCCAGCCCGCCAATACCGCTAAACTGCATTTGCCTTTTAAACAGAATTGGAATGATTACCCTTACAACAAAATAAAACATGAAGTGTCAGACAAGTGGTTTACGGACACGTGAAGTTTCACATAATTTTTCACCATTTCCAGCTACAGTGCCTTCAGAAAGTATTCATACCCCTTGACTTATTATTCCACATTGTGTTGTGTTACAGCCTGAATTCAAAATTGATTAAATATATTTTTTACATTTTAGTCATTTAGCAGACGCTCTTATCCAGAGCAACTTACAGTTTATTTAATTTAATTTTTCATACTGGCCCCCTATGGGAATCGAACCCACAACCCTGGAGTCCAGGATCCAGTTGTAGAGGGAGGTGTTTAGTCCCATGGTCCTTAGCTTAGTGATGAGCTTTGTGGGCACTATGGTGCTGAACGCTGAGCTGTAGTAAATGAACAGCATTCTCACATAGGTGTTATTTTTGTCCAGGTGGGAAAGGGCAGTGTGGAGTGCGATTGAGATTGCGTCATCTGTGGATCTGTTGGTACGGTATGCAAATTGGAGTGGGTCTAGGGTTTCCGGGATGATGGTGTTGATGTTAGCCATGACCACCCTTTCAAAGCACTTCATGGCTATCGACGTGAGTGCTACGGGGCGGTAGTCATTTAGGCAGGTTACCTTCGCTTTCTTGGGCACAGGGACTATGGTGGTCTGATTGAAACATGTAGGTATTACAGACTCTGTCAGGGAGAGGTTGAAAATGTCAGTGAAGACACTTGCCAGTTGGTGCGCGCATGCTCTGAGTACACGTCCTGGTAATCCATATGTCCCCGCGGCCTTGTAAATGTTGACCTGTTTAAAGGTCTTGCTCACATCAGCTACGGAGAGTGTGATCACACAGCCATCTGGAGCAGCTGGTGCTCTCATGCATGCTTCAGTGTTGCTTGCCTCAAAGCGAGCATAAAAGGCATTTAGCCCGTCTGGTAGGCTCGCGTCACTGGGCAGCTGGCGGCTGGGATTCCCTTTGTAGTTCGTAATAGTTTGCAAGCCCTGCCACATCCGACAAGCGTCAGAGCCGGTGTAGTAGGATTCAATCTTAGTCCTGTATTGACGCTTTGCCTGTTTGATGGTTTGTCTGAGGGCATAGCAGGATTTCTTATAAGCGTCCGGATTAGTGTCCCGCTCCTTGAAAGCGGCAGCTCTAAACAAATCAAATTGTATGTCTCATGCGCCGAATACAATAGGTGTTGACCTTATAGTGAAATGCTTACTTACAAGCCCTTAACCAAGAAAAATAAGTGTTCACTAGTTTACTCCAAGTAGGGAAAGGGTGGTGGGGTTGGAAAGTAATAAAGGGGAATATATATATATATATTTAAAGGATATGTATGTGTGTATGTATGTATGTATGTATGTATGTATGTATGTATGTATGTATGTACAGTGGGGAGAACAAGTATTGGATACACCGCCGATTTTGCAGGTTTTCCTAATTACAAAGCATGTAGAGGTCTGTAATTTTTATCATAGGTACACTTTAACTGTGAGAGACGGAATCTAAAACAAAAATCCAGAAAATCACATTGTATGATTTTTAAGTAATTAATTTGCATTTTATTGCATGACATAAGTATTTGATCACCTACCAACCAGTAAGAATTCCGGCTCTCACAGACCTGTTAGTTTTTCTTTAAGAAGCTCTCCTGTTCTCCACTCATTACCTGTATTAACTGCACCTGTTTGAACTCGTTACCTGTATAAAAGACACCTGTCCACACACTCAATCAAACAGACTCCATCCTCTCCACAATGGCCAAGACCAGAGAGCTGTGTAATGACATCAGGGATAAAATTGTAGACCTGCACAAGGCTGGGATGGGCTACAGGACAATAGGCAAGCTGCTTGGTGAGAAGGCAACAACTGTTGGCGCATTTATTAGAAAATGGAAGAAGTTCTAGATGACGGTCAATCACCCTCGGTCTGGGGCTCCATGCAAGATCTCACCTCGTGGGGCATCAATGATCATGAGGAAGGTGAGGGATCAGCCCAGAACTACACGGCAGGACCTGGTCAATGACCTGAAGAGAGCTGGGACCACAGTCTCAAAGAAAACCATTAGTAACACACTATGCCGTCATGGATTAAAATCCTGCAGCGCACGCAAGGTCCCCCTGCTCAAGCCAGCGCATGTCCAGGCCCGTCTGAAGTTTGCCAATGACCATCTGGATGATCCAGAGGAGGAATGGGAGAAGGTCTTCTGGTCTGATAAGACAAAAATAGAGCTTTTTGGTCTAAACTCCACTCGCCGTGTTTGGAGGAAGAAGAAGGATGAGTACAACCCCAAGAACACCATCCCAACCGTGAAGCATGGAGGTGGAAACATCATTCTTTGGGGATGCTTTTCTGCAAAGGGGACAGGACGACTGCACCGTATTGAGAGGAGGATGGATGGGGCCATGTATCGCGAGATCTTGGCCAACAACCTCCTTCCCTCAGTAAGAGCATTGAAGATGGGTCGTGGCTGGGTCTTCCAGCATGACAACAACCCGAAACACACAGCCAGGGAAACTAAGGAGTGGCTCCGTAAGACGCATCTCAAGGTCCTGGAGTGGCCTAGCCAGTCTCTAGACCTGAACCCAATAGAAAATCTTTGGAGGGAGCTGAAAGTCCATATTGCCCAGCGACAGCCCCGAAACCTGAAGGATCTGGAGAAGGTCTGTATGGAGGAGTGGGCCAAAATCCCTGCTGCAGTGTGTGCAAACCTGGTCTAGACCTACTGGAAACGTATGATCTCTGTAATTGCAAACAATGGTTTCTGTACCAAATATTAAGTTCTGCTTTTCTGATGTATCAAATACTTATGTCATGCAATAAAATGCAAATTAATTACTTAAAAATCATACAATGTGATTTTCTGGATTTTTGTTTTAGATTCTGTCTCTCACAGTTGAAGTGTACCTATGATAAAAATTACAGACCTCTACATGCTTTGTAAGTAGGAAAACCTGCAAAATCGGCAGTGTATCAAATACTTGTTCTCCCCACTGTATGTATGTATGTATGTATGTATGTATGTATGTATGTATGTATGTATGTATGTATGTATATATATATATATATATATAAAAAACATGGGGGATTGGAAGTGATGCAGACAATTACATTGATGGAAGTTACAATCTATCTGCAATATTAAGCTGATCTACCCCCCCCAAAAAAATAAATAATAATAATAATAATAATAATTAAAAAACAAAGTGTTAAGTAAACAAAAGATAACTAAAAAATGAATAATAATAATAATAATAATTAAAGAGCAGCAGTAAAATAACAGTAGCGAGGCTATATACAGGGGGTACCAGTACAGAGTCAATGTGCGGGGGCACAGGTTAGTCGAGGTAATTGAGGTAGTACAGTGCCTTGCAAAAGTATTCAACCCCCTTGGCGTTTTTCCTATTTTGTTGCATTACAACCTGTAATTTAAATGGATTTTTATTTGGATTTCATGTAATCGACATACAGAAAATAGTCCAAATTGGTGAAGTGAAATGAAAAATATAACTTGTTTCAAAAAAGTCTAAAAAATAAATAACGGAAAAGTGGTGCGTGCATATGTATTCACCCCCTTTGCTATGAAGCCCCTAAATAAGATCTGGTGCAACCAATTACCTTCAGAAGTCACATTATTAGTTAAATAAAGTCCACCTGTGTGCAATCTAAGTGTCACATGATCTCAGTATATATACACCTGTTCTGAAAGGCCCCAGAGTCTGCAACACCACTAAGCAAGGGGCACCACCAAGAAAGCGGTACCATGAAGACCAAGGAGCTCTCCAAACAGGTCAGGGACAAAGTTGTGGAGAAGTACAGATCAGGGTTGGGTTATAAAAATATATCCGAAACTTTGAACATCCCACGGAGCACCATTAAATCCATTATTAAAAAATGGAAAGAATATGGCACCACAACAAACCTGCCAAGAGAGGGCCACCCACCAAAACTCACGGACCAGGCAAGGAGGGCATTAATCAGAGGCAACAAAGAGACCAAGGATAACCCTGAAGGAGCTGCAAAGCTCCACAGCGGAGATTGGCGTATCTGTCCATAGGACCACTTTAAGCCGTACACTCCACAGAGCTGGGCTTTACGGAAAAGTGGCCAGAAAAAAGCCATTGCTTAAAGAAAAAAATAAGCAAACACGTTTGGTGTTCGCCAAAAGGCATGTGGGAGACTCCCCAAACATATGGAAGAAGGTACTCTGGTCAGATTAGACTAAAATTGAGCTTTTTGTCCATCAAGTAAAACGCTATGTCTGGTGCAAACCCAACACCTCTCATCACCCCGAGAACACCATCCCCACAGTGAAGCATGGTGGTGGCAGCATCATGCTGTGGGGATGTTTTTCCATCGGCAGGGACTGGGAAACTGGTAAGAATTTAAGGAATGATGGATGGCGCTAAATACAGGGAAATTCTTGAGGAAAACCTGTTTCAGTCTTCCAGAGATTTGAGACTGGGACGGAGGTTCACCTTCCACCAGGACAATGACCCTAAGCATATTGCTAAAGCAACACTTGAGTGGTTTAAGGGGAAACATTTAAAATGTCTTGGAATGGCCTAGTCAAAGCCCAGACCTCAGTCCAATTGAGAATCTGTGGTATGACTTAAAGATTGCTGTACACCATCGGAACCCATCCAACTTGAAGGAGCTGGAGCAGTTTTGCCTTGAAGGATGGGCAAAAATCCCAGTGGCTAGATGTGCCAAGCTTATAGAGACATACCCCAAGAGACTTGCAGCTGTAATTGCTGCAAAAGGTGGCTCTACAAAGTATTGACATTGGGGGGGGGGGGGGGTGAATAGTTATGCACGCTCAAGTTTTCTATTTTTTTGTCTTATTTCTTGTTTGTCTCACAACATTTTTTATTTTGCATCTTCAAAGTGGTAGGCATGTTGTGTAAATGAAATGATACAAACCCCCCAAAAATCAATTTAAATTCCAGGTTGTAAGGCAAAAAAATAGGAAAAATGCCAAGGTGGGTGAATACTTTCGCAAGCCACTGTATGTACATGTAGGTAGAGTTAGCCTTTAGCTCGGTGCGGATGTTGCCTGTAATCCATGGCTTCTGGTTGGGATATGTGGGGACGACGTCGTCGATGCACTTATTGATGAAGCCGGTGACTGAGGTGGTATACTCCTCAATGCCATTGGATGAATCCCGGAACATATTCCAGTCTGTGCTAGCAAAACAGTCCTGCAGCGTAGCATCCGGGTCATCTGACCACTTCCGTATTGAGCGAGTCACTGGTACTTCCTGCTTTAGTTTTTGCTTGTAAGCAGGAATCAGGAGGATAGAATTACGGTCAGATTTGCGAAATGGAGGGCGATGGAGAGCTTTGTACGCATCTCTGTGTGTCGAGTAAAGGTGGTCTAGAGTTTTTTACCCTCTGGTTGCACATGTGACATGCTGGTAGAAATGAGGTAAAACGGATTTAAGTTTGCCTGCATTAAAGTCCCCGGCCACTAGGAGCGCCACTTCTGGATGAGCATTTTCTTGTTTGCTTATGGCCTTACCAGCTCGTTGAGTGCGGTCTTAGTGCCAGCGTCGGTTTGTGGTGGTAAATAGACGACTACGAAAAATATAGATGAAAACTCTCTTGGTAGATAGTGTGGTCTACAGCTTATCATGAGGTACACTACCTCAGGCGAGCAATACCTCGAGACTACCTTAATATTAGACATATTGTGACATATTGAGAAATAGACACACACCCCCACCCCTCGTCTTACCAGACGTACAGTAAACCCAGCCAATTGTTTATTATCTGTGTCGTCGTTCAGCCACGACTCAGTGAAACATACAAAATTACAGTTTAATGTCCCGTTGATAGGATAGTCTCGAACGGAGCTCATCCAGTTTGTTCTCCTGTGATTGCACGTTGGCCAATAGAACGGATGGTAGAGGCAGGTTTCCCACTTGCCGACGAATTCTCACAAGGCACCCTGGTCTGCGTCCCCTGTATCTCCTTATTTTCTTCATGCAAATGACGAGGATTTGGGCCTTGTCCGGGAGCAACGTTATATCCTTCGCGTCAGACTCATTAAATAAAAAATATTTGTCCAGTTCGGGGTAAGTAATCACTGTTCTGATATCCAGAAGCTCTTTTCGGTCATAAGAGACTGTAGCATCAACATTATGTACAAAATAAGTTACAAACAATGCGAAAAAACACGCACAATTGGTTAGGAGCCCGTAAAACGGCAGCCATCCCCTCCATTTTCAAGCTCTGTCAAATTGGTTGTTGATCATTGCTACACAGCCATTTTCAGGTCTTGCCTTTGATTTTCAAGCAGATTTAAGTCAAAACTGCAACTCGGTCACTCAGGGACATTCACTGTCTTCTTGGTAAGCAACTCCAGTTTAGATTTGGCCTTGTGTTTTAGGTTATTGTCCTGCTGAAAGGTGAATTCATCTCCCAGTGTCTGGTGGAAAGCAGACTGAACCAGGTTTCTTCTAGGATTTTGCCTGTGCATAGCTCCATTCCCTTTCTTTTTTATCCTGATAAACTCCCCAGTCCTTAATTATTACAAACATACCCATAACATGATGCAGCCACCACTATGCTTGAAAATATGGAGTGTTACTCAGTAATGTGTTGTATTGGATTTGTATTGGATTTGCCCCAAACATAACAAAAAGTTAATTGCTTTGCCATGTGTTTTGCAGTATTGCTTTAGTGCCTTGATTGACAGGATGCATATTTTTGTTTTTATTCTCTACATGCTTCTGAATTTATAAAATAATTATGGTGTCTACAGAACTTGTTTCTTTACTAGTAAGGGATTTCCTCAAGTTATGATTAGCCGACGATAGCTAACTTTGGATGGGTGACAAAAGTTCCAGCCATTGTGTTGGCTGTTGTCATCTTACCTATCTGGTTTCTGTTTGGCGAGTAGAAAGCATTGACAACAGCAGCGCCAATGATCCACCTAGTAAAAAAAAACAATTAGAATAAAGATATCACCATTTGAGAGAGAATGTGTACTCACGTGTAAATGTGCTTATGTTCACTTCCCACTGGGCACACACTGGTTGAATCAACGTTGTTTCTACATCTAGATGACATTGAACCAACGTGGAATAGATGTTGAATTGACGTCTGTGCCCAGTGGGGGGGGTCTACAGTATGTGAGGCTAAATGGATGTATCTTACATGTCCGGGTCGACCGGCTCTCTCAGCTTCTTCAAAGTCTTGTGTGCTTCAGCCTGCAGGTTCTCAAGGATGTTCTCAAAGTAGTTCTCCTCACTGAAGTTCAGCTGCAGAGAGAGACCAGATCATCAGAAACAATAGACAACAATTTGTACATCCATTTCTCTTTGAAAAGGAGGATGTATCATAGTCCTTTGTCCAGGTCACACATACATGGGCATACTCCTGGTCAAGCTTCAAATTGCTCTCTTCCAGAATGTGGTCAGGATAGCCAATATGCTCCTTTATGGCCATGGCCTGTAACATAGAGCAGTAGAACATTTAGCTGGTAAGTTCTTTGTTTTACACATTCAAAACGCTGATGTACATGGTATGTTTGTTTGCAATGCTTTGTTTGTACCTTCTCTCTTGCCTTCTCCTTAGACTGGTCATCCATCCAGCTAAGCTCCTCAAGTGTCTCCACATACGCTTCCTGGATCTTACTGATGAGGTCACTGACCTGTCCACACAAAGAGTTAATAAATCAACATATACACACCCGTAATAACTCACATGGACACAAACGGGCACTCATGTTAAAAATGCGGACTAAACTGCTTAAGTGACAGTGATATAATAAGCCGGTGAGGGATTTTCCTGTTTTGCCTCCATCCCATCAACAGGAGTGACTCACCATGCGTTTACTCTCGCCAGCAAAGGTCTCTCGCACATACAGAGCACCCACTGCGTTCTCCATGCTGCCCTGGACGTAGCGCACACAGTCTCTCCACCGCGCCTCCTCCACCGTGGTCCCGTACAGAGCCTGACACACACACACACACACACACACACACGCGCGCGCACACACACACACACACACACACACGCACACACACGCACACACACGCACACGCACACACACGCACACACGCACACACACACACACACACACACACGAATTAGCTTTTCAATGTGCTTGTTTCTAAGTGTGCTCCTAGGTGTGCTCATATATCCGTCTCGCCTTTCTATAGTGTGCCCTGGCATCTTTGAAGCGGCGACTCAGGCTGCTGACTCTCTCCATGACGAGCTGCCAGGTGAGGTAGTTCTGCATGGTCCTGGAGGAGGCAAACATGGATATATTCACCAATCATGTCACTCAATCACTCAAGCAATGGATCTACATGACGCACACAGCCCAAGATGATGTGACCACAATCTACCCTCCTGCATGACTCACATGATAATTCACAGTAGATACTATATTGATAGAAGCACATTTGAACTATGGGCTCTCGTTGGGCAGAGTCTGACCTGACAGTGTGTTTGGAGAGCACGTCGTTCATCTTCTCCAGGTAGGGGGAGCTGTAGACCACCACCTCCTCCTCTAGCTGTAGCTCCACAGCCACGCTGGACAACACTCCACGCACAAACCTCATCCAGTTAAAACCCTGTCAGAAATATCAGCGTTTTTTCTATTATTATCAGGCTGAGCCTTCTTCTGCAAGCAACAAGTACCTTCGGAAAGTATTCAGACCCCTTGACTTTTTCCACATTTTGTTACGTTACAGCCTTATTCTAAAATTAACTAAATACACACAATACCCCATAATGACAAAGCAAAAATAGGTTTTTAGAAATGTTTGCTAATTTACAAAATAAATAAGTTAAAAAAAATTTTTTTACATAAGTATTCAGACCCTTTACTCAGTACTTTGTTGAAGCACCTTGCCAGCGATTACAGCATCGAGTATTCTTGGGTATGACGCTACAAGCTTGGCACACCTGTATTTGGGGAGTTTCTCCCATTCTTCTCTGCAGATCCTCTCAAGCTATGTCAGGTTGGATGGGGAACGTGGCTGCACAGCTATTTTCAGGTCTCCCCAGAGATGTTCGATCGGGTTCAAATCCGGGCTCTGGCTGGGCCACTCAAGAACATTCAGAGACTTGTCCCGAAGCCACTCCTGTGCTGTCTTCACTGTGTGCTTAGGGTCGTTGTCCTGTTGGAAGGTGAACCTTCGCCCCAGTCTGAGGTCCTGAGCGCTCTGGAGCAGTTTTTCATAATGATCTCTCTGTACTTTGCTCCGTTCATCTTTCCCTCAATCCTGACTAGTCTCCCAGTCCCTTCCGCTGAAAAACATCCCTACATTATGATGCTGCCGCCACCATGCTTCACCGTAGGGATGGTGCCAGGTTTCCTCCAGACATGAGGCTTGGCATTCAGGCCAAAGAGTTCAATCTTGGTTTCATCAGACCAGAGAATCTTGTTTCTCATGGTCTGAGTCCTTTAGGTGGCTTTTGGCAAACTCCAAGCTGGCTGTCATGTGCCTTTTACTGAGGAGTGGCTTCCGTCTGGCCACTCTACCATAAAGGCCTGATAGGTGGAGTGCTGCAGATGGTTGTCCTTCTGGAAGGTTCTCGCATCTCCACAGAGGAACTCTGGAGCTCTGTCAGAGTGACCATTGGGTTCTTGGTCACTTCCCTGACCAAGGCCCTTCTTCTCCGATTGCTCAGTTCGGCCGGGCGGCCAGCTCTAGGAAGAGTCTTGGTGGTTCCAAACTTCTTCCATTTAAGAAAGATGGAGGCCACTGTGATCTTGGGGACCTTCAATACTGCAGAATTGTTTTGGTACCCTTCCCCAGATCTGTGCCTCGACACAATTCTGTCTCGGAGCGCTACGGACAATTCCTTCAACCTCATGGCTTTGTTTTTGCTCTGACATGCACTGTCAACTGTGGGACCTTATATAGACAGGTGTGTGCCTTTCCAAATCATGTCCAATCAATTGAATTTACCACAGGTGGACTACAATCAAGTTGTTGAAACATCTCAAGGATGATCAATGGAAACAAGATGCATCTGAGCTCAATTTTGAGTCTCATAGCAAAGGGTCTGGATACTTATGTAAATAAGGTATTTCTGTTTTTAATTTTCTATACATTTGCAAAAAAAAAAACTATTTTCGCTTTGTCATTATGGGGTATTGTATGTAGATTGAGGATGTAACGTAACAAAATGTGGAAAAAAGGAAGGGGTCTGAATACTTTCAGAATGCACTGTACATATAGTACAGTGTACTATTAATAGACAAAGCCATCCGACTCAAGTCTCATCCACTTGAAATCACTGGAGTGGAAGCACTTACGTTGAGATTAAAGGACTCCTGCAGCTTACTAAGGGTCATCTTATTGTAGAGAATCGTGACATCCTGACGTTCCTCTGCAGGGGATGTGGCCTATGACACGACAGCACAGAAAGCATATGTGTACAGTAATGTCTGATGTATTATAATTTAAGGTGACAAAATGTATTTAGACGTAATATTGATCTATTCATGATATTCATAAAATATAACATGCAGACAACATAAAGTACAATGTAGTTCATTTCATGAGTCTCTATTAGATGTTTCTTGCTGTAGACTAATTCATTGAAGTCTCTTTTTAATTTCTGTCACAGTTCTGGTTCCTATTGTGGCAGGTTGGCACTCACATTGGCAATATCTGTCTCCAGCTCCAGCACCTGCACCATTTCCTCCACCACACGGTCATCTTCCTGGGTCAAGTTCCTGTTCTCGCGGGCAATCCTCGCCATGGAAACCATGAACTGCAAGTAGGCCTCTCGCACCTAAAGAGACATATGACACATAAATGCAAAGTTGACCTGCAATAACATCAATATAACATTAATAAGATGTTGATGAAAGTACCCTTTTGTAGTTTCCATCGTTGAAGTAATAATCTCTGGATGGCATTCCCAGTCCTGGCTGGTCAATCTGTAAAATATAAACAGACATGTCAGTTTTCTATCACCAAATCAGTATTGGTGAAAATTTACAAAAAAAACACTGAACTTTGGGAACATGATGTATTCAGACACTGTCCTTACGTAGATAATGTGGCGCTTGGAGTCGCGGTCATCCGTCCACACATACATGTCCAGCATAACCTTTTTGTGGTAACGAGAGTTGAGGGTGGCTAGAGTGTCCTCCAGGCTCCAGGCCTCTTCTGGGATAATAACATTAAAACAATTATACACAAAGCCATTCAATATAACATTAAACATCTGTCTTGCAGAGAGTACACTGACTATCTCTCACACAGCCAAGTATACAGTGCCTTCAGAAAGTATTCATATCCCTTGATTTATTCCACATTTTGTTGTGTTACAGCCTGAATTCAACATTGATTACATATATTTTTTTATCTCACCCATCTAACCACAATAACCCATAATGACACAGTGAAAACATGTTTTTAGACATTTTTACAAACGTATTGAAAATTAAATCCAGAAATATCTCCTTTACATAAGTATTCACACCCGAGTCAATCCTTTGTATAAGCACCTTCGGCAGTGATAACAGCTGTGAGTCTTTCTGGGTAAGTCTCAACATTTGACCATTATTCTTTTAAAAATTCTTCAAGCTCTGTCAAAATCATTGCTAGACAACCATTAAATCTACTTGAAAATCTATGGCAAGACCTGAAAAGATTTCAGTCAAAACTGTAACTCGGCCACTCAGAAACATTCACTGTCTTCTTGGTAAGCAAATCCAGTGTAGATTTGGCCTTTTTAGGTTATTGTCCTGCTGAAAGGTGAATTCATCTCCCAGTGTCTGGTGAAAAGCAGACTGAACCAGGTTTTCCTCTAGGATTTTACCTGTGCATAGCACCTCTGTACCTTCGGGCTCTGATCAGTCCCTACACCCAAACGAGGGCATTGCGTTCATCCACCTCTGGCCTGCTGGCTCCCCTTCCTCTGCGGAAGCATAGTTCCCGCTCAGCCCAGTCAAAACTGTTCGCTGCTCTGGCACCCCAATGGTGGAACAAGCTCCCTCACGACGCCAGGACAGCGGAGTCACTCACCACCTTCCGGAGACATTTGAAACCCCACCTCTTTAAGGAATACCTGGGATAGGATAAAGTAATCCTTCTACCCCCCAAAAAAAAATTGTAAAGTGATTATCCCACTGGCTATAGGGTGAACGCACCAATTGGTGAGTCGCTCTGGATAAGAGCGTCTGCTAAATGACGTAAATGTGCCCTTGAGCAAGGCACTTAACCCTAATTGCTCCTGTAAGTCGCTCTGGATAAGAGCGTCTGCTAAATGACTAAAATGTAAATGTAAATGTAATTCCGTTTATTTTCTATCCTGAAAAACTCCCCAGTCCTTAACGATTACAAGCATACCCATAAAATGATGTTGCAAACAGGATGCATTGTTGCAAACAGGATGCATGTTTTGGAATATTTTTATTCTGTACAGGCATCCCTTTCACTCTGTCAATTAGGTTAGTATCGTGGAATAACTAAAATGTTGTTGATACATCCTCAGTTTTCTCCTATCACAGCCATTAAACTATGTAACTGTTTTACAGTCACCATTGGCCTCATGGTGAAATCCCTGAGCGGTTTCCTTCCTCTCCGGCAACTGAGTTAGGAAGGACACCTGTATCTTTGTAGTGACTGGGTGTATTGATACACCATCCAAAGTGCAATTAATAACTTCACCATGCTCAAAGGGATATTCAATGTATGCTTTTTTTTTAATGTTCACCCATCTACCAATAGGTGCCCTTCTTTGCGAAGCATTGGAAAACCTCCCTGGTCTTTGTGGTTGAATCTGTGTTTGAAATTCACTGCTCGACTGAGGGACCTTACAGATAATTGTATGTGTGGGGTACAGATATGAGGTAGTCATTCAAAAATCCTGTTAAACACCATTGTTGCTCACAGAGTGACTTGTTAAGCACATTTTTACTCCTGAACTTATTTAGGCTTGCAATAACAAAGGGGTTGAATACTTATTGCCTCAAGGCATTTCAGCTTTTTATTTTTAATTAATTTGTAAAATTCCACTTCGACATTATAGGGTATTGTTTGTTGATCAGTATGAAAAATGTATGCACTTACTAACTATAAGTCGCTCTGGATAAGAGCGTCTGCTAAATAACTAAAATCTAAAATGTAAATGTAATAAAATCTCAATTTAATCAATGTTAAATTCAGGCTGTAACACAACAAAATGCCGCACAATTTACAGAGCAGTCATAAATCTGTTTGTGCAAATGCACCAGATGCACTTACGCGTGGTTAATTCTGTTTGAGCCACCGTCTTTGATTACATTTAATTATCCTGGAGGTTTGGCGCAGAGCACAGCGGTCTATTTTAAGAATCAGTCACAGTCCTGGTTGAGGAGCTACTCTGCTTCCCACTCACTCACTCACCCCCCCCCCGCCAACCCACCCGCCCACCATCACAACACCTGAGAGCTGGGAGGAGGGGCAGGCTGGATGAGCATGTCACATGTCACTCATCATTTCAGCTGGTGTGTGTGTATCAGTACCTGTAACACTGTTCCAGTCCTCAGAGGCAACAGGCCAGTCTCCTATGCTGTCGATGAGACGCATGAGAGGCTGGGAGTCGCGCTGCTCTATCAGAGCTACAGGAGACAACACAGTAACACCATTACTAACGCACTGTGAGTGAATCTTACATACTTACTGTTGATGAATATTACAGAGTATGCAACTAATTCTGATGAAACCAAAGATCTGTGTAATAGTGTTAACTGTTGTTGAGTTAGTATGAGTTTAGATGAGAGAAATCCGACTCACTCTCATTCATGCAGGAGCTGTAGAGAGTTTTGGCCTTCTTGAAGGCGTCACGGTCCTGATCACTCTCAGTCTCAAAAACTCCTGTGAGAAGATAACCAACATCATCACAAAGATTGACCTAATTTTGTTCATTGATTTGATCTAACACAGCAGGTTGATGATAACACCATGTAATACAAGACAGTAGCTGACCATGGGTCACTTTTATCACATAATGGCAGACCCTGAGGTTACTATGGAAACATGTTGCTGACTGACCTTTAAAGGCCTGTTGCAGTCAAAAACATGATTTTCCTGTGTTTTATATACGTTTCCACACTATGAGGTTATGATCATGCCTTTTTGCACTATGAGGTTATGATCATGCCTTTTTGGTGTAAGAGCTGTTTGAAAAGACCGCCTGAAATTTCAGCCTGTTTTGGTGGGATGGAGTTTTGGCCTTCCATGGTGACATCACCATGCGGTAAATTAGTTAGTAGACCAATAAGAAAGAGAGTTCCAAACCTCTCTGCCAATAACAGCTCATTTTCAGTTTTCCCCTCCCCACTCAGGCCACTCCTAGCTAAATTCTTGCTAGAGAATTTGTTTTTTGCTAAGAAGCTATTTTTGTTTCTTTTTGCCCATTTTAATTTAAAACAATCGCAGTAAGATACACAAATGTTACCCAGAAATGATTTGACATTGAGATAAAAATGGCTACATTGGACCTTTAAGCACAATCTCCAGCTTGTCTCTGAGGATGTCAAAGACGCTGTGGCGGGAGCTGGTCTCCGGGATGACATGGCGCTCCAGCCAGCCCCCACAGGCATACTGGTAGAAGTTCTGACACGCCTCCACCGTTGCATCCATGTTCTGCAGGAGACGAGCAGCTGTGGGCCCACAGTCAGATGAGGAGTCAAGAAAGGGAAATATGGGATTACATAACAGGAAAGGGAAACTTGTGATGCAGTCGTCTGTCATGTTGATATAATATTGAGTGATGAGTTTGTTTTGGGAGGACGGACAACTCCATATGAAGGCGGAATGCTCACCTGCAGTAACACACTCAGGAGTTGTGCAAACATTGCTGGGGCCAGAAAGATACTGCTGCCCTGAAAACATCACAGTGAATGGATATAAGAGGATCTTTTAAGAAAAAACAACTATCGTCATTCCTGGCAAAGAGTATTAAATTATTAACAGCAGCATCAAGGACCCTTTAGATTTTCTCTGGCAAGTCATGGCTTGATACTGTCTGTCTGTCTGGTCTCTATGAAATGGCTGTGTCAGCGTTGACTATTCTCTCACTTTTGTCCGAGGGAATTAGAAGGGGAACATCCTCTGGCCAGTTTACATTGTACCGTATCCTATAACATGAATATAATCACAGATTTCAACTCAAGTGTCAAGCCTCACCCTCAGTGACTGAGCTCCTTGACACACCAGGTATCTCTGCATGGGAGAGAAAATAAACATACAACATGCTTGATCAGGGAAGTTACTAGTACAGTATGGAATGCTTTACTCACCTCAATATTGGACATTTTATTCTAATTAGAAAATTGGTTGCCTATTTATGCCTCAATATATTTTACAAAACACTCTGGAATAGTTGTCACAAGATGCTCATAAAGTTGTTCAAATACTGCTTGGTTTGTGCTTTCCAACTAGACTCATCATAACATGAAAACCTGATAAATATCACACATGTTCTGGTAAATCATTTCGAGTAAGAGGTGAGTGTAATAGTGGAGGTCAAATTCTATATTTATTTCTACTACCCAATGCCCATTGCCCAACTATAGTCAAACCATATGACCTCCACAATTTGACATACCCGTGAAAAATTGTAAATTGCATTACCATTAGTGGGGGAAATCAGAGTGTCACAGACCAAATCAGGGCATTACGCACTTTACTTTACAAATGGCATGGCATTTAGCAATTGATTAGGTAGACTAGTTCCCGGTTGTTGGGTTGAGCCTACCTCTCAGAGCCGAAGTGTAGAGGACTATCAGTCCAGCTAGGGCACAGCTGACCAGCAACAACAGCACAGATAGCCCGATCTCCGCAACAGTCCAACGGCGCTTCCCTGGTTTGGTTGATTTTTCCATGATATCCATTTGGCTTTCGGATTTGCCCATTCTCACCTCTCCGGCCTCTCTGGAAAATTAGCGTGCAGAGTGACGGGGACGGGGTACAGGCAGAGAGCCTGCGTACCCGTTTGTGAGTGGGCTGTGCAAAGTGATGCAGTGCTATGCCAGTCGCTCAAGTGACCTAGACCGAGTGAGAGAAAACATAATTGAACCTTCAACTTACCTCTTCTTCGTATGAAAGTGTGTCTCCTTTCTATGCTAAAGCTCCTTTATATGCTAATAGCCTAATGAATCACACCCTTCCATTGGGCCTACTGCGCAACTGGAAATAAATAATTGTACGTGTCCGATGTGATCAATGGTGTTCCCTTGACTGCTTCTGTGATATGACCCAGACACAGCTGACACGGATGCACACAACAAATTGTGAGCTCGGCTAAGCTACTTCGCTATTTTGAGAAAATTCTTAGTTTGGATACGTTTTTAGCCTTACAAGTGGTCATATTAGGCTTAATGTTAGATATAACGTGGGTTTCTTCACCCACTCATATCTTAAAGCATTTTGAATTAAATTATGCATTTGTTCTTTTAGTACAAAAAAATGATGTGTAAGCCTAACTGAATAGGGGTAATGTAGCCCTTTATAATTCTACAGTTGGCTGTACACCTCCAGAACAATATTTCCTACTCATCACAATGTTTTAACTGAACACAATATTGCACATTAGCATTTCTGGGGAACAAATCCCAATGAGTCATACCTTTAAGCATCACTTCGCATCTTTTCACTCATCAACATCTGTTACTCCTCCCATACCAGCCTGTTGCACACTTTCTCTAGCTGCTCTTCTAATAGGAGTGACAGGAGGCAGGGCTGTAAATCAGAGGTTCATGTCGCTGTGCCCCATTAGCTCCTCCTGATGAATACTCATGGGCACATGTCTGGCACTGCTGTGATGGGGGGTGAAGGAGGGGGAGGAGGGTATGCTGTTGGAGGAGCTACAGTTCTTTACTGCCCATCTCTAATATATTCACAGAAGCTGTCTGTCTCTATGTCAGATATCTCTGTAGTCAACAAGACCAGGTTGCTCTGGTAAGCCTGTATCCAAGCCTAAATCTGCTTTCACCCCTCAGACAAAATATACAATGAATTCATTATTTTGATATTTAGATATTGCATATTTGATATCTAATTTGATTGCACTGTCATCGTTAAGGATCTTTTTCCAAATCAGGTTTCTTATGGCTGTGGTCATTTATGTTTTCAATTCCGTTGATATATACTAAACAAAAATATAAACCCAACATGCAACAATTTCATTGATTTTACTGAGTTACAGTTCATATGAAGAAATCAGTCAATTGAAATAAATTCATTAGGCCCTAATCTATGGATTTCACATGACTGGGAATACAGATATCCATCTGTTGGTCACAGATACCTTATAAAAATGGGCCTCACATTGGGCCTCAGGATCTCTTCACAGTATTTTTGTGCATTCAAATTGCCATCGATAAAAATGCAATTGTGTTTGTTGTCCATAGCTTATGCCTGCCCATACCGTAACCCCACCACCACCATGTGGCACTCTGTTCACAATGTTGAGATCAGCAAACCGCTCGCCCACACAACGCCATATGTGGTCTGCGGTTGTGAGGACGGCGAGGACGGTTGGACATACTGCCAAATTCTCTAAAATGACATTGGAGGCGGCTTATGGTAGAGAAAATAACATTAAATTATCTGGCAACAGCTCTGGTGGACATTCCTGCAGTCAGCATTGCCAATTGCACACTCCCTCAAAACCTGAGACATCTGTGGCATTGTGTTGTGTGACAAAACTACACATTTTATAGTGGCCTTTTATTGTCCCCAGCACAAGGTGCACCTGTGTAATGATCATGCTGTTTAATCAGCTTCTTGATATGCCACACCTGTCAGGTGGATGGATTATCTTGGCAAATGAGAAATGCTCACTAACAGGGATGTACACAAATTTGTACACAAAATTGGAGAGAAATAAGCTTTTTGTGCATATGGAACATTTCTGGGATCTTTTATTTCAGCTCATGAAACATGGACCAACACTTTACATGTTGCGTTTATATTTTTGTTCAGTATAGGTATTACCCTCAAATATCTTGGGGAATAGATGAGATTTAGTAATTTTTAAAAGAGTCCTTCTATTTAGACCATGAGCAGCGTTTCACTTTGTGAATTAGAGCAATGATGCAATGTTATGGTGTATAACTAGACGTCAAAAGGAAACCTTTGGGTGGAAAATGTAATGGATTTAGACTTTCTTTGCTCTAAGCACCTTTTCTTGTTAGTTGGGATTACATGTTTGGTGACTGGTACCATAGCCACTTCTCTAAACTTCTCAACTCTGTGCCAGGGATTAGTGCCTGCCTGTGTGTCAGTTCAACAGAATGAACTTACTCCATGTTTCTGAACTCTGAGCCTATACTCACGTCTACACATATTGTTTTGTTTATACACTACATTACCAAAAGTATGTGGACACCTGCTTGTGCAACATCTCATTCCAAAATCATGGGCATTAACATGGAGTTGGTCCCCCCTTTGCTGCTATAACAGCCTCCACTCTTCTGGGAAGGCTTTCCACTACTTGCTTCCATTCAGCCACAAGAGCATTAGTGAGGTCGGGCACTGATGTTGGGCAATTAGGCCTGGCTCGCAGTCGGTGTTCCAATTCATCCCAAAGGTGTTCGATGGGGTTGAGGTCAGGGCTCTGTGAAGACCAGTCAAGTTCTTCCGATCTCGACAAACCATTTCTGTATGGACCTCGCTTTGTGCACAGGTGCACTGTCATGCTGAAAGTTGGAAGCACAGAATCGTCTAGAATGTCATTGTATGCTGTAGCGTTAAGATTTCCCTTCAATGGAACTAAGGGGCCTAGCCCAAACCATGAAAAACAGCCCCAGACCATTGTTCCTCTTCCACCAAACTTTACAGTTGGCACTATGCAGTCGGGCAGGTAGCGTTCTCCTGGCATCCGCCAAACCCAGATTTGTCCGTCGGTGAGATTTACACCATTCCAGCCGATGCTTGGCATTGCACATGATGATCTTAGGCTTGTGTGCGGCTGCTCGGCCATGGAAACCCATTTCATGAAGCTCCCGACAAACAGTTCTCGTGCTGACGTTGCTTCCAGAGGCAGTTTGGAACTCGGTAGTGAGTGTTGCAACCGAGGACAGACGATTTTTACGCGCTACGTGCTTCAGCACTTGGCGGTCCCATTCTGTGAACTTGTGTGGCCTACCACTTCACGGCTGAGCCGTTGTTGCTCCTAGACGTTTCACTTCCCAATAACAGCACTTACAGTTGACCAGGGCAGCTCTAGCAGGGCAGAAATTTGACAAACTGACTTGTTGGAAAGGTGGCATCCTATGACGGTGCCACGTTGAAAGTCACTGAGCTCTTCAGTAAGGCCATTCTACTGTCAATGTTTGTCTATGGAGATTGAATGGCTGTGTGCTCGATTTTATACACCTGTCAGCAACGGGTGTGGCTGAAAAAGCAGAATCCACTAATTTCAAGGGGTGTTCACATACTTTTGTATATATAGTGTATCTGTGTAGTGACAAAGAAAATGTAACATTTTAAATATTTATTTTTAATTGTTGTCTAGTTTGTTAAGACATTTCAGGTGGCTTTGGGGGTATTTGTAAGAGGCACACATGCAGCGTTCATGGTCAAAACAATCCATAAAGTAAGCTACATGCATGATACAGTATTCATGCAAGATAGAATAGAAAAGTGGTAGCAAAATTAGTATACATAAATGACATTAAATAAAATGACCAGCAAAGATCCTACAAATGAGACTGCAGTTTAAATCCTATGAAAACGTGGAACTATAGCAGCAATAAAGATATATCTGCGTATGTACCTGTCCTGGTTCAATGTGTTCAAAGGTAGGTAGCAAGGGAGTGCCTGTGAGGCAGTGCTCCTTACCTGTATCTAGACGGTAGAACTCCCTGAGACGTCCCTCACAGCAAGCTGTATTTCCCAGACACCCCTACTGAGCTGTCACCCAGAGCTGGTGTGTGAAGAAATGACGCTGTGGCGCTGGATGCTGGAGAGAGACTATCTGATCCAGTTTGCAGCTCAGGGAGTGAGTGAGAGAGAGAGTGAGAGAGAGAGATGGAGAAAGAATATCCTTTACAAAAAAAACACATGAATGGAAATGATTTCCTTGCAATATTTTGTTTTTCCTATCAATACTTTTGGGTTTATGTTTTGCTTTCAATATCATATTTTTGTTTTACAATACTAAGAATTTTGTTCTCGACTTCAGAAGTTTTGCTTGATATTAATGGCACAAAAGTAACTCACTCACTAGAGGATTGCACCATATAATTACTCTATTAAAGGTGTTTAAAGCTACAATCCTTCATTTAAAATTAACAAAGTGTACTCTCTGCCACAGTTTCAGTAAAAAGCTGAGGGATGGGGCTGGAGAAATGCAACCACTCTCAAATCCATAGACTACGCTATGGATGCAAAGGCTGACCATCCATGATATCAAAATAATAGTTTTAACAATGTTTTTAGGCTAAACAGTGGTTGTTAAAATTTACTTTGTTTACAAACGTTGGAGTAAAACAAGCTTATATTTTGGGTTCTGATGGGGAACTAAGCTCATGAGCTTTTGAGAGTGGTTATGTTATATTCTTCAAGTGAGATTTTCACATGTGGAGTTTTTTTTACATGTGAAATGACAAATGTGGATTATAATTAATGGACATTTTTTATAGGGGCTGATAACATTTTCGTTATGGCAAATCAAGTCTAAAATGTTCAAGTGGAAATTACAAGGTTTAGAAGCCTTTTTAAACCTTGAATACAACTTCGAATACAAGTTTGAGTTTCTTGCTGTGTAGAAAATTCCTGCAACAATAGGATGATCAAATGAAGATACGGCATCTGTATTCTCCTATCGTAAAAAGGTGGTGTTATAATGTGAACTCTAAATTGCAACATGTGAAAATATGGTTTCAGGTGTGAAATTTAAGCTCAACATGTGAAACAGCTATTTCACATGCGAAAATGCGATTTTCATATGTAAAACTGCAAATTCGACATGTTTCTTTTGTAAGGGATGTAAGAGAGAGTTGAAGGGAGAGGAGGGGTAGAGGTAGAGATGGTAGAAGGCTGCCAGTGAGATAGTGACAGTGATAATAAGAAATCATGAGGAGAAGAAGACTGTTGGCATGGAGAGAGAGAGAGAGGTGGCGAGAGAGAGGCAGAGGAGGGTATAGGAGGATAGCAGTAGGCATCCGTTTCCTCAGTGTTTCATTGAGGGATCCCGCCCAGCTGCTGAGTGAATCAGTGAAAAGGACAAAGGAACTCTGAGAGAGGGGAAGCTGCCTGGGAGCGCAACTGGAGAAAAGCAATGGGCTTACAGGACTCTGTGGAGGGAGTGTATGGAATGTAATATTGACTCTTTAGTGTCTCAGACCGTATGAGCAGGTTAAAACCATGCTCTCCAGCCCAAGGTAGGGCACTGCTGCTTGGGGGAAGTTAGTTAGTTGCTGCCTGGTCCCGCTGCTGGCTGAGACATGACCCTGCCCTGGTGTCAGATTGAAATGGCATGGCGCCCAGGCTCATTATCAGGCTGATTAACCACAATAATAACTGATATTAGATAGAGAGTGGGAGCCACTTTGGCCAGCTAACATCCTTTTCTCTGTCCAGCTGTCCATGACAGTTTAGTGTTGCTGATAAAACAAAGTTATGAAAACAGATCATGTTGAGGGCAGTGTATAAATTTAGCAGTGAACAATCTTTATCACACAAACTAGAACATGTACTGGACGTGCATTACCAGATGACAAAGGCCAAAATATATTTTTCATAAAAACTGTGGCAATCAAGGAAATACAGACTGCATATGGTTGGGGGAATATGCAGCACAGGGCATCATGCCTCCCAAAGATCTGATGGGGCACAAAGTACGTGAGGATGGCTGGGGGGTGGTCTGGAGGGGGACTAGGCCCCCCGTCTGTATTTTGGAGAATTTTGCCTTTTTCAAACACCTGAAACATATATTTCCTGTAATCTAGAGCCATAATCATTATGCCTAATTCTATGTCAAAAATATGTTTATTTTTCTGCATATCTTAGCATACCTCTTGAGCTGTCTGTATCCTCCTGACTGGCGGTTATGTTTTAAAGAAACTAAATATGCTTCTCTGCATCTCTGCTAAAATCTGGGTAAAAGATTGAAAGGAATGTGAGTCTTATTCAGTACATTTAGTAATTGCTTGCTTTTCTAAAGTCTACCAACCTTGCCAGCATGCCAGCTAAGATAGTTAGACAAGCTAGCTGCTGTAACTAGATTGATGCCTAAAATGGCTTCTTGGTAGCTAGTATGAGGTTGGGAGATTGGTAACCTATCTGGGCTAGCTAAAACCAACTTTATAAAATTGCTAGGTGGCTAGTAGTGTTACAGAGAAACAACAACAAAACAGGACAGGACAAATCTGAGAGGGCACATGCCCCTGTGCCCCCTATGGGCATGACACCTCTGATGCAACAGACATGCCATAGGAACTAAATATATGGGATCTCAGTAATATTTCCATTCCATTCCATTAGAAATGGGTCCTTGTGCGAAATATTCTATTGTTAGGCCCCGAGCCTGGGAAATCAAGGCTTGCAAATGAGCTCATCATTCTGGAATCATTTAGCTGGAGGGAATGTGTTCCTATAACTCGGAAATCATTCAACCTCCAAGTGACAGAACCATTGACAGCTACATGAATAAATAAACTCAAACTCTCGGATGGATGATAATATGCTCTGTGTGCATTCAAGAATGTATTGGAAAATGTTGGTTTCTTTTCGCTGAGAATTTGTCAACGCTCTTGGTTTCAGGTTAAGGGGGAAAGAAGGGGCCAGGAGTTGCAGGAGTTGTGCCCTGGGTAAGAATCCCCATTTCCTAACTTCATAAGTACTGTACATACGGTAACTCAGTTAAACAATACAGCGTACATTTGTGTCACTGCTAACTTAATAGGGAGGACCATTGACAGTTGGTGAAGGACAGTAGCTACAGATACAATGTCTGGCTGTTTGGCACGCCCACAAAACATTTGAATAGTTCATTCAAATGAAGTGTCCAGGGAGTTGTGACCTTTGTTTCTCAGTAGTCAACTTGCAGCTTCTTGATATGTACTATATTATATATTGATAGTTGTCTTAGGGATAACAGGCTGTTTACCAGACATGGCTTGTCATGCTTATTCTTCCTTATATGGCTGATTGTCTGATGATCTCTGCCCCCCACCTGTATATGGAGCAGAGACTGCTCACAGTGCTTGACAAAAGCATGTGTAATTGTATTCAAGTGCAGGAGCTCAAATTCAATCATTATAGATTTATTTGCTGTGTAAAGTGTATAAGGCAGTGTATGTTTGCGCTCGCTCAGGCCATAAGTAAATACTTCACTGTCTCAATGATTAGAAGCTTTGAAAAACTAGCTTTGAAAGCTTTTTAATTAGGCTATTAGGAATGAACTCAACTCGTGCTTTTGCATGAGTTTGCTAAAAGCCTGCTGCACCAGAATTCTCAATTCTCAAATGCAGACAGGTTTCTGTGGGGAAAATGGAAAGCTAGGGTCACCTGGGTTGTAATATTAACTACAGTTGTTGTTTTTATCAAGAACATACTGGACATTTATGTGTCTCTTTAATATAACAGATTAAAATTATTACATTTTGTATTACATTTAATAAAACATCCTCCATTCTGCACATTTATGATAACTGTTATTTTCATCATGTTCTCTTCCTATTATAGTAATTGGGTAACAAAAATGCATGTATTTTTTAAATGTAATATTCCATTTCATTTTGCTGGAATTGTTTTGTTTCTTGCTGGAACACATATTTCATAAGCCTATGAAAATGGTTGTAGTCACCAGTTGCAGATTTCCCATTTTCTGCAATTTATTAATACATCCCTGCATAATTCTAAAGGATTATTGCTCTTTGAATGTCCCCAGCTAACACACCATATATGAGCTTATCATTGCATAACTTTAGAATAAGCATTGTTTTAGACGTGAATCCCATTTAGTCATGCTGTCACTAAGTTGATACCATCCCACATCAAAGAAAATACATTAAATCCAATGGCTTTTCAAACACAATTTGTCTCTGTAGGTCAGGTCCAAACAAATGTGTGTTCTGGGTTTACATAACAATGATTGCCTCCTTGGTTAAGAGCTGGAAAAACAGAGCCATTGTTTCTGGTTTGACAGGAGTGGATGTTGAGGCTGTCTGTCTGTCTGTCTGTCTGGTGTGACAGCGTTAGTTAGTTGTTCCTACAGACTGGCTGTTAGGGTCATAGCAGGCTGTAGATTAATGAGCTGATGTTCCCGCCTGATGTTCTATGCTCTGCTGTGATTAACGACAATGTCCTCCCTCTACAGATTTACTGCCTGGTTGTCTAACTCTACCTAGAGGCACAGGGCTCTGCACGTTTGTCAACTCACATTACATTAACATTTGCATTTTAATCATTTAGCAGAAGCTCTTATCCAGAGCGACTTACAGTTAGTACATTCATCTTAGGATAGCTAGGTGAGACAACCACATATCACATCATAGTAAGTACCCTTTTCCTCAATAAAGTAGTTATCAGCAAAGTTTTAGTCAAGATAGACCCTCGTAACAGGTCCTTGTCAACACATCTCTCCAGGCCCACTACTAACTGATATGATTTCTCCTCCTCATCTTGGTCTCTCCAGGCTTTCTCAACAGCTCTCTCCTGGTTATGATTCACTTTAGTATCTGTATGGGTTGTTGTACATTAGCATGCATTGCCTGTTTCCTGTTAGGTTGTCTTTCCTTTTATACAAGCTATCTGAGCACTGAGCAGTCTTTAATGCCTCTCTAACTGAGGTGAAATCCATAATTACTTTGATTATAACCAGCAATTTGTTAATACCGAGAGTTATCCTCATGAGGGGCATTGAGTAGCAAGGATAATGTTTGGCTAACTGTGACTGTGCTTGTATGTGTGCTTGTGTGTGCATGTGTGTGTTTGTATGTGTGTGTGCGTGCGTGCGTGCGTGCGTATGTGCGTGTGTATATCTTTTGTATTTGCCTGTGCTCTGCAGGCATTTCTGTTTATGTGCGTCTCTTGTACTCCAGTGGAGAAAACTGCTATAACTATGCCATTGAACAGAATCCAGGGGGTCAACTGATTAATAAAAAGGAGAGTGCTATTGCGATGTACTCTTGAGTGTTGCTATATCAATGGTGTAATTGCTTTTTTATTAATCAGTGTCTGATGTAACAGAGCAATTATAAGCTTACTTTCGGTTTTCTGTACTATTATTCCGTAATTCGTCCTCAGGGGGACATTGAGAGATGACGAGTGTCCCTGTCCCAAGGTCAACCTCAAATCAAAATCAAATTTTAATTTGTCACATATAACCTGTTTAAAGGTCTTACTGGTGCGCTCATGCATGGTTCAGTGTTGCTTGCCTGGAAGCGAGCATAAAAGGCATTTAGCTCATCTGGTAGGCTCCCGTCACTGGGCAGCTCGCGGCTGGGATTCCCTTTGTAATCCATTATAGTTTGTAAGAGCTGCCACATCTGACGAGCATCAGAGCCAGTGTAGTAGGATTTGATCTTAGTCCTGTATTCAAGCTTTGCCTGTTTAATGGTTCGTCGGAGGGCGTAGCGGGATTTCTTATAAACCTCCGGATTACTGTCCCGCTCATTGAAAGCGGCAGCTCTAGCCTTTAGCTCAGTGTGGATGTTGCCTGTAATCCATGGCTTCTGGTTGGGATATGTACATACGGTCACTGTGGGGAAGACGTTGTCAATGCACTTATTAATGAAGCCGGTGACTGATGTGGTAATCTCCTCAATGCCATCGGATGACTCCCGGAACATATTCCAGTCTGTGCTAGCAAAACAGTCCTGTAGCTTAGCATTCACTTCTTTGGACCACTTCCATATTGAGCACGTCACTGGTACTTCCTGTTTGAGTTTTTACTTGTAAGCAGGAATCAGGAGGATAGAGTTATGGTCAGATTTGCCAAATGGAGGGTGAGGGAGAACTTTGTATGCGTCTCTGTGTGTGGAGTAAAGGTGATCTAGAGTTTTTTCGCCTCTAGTTGCACAGTTGACATGCTGGTAGAAATTAGGTAAAACGGATTTCAGTTTTCCTGCATTAAAATCACCGGCCGCCAGGAGTGCCGTCTCTGGGTGAGCATTTTCCAGAGACAGGCTTGAATAAGCTAAGTAGCCAGTAGGCAGAGGTTAGCATAATGTGTCTGATTCTCTGTAATGATGGTATGGGTATAATAATGCATTTTATTTTGTAAAGTGGTGCAGCCTCAGTGTTCACAGTAAACGCATGCCGGAAGTTGCACAGAATTTTCACAACATTCAAGTTTGCACTCAGCAGACCTGAAATTTGCTCAGTGCCGGAAAAAATTAGAGGGAACATTGTTAATATATTTACACCCGTTGTGACATACACTACCGTTCAGAAGTTTGGGGTCACTTAGAAATGTCCTTGTTTTCGAAAGAAAAGCAAATGTTTTGTCCATTAAAAGAATGTCAAATTGATCAGAAATACAGTGTAGACATTGTTAATGTTGTAAATGGCTATTGTAGCTGGAAATGGCTGATTTTTAATGGAATATCTACATAGGCGTACAGAGGCCCATTATCAGCAACCATCAGTCCTGTGTTCCAATGGCACGTTGTGTTTACTAATCCAAGTTTATCATTTTAAAAAGCTAATTGATCATTAGAAAACCCTTTTGCAATTATGTTAGCACAGCTGATTAAAGAAGCAATACAACTGGCCTTCTTGAGACTAGTTGAGTATCTGGAGCATCAGCAATTGTGGGTTCGATTACAGGATCAAAATGGCCAGAAACAAATAACTTTCTTCTGAAACTCGTAAGTCTATTCTTGTTCTGAGAAATGAAGGCTATTCCATGTGAGAAACAGTGAGAAACGGGGCACAACTGAGCAAGAGGACAAATACATTAGAGTGTCTGGTTTGAGAAACAGACGCCTCACAGGTCCTCAACTGGCAGCTTCATTAAATAGTACCCGCAAAACACCAGTCTCAACGTCAACAGTGAAGAGGCGACTCCGGGATGCTGACCTTCTAGGCAGAGCTGCAAAGAAAAAGCCATATCTCAGACTGCCCATCTTAATCTTTTCTTTTTATTGGCCAGTCTGATATATGGCTTTTTCTTTGCAACTCTGCCTAGAAGGTCAGCATCCCAGAGTCACCTCTTCATTGTTGACGTTGAGACTGGTGTTTTGCGGGTACTATTTAATGAAGCTGCCAGTGTCATAACCAGCCATAAAATAATGCAATATACAGTGAGGGAAAAAAGTATTTGATCCCCTGCTGATTTTGTACGTTTGCCCACTGAAAAAGAAATGATCAGTCTATAATTTTAATGGTAGGTTTATTTGAACAGTGAGAGACAGAATAACAACAAAAAAATCCAGAAAAACGCATGTCAAAAATGTTATAAATTGATTTGCATTTTAATGAGGGAAATAAGTATTTGACCCCTCTGCAAAACATGACTTAGTACTTGGTGGCAAAACCCTTTTTGGCAATCACAGAGGTCAGACGTTTCTTGTAGTTGGCCACCAGGTTTGCACACATCTCAGGAGGGATTTTGTCCCACTCCTCTTTGCAGATCTTCTCCAAGTCATTAAGGTTTCGAGGCTGATGTTTGGCAACTCGAACCTTCAGCTCCCTCCACGGATTTTCTATGGGATTAAGGTCTGGAGACTGGCTAGGCCACTCCAGGACCTTAATGTGCTTCTTCTTGAGCCACTCCTTTGTTGCCTTGGCCGTGTGTTTTGGGTCATTGTCATGCTGGAATACCCATCCATGACCCATTTTCAATGCCCTGGCTGAGGGAAGGAGGTTCTCACCCAAGATTTGACGGTACATGGCCCCGTCCATCGTCCCTTTGATGCTGTGAAGTTGTCCTGTCCCTTTAGCAGAAAAACACCCCCAAAGCATAATGTTTCCACCTCCATGTTTGACGGTGGGGGTGGTGTTCTTGGGGTCATAGGCAGCATTCCTCCTCCTCCAAACACGGCGAGTTGAGTTGATGCCAAAGAGCTCCATTTTGGTCTCATCTGACCACAATACTTCACCCAGTGCTCCTCTGAATCGTTCAGATGTTCATTGGCAAACTTCAGACGGCCCTGTATATGTGCTTTCTTGAGCAGGGGGACCTTGCGGGCGCTGCAGGATTTCAGTCCTTCACGGCGTAGTGTGTTACCAATTGTTTTCTTGGTGACTATGGTCCCAGCTGCCTTGAGATCATTGACAAGATCCTCCCGTGTAGTTCTGGGCTGATTCCTCACCGTTCTCATGATCATTGCAACTCCACGAGGTGAGATCTTGCATGGAGCCCCAGGCCGAGGGAGATTGACAGGTCTTTTGTGTTTCTTCCATTTGCGAATAATCGCACCAACTGTTGTCACCTTCTCTCCAAGCTGCTTGGCGATGGTCTTGTAGCCTATTCCAGCCTTGTGTAGGTCTACAATCTTGTCCCTGACATCCTTGGAGAGCTCTTTGGTCTTGGCCATGGTGGAGAGTTTGGAATCTGATTGATTGATTGCTTCTGTGGACAGGTGTCTTTTATACAGGTAACAAACTGAGATTAGGAGCAATCCCTTTAAGAGTGTGCTCCTAATCTCAGCTCATTACCTGTATAAAAGACACCTGGGAGCCAGAAATCTTTCTGATTGAGAGGGGGTCAAATACTTATTTCCCTCATTAAAATGCAAATCAATGTATAACATTTTTGACATGTGTTTTTCTGGATTTTTTTGTTGTTATTCTGTCTCTCACTGTTCAAATAAACCTAACATTAAAACTATAGACTGATCATTTCTTTGTCAGTGGGCAAACGTACAAAATCAGCAGGGGATCAAATACTTTTTTCCCTCACTGTATGTCACAACAGGTCTAAATGTATGTGTCCTAACAGTGTTATGTTATGACAATGGGTGAACGTGTCATAAATGGGTGACCGTGTTATGACATGGTTATGACCGTGTCATAACGTGTTATGACAATGGGTGTCAAGTAAAGTGTCTCGCATCTCGCTTTATAACAGGTGCACAACATAAAAGATACACAAAATCAGCAGGGTGAAATCTCAGAGGTAAACGCTGTGCTGGAAGGATCCACAATGCAATTAGCTAAAGAGTGCTTGCAGATCCTTGTTAATCCAGAAAAGGAAAGGTGATAGCATGGAAAGGTGATAACATCTCCCTAGATGCTATCACCTTTCCTTTCTGAGATACCAAGGATCTAGAATGAATGTACACAGATAAGCACTCCATTCCTGGAAGACTTTTGGTAGCGCCAGCACACCTAAATACTAGCTAAAGAGTGCTACCTTGCCATGGTTCTGTTTTTCTCATTGTGTTCTTACCATTCTCTGAAACTCAGGGCTCTATCGGATGATGGATCAAAGCCAGTACCTGAATGTTTATGTAGGAAGGCAAAACAATATTCCCCCCATCCTGGAAAGGCTGCACATTTATAGTAGATCCCCTCAGTCGATTAGAAGCATTTTTATTGTGTGATGGAAATGGGATCTCAAAGAACACGTGTTCCTGCAACCTAGGAAGGATGCTGTTTTGCCTTATACTGTATATCCTGACACTGTAAAGGCATACAGCCTTTAGACATACAGCCTTTAGTTTCTTTGAGTGTTTAATGCATCTGTGTGTGTGTGCATCCTGTCTGCAAACCTCTCTTGGACCCTGTGTCTCTGCATACCTTCTCTTGGACCCTGTGTCTCTGCATACCTTCTCTTGGACCCTGTGTCTCTGCATACCTTCTCCTGGACCCTGTCTCTTGGACCCTGTATCTCCAGTGTGATCTCTCCTCCTGTCCTGTCCATCAGAGCGTGGCAGCCAGGACAACCCTCTCCCTGTGCTAGGCCTAATCCTCCTTATCTTAATGGAATCCCCCTGCTATCAGCAGCGTGGAGGGAACAATCGACCCTCTGTGTTTCTTTATCAGCACGGCCACCCCCCCCCTTCAATACCTCAATGTCACCTGCTGTGACAGGTATCCCCTCTCAGCCTGATCCTATCAGCCACCCTGACCCTTCACTGTCCATCACTATCTCCTGTTGGGACTATGTTGTTCTGTGTGCTTACTGTTTATCAAACATTATTTCAAATGAGGAATATAAGAGATGTCACTGTCAGCCAGTAGAGATAGCCCCTAGACAAATGTTTAGAATAGACCCATCCAGACACATTATGTGACTTACTTGATGTACACTGAGTGTACAAAACATTAAGAACACCTGCTCCTTCCATGATATAGACTGGCCAGGGGAATCCAGGTGAAAGCTATGATTGCTTATTTATGTCACTTGTTAAATCCACTTCAATCAGTGTAGATGAAGGGGAGGAGACTTTAAGGACTTTTAAGCCTTGAGACAATTGAGACATGGATTGTGTATGTGTGCCAATCAGAGGGTGAATGGGCAAGACAAATGATTTAAGTGCTTTTGAATGGGGTATTGTAGTAGGTGCCAGGCGCACCGGTTTGAGTGTGTCAAGAACTGCAACACTGCTGGGCTTTTCATGCTCCACAGTTTCCTGTGTGTATCAGGAATGGTCCACTAACCAAAGACATCCAGCCAATTTGACACAACTGTGGGAAGCATTAGAGTCAACATGTGGAACGCTTTCGACACCTTGTAGAGTCCATGCCCCGACCAATTGAGGCTGTTCTGATGGCAGTGCAACTCAATATTAGGAAGGTGTTCTTAATGTTTTGTATACTCAGTGTATATTTATTTTTCTTTGCATGTACTCTACTTCAATTGGTCTCCGTAGTCCCACTTTGATGCCTGCAGCTCTGCAGCAGGGGAGCCCACAGATAATTTCAGTTCAGAGGAAATCTTTAAAAACGATATCATGTGGAAAACCCAAGGTTCGCATCTGGCATAGAAGGACCCACAGTATTTCTACACCATGTAAAACGATGAGATCAATACATTCAGTGACTCTAGGTAGGATTTTAATGTAGTTGTAACATGGTTGGAGCACTTAGCTCAGCCTCGGCATAAACACAGTGTCCTGTTTTTGTTTTTGCTAGAACACTTCTTGTGAAAGATATGTCCATTTGTTATTGACTTTTACAGTTCCTTCTTATCTAAAATCTTTATTTAAAGTCACATATCGCCCTCTACAGGGTATGAAATTGATAATATTCCAGATGTGAAAGTGATATTCTCTGTTTCACCTTTTACCCTTTTAGTTCCCAAAAAAGCTCCCAGAGCGCTGGTCCCATTGAGTATTGTCAAATTAACCAGGGCTTTTACAGTAATGAAGGTTCCCATTTATTCTCAATTCTAATAATGATATGTTTGTAAATCTTGTGTAATTCCCTCTTTTGTTGTTGTTGTTGTTGTGATGTCCGTTATCAGTGGTTAATGGACGATGAGGCGTTCCGGCAGCAGGCAGTAATTGCCTGGAGCACAACAGTGGGAGAGTAATTACAGGGACACAGAGTAGTATATGACTTCATAACTGGCACCATTTAATGATAATGGGGTGCAACTCACAGTACTGTGGTCAGCTAATCACACTGGACTGGCTGGGACACATCTCAATGCAAACGAGCCGTGACTGGAATATAGAGTAGCAGCTCGCCCACACAGCTCAGCACCGTTCAAAACGGGAGCATGCATATCATTATGACTGTGACCCTCTGCCACCGGCAGTGCCATGATTAGTGTGACCACGGATGGACAGGTTTAATTGTAGATAAACTAATCTCTTCCTGTCAGTAAGCAGTGGATGAATACTCACACATTTCTCTGCTTTTACAAGCACAGATTGTCCTTTTAGGATGGCACAATGAAAACATTACAATGACCTTGTCTAAAGTATTCAGAAACTATGAAGTAATATGTTCATTATATTAAACAGTCATTGTACATTGAAGTGATAATGCCCGAGAAGCCGGTGTTTGGAGGATATATTGGCATGGGTGTTGTTAGGCAAACCGTGCCAATATATCCTCCAAACACCGGCTTCAAAGGCATTATCACTTTTATACAACGGGTTACCAACATATTCAAACAATGATTGACATATTTTCATTATAAACGTTATTTGGATGAATTTATTCATACTATTTCATCCTTCCACAAGATATAGTCCCGACACAAATCTAGGGTTGCTACCCAAGCCGGCTGGTCGTTCGTTCTACCGGTTCGGTTGCCACAGACGCGACCCAGTCGTTCAGTCTTTTTGTTCTGTATCTATGGACGCGACCCAGTCGTTCGTTCTAAATGTTCCATTGCCATACTGGCTGGCAACGTTCTTATCCCTTGCTTGCCAGCTAGCCAAGTACGGCTAACTTACAGTCACGTCAAACAGTGCAGCCAGAAAAACAACAGTAGCTGCATTTGCATTTGTTTAAGCTGTTTTCTAGTGACATTTATTTGGACACATCCATAACAATTAGCTAATGAGGTGTCGGTTTGCCTGGCATAGAAAATGTGCTCTCTCGCCACAGGACACTGTTGTTCAGAGGAGCTATCCAACACCACAGCTAACACAATCACTTCAAACTGAAGCTGGAAATACTGCAAACTAGCCACACTTCGTTTCGTTTTATCTTTTTTCAATTGACATTTATTTTTATATATCCATAAAAATGATGCCAGCTGGAGATCGAATTTGAATATTGAAACAATGTTGCAAATGTCGGAGAGACAGACAGCAAGGTTTATACAAATCTCTGCTGTTGAAAACTAAATGTTAGCTTAAAAGAAATGTGAGATAATGTGTAGATGCTTTTTATAGTGGAGAGCACGTTTATAAATTGCCTGGCTGGGCTGATGAGACAGTGGATTGTGCAGTCAGGTGGAACAGAGTAAATAGGAATTTTAGCGTCATAGATTTTGCTGGTGGTAACTTGTGGAATAGACACTGGCTGGAATGCGGTTTTAACCAATCAGCATTCAGGATTAGAACCACCCGTTGTATACGTGTTACAGACAATCTGTAGGAGGATAATATAATTGGCTGGGGTTTATGTGTTATGTCACTCCTTTTCATTTGAATTACAAATTGAATCCTAACTTCCTGACAAATCACAGTTTTAAACCTAAATGTGTATTCTATTCTTTGATTAAATTCTCAGACCTAATGCTGCGTTTATTATCAAGTGGGAAGGTGGAAATTACCAGTTGTGAAGTCTTAAATACCATCTGGATATATTCATGGGCTTTGAACTTATTGAGAAACACTGATTGGCTAATGGTCAACAAGCTGCATCAACCATAAACTAAGTAACTATTACAGCTATCCCGCTTGTAAACAAATTATTGTGTTCAAAAACTATATTAATAGATAGCTTTTTTATAAATAATGTTTTGTTGTTGCATAACTGTCGAAAAGGCTGTTATCGAGGTCATTTCCTTAGTAGGTGATGTCAGAGATCAGCATGTTGGAGAAGTCGGAGCTCAGGGATGATAGTCAAGTTTCCCACATGTTACCAGTTGGAGGGGCGTTCCCAGTCGTATGTGGTTAATACAACCTTCCCACTTGGTTATGAATCCAGAATTAGACCTCATCTCCAAACTACAGAACCATGCATCCCAATAACATCTCATTTCTTCTGAAGTGTACACTTGTTCACTACTTCCCACAAGTAGCATGGAGGGAGTTTCCACCATATTTCTTGTACCAGTCATTTCCTTTCGAATCATTGAAGGGAAGTGTACAAGTGCACACTTTGGGAGGAAAAATAGATAATTGGGACGTAAACAGTTTTTTTTCTTCAGTAATGTGTGTTTATTTCTTTAAAATGGTTGCGTGGTGCATTATGGGTAACTAACATCACATTAGCCAATCAAATGCTTTGTATGCTGATGCGTTGTTATGGAGGTAAAGTCAAGCTGAAAACATAGGAGACTGATCAAACTTGGATTATACATATATTTGAAACTTGTATGAACTAGCCAGCGAATTTTCTAAGTATTTCGAAAGCTTCTTTTTTTTGTCTTCAGAATTGCCAATACTGGCTCTTTGCTCTTAACTTTACGTTACTTTTGGTCTAGCTAGCAAGCTAACGTTAGCTAGCTGGCTAAATTAGCTTAGTAGTTAGATATCTAACAGCCAGCCCTCTGTTCAGTAGATAATGGCCTCGACCGAACGGTTGAGTGCCTTGCGAGAGCGCAACAAAGACTTGTTGATGCAATTGAGGCACCAAACCGAAAGACTATTGACTATCACCGGCACCAAAGGCAGCTCGGAGAATGATTCAAACCGGACAGCACAAAACAACACAACAAAAAACCCAGGTCAGAATAAAGAAAAAAGCCCCTCTGCAGAGAACATGGTGACCCTGGTAGATGGTGACTTATGTACTGCCAGGTCTGTTCTCAGTAAACCTACTGTACAGTTCAAGGAGAGAGACAACACTGAAACACAGACAACAGCCCCACTGAGAACTGAAGGTAGGTAACGTTAACAAGCTAGATATACCAATTGAATGCAAAGGAACTGCTGACATTGACTAATATTGGCATATCAGTCACATCATAAGATTTCCATAGAAATAATGCTGAATCCATTTTTCCTCAGGTGAGGCAGTGGAATCTGTGAATGTCACCCTCTGTCAAACCTCTACACCATACCTTATCACGGGAACCAAGCTTAAACCAGGCCAAGCTGCAGAGCACACTACTGTTCACACAGGATTGATTCAAGACCGAGGCAACGGCAGTCCAGCAAGTCTTGTCAGATCACTGGATATTAGGAGGCCCTATACCAGGCCTATTCGCTATAATCAGGAGAGTGACCGGGTGAGCAAAGTAAAAAGGGAGAAGGGAAATGTTGTTATTATACAAGTGGTGTAAGGACAGTTCTGTTCAACAAAGTTGTTACTGTAGTAATTACCCTATTACTACCATAGATAATATAAAAAGAAAGGTTACTACAAACAGGTATATCATCTCCCACTAAATGGCACTGTATTATCAAAGTGGGGCAGTACACCCACAGATAGAACAATGAGGCAGATGTTTACCAGATTTATAAAGCTGAAGCATCCGGTTGGCGTTTCCACTCACAACCAAATATGGTGATGAGAGGAAGCCCAGTGGCCGGCTGTGGGAGAAGATGGAGTGAGGTGGCATTTTGCCAACAAAATTAAAATATGTTACAAACAGAGTGGACTAAGTTTAGTAGACTTTACCTTTTGCCAAAGTTTCTAAATTGCTTTGTTTAGAAGGAATGCAAGGGCGAATTAAGTTATTGCACATTTCACAGAGTAGGCGTTCCCTAACAGAAATATGCAAATGCATGCTAGAACGTGCCAATAGGATCTCGGTAGCTCGTGCTTGGTACAATTGATTGTTGGTACAATTGATTGATCTACCATTTCCCTCACTTCTGTATTTTTATTGAGCAACACATTTCACCTGTAAAATAAAATGTTTTGCCCTCTGCTTGTGTCCATAGAGGGAGGTGGGTAAAGTCACATTCCAATCCCCTGGACTGGAGCAGACATCAGCCTCAGACAGACAGCGTCTGCAGCCTTTACTGGGCTATGACTGGATAGCAGGTATGCCAAGAAATGAGTTCTATACATAAATAAAGCTAACCCAACCAGTTTAGTTGGGTAGCAGCTAAAATGTTACTCTGTTTGAAATTGATACTGTTCTCCTCCTCCCTTAGGGATTGTGGATGCAGAAAGCTCCTTGACAGAGCGCTCTGAGCAGTTCTTCAGTGATCTGCGCACTTTCCGACAGGTCAACAGAGATGAGTGTGTCCACAGCCAACAAGCAGGGTAAGTGCATTCACTTAATGTAATATATTTTTCTTGAGCTGTGAACTTGATTTGGGTTTCAAGTATTTTTAACCAGAAGTTCAGACTATAAGAGGACTATGACTGAAATAGATAATAATTATTATTTAATGAATAACTGTTGATTTACCCTCCTCACAGATTATCTGAAGAGGACCTCTCACCCCCACCACTGTCAATAGAGAAGGAAGACCAACAGCACACCATGGATACTCACCAGTGTATGAGAAACCATAGCAAGCTTTTGGATTAGACCTACATAATGTCACTATTGCTTACTGAAGAAGAGACCCTGAATACTGTAACTGTACTGTCTGACTCTGTTTCTCCTTGTTGTTTAGGTACGTTCTGTTACAGGATCAACAGCCGACTGTTCCCAACCCCGTTGGATTCTCAGGAGTCATGCCCTGTGTGTAAGAAGCCCAAATCCCAAATCCCCCACACTGTGGCTGAGCCAGCCTTTATCAGGTGAGACCACTCATTCGTTTGGTGACACTTTTCAAATTCTACTAAAGTGAAGTCCATTACAAACCAGGATGGTGTTTTAATACCATCCCGTTATAACACTTGTCCTCGTCATAAAGAATATGCTTTTGTTTCTGTCCCAGGGTCAGCATCCCTCGCTCCACGCTGTTGCCAGCATACCAGTACAAAGCCCATCGGAGGTGTAGCTTTGACCCCTCCGACACCCTGGGTCTACCATCGGTGAGTGTGGCCTGTGTGTTAATAAGAGAAGACTTACTACATCTATAATGTAGACATTGAAACACGCTCCTCAATCATCTGAATTCTACTGTTCTGTTATTTGTCATCTTGCTCATTCTCATTGCTTATCCGGCCCATAGTTCTCCCCAAACACTGTAATAAGGTTTTAGTTCTAGTTGTATCACAAGCCTTTGATTTGATGTTCCTTACAGCACTGTCTGTCAGGCTGGTCTAACACAGTCCCCAGCACTGGGCCCCAGCTCAGCAGCCTGGATCTGAGGAGCTCTGTGGACATGAAGACAGCATTCTGTGGAGTCCCCTCTGCACAGCCACAGTCTAAGGAGAAACTGGTGAGCCATTGCAAGATGAAAGAACACATATCACAGGTCTTGGTGGCCGCGGCAAAGATTTCTGTATCTTAGCATGTTTGTTTGGCATACTGGTATGTCTGTGTCTGGTTGATTTGGTTTTCTATTTTTTCTCAGGATCTTTCAGTGTCCAGAGTGTCTGGCAGTCAGCGCTCTGACCAGCTGCTCGACGTGTCTCGTTTGGCCGGCTACCGTTTCCAGCGCCTGCCTCCCAACAACAAACCACACAGCCCGTCCTACCCTGTGTTCTGACAACCTAACAGCACTATAAAACCTGTGTAGTATGATCATTTCATATTTTTACATGGCTGAAATATTTAATAATGATGCCGAATTAACCCTCAGCAGTTTTAACGTAGGATTCTGAATGACATTGTGCCTATTGAATCATTCATTTATCTTAATTTTCTACGATATACTTATATAATGTGTTAAGTGCTTGATTTTCGTGTTGATGACCTACAGATATGATTTAAGGTGCAATATGCAGAAATTGCTCTGCCATTTCCTGGTTGCTAAAATTCTAATAGTTTATGTGATAAAACAAGAAATGTATAATGTAGATAATCATTGTACCATCTAAACCGCTGTGAAATATATTTTAAATAACCAAAAATATTATATTTTTAACTGTTTGAAGCGGGTATACAAAACCAAAAGATGCAAAAATGAAACATAAGAACTGGAAGCATAGAAATAGTGCACATATAACATATTGCAACTTTAAGATTGGTACCAAGATAATACGATGTAATTTGCTTAAATAGTATTACCATCAATTGACTTAATTTCCATTGTTAGGGTCGACAAATTAAATTAGATTTCACCTTGTTATTTTTTATGAATGCATGTTGATGTCTTTAGGGGTTTGTGGTGATGATTTCTGGGGCTTCAGAGGGACAAATAGTGGACATTAGTGTAAGTGTTTTGCATACCTTAGAGACAATTTGACTTGACTCATTATAAAATGAATAAATTAACAGAAGGGAAGACCTTGTTTGAAAACTCTTAAAAAGAATGCGCCTTTCCTTGATCTGACATAATTGGATATGTCGAAGCTATAGAGGTAGGCAAGGGAAAAATGTGCCCTTTATCACAAAATTGGATATGGACTTATGTTTTAAAATCAACATTCAGGTATTTTTTTTGGTAACATTCAAGTCTATATCAGAAAGGTGTTTTTGGTGATGCAGCCAGCCTCTAGTGCTGTTAATTCGTCACCACCTACAGGCAACTGCCAATATAAAGGAAACACCAACATAGTGTCTTAGATTAAGATCCCTTTATTGGTCAAGTGAATGTGGGCAATGGTTGCACACAAGGTTCAACCGAAATTTGACTTCTGTTTTCAAACCAACCCCTCCGAAAGACACACATACACGTTTTTTTGGAGGTGCAGGGGGCTGCCACACTGGGCCCCGTTGTTGTGGGGGGTTAAGTGCCTTGCTCAAGGGCATAATGGTAGGCAATAGCATCTAGGATTTGATACCAGCAACCCTCCGGTTCACAGCTCACTTCCCGCCAGATTTTTCCAGTCGGACCCGGGATTCGAACTTGCAACCCTCCGGCTGCTGGATCGCCTATAACCGCTAGGATACCTGCGGCTCTTAATAGGCCGTTGGGCCGCCAGAACAGCTTCAATGCGTCTTGGTATAGATTCTACAAGTGTCTTTATTATTTTAACTATTGGAGGGATGTGACACTATTCTGACACAATACATTCTATCATTTGTTTTTTTTGTTGATGGTAAACGCTGTCTCAGGCGCCGCTCCAGAATCTCCCATAATTGTTCGATTGGGTTAAGATCTGGTGACTGAGACTTTTGAACAATTTCTCCATTACCAGGGTTTTGTCTAGAAGGTATACAGCATTTGTCCGAAATGTACTTTTCATACCAGGTTTAGGAGACTTTACGCAGCAGGTTAGGAGAATTGGGTTAGCGAAAATGCGCAAAAATTTTTTTTTGACAACAACTGTATCCCATCTAGACATGACCCATTACCATCTGCCCACGAGAGATGACCACAGGTGGAAAACAGATTAACACAAGTGGAAGTGTCCAACAAGCGCGCTATATTTATCTGCTTCTTTATTGGACAACCCACTGACTACGTAACCCCGCTAAACTCGAACATTAACAAAACCTTCGCTGCATCTATTTTAGCACCTTGACCAGAGATTCAACCAGGCATGGTAATTTAACTATTTTCTGCTTGTTTCTTTTGAAAGACTACATTTAACAGCTGGCTTCTCTATAGTGTGAAATGGATTATCAACGCCATATTACCTCATGTCCTTTGAGAATATTTTGCCTTTTTAATCTGGTAAGTAGGCCTACTGTATGTTTTATAGATGCGATTGGGTTTAGTTTAGGTACTGTAATTTTTGTTTTGTTTTTTGATGATGATGAGAGACTTAGATAATTAACATTATTATGATTACCTGTTTATGATTATTGTGGAGATGATGATGGTGGTTGATTATGATATTATGCTAATGATAGTATGATCGTTATTGCTGTTATTATTCGTGTTAATGATACATCTTTTATAATTGTAATTACAGTAGTCTATCATATATGATGTTATAAATTGCAGTATCAAACATTTTATAAATGTAAACCCTTCTCTCTCAGTTGATAGGTGTAGCCTACTTTTCAGATATGAAAGTCAACAAGCAACATAAAACAATTAGTAGTTAGGGTACTGCTCTTACAGAAACTGAAACCTTAAAAAAAAAAATCATAACCCTAGTGAGCCTGGCGGCAATTGGTCCTACACTGCCAGTAAATGTAGTAATTCTAGGATTGTGAAACGTTTTATAGAGCAGTTAATTCACTGAAATCAAGAATGCTCTCATAAATTTTTTTCTATCATCAGGGAGTTAGTTTATCGACTGTTAATTATTAGTTCATAGATTTAGATAGCTTGTGAATCTATAATTAACAGTTATTATAACAGCTGAAATTGTGATTGTTATTTTGGTGCTTACCAAATAGTGAACTAGAAAAGCTTTGTGACTGAACCATTATTGATTTGGCCTATTGCTCTTTTTATTGCCAGTACAGCCAAAATAAACTCAGTTTTTGTGTCAACATGAACATGAGTGTGTAAAGCTGAACTGTTAACCTAGTTTATACTCGTTTTTGTTTGTGTGGGTGTTTTACCAGATATTTCTTGGTACATTCTGTGACAGTCACTCATTTCTGAACTGGATATTGTTTGGTCTGTGGGTTTTGCCTCCAGGAAGCATAGCCGCGGGAAGTAGGGGTGCTGCAGCACCCTCTGAAAAATCTGAATTTAACAAAAAATATTAACCCAAAAATATATAATACATTATTTCATTTTTTTTATCCACAAAAGTAGTGCACTGGGACTTTACTAGTTCTGTATTAGCAGACTGATATAGCCGTCTGTAGCTATGCCAGGAAGTGTAGGTGTAGTGTAGATAACCGACTCTGTAGGTGCAAGATAGCCTTGGCATTTCCATGTTGCAAGGTTCATCATCTGTTTACTGGCAGAGTAATCTCGGTTTATCTAGAGCATAGTTTGGTCAGATGCTCATAGTCTGTCCATGAGAGATTACTGCCAGAGGGCTGGGGGAAAGTAACTCTTATACATCATGGCTGGCCTTCACTCTAAGAACTGGAATATTCTGTTGTTGTAAAATAAAATAATGATTCCTCTAATGATAATGGTTCTCTCTCAATTCAATTTCAATTTCAATTTAAGGGCTTTATTGACATGGGAAATGTATTTTAACATTGCCAAAGCAAGTGAAGTAGGAAGTAAACAAAAGTTAAATAAACAATACAAATTAACAGTAAACATTACACTCCAAAGTTCCAAAAGAATAAAGACATTTCAAATGTCATATTATGTATATATACAGTGAGGGGAAAAAAGTAGTTGATCCCCTGCTGATTTTGTACGTTTGCCCACTGACAAAGAAATTATCAGTCTATAATTTTAATGGTAGGTTTATTTGAACAGTGAGAGACAGAATAACAACAACAAAAAATCCAGAAAAACGCATGTCAAAAATGTTATAAATTGATTTGCATTTTAATGAGGGAAATAAGTATTTGACCCCCTCTCAATCAGAAAGATTTCTGACTCCCAGGTGTCTTTTATACAGGTAACGAGCTGAGATTAGGAGCACACTCTTAAAGGGAGTGCTCCTAATCTCAGTTTGTTACCTGTATAAAAGACACCTGTGCACAGAAGCAATCAATCAATCAGATTCCAAACTCTCCACCATGGCCAAGACCAAAGAGCTCTCCAAGGATGTCAGGGACAATATTGTAGACCTACACAAGGCTGGAATGGGCTACAAGACCATCGCCAAGCAGCTTGGTGAGAAGGTGACAACAGTTGGTGCGATTATTCGCAAATGGAAGAAACACAAAATAACTGTCAATCTCCCTCGGCCTGGGGCTCCATTCAAGATCTCACCTCGTGGAGTTGCAATGATCAAGAGAACGGTGAGGAATCAGCCCAGAACTACACAGGAGGATCTTGTCAATGATCTCAAGGCAGCTGGGACCATAGTCACCAAGAAAACAATTGGTAACACACTACGCCGTGAAGGACTGAAATCCTGCAGCGCCCGCAAGGTCCCCCTGCTCAAGAAAGCACATATACAGGGCCGTCTGAAGTTTGCCAATGAACATCTGAATGATTCAGAGGAGAACTGGGTGAAAGTGTTGTGGTCAGATGAGACCAAAATCGAGCTCTTTGGCATCAACTCAACTCGCCGTGTTTGGAGGAGGAGGAATGCTGCCTATGACCCCAAGAACACCATCCCCACCGTCAAACATGGAGGTGGAAACATTATGCTTTGGGGATGTTTTTCTGCTAAGGGGACAGGACAACTTCACCGCATCAAAGGGATGATGGACGGGGCCATCCACGTCCCAAATCTTGGGTGAGAACCTCCTTCCCTCAGCCAGGGCATTGAAAATGGGTCGTGGATGGGTATTCCAGCATGACAATGACCCAAAACACACGGCCAAGGCAACAAAGGAGTGGCTCAAGAAGAAGCACATTAAGGTCCTGGAGTCTCCAGACCTTAATCCCATAGAAAATCTGTGGAGGGAGCTGAAGGTTTGAGTTGCCAAATGTCAGCCTCGAAACCTTAATGACTTGGAGAAGATCTGCAAAGAGGAGTGGAACAAAATCCCTCCTGAGATGTGTGCAAACCTGATGGCCAACTACAAGAAACTTCTGACCTCTGTGATTGCCAACAAGGGTTTTGCCACCAAGTACTAAGTCATGTTTTACAGAGGGGTCAAATACTTATTTCCCTCATTAAAATGCAAATCAATTCATAACATTTTTGACATGCGTTTTTCTGGATTTTGTTGTTGTTATTCTGTCTCTCACTGTTCAAATAAACCTACCATTAAAATTATAGACTGATCATGTCTTTGTCAGTGGGAAAACGTACAAAATCAGCAGGGGATCAAATACTTTTTTCCCTCACTGTACAGTGTTGTAACAATGAGCAAATAGTTCAAGTACAAATGGGAAAACAAATAAACATAAAGATGGGTTGTATTTACAATGGTGTTTCTTCACAAAATTGGGTTTGTTTTCAAATTCTTGGTGGACCTGTGTAATCTGAGGGAAATATGTGTCTCTAATATGGTCATACATTTGGCAGGAGGTTAGTAAGTGCAGCTCAGTTTCCACCTCATTTTGAAGGCAGTGTGCACATATCCTGTCTTCTCTTGAGAGCCAGGTCTGCCTACGGCAGCCTTTCTCAATAGCAAGTATATTCTCACTGAGTCTGTACATAGTCAAAGCTTTCCTTAAGTTTGGGTCAGTCACAGTGGTCAGGTATTCTGCCACTGTGTACTCTCTGTTTAGGGCCAAATAGCATTTTAGTTTGCTCTGTTTGTTAATTCTTTCCAATGTGTCAAGTAATTCAATTTTTGTTTTCTCATGATTCGGTTGGGTCTAATTGTGTTGTCCTCTCTCTCTCTGTCTCTCTCTCCCAGGTATGCTCTGTATTGTTGTCCAGCTGTCCTCATATCTGTGACCCAGGTAAAGTCATCAGCTTATCCCCCTAAACTAGATTGTAAAAGTGGGATGAAAGATTATACTTGTCTCACAGTGTTACAAGGTGAATTTACTTCATGCTTTCATCCAGCAAAATGACTTTCAACCATCTAGTGCAGGGATGGGCAACTTCGATTGGGGTGGGGGCCACAAAGAAACTCATCATGAGGTGCCACAGTTGTTTGTGGGTCTGCATACCCACATCCATACTCATTTTGCCATTGGGCGGAGAGAAAAAGTAGCAGTTTTACAGCTAATTCCCTGCAATTCTACACATTTTGCCATAGGGTGGATGCAGTTTTTAATATGATAACTGATAATCAATGGGCCCCACCCCGGTCGGTAATTCGACCATGCTTACTACAAGTTTAGATAGCTGGCCACTAGACTAACTTTTTTTTTTCAGACATGGGCTAATTGAGTGACTGCTGATGCACAACCAAATGTCGAAATTGTACCTTGTGTATTCTATTACTGAGTTCTCCCCACCCATCCCTGATCAGCCAGTTGCCCATCCCTGATCTAGTGATTGCTAATTAATTATACACTGTCAGAGACTGGCACTCTGGAGCCTGTGATGAAATGTCATGGCACAGGAAGTAGCTGAGCACATGCAGTATATCGTTTTCTGTGGAATGTGATATTGGTAGATAAGGATGCAGTCGATGACCTTTGTGATGACTAAACAGGCTTTCTGTCACATCGTTGGGAATAGATTTGGGGAGATGGCCTTTATTTGCCAGCCACAAATGTTGCTAGTTCCTGTTCTGACCGACTGACATGCAAATAAATGACCTTTAGAGATGACAGACACAGTCAGCTCTCTGTGTCCATGTGAAGGAGATCCTGCTGTCACACAAACAACATTTCCATCCACAGTTGTATGCAGCTAAAGTCATACATTATTTTAAAAAAGATTGATTGCTGTGATGGAAACAGGAAGTTTGGGTACATTTTTTAAAATGCTGACAGAAAATGTGTTCATCCGATATGGTCGGATCTTTTTGTGTCAATAAAAAATTATTATGTGAGAAATGTCGGTGGAAACGCCTTTATGCGCAAATATTGAAATAATACCCATCATATCGAAGTAAACTTGGATTCATGCGATGATATGGTGTGTGGTCCTCCCACTACGACTCTGGAAACCATGCAGTTTATTAGGCTACAGATGAAATAAATTATGATGAACTTTACAAGGTGGTGAAAGTGCACGGTGATCTTGATGCTCCTTTCCAATAAATATTGAGGGTCTTATTCTGGTGACATGATGATCGATGCTTGACTGCCGTTTGACAAATAAAAATCTTCTTGCTCTTAACCATAATAATCTCATCATGTAGACTAGCCTACAGTATCTGCGAGCTGTTGGCTAGAGTGCACGTGGAAAAACCAGATTAGGCACATTTGCTATTTAACGCAACAGTTTTTGTGACAAAACTATCGCTAGAGTTGAAAATGCGATGGAAACACATTGAACTTTAGATTTTAGTTCGGTACATGAAAACTTAACGAAGCGAAAAGGTACATTTTGTGTGCACTACGTCATCACGCACTGATTTTTATCCGCAACAAGTCCGTTTGATGGAAACACACCACTGGTGGAAAAATTGGCATATTTTCTCCACATTCAGAACAGTCTTTGAGGACTAATTTCTCTTCCATTCCTGACTCCTAACTTCTGTGAACCCATGGGACGTACTAAAGTGACTGTAAATGCACTGAAAGAGAAAAATAAGTCAGAGAGGGAACAAGTGTGTAATCAGGATGTTGAGACCTATGTGAAAACCTCCTGTCATGTATCTTTGCAGGCTTCTTCATTAACAAGTGTAAGTGTGTCTCTTGTCCCGATGGCAAGTACTTGTACATGCAGAACGGCCTTCCGAAGTGTGACCAGTGCACCGAAGCCTGCTCAGGTAACTTTTACAGTTAGGCATTATATTGTGTTCTTTCATTCCTCAACACTAAACGTCATACCCATAATTTATTATTTACCTCAAGGAAATCCAGTAGGTATATTGGTAACAATAGTTTAATATAAAATGCCATCATTATTTTACATTAGTTGAATAAAGGACAAACATATTGAGAGCAAATATCTCATAGATAGTTTGTGTGTCTTTGTTTGTGGGCAAAGTTGATCAGCACTTGACACAGGTGAAGGAATGCGGCCGGGACTCAAACCGTGAGTGCCACTGTGACAGTGGCTTTTTCTGTGCCAACACTGCCCAGTATACCTGCAGGAAGTGTAAGCCGTGCCCAGCCGGCACTTTCTCCATCAAACCAAACCTAACCATGTCCTGCAAACCCCACACAGAGTAAGTCCACAGCTATACAGCACTGGTGCTGAGCACTGTACTGATTCAGACATTGTCTGCCTGCCATAAAGACTTTACCTATGACGCTGTAGCTCCCTCTACTGGATGTATGTACACAAGGCCTACTTTTACAGTAAATTAAGTTATTATTATTACTACTAGGATCCAACACTGTACTTTCTCATTTAGATTAACCACCTCACAAGTTCTCTCCTGGCTTCTCTCCAGTTGTGACCATAAGGGAATGACCATGGAGACAGAGGGCACTGCCTCTCAGGATCGTGTGTGTAAACAGACCTCCCCTAACTCTCCTACAACCACTGCACTTCCAACTGTCCACAGCTCAAAGATAGGCTTTCATTCTTCTACCTCCAGTGGAGTCGGCACCACCCGAAGACCCCTCATCATAGCATTCCCATTTAGACTGGTGGGGTCTACATCTCCTGATGGTATGGCTCTTATGAGAGCTTTCTCTCACTTGAGTGAATCAAAGCATTTCCTGCTCTGTCCACTGGAGCACTTTAACATGCTTCACCAGTCCAGCACTAGAGGTTGCATTGTCCTGTGATGTTATCTTGCCATTTAATCACACTCATTCTCTGTTTTTCCAGCCTTTCCCTTAGCCACAATTGACACATCTGCAGACCCTTCACCAGCCTTACTCACCAGGTCTTCTCTGTCCCAAGCCCAGAGTGAGCCCTCTACCTCCCCCCCAACTGGGAAACAGGTCACTGAACACAGCTCCTCTGACCTCAACACAAAGCTCACCACCAGGAGAAACCCCAGCAAGGTGGACAGTAACACCTCACCTGCAGAGTCTGCCTCTGCACCTCCTCTTACCACAGAAGACAATGGTATGGTTCTCAGAAGACTAGAGTATCCCATCTCTCCATTTATACTAGATTATTCATTATTTCAGAAATACATTTGTAGTTAGTGTAGGCCCTAAAGCATCTGTAATATTCAGTAAAAGTAACATAACACTGACAGGTTCAGCTTCCTGCTCCTGACTCTCTACCTCTCCATAACACTGATACAGTAGTATTTTTTCTCTGCTCACCCCATCTCCCAGCCACAGATACTGGACCGAGCTCTCCCAATCTACCTTGGCAGCTGCTGATAGGTGGGCTACTAGGGGTTGTCCTGCTGCTGGTTGGTTACTTTGTGCATTGTAGGGGGAGGTCACTGGAGTCCATGCACAAGTGGAAAGGTGAGTGAGTAAAGTGGTTAGATAACACAAACACATTATGCAGTGATGCATCAGATTATATGCCACATTTCCCTTTCTATATAAGACACAGTAAATAAATACACTCACAATAATTACGAGGAGACAGTGAAACATTGTGTGTATACATGCATATAAAATATGCATTTTGATTTCTTGATTTATTTTATATTCCTTTAGATCCAATATTTCGTAAAAATGTGAGTACAGTACTAATTCTCTATTTGCATAAAGTATGTATCGAACTTCTGTCCATTGTTGCTAGAAGTATAAACGTTGACTTCTAGAAAGTCAAATGGGTCACTGTGTGAGAATGTGTCCATACCTTTAGGATGAGCAGATTTGCAAGGAACGTCTAAGAGGGAGCTATAATGCGTGGGAGAGCCATCCTTGTCCTGCTACCCTACAGACGGCTTCCTATGTACAGGCCCAGCCACCACAGGAGAGAAGCCCACACCTGGAGGCCCAGCATCTTCTGGGGAGGGAGACTGGGGGAAATCCTAGACAGGATGGTGCAGGGTTGCTACCTCCAGGGGGCATGCAGCAGGTCACAGTGGAACACTCTGGAGGAGAGAATATTAGCAACACAGTGGGTAGGTGTGGTGCATCGCTCTGCACTGGTACTGAAATTATTAAATTGCATGGATGTCATATTATTACACTGTATCTTATGTTTGCATGCTGTGCAGCCACATTTGGACAGACATACATTGGCTTGCGAAAGTATTCACCCCCCATGGCATTTTTCCTATTTTGTTGCCTTACAACTTTGAATTAAAATGGATTTTTTTGGGGGATTTATATCAGTTGATTTACACAACATGCCTACCACTTTGAAGATGCAAATTTTTTGGGGGTGAAACAAACAAGAAATAAGAAAAAATAACAGAAAACTGGAGCGTGCATAACTATTCACTCCCCCAAAGTCAATACTTTTTAGAACCACCTTTGCAGCAATTACAGCTGCAAGTCTCTTGGGGTATGTCTCTATAAGCTTGGCACATCTAGCCACTGGGATTTTTGCCCATTCTTCAAGGCAAATCTGCTCCAGCTCCTTCAAGTTGGATGGGTTCCGCTGGTGTACAGCAATCTTTAAGTCTTACCACAGATTCTCAATTGGATTGAGATCTGGGCTTTGACTAGGCCATTCCAAGACATGTAAATGTTTCCCCTTAAACCACTCAAGTGTTGCTTTAGCAGTATGCTTAGGTTCATTGTCCTGCTGGAAGGTGAACCTCCTTCCCAGTCTCAAATCTCTGGAAGACTGAAACAGGTTGCTCTGAAGAATTTCCCTGTATTTAGCGCCATCCATCATTCCTTCAATTCTGACAAGTTTCCCAGTCCCTGCCGATGGAAAAACATCCCCACAGCATGATGCTGCCACCACCATGCTTCACTGTGGGGATGGTGTTCTCGGGGTGATGAGAGGTGTTGGGTTTGCGCCAGACATAGCATTTTCCTTGATCGCCAAAAAGCTCAATTTTAGTCTCATATGACCAGAGTACCTTCTTCCATATGTTTGGGGAGTCTCCCACGCCTCCTGTTTGGGGAGGTGAACACCAAACGTGTTTGCTTATCTCTTTCTTTAAGCAATGTATTTTTTCTGGCCACTCTTCCATAAAGCCCAGCTCTGTGGAGTGTACGGCTTAAAGTGGTCCTATGGACAGATACTCCAATCTCCGCTGTGGAGCTTTGCAGCTCCTTCAGGGTTATCTTTGGTCTCTTTGTTGCCTCTCTGATTAATGCCCATCTTGCCTGGTCCGTGAGTTTTGGTGGGCGACCCTCTCTTGGCAGGTTTGTAGTGGTGCAATATTCTTTCAATTTTTTTATAATGGATTTAATGGTGCTCCGTGGGATGTTCAAAGTTTCTGATATGTTTTTATAACCCAACCCTGATCTGTACTTCTCCACAACTTTGTCCCTGACCTGTTTGGAGAGCTCCTTGGTCTTCATGGTGCCGCTTGCTTGGTGGTGTTGCAGACTCTGGGGCCTTTCAGAACAGGTGTATATATACTGAGATCATGTGACACTTAGATTGCACACAGGTGGACTTTATTTAACTAATTATGTGACTTCTGAAGGTAATTGGTTGCACCAGATCTTATTTAGGGGCTTCATAGCAAAGGGGGTGAATACACATGCACAAACCACTTTTCCGTTGTTGTTTTTTTAAACAAGTAATTTTTTTCATTTCTCTTCACCAATTTTGACTATTTTTGTATGTCCATTACATGAAATCCAAATAAAAAATCAATTTAAATGACAGGTTGTAATGCAACAAAATAGGAAAAACGCCAAGGGGGATGAATCGTTTTGCAAGTACCAGTTAAATGTTTGGACACACCTACTCATTCCAGGGTTTTTCTTTATTTTTTAAAACTATTTTCTACATTGTAGAATATTGGGAAGACATCAAAACTATGAAATAACACATATGGAATCATGTAGTAACCAAAAAAGTCTTAAACAAACTAAAATATATTTTATATTTTAGATACTTCAAAGCAGCCACTCTTTGCCTTGATGACAGCTTTGCATACTCTTGGCATTCTCTCAACCAGCTTCATGAGGTAGTCACCTGGAATGCATTTCAATTAACAGGTGTGCCTTGTTCAAAGTTAATTTGTGAAATGTCTTTCCTTCTTAATGCGTTTGAGTCAATCAGTGTTGTGACAAGGTAGGGGTGGTATACAGAAGATAGCCCTGTTTGGTAAAAGACCAAGTTCATATTATGGCAAGAACAGCTCAAATAAGCAAAGAGAAACAACAGTCCATCATTACCTTAAGACATGAAGGTTAGTCAATGCCGAAAATGTCATGAACTTTTAAAGTTTCTTCAAGTGCAGTCGCAAAAACCATCACATCAAGCGCTATGATGAAACTGGCTCTGATGAGGACCGCCACAGGAAAGGAAGACCCAGAGTTACCTCTGCTGCAGAGGATAAGTTCATTAGAGTTACCAGCCCCAGAAATTGCAGCCCAAATAAATGCTTCACAGAGTTCAAGTAAAAGACACATCTCAACATTAACTGTTCAGACGATACTGTGTGAATCAGGCCTTCATGGTCGAATTGCTGCAAAGAAACCACTACTAAAGGACAGCAATAAGAAGAAGAGACTTGCTTGGGCCAAGAAACACGAGCAATGGACATTAGACTGGTGGAAATATGTCCTTTGGTCTGATGAGTCCAAATTTGAGATTTTTGGTTCCAACCGCTGTGTCTTTGTGAGACGCAGAGTAGGTGAACGGATGATGTCCGCATGTGTGGTTCCCATCGTGAAGCATGGAGGAGGAGGTGTGGGGTTGCTTTTCTGGTGACACTGTCTGTGATTTATTTAGAATTCAAGGCACACTTAACCAGCATGGCTACCACAGCATTCTGCAGCGATATGCCATTGCATTTGGTTTGCGCTTAGTGGGACTATCATTTGTTTTTCAACAGGACAATGACCCAAAACACACCTCCAGGCAGTGTAAGGGCTATTTGACCAAGGAGAGTGATGGAGTGCTGCATCAGATGACCTGGCCTCCACAATTACCCGACCTCAACCCAATTAAGATGGTTTGGGATGAGTCGTTCCGCAGAGTGAAGGAAAAGCAGCCAACAAGTGCTCAGCATATGTGGGAACTCCTTCAAGACTGTTGGAAAAGCATTCCTCATGAAGCTGTTTGAGAGAATGCCAAGAGTGTGCAAAGCTGTGATCAAGGCAAAGGGTGGCTACTTTGAAGAATCTCAAATATAAAATATATTTAGATTTGTTTAACACTTTTTTGGTTACTAAATGATTCCATATGTGTTATTTCATAGTTTTGATGTCTTCACTATTATTCTACAATGTAGAAAATGGTAAAAATAAAGAAAAACCCTGGAATGAGTAGGTGTGTCCAAACTTTTGACTGTTACTGTATTTCTGCTACCGTGTCCGAGAACTAGGGGCATAGAGGTCCGGAAAAACTCAGGTCTGGAAAAATGTTTGTGACTCAATGTTCTTCGCAAGGAAGTTTGTTTAATCTCACTTGCGTCCGAGTTCAAATTTCCCTTTCCAGTTGTTTTGTTTGGCTGCGAGTTGAGACACACTTCTAGTTTTAACTTCCTGTTAAAGTATACCTGCCAAGACACAGTAGCACCACTGCAGTGCTGCAGTGTATAAAACAGGGTCAGTGGTTAATTTAGTGAGGATACACAGGAAACCACAACCAACACACAGAAATACAATCATGTATAGACCCTTTTCCAGTACAAGAAACACTGACGTCACATACAGATGCGCGCGACTCTTGGCGGCAGTAAGAAAGCCATCACCATCTGCGCCCATTCAACATAGCCTACATTTACATTTGTGTTACTTCAAACAAAATAACTTTTTTGGGGTTCTCATACCCTTCAAATTATGTTTGGATTCTTGCATGAACAGTCGCTAAGATTATATTTGGTTGTGATCTTTGCAATATAACTATTTTGGATGCAGCAGTTTTTAGCTAGAATGCTAACGCTCATTGATATAGGCTGTAGCAAAAGCTAGCCAAAGAGCCATTTTAGTGGTTGAAGTTAAGTATAATGCAGTTGATTTGCGATGATGACACAACATTATATTAAGCAGGATATTCATAAGAGCCTTAAAATCCAATTATAATCCAAAAGTAGTGTGAATTGCACTAATAAACAATATGTACATGAAGCCTTTTTTTTGCTGGCATTCTATAACTCCCCCTTGTTCTGCCACCAACCTGCGCGCATTGCTCTCGTGCAGCAATGTTTGTAAACACAGAAATGGGTCTATATGCTGCTGAGTAAGGCCAGCTTTTCACTTCCTCTCTGTACATTTATTACATTACTAATTCCACCAGGTTTTATATCAGTATTTACTGTGCATAATAGATAGGAATTTGTGTGTCACCTGTTTCAATAGTTTAATCTAATAATGTTTGTGCTTGTTGGTGTTTGATTCAGGGTCCATATACATCTACTCTCCGGGGACGGTTGTCCTGGGATACAACAAGTCAGAGAGGAAGGTGGATCAAGTGGAGAGTGGAGTAAAGGGCTGTCCCCTCACCAGCACACCCCAGCAGGAGTCCTCCTGCCCCCTCCCTGGAGGCCACGCTCTGGGGCCAGAGAGAATGAATATACAGGAGGAGACTTGCAAAGAGCTGAGCTACCCCATCCCAGCCACCAGCAATTGAGAACTAGAGAAAATAGGAAATTGAGGATTAACTATGGAAAAAGCCTGAGGAGGAGCAAGTTAATTAAATATCAAATACCATCTCTAGGGGAAGAGTACAGATAGATTATTATTTGCTATTGTAAAGACTGTTAGATTGGATGGCTTCCTTCTGTACAAGGATAGCCAAAGCCACTGGGGTCCTTCATGGGTCTTCTATTATGAAAGAGTGACAGCTTTGTTCCAACTGTATGTAATAGTCTTAGCACGGTTTCAAATTCACTGTAAGTCACTGTTGTGACAGCAGTGCTGGGACAGTCTGTGAGAGCAATGCATGGTCTGTCTGATATAGGATGTCGACACTTTGAGTCGGAGTTTCCCATGATTGGGTGCATGTACACAATAGCGGCAGATAGTGTGAGAGCCGCCCTCAGCTTTCTGCTCAAATTATACTACGTGTATCAACCACACAAAAACAGCAAAGACAAGCAATTCATATGACTTCACACCACAGAAACAGCAAAGACAGGCAATTAATATGAGGTGTGAAGTAACGTATATAACCATGATACAAGTAGGGGTTGGGGTGTGAAGAGCTTTGTAAAGTAATACAGGGACTGTCTGGGCAATTTAAACTCAAACATAACCTTTGTTCTGTGAATTTGTGATCAAGACATTGCTATGTACAGTAGCCTACAGTACATGTACGATCTACAGAATGAAGACAGAAGAACGATGATTTGATAAGACAATAGCAATCTGTTCCAGTCTATTCCTTGATAGAAATGTACAGAAATGAACCAACTATTTCAAGTCATCTCTTTATGGTGAAACCACTTATGTAGATGACTATGACTATGTGCAGCCAATCACTGTCTGGTAATCATGCAGACTGTAATGAACAAATGTCATATTTTGTGTGTTTGACAAAATAATGTGCTGTAGGCTATGCCATAGCATGAGCTGTTTTATTAACCCTAAAAGCACCAACAGGGGTAAAAAACGGCCTAATTTCGAAATGTTTATTTTTAATCCTTATGAATCTTTTTTACTTTGTCAAGCAACTATTTACCGACAAAACGCACCATTTACGATGATTTCTGTGTAAGTATGGAGGAATAAAAAATTGTATTTTGTATTGTAGTGGTGCTGAAAATGTTGGCTCAACATTTTGTGATAAACACACCAAATTTGACACAGAGGTAGATGTATGTACCCTGAAAATATATAGATATGGAGCCCCACAGATTTGGCCCCTGGGGGGCGTGGCAGCCACTATAACTTATACATAACTAAAATGTTTAGATTTAGATTTAGATTACAGTCAATGGCTCTATACCAAGTTGAGAGTCTCATCTTTCAGGCGCAATTGGAACTGAGTTTATACACTCCTAGAAAAAATGGTTCCAAAAGGGTTTTTCAGCTGTTCCCATAGGAGAACCCTTTTTGGTTCCATGTCGAACCCTTTCTAGAAAGGCATTTTACCTGGATCCAAAAACGGTTCTTCAAAGGGTTCTCATATGGGGACAGCCAAATAACTTTTTTAGGTTCTAGATAGCACCTTTTTTTCTAACAGTGTAGCCCATCGCATTCCAAAGTTAAAGCTAAAAGTCTGATGGCTCCAGTGCCAATATCGCCAATTTCTCAGCCTCTGAGTATCACAGAAACACAACACTTTGAATGAACAGAAAAATGTTAATGACAAGTTGCTATGGATGAAATTGATCAAAACATGGAAAAACATATATTTTAAAACATAACATTTGACTATAAATGTGTACAGTTTTTAAATATATGTTTATTGTGTTACAAAAGGTTAATGAAAGAAAAAGTGTAACTGCTTGACATTTGGGTACATTGATGATTTGAGGAAATTGTATTCAAAGGTTGCTGCAGTACAAAGACGCCCTCAGTTTTTCTCACCCAGTCAGCATTTCAAGGAAACGTGCACTTTTCTTCCGGGCTGTAATTCGAGCTTTCTTCTGTAGGCTACCTATACGGTTTCAGTATGGACTTTTTCTGATGATCTTAAAGGGTCAATAATAGTTCAATCAATCATGATACTAAGGACTGTACGTGGCATTCTTACAGTAAGGATTCTTCTAGCGATCATGGTGAAGCCTGTTGAGAACACGGTAATTGTCCTGCGGATTTGAATATTGAGTGGCGCGACCATGACAACGAGAAATGGGTGCAGCCTGACTAATGTTTAGCTAAATGGGATACTCTTTGCAGTGTTGTATGATCATCAGTCTAATCATTAATTGTTAACTTTTATCTAGGTCAAGGAATTGTGTGTGTGCGAGAGAATGTTGTGTTGTCTTGGATTTTTCAACTTAATTTGTCAAGGTATTGTGACGTAGAATCTAGGTCTAAAATACATAGGATTTGAAAAAAAGTCATCAACAAAAACTTGTTTTGACGGTGAAGTTTCAACTACAGGATTATGTAATAATTGTAACCAATTTTCAACATAGACAAACCTTGTATAAAATATGTTGAATTTGTACATTTGAAACAACGTCACTGACTACTACCAATGTCCTATCATGAGAATAATTATTGAGAGATCTCTTAATAACTAAATATATTCACTGTTGCTATCGAAGTCATTCCAACGGGTTGGTTTAACAGAACAAATGAAATGTAACCACACTTTATGTCATATCATTAATGATACTATTTAGGCCTATATAGCATTTGCAAAGTCATAAACATTGTTCTTGTCTATTAATGTTCTGTATTATGTCATGTTTCGTGTTTTGTGTGGACACCAGGAAGAGTAGCTGCTGCTTTCGCAACTGCTAATGGGGTTCCTAATAAAATACAAAACAAACAAAAAACCCAGGGTTAAACTAAAAATAGACACTACATGTAGGCCTAGGGTTTCAAGCTTTGGTTGATTTCAAATGTAATCTTCAAGTTTATCATTAATTTGTTGAATTCACATCTCCCTCTCAACCAAAAATCCAAGTTAAAGAATAGGACTAAATCAAACTTTATTTAAAGTGCATTTAAAGTTTGATTTAGGTTAGATTTAGTCCTATTCTTTAACTTTAGATTTTTGGTTGAGATGGAGATCCAACATATAAATTATTAATTTGTAGACAAATTAGATATTGAATTGTGTTTGATTGTCAACACAACCAGATGTACAGTGGGGAAAAAAAGTATTTAGTCAGCCACCAATTGTGCAAGTTCTCCCACTTAAAAATATGAGAGAGGCCTGTAATTTTCATCATAGGTACACGTCAACTATGACAGACAAATTGAGGAAAAAAAATCCAGAAAATCACATCGTAGGATTTTTAATGAATTTATTTGCAAATTATGGTGGAAAATAAGTATTTGGTCACCTACAAACAAGTAAGATTTCTGGCTCTCACAGACCTGTCACTTCTTCTTTAAGAGGCTCCTCTGTCCTCCACTCGTTACCTGTATTAATGGCACCTGTTTGAACTTGTTATCAGTATAAAAGACACCTGTCCACAACCTCAAACAGTCACACTCCAAACTCCACTATGGCCAAGACCAAAGAGCTGTCAAAGGACACCAGAAACAAAATTGTAGACCTGCACCAGGCTGGGAAGACTGAATCTGCAATAGGTAAGCAGCTTGGTTTGAAGAAATCAACTGTGGGAGCAATTATTAGGAAATGGAAGACATACAAGACCACTGATAATCTCCCTCGATCTGGGGCTCCACGCAAGATCTCACCCCGTGGGGTCAAAATGATCACAAGAATCCCAGAACCACACGGGGGGACCTAGTGAATGACCTGCAGAGAGCTGGGACCAAAGTAACAAAGCCTACCATCAGTAACACACTACGCCGCCAGGGACTCAAATCCTGCAGTGCCAGACGTGTCCCCCTGCTTAAGCCAGTACATGTCCAGGCCCGTCTGAAGTTTGCTAGAGTGCATTTGGATGATCCAGAAGAGGATTGGGAGAATGTCATATGGTCAGATGAAACCAAAATATAACTTTTTGGTAAAAACTGAACGTGTCGTGTTTGGAGGACAAAGAATGCTGAGTTGCATCCAAAGAACACCATACCTACTGTGAAGCATGGGGGTGGAAACATCATGCTTTGGGGCTGTTTTTCTGCAAAGGGACCAGGACGACTGATCCGTGTAAAGGAAAGAATGAATGGGGCCATGTATCGTGAGATTTTGAGTGAAAACCTCCTTCCATCAGCAAGGGCATTGAAGATGAAACGTGGCTGGGTCTTTCAGCATGACAATGATCCCAAACACACCGCCCGGGCAACGAAGGAGTGGCTTCGTAAGAAGCATTTCAAGGTCCTGGAGTGGCCTAGCCAGTCTCCAGATCTCAACCCCATAGAAAATCTTTGGAGGGAGTTGAAAGTCCGTGTTGCCCAGCGACTTACAGAAAACGTTTGACCTGTGTCATTGCCATCAAAGGGTATATAACAAAGTATTGAGAAACTTTTGTTATTGACCAAATACTTATTTTCCACCATAATTTGCAAATAAATTCATAAAAAATCCTAAAATGTGATTTTCTGGATTTTTTTCTTCTCATTTTGTCTGTCATAGTTGACGTGTACCTATGATGAAAATTACAGGCCTCTCTCATCTTTTGAAGTGGGAGAACTTGCACAATTGGTGGCTGACTAAATACTTTTTTCCCCACTGTATCTTCTGCTTGGATAGTTCAATCTGTGCCACTGACTTAATCTGGCTTTAATTACAGTTTGTCTACAAAGTGAGAGGCCTTGTCCCGTGCAGCTCAGTTTGTAGAGCATGGCGTTTGCAACGCCAGGGTTGTGGGTTCGATTCCAACGGGGGGCCAGTATGAAAATAAAATAAAATGTATGCACTCACTAACTGTAAGTCGCTCTGGATAAGAGCGTCTGCTAAATGACAAAAAAATAAAAAATGTTTAAAAAAATTATTTTTATTTTATTTCACCTTTATTTAACCAGGTAAACCAGTTGAGAACAAGTTCTCATTTACAACTGCGACCTGGCCAAGATAAAGCAAAGCAGTGCGATTAAAAACAACAACACAGAGTTACATATGGGGTAAAACAAACAAAGTCAAAAATACAACAGAAATGCATATAATATACAGTGTGCAAATTTAGCAAGTTATGGAGGTAAGGCAATAAAATAGGCTATAGTGCAAAATAATTACAATTTAGTATTAACACTGGAATGATGTGCAAGAGATGATGTGCAAATAGAGATACTGGGGTACAAATGAGCAAAATAAATAACAATATAGGGATGAGGTAGTTGGGCGGGCTAATTTCAGATGGGCTGTGTACAGGTGCAGTGATCGGTAAGGTGCTCTGACAACTGATGCTTAAAGTTAGTGAGGGAGATAAGTGTCTCCAGCTTCAGAGATTTTTGCAATTTGTTCCAGTCATTGGCAGCAGAGAACTGGAAGGAATTGCGGCCAAAGGAGGTGTTGGCTTTGGGGATGACCAGTGAGATATACCCGCTGGAGCGCAGACTACGGGTGGGTGTTGCTATGGTGACCAATGAGCTAAGATAAGGCGGGGATTTGCCTAGCAGTGATTTATAGATGGCCTGGAGCCAGTGGGTTTGGCGACGAATATGTAGTGAGGACCAGCCAACAAGAGCGTACAGGTCACAGTGGTGGGTATTATATGGGGCTTTGGAGACAAAACGGATGGCACTGTGATAGACAACATCCAATTTGCTGAGTAGAGTGTTGGAGGCTATTTTGTAAATGACATCGCCGAAGTCAAGGATCGGTAGGATAGTCAGTTTTACGAGGGCATGTTTGGCAGCATGAGTGAAGGAGGCTTTGTTGCGAAATAGGAAACCGATTCTAGATTTAACTTTGGATTGGAGATTTTTAATGTGAGTCTGGAAGGAGAGTTTACAGTCTAACCAGACACCTAGATATTTGTAGTTGTCCACATACTCTAGGTCAGACCCGTCTAGAGTAGTGATTCTAGTCGGGTGGGCGGGTGCAAGCAGCGTTCGGTTGAAGAGCATGCATTTAGTTTTACTAGTGTTTAAGAGCAGTTGGAGGCTACTGAAGGAGTGTTGTATGGAATTGAAGCTCGTTTGGAGGTTTGTTAACACAGTGTCCAATGAAGGGCCAGATGTATACAAAATGGTGTCGTCTGCGTAGAGGTGGATCTGAGAGTCACCAGCAGCAAGAGCGACGTCATTGATATACACAGAGAAAAGAGTTGGCCCAAGAATTGAACCCTGTGGCACCCCAATAGAGACTGCCATAGGTCCAGACAACAGGCCCTCCGATTTGACACATTGAACTCTATCTGAGAAGTAGTTGGTGAACCAGGCGAGGCAGTCATTTGAGAAACCAAGGCTATTTAGTCTGCCAATAAGAATGCGGTGGTTGACAGAGTCGAAAGCCTTGGCCAGGTCAATGAAAACGGCTGCACAGTACTGTCTATTATCGATCGCGGTTATAATATCGTTTAGGACCTTGAGCGTGGCTGAAGTGCACCCATGACCAGCTCGGAAACCGGATTGCATAGCGGAGAAGGTACGGTGGGATTCGAAATGGTCGGTGATCTGTTTGTTGACTTGGCTTTCAAAAACTTTTGAAAGGCAGGGCAGGATGGATATGGGTCTGTAACAGTTTGGATCTAGAGTGTCACCCCCTTTGAAGAGGGGGATGACCGCAGCAGCTTTCCAATCTCTGGGGATCTCAGACGTTACGAAAGAGAGGTTGAACAGGCTAGTAATAGGGGTTGCGACAATTTCGGCGGCTAGTTTTAGAAAGAAAGGGTCCAGATTGTCTAGCCCAGATGATTTGTAGGGGTCCAGATTTTGCAGCTCTTTTAGAACATCAGCTGTCTGGATTTGTGTGAAGGAGAAGCGGGGCGGGCATGGGCAAGTTGCAGCGGAGGGTGCAGAGCTGGTGGCCAGGGTAGTGGTAGCCAGGTGGAAAGCATTGCCAGCCGTAGCAAAATGCTTGTTGAAATTCTCGATTATTGTAGATTTATCGGTGGTGATAGTGTTTCCTAGCCTCAGTGCAGTGGACAGCTGGGAGGAAGTGCTCTTATTTTCCATGGACTTTACAGTGTCCCAAAACTTTTTGGAGTTAGTGCTACAGGATGCAAATTTCTGTTTGAAAAAGTTAGCCTTTGCTTTAATAACTGCTTGTGTATATTGGTTCCTAACTTCCCTGAAAAGTTGCATATCGCGGGGGCTATTTGATGCTAATGCAGTACGCCACAGGATGTTTTTGTGCTGGTCAAGGGCAGTCAAGTCTGAGGAGAACCAGGGGCTATATCTGTTCTTAGTTCTGTATTTTTTGAATGGGGCATGTCTATTTAAGATTGAGAGGAAATTAGGTTGTGCTATTAGAGGAAGCACAGTGATAACACATTTAGATGACAACTAAACCACAAATCGGACATTGTTTTTCCATTGGAATTTGGTTGTGCTTTTAGATGTTTGAAAGCATAGTGATAACACATTGGGAATTCAACAAACTTTTGCCTGTCTTTTTGAGTGGGTGAATAAAGGTTGAAATCTCATTGATCAACGTCTCAACCCAATATTACCCAAATGTCCAAGGTTGAAATGACGTGGTGTGCCCAGTGGGTCGTTTCTTATTAGTGGGGCACCAGGACAGGGGGTTGAATAAAATATGTCAACCTGTCACAAGAAGAATCAAGATACTTCTGAAAGCATACATAAGACAATGGCATGCTATATAAAGCATGGTAAAGGGGCTAAGCACCAAATCTGGCATAGCACCAGATGTAATGATCTTGGTTTCGGGATGACATGATCTCAAATTGGATAACCTATGGTCTGTATAGTATGCTTGCAGCTTTGATATTTAGTTTTTTCAGTAATGGATTATTTGTTTGTTTGGAAAAAATCTATTGCACCGAGCACCTAGGTGCAAAAGCATTTAATTAATTACTAATTTCACCATCAAAAGAAACACTGATGTTTTTGTAAAGCTCAATATTTCATTTTCAGTCTTAATTCGAGTGTTCCACAAAACCAAACTCTTGATTCAGTTTTCTGATTTGATATGTGTTTGTTTTGGATGGCTGCCATAAATGAAAAGGAAATGCCTGTTAGGGTCATTCTGTCCATTGTACAAAAGACTGCAAGAGAGGATGATAGTGAGAGGCTTTGGCAGCGGTGTATCTTTGTCATTCAGACCACATACCCAGTCCTTGGCAACTTATTGGAAATCTCTCCGATCTCGTCAACCACTTCCTGTCAAACACGAGACACTGGAGATAGACAGATTGAGGATTTTAAATTTGTTTTACTGTCTGTACATTGTGTCTTGTGTATGAAAAAAAATGTATGCACTCACTAACTGTAAGTTGCTCTGGATAAGAGCGTCTGCTAAATGACAAAAATGTAAATGTACTGGCAATCAATGACTATACCACAGAGGTGTCAGTGTATATTCCTCAGTTCCCAACAGTCTTCTTTTTTGCTGACACAATACCCAACCCTCAGGTTGTACACTCTTAGAAAAAAAGGTGCTATCTAGAACCTAAAACAGTTCTTCGGCTGCCCCCATAGAAGAACCCTTCTTGGTTTCAGGTAGAACCCTTTTGGGTTCCATGTAAAAACCTTTCCACAGAGGGTTCTACATGGAACCAAAAAGGGTTTTCCTATGGGGACAGCCAAAGAACCCTTTTGGAACCCTTTTTTCTAAGAGTGTACTAGAAGTTTAAATAGAAGGCTCTTGTTGGGCCATGTTACTCATCACTCCTCCTCCTGATCAGGTGCACTTCATGGTCTCCTTGTCCCTACAGTTGTACACTCAGCCATACACACCAGACTCTGACGGAACCTGCCGCAACAAAACAGCTGAATACTATAACACAGATGTAAACCTGTGCTGCAGCAAGTGTACTTCTGGTAAGGTGTAATCCTAAACACGAATGGAACGGAGAGGAGAGGACATCCTTAGAATCTTAGCACTAAATATGACCGCCTCAAACATTACAATACTTTTACAGCACTCTGTAGGTTCTGGAAAATGGACATGTACTGAGATGATTACTGTAAATTATACATTTATGCCATTACAGGGACACGGCGGAAAGTTGAATGCAGCTCTACCTCAGACACGGCGTGTGAACCATGTCCTAGTGGCCAGTACAGCGGGACCTTTAATTACTTCCCAAAATGCTTCAGATGCCCCAAGTGTTTAGCAGGTGGGTGGGTTATATTATTTTACTTTTTTTTTGTTGTTGTCATTTTAGCAGACGCTCTCATCCAGAGCGACTTACAGTTAGTGAGTGCATACATTTTCATACATTATTGCAGTAGATGCTTGGTCATGTTATTATTACAGTAACGCAGCTACGTTGATACATGTGTAGTCTTTAATGAGCATTTTATTTCTTTATGTGTGAAGACAAAGGCCTGCAGTATGTCCAGAAGTGCTCCAGAACCACCAAGACCCAGTGTGCGTGCAAGACTGGGATGTACTGCGTACTGGACCAACACCCGGAATGTCAGGAGTGTGCCAGTTATACACGCTGCAAGCCTGGCCACGGGGTCTCTGTAGAAGGTACTACAGCTGGACAGGAAGCCAGTAGGACACTATTTCTAACAAATTCAACATGTTTCTGTCCTCATCAAATATTATATTGAAAGTTTGAATGTAACTGTTCACTGTAAGAGTATGAGTAAATATGTTTGTGGGTTGTGGTGTATGTTTCAGGGACAGCAGAGTCAGATGTGCAATGTGCACCATGCCCCAATGGAACCTTCTCTGACCAGCACTCCTACACCCAGATCTGCCAGCACCACACAGAGTGAGTGACTCACACATTCATGCATGCACAAACGCATGCAAGCACGCACACACACACACAGACACGCACGCACACACACACAGCAATTACAGTGAGGGAAAAAAGTATTTGATCCCCTGCTGATTTTGTATGTTTGCCCACTGACAAAGACATGATCAGTCTATAATTTTAATGGTAGGTTTATTTGAACAGTGAGAGACAGAATAACAACAAAAAAATCCAGAAAAACGCATGTCAAAAATGTTATAAATTGATTTGCATTTTAATGAGGGAAATAAGTATTTGACCCCTCTGCAAAACATGACTTAGTACTTGGTGGTAAAACCCTTGTTGGCAATCACAGAGGTCAGACGTTTCTTGTAGATGGCCACCAGGTTTGCACACATCTCAGGAGGGATTTTGTCCCACTCCTCTTTGCAGATCTTCTCCAAGTCATTAAGGTTTCGAGGTTGACGTTTGGCAACTCGAACCTTCAGCTCCCTCCACAGATTTTCTATGGGATTAAGGTCTGGAGACTGGCTAGGCCACTCCAGAACCTTAATGTGCTTCTTCTTGAGCCACTCCTTTGTTGCCTTGGCCGTGTGTTTTGGGTCATTGTCATGCTGGAATACCCATCCACGACCTATTGTCAATGCCCTGGCTGAGGGAAGGAGGTTCTCACCCAAGATTTGACGGTACATGGCCCCGTCCATCGTCCCTTTGATGCGGTGAAGTTGTCCTGTTTTCTTAGCAGAAAAACACCCCCAAAGCATAATGTTTCCACCTCCATGTTTGACGGTGGGGATGGTGTTCTTGAGGTCATAGGCAGCATTCCTCCTCCTCCAAACACGGCGAGTTGAGATGATGCCAAAGAGCTTGATTTTGGTCTCATCTGACCACAACACTTTCACACAGTTCTCCTCTGAATCATTCAGATGTTCATTGGCAAACTTCAGACGGGCCTGTATATGTGCTTTCTTGAGCAGGGGGACCTTGTGGGCGCTGCAGGATTTCAGTCCTTCACGGCGTAGTGTGTTACCAATTGTTTTCTTGGTGACTATGGTCCCAGCTGCCTTGAGATCATTGACAATATCCTCCTGTGTAGTTCTGGGCTGATTCCTCAACGTTATCATGATCATTGCAACTCCACGAGGTCAGATCTTGCATGGAGCCCCAGGCCGAGGGAGATTGACAGTTATTTTGTGTTTCTTCCATTTGCGAATAATCGCACCAACTGTTGTCACCTTCTCACCAAGCTGCTTGGCGATGGTCTTGTAGCCCATTCCAGCCTTGTGTAGGTCTACAATCTTGTCCCTGACATCCTTGGAGAGCTCTTTGGTCTTGGCCATGGTGGAGTGTTTTGGAATCTGATTGATTGATTGCTTCTGTGGACAGGTGTCTTTTATACAGGTAACAAGCTGAGATTAGGAGCACTCCCTTTAAGAGTGTGCTCCTAATCTCAGCTCGTTACCTGTATAAAAGACACCTGGGAGCCAGAAATCTTTCTGATTGAGAGGGGGTCAAATATTTATTTCCCTCATTAAAATGCAAATCAATTTATAACATTTTTGACATGTGTTTTTCTGGATTTCTTTGTTGTTATTCTGTCTCTCACTGTTCAAATAAACCTACCATTAAAATTATAGACTGATCATTTCTTTGTCAGTGGGCAAACGTACAAAATCAGCAGGGGATCAAATACTTTTTTCCCTCACTGTATTTGGACTGTCTGTATTGGTGTTAACAATGGGACTGTGACACTGTCTCCTCAGTTGTGTGTGTCAGGGGAGGGACGTACTGACTTACGGTAACGCCACCTCAGATGCGGTGTGTGGACCGAAGGTAAGTGGACCACTGGTCTGCATCTTCCAAACCACCACACCTCCCAGCCCACCGACCACAATGCCACCCTCTGGTACAGGGCATACCACACCAAGTCTACAGAGCATGCATATGTCTACACTACCAACCAACCTAGGCTCAAAGCTGACATCTAGTCCCTCTGAGCCACTGGCCATCGCTCCAACAGATGAAAAACCACCAGGCTTTGACCTTGGGATAGGTAAATACAGGCAGCTATATAGTCCATGTGTCAGAGACCACTCTCATGATTTTAACATTTGTCCCCCGCCATCGCTCTTATACTGACACCGCTTTGTTGTACTCCCGCTCCTGTATCTATCAGTTGCAGGTGCTATCGGAGGTGTTATGTTCCTGCTGCTGATCATAGGCACTATCATTTGCAAGAAAGGTAAAGCTTTAGAGTTAAACACTTGATTGTAATTGATTGCAAACATGACTATGAATATGACAAAATTTTACTATGTTCTCTTACAGCCTTCACTAAGTCCATACGTGTATCTTCTACAGAAGATATAAATGGAAATTCTGAGAAGGAGGCCATTAAAGTGAGTTTTTTTTGCCATTTAACCTTAAAGTATGTTGGAGGCAAGAACATTTCAACAGCTTCAACTCAAATATATTACATCTGTCTGTCTGTCTGTCTGTCTGTCTGTATGCCTGTCTGTCTGTCTGTCTGTCTAATCTATTTCTCTCAGTTTGATTGTGACAGACCAATGGTTCTTCAGAACAGATCATTCAACACCACATATCAGGAACAGCGGTGTCTGCTGGGAAAAGGAGACTGCAGTAATGTCAGTCAGGCAGAGACCCAGCAGGAAGCTAGTAGGACCTGCTCAGGGTCAGGGTGCTTCAACAGCTTGGAGGGCCTGCCAATAGGCCCAGCCCAGTCCACCCTTCCACAGCCCAGCATCCAGGCCAGCACCCCCCAGCCCAGCCCCCAATCCACCAGCTCTCTGGCATCTATCCCCCTAGTTAATGTCAACATCACTGTTACCTACCCTGTGAACATAGGAAATGGGTTATGCTCCACACCTACCAGCACCCACATAGACTTACCACAAGCTGACCCCGTGGCCCATTTATCAAGGGAGGAGGAGGTGTATGTGAACATGCCACAGCAAGAGGGCAGCAAAGAGGCACGTACAGCAGTACAGGAGATTGGAAATGATGTATGAGGACTGGAGGCATATATGGGAGTATAAGATAATATATTGTGTTTTAGTGATGTTTTTTTCACTGTGACTGTTGTCTCTGTTGTTATATGATTGCTACAAGAAGTACTGGTGCTGACTTTGTGTTGGTGGAGAGAGACAGAATGACTCAGGCAGGATTTCCCAAACTCGGTCCTGGGACCTCCCCTGGGTGCACGTTTAGTTTTTTGCCCTAGCACTACACAGCTGACTCAAATAACCAACTCATCATCAAACTTTGATTATTTGAATCAGCTGTGTAGTGCTAGGGTAAAAAACAAAACGTGCACCCAGGGAGGGGCCCGGGACCGAGTTTGGGAAACCCTGATATAATGTACTGTCTGTGCTGGAAAGTCTTGAGCAGCTGATTTAGATTGTCAACGACTGTTTGAATAATTATTGATAAGTGAATGATGTACAGTTGAAGTCGGAAGTTTACATACACCTTAGCCAAATACATTTAAACTCAGTTTTTCCACAATTCCTGACATTTAATCTTAGTAAAACTTCCCTGTCTTAGGTCAGTTAGGATCACCACTTTATTTTAAGAATGTGAAATATCAGAATAATAGTAGAGAGAATTATTTATTTCAGCTTTTATTTCTTTCATCACATTCCCAGTGGGTCAGAAGTTTACATACACTAAATTAGTATTTGGTAGCATTGCCTTTAAATTGTTTAACTTGGGTCAAACATTTCGGGTAGCCTTCCACAAGCTTCCCACAATAAGTTGGGTGAATTTTGGCCCATTCCTCCTGACAGAGCTGGTGTAACTGAGTCAGGTTTGTAGGCTCCTTACTCGCACACGCTTTTTCAGTTCTGCCCGCACATTTTCTATAGGATTGAGGTCAGGGCTTTGTGATGACCACTCTAATACCTTGACCTTGTACCAATACCTTGTTGTCCTTAGCCATTTTGCCACAACTTTGGAAGTATGCAACGGTCTAAGGCACTACATCTCAGTGCTTGAGGCATCACTACAGACCCCCTGGTTCGATTCCAGGCTGTATCACAACCGGCCGTGATTGGGAGTCCAGTAGGGCGGCGCACAATTGGCCCAGCGTCGTCCGGGTTTGGCCGGTGTAGGCCGTCATTGTAAATAAGAATTTGTTCTTAACTGACTTGCCTAGTTAAATAAAGGTAAAATAAATAAACTAAATAAAAATTGTCCATTTGGAAGACCCATTTGTGACCAAGCTTTAACTTCCTGACTGATGTCTTGAGATGTTGCTTCAATATATCCATATAAGTTTCCTTCCACATGATGCCATCTATTTTGTGAAGTGCACCAGTCCCTCCTGCAGCAAAGCACCCCCATAGCTTGATGCTGCCACCCCCGTTCTTCACGGTTGGGATGGTGTTCTTCGGCTTGCAAGCCTTCCATTTTTCCTCCAAACATAACGATGGTCATTATGTCCAAACAGTTCTATTTTTGTTTCATCAGGACATTTCTCCAAAAAGTACGATCTTTGTCCCCATGTGCAGTTGCAAACCGTAGTCTGGCTTTTGTATGGTGGTTTTGGAGCAGTGGCTTCTTCCTTGCTGAGTGGCCTTTCAGGTTATGTCGATATAGGACTCGTTTTACTGTGGATATAGATACTTTTGTACCGGTTTCCTCCAGCATCTTCACAAGGTCCTTTAATGTTGTTCTGGGATTGATTTGCACATTTCGCACCAAAGTACGTTCATCTTTAGGAGACGGAACTCCTTCCTGAGCGGTATGACGGCTGCGTGGTCCCATGGTGTTTATACTTGCATATTATTGTTTGTACAGATGAACGTGGGACCTTCAGGCGTTTGGAAATTGCTCCCAAGGATGAACCAGACTTGTGGAGGTCTACAATTTTTTTTCTGAGGTCTTGGCTGATTTCTTTTGATTTTCCCATGATGTCAAGCAAAGAGGCACTGAGTTTGAAGGTAGGCCTTGAAATACATCCTTAGGTCCACCTCCAATTGTGTCATGCACAATGTAGATGTCTGCGCCACTGGGTCTCCCGAGTGGCGCAGTGGTCCAAGGCACTGCATCGCAGTGCTAGCTGTGCCACTAGAGATCCTGGTTCGAATCCAGGCTATATCGTAGCCGGCCGTGACCGGGAGACCCATGGGGCGGCGCACAATTGGCCCAGCGTCGTCCAGGGTAGGGGAGGGAATGGCCGGCAGGGATGTAGCTCAGTTGGTAGAGCGTGGTGTTTACAACACCAGGGTTGTGGGTTTGATTCCCACGGGGGGCCAGTATGTAAAAATAATGTATGCACTCACAAACTGTAAGTCGCTCTGGATAAGAGCGTCTGCTAAATGACGTAAATGTAAATGTCCTAACCGATTGCCAAAACTATAGTTTGTTAACATGAAATGTGTGGAGTGGTTGAAAAACGAGTTTTAATGACTCCAACCTAAGTGTATGTAAACTTCCGATTTCAACTGTATGTAATTACTGTGAATGTTGTTGTAAGTATACTGTAAATGTTACATGGCTCAAAGTATCCCAAAATCTTCCATCATAAGTAGGCAATAACCTTTCCTATACATACATTTTTAGAATGTATTATTACCTGTGTCGTATGAGAATATTTAATTTGTATTCTTATAAAATAACATGCCTATACTTTCCAGTGTATGGGTTCTTTGTCTCTACTTTGAGAAACTGAAATGGTAGACTAAATGAAACGGCTTTGTTTATTGCTTTTTTCCTATACACCTATTGAAACGGGTGGATTCTCTCTAAATAAGCAGCAACTGACTGGTAACAGATACTGAGTAATACATTCAAAACAAAAGCTCAACTAGAATTCATGAATGATGGATGGGACATTTTTGTATAAAGAGTTTTGTATTTATATAATACTATCACCACCTGCTGGTTGAACTAAGATTTTTTTGTACCGTTTATTTATGCGCATAATATGATGTTGTATTATCCTTTCTCATCACCAGTAACTATATTTGGATTAACATAATTATTAGAGTGGCCTTCAGTAAAAAATTTAATAAAGGTTGAAAACGTTGATTGATGCTCCAATAGGTCCACAAGGCAAAGTTATATTTTCAACTAAATTCACGGAAGGAGGGACGAGCAGGGTACGGAAGCAATCTTGCCCCATTGAAAGCAGTGCAGCCAAGCCTGATTTCAAGCAATAACGACACACATAGTTCATTTTTGGGGGGGAATTATAACTGGCATTATAGCTCCTGTCCAAATGTTGTGAATGATATATACTGTACATGTCATAGTCACCAGTCAACTCAATTACACTCAAAAGTTACTTCAACCAGTGAATGCTAGCGATGGTTAGCTATGCTAGCTATTCTACCTGTCTGTCTTAATGAGTGTTAGCACACTAATAGCACACCATGCACACTAACATTTTTATTTTTAAGGGGTATGCAGTAGGTTGATAACAATATCACCAAAGTATGTTGTATCATCAGACATGTCAAATAACATTCCCAGCTAATAAGAAAACAGTCCGAGTATTTCATTTAAGAGAATGAACAAGATTTAACAAGGCAACCTTGAATGGGCGACAACGGCAGATTTTGATGGATTTTTACATCCGTACCTCAGTACGACCCACGTGACCGTAGTAAACATCACTTCGTGAGGGATTTTTTAAATCCCGTTCCCCCATTCATGTTCTAGCAGCAGTATCAACTTTGATCGTTTCGCGTTAGAAATAGTCAAAAAAGTCAAGTACTGTATTGAAATAAGATCACACATCTTTTATTGCAATCATATAGCGAGCAAGATAACCCTCACAAGAAACATTTTAAACAGTTGTGTGGCATATCAATCTCATATACAGGTAACTGCCAAAATAAAGGAAACACTCGAGTAAATGAGGGATACAAAGTATATTGAAAGCAGGTGCTTCCAAACAGGTTTAGCTCCTGACTTAATTAAGCAATTAAAACATCCCGTCATGTTTAAAAATTCCCAGTTGCCCATTATTTTGGATAACATGGCTAGAAGTAGAGATCTCAGTGACTTTGAAAGAGGGGTCTCAAAGGAGCATAGGGGGTTTAAAGGCTGTGTGTGTGTGTGTGTGTGTGTCTCAGTCACCAGATCTCAACCTAATTGAACACTTATGGGAGATTCTGGAGTGGCGCCTGAGACAGTGTTTTCCACCACCATCAACAAAACACCAAATTACAGAATTTCTCGTTCACAGATGGTGTCGCATCCATCCAACAAAGTTCCAGACACTTGTAGAATCTATACCAAGGCGCATTGAAGCTGTTCTGGCGGCTCGTGGTAGCCCAACGCCCTATTAAGACACTTTATGTTGGTGTTTTCTTATTTTGGCAGTACTTGTATGTTGCAGGTTCCAGGATTCCCTAGGGGTTCCAGGTTCCAGGATTATTTCCAGCAACATTGCAAACTGTTTTAGAGACTGATGGTCTGTTAGTGCTCCAGTCCTCCCTGTCATAATTAGCAACAGAGGACATGGAAAGCATGTTATGTCCCGTAGAAGTGCGGCCAATGTAAGTTCCATTTATGTTCCTCTAACTCCCCTCAATACCTCTGTCAATCTGTCAATACCTCTGTCAATCCGGCAGCTAGTGCTTAACAGAACAGGATTTAAACATGTTTTGAAGAGAAAATGTTCACATTGGCCCCATCCAGGGGTAACTTTGAACGGTGGCCATAGTGTCCCCAACACCCTCTGTCTCAGTCCCCAGTATCTATGCTGCAATAGTACAATAACCAAATAGTCTTTATTGATAATGTTCATTTTCGTCAGCAGTGACAGTAGATTTCTGCTAGAAAAAGTATTATGCGGTAAATCTCTAGGGTATTACAATGGATCTTATTAGTAGAGGGTCACAGGATTCTGAAATATCTCTCTTTTATACTGACAACTTCTATAGTTTAAATGGGAAATTAGATGTGGAGCGCTATAATGAAAAAACTATTTTGAGGGTGCAACAGTTCAACACCTCAGGAGACTTGAGCAAATTTCAAGTCTGCTGAGCGCAAACTTCAACATTGTGAAAATTCTGTGCAACTATTTGATCATAATGTAGGCCTACCAGAGTGGCCTACCATCAAAAACAATAGGGAAAATGCATCCAATAACATTTAAACATGGAAATAGCTGTTCTATCATTCAGCCTTAAGTAGCAGCCAATGTCTGGTGTTTAATGTAGGCCTACATTCCATGAGACTTTTGAAAAAAACATGCAGGGCTTGACAAAGGAGATGATTGTGGACTACAGGGGAAAAAAAGAGGACTGAGCACGCCCCCATTCTCATCGACGGGGCTGTAGTGGAACAGGTTGAGAGCTTCAAGTTCCTTGGTGTCTACATCACCAACGAACTATCATGGTCCAAACACACCAAGAGAGTCATGAAGAGGGCACGACAAAGCCTATTCCCCCTCAGGAGACTGAAAAGATTTGGCATGGGTCGTCAGATCCTCAAAAAGTTATACAGCTGCACATTCGAGAGCATCCTGACTGGTTGCATCACCGCCTGGTATGGCAACTGCTCGGCCTCCGACCGCAAGGCACTACAGAGGATAGTGTGTACGGCCCAGTACATCACTGGGGCCAAGCTTCCTGCCATCCAGGACCTCTATACCAGGCGGTGTCATAGGAAGGCCCTCAAACTTGTCAAAGACTACAGCCACCCTAGTCATAGACTGTTCTCTCTGCTACAGCACGGCAAGCGGTACCGGAGCACCAAGTCTAGGTCCAAAAGGCTTCTCAACAGTTTCTACCCCCAAGCCATAAGACTCCTTAACAGCTAATCATTGCTACCCTGACTATTTGCACTGCCCCCCCCCCCCACCCCCACCCCCCTCTTGTACACTGCTGCTACTCTGTCTATTATTTATGCATAGTCACTTTAACTCTACCCACATGTACATATTACCTCAATTACCTAGACTAGCCGGTGCCCCCGCACATTGACTCTGCACCGGTACCCCCCCTGTATATAGCCTCCCTACTGTTATTTTATTTTACTGCTGCTCTTTAGTTATTTGCTTTTTTTTTTTACTTAACACTTTAAAAAAAAATGCATTGTTGGTTAAGCGCTTGTAAGTAAGCATTTCACTGTAATGTCTACACCTGTTGTATTCGGCGCATGTGGCAAATACATTTTGATTTGATTTGATTAACCTATTTATCCACTTGTCCTTCAGACAAGGAGGTGACTGAAAATGTTGTGTTGTTTGATGCAAAAAAACACTTTACAAAATAAAATGCATTATTATTCCCATACCATTATTACAGAGAATCAGACAAATTATGCTACCCTCTGCCTATTGGCAACTTAGCTTTTTCAAGCCTGTCTCAAAATACAACACTGCCCCTTTAAGACAAAAAAAAAACTCTTTACTTGACTTGCTTTTCAAAGATGTCTAGAAATGTACAGCTTTTGTGCTCTTGTAGGAAGCAATCACTCACCTATTTCTGACTACAAATTATCTATAACTGGGCTAATAACTCACTAACTAGCAAAGGATATTTACATTTTACATTTTAGTCATTTAGCAGACTAACTAACTAGCAAAGGATATGAACAAAATGTGCACACGTGGCTACATGCAGCTCTTGCTTTGATCTCAAAACAAGTGCATCTATTCAGGACCACAGCTGTAAACACAGGCCAAGTTCAAAGTAAATGGCATAGGTCCATATATGGCAATGGTCTTTTTGCATATAGACCTACTGATTGGCTATGCAGCACCTGTCTATGTAGAGTAGGGGCTGAGTGAGTCTTGCACAATAGAATCGAACTCCGGTGCGTTCTGCCTACAACAAAATATCTTGCATAGTTCGTTTTGTTTCGCTATGTTGCATTGAAAGTGGCTAATATTGCATCGATTCGATCACAATTGCCACAGTAAAGGGAAATGTTGATAGTGTTAACTAACAGGGAAAACTCTAGAAAGTTGAGTGAAGTTAAATGTCATGCTTCCAGTGGCGACCTGTCATTCAGGTCAGGTGGGGCAGAACCCCACCTGTTTAGCTCAACAAAGAAAATACAAAATTAATTGTTTTGTTTTTGTTGCCTGTTTTGCATGTTATTTTGGCAGTAATACGTGTCATATATCAGTTTGCAAACAATGAAAAAAAAGTAAGACAGCTCCAAAATGCAGGTGTTTCAGCCTAGCTCAGTGCTTACTGTGGTGGTGGTGGTGGTGGTGGTGGGGCAGCCAGCGGAAAATACGGAGCGTAGGGGTTGGTAATGTCCTCTAGTTGCGCTGTGATTGGCTCAGTGTTCTGTCACTCATGGGGACACTACGTCACCGCAAAATCTAAGGGGAGAGCTCGAAAATTCAAGCCCCTTGGGTGCTGCCATAGAGTTACATTAGAAGTGCCCATCCAAGAAGGCTCAAGATCATTGGTCACAGATAAAATGATGTCAAATCACGTTATATCTACCGTAGCTTTGATTGGACTGAGCATGCCAACATCATACTTTCAAAGTCTTAGCTATCAAGCTAGACAAGCAGTCATCATCATGAATCACGTCGACAATCTACTGACAAATCCTTTTCAATCCAAATTTTAGATAAAACGTATTGGTGTTCATCGGCCATTGGACATAAACATTACACAAAAAGTTGGAAATCGCAAATTCAACAATGAGTGGTTTGGAAGGAATCAGTGGCTAACTGCAAGTGTTGCAAAGCAATCACTAGCCTGCTATTCAGTAGATTGGGTGTGTGGTCCAAGTCTGGGTTTAAGGGTCTATTTTCAAAGCTTAAAAGGATAAACATTCAACACCATTGGCCAGAAAAGTTTGAATACATGTGGCCATGCTGTCAATCCAGCATGACTTCTGCCGCGTTCAAAACAACTGGAAACTTGGAACTGGGAAATCTCAGACTTCAGTGAGTTCAAGACAACTGGGAACTCAGAAAAAAACGAGCTCAGACTGGGAAAATACGGTTTGAACGGTCATCCAACTCTGAATTCCAAGTCGGGAACTCGGGCCTCTTTCTAGAGCTCCAACCTGAAGATCACTGACATCATGATTCAACCTTTTTTCCGAGTTCCCAGTTGTCTTGAAAGCACCATAAATCCAGAGAATGCTAGACTTTGATGACAAAGTTTGATGACAAAATTTGCCCGCAAGAAGGATCGCCGCGCCACCTTCCTATTCAAGTGAGCATAGCACAACAAGGTGAGTCCAAAAATGTATTGTATGCTGCTGCATAAATGATGTAATATGCCAGGGAGATACGTATACTGTAGCTGAGAAAGTAATACTAAGTGTATGTTGTGTAGTAAGCTGTTAGTAGCCCATGTGCCTCACCTTAATAATTTGGTCCCTTTCCCACTCATAACTTAGCCTACTGTTCTGACTTGGTGGTGCACTTGGTGTTTTCGAGAAATGTAATCATTGAATATAAGAGCTTTCATTGTCTGCTTATATGCCCCCTTTATTTATCCTACGGTTCTGACTTGGTGTACAGGGAGAATACTGTAAGAACGGCCCATGTTCTGAATTCTGTCGCTGTACATTTCAAAAGTGCTGAACAAATAGTTATATTGACTATGTCCGTCCTAGCTCGCTCATTAATGTCTTAATCGAAATTACGGATTGCCTCTTATCCGCTCATCGTTCCCTTATGCCATAGTTTGTACATCTCAATTGTCAGTAGAAACCACATTTGTTTAAGAAAGTCAGCCATATCAGCAATGTTTTTTTAAAGGCAGTAAATGAGGCTGAATGAACTGTTTAGCTGCCAGACAAGGCTCTGCTGATAGCCAGGTGTAGCAGTGGTAAGGATTCACTCCATGGTGATGAAAAGAAAGCTCTGCTGTTGGGACAGCTTTATGTAGGCCCTAACAGTTTGTGGGCACCGTTTGTCACCGTTATAGTGCAATTAATGTATTGTTTAGTGTTGTGTTGTGTAGTGGCTTTGCTGGCATGCATCTAAAACATTTTTTTTTTTTTTCCCCCACTAAGATTTACATGCTAAAATCGCAACTGCATGCTTCTCTCCTTGGGCTGATAGTTCTTCTGTGCTCTGTGCGGCAGTCCCGGGGAGCTGAGCAGCAGGGCTACTGCACGCCAGTGCACACACACAGCTTAGAGGGAACATTGCTCTGGAGTCAATGTCAGTTGGCTTGTCATAGCCATGCATTCAGAGGTCGAAACAGCAGGTCTGGGGGAGCGAGAGAGACTCCAAACAATGCATGCAGAGCAGAATTAGGACTATACCCACTAGTTATCAAAATCCAGAAAAGAGCTGTTAAATTCTACAACCACCTAGGAAGCGATGCCCACACATTCCACCACAAAGCCCTCACCTACAGAGTGATGGACCTAGAGAAGAGTCCCCTCAGACAGCTGGTTCTGGGTCTCTGTTCACAAACACAAACAGAGCCCATAGAGCCCCAGGACAGAAACACATTTAGACCCAGCCAAATTATGAGAAAGCAAAATGAGAAAGCAAAACTATTTGACACACTGGAAAGAATCAACCAAAAAACTGCAAATTGGAATGATATCTGGCCCTAAACAGAGAGTACACAGTGGCAGAATACCTGACCACTGTGACTGACCCCAAATTAAGAAAATATTTGACTATGTACTAAGTCAGTGAGCATAGCCTTGCTTTTGAGAGAGGCCACCATAGACTGAAGTATGAAAGGGAAAATAAATAAACAGATAAATATAGGTTGTATTTACAATGTTGTTTGTGCTCCACTGGTTGCCCTTTTCTCATGGCAATGTGCCACAAATCTCGCTGCTGTGATTGCACACTGCGATATTTCGCCTAACAGATATGGGAGTTTATTAATGTTTCATTTGTTTTCAAATTCTTTGTGGGTCTGTATGATCTGTGGGAAATATGGGTCTCTAATGTGGTCATATATTTGGCAGGAGGTTATGAGGATGCTGGTGGGAGGAGCTATAGGAGAACGGGCTCATTGTAATTGCTGGAATGGAATCAATGGAACGGTATCAAACACATCAAACATATGTTTGGCTCCGTTATATTAATTCCATTCCAGGCATTACAACGAGCCCGTCCTCCAATAGCTCCTCCCTCCAGCCGCCTCTGACATATTTATATTCCAGACTCTAACAATGCTCGTAGTGATATTTGTTAATTTGTTCCTTTTTACTTTTTGGATTATGTGTGTATTGTTTTGTATTGCTAGGTATTACTGGACTGTTGGAGCTAGAAACACAAGCATTTCGCTGCACCTGCGTTAACATCTGCAAATCTGTGCACACTATGTACTTGTATGTACATAATCACTTACGCTTTCTAAACACACATTTAACAAAAATGTATAACGTGTATGTGAATAGGCAACCACAGATTGAACAAAGACTTTTGATGTGGCAGTGTGACACTCATAGTTCGCACAGGTGGAGGAGTTGGTTTGTTTTTCTGGACAGGGGAACCCAAAGAGGGTTGGCTTGTCAAATTAATGTTGAAGTGAACCTAGTGAGAAGCTGGAGTTTTGCAGCAACCATATGGCTCTGAAGAGGAATCATGGAACAAGAACAGGAATATTGGGACAGGGACACAGAAACATGGATTCCTGAGGAGGAACGGAGGCGGAACAAGAGGAAGAGGAGGTTGGATTTGAATCTGAGGAAGATGGTGATAGAAATGGAGATGTGGTGTCGAAGAAGATTGGTGTCAAGTGCAAACAGAGTGAGCTGTGTGTCAGACCGAGTTCTGGAGGAAAAATTGAAGATAAAGGGGACAAATGAAATGAGGTGGAAGGTGTGGTGAAGAGCTTGGCATCGTTGGACATGATAAAAAATGGAGAAAGTGGACCCTTGCCTTTTGGCGGATCCATTTGTGCTTTCAGAGTGGGTGGAAAAGGAGTTGAGTGCTGTTGAATCAGTGAAGGTAATCTGTAGTGGACTTGTGATTTTTGTTTGAGTTTCTTCTGACCAGAGGGAGTAGGCGCGCCGTGTCACGCAAATGGGGTCAAGATCTGTTTCTTGCTTTGCTCTTAGGAACAGGGCACCATTGAAAGGAGTGATTTCTGGGGTAGCGTTAAGTGTGGAGGTGAGGCAATTGAAGTTGTAGATTCCTGGTGTTTGTGACGCCCGCCGTTTGGTGCTGTCACTGTCAGTCCTTTTGAGTTTTAAGTCAGAGTCTCTACCAGACAAAGTCATGTTAGGATACTGTATATATTTTATCCAGTTAGAGTTTTTGTGCCAAATCCATTGCGCTGTTTCAGGTGCAACGTTTATGGTCATGTCGCAGCAGTGTGTAGGAAGGAGATTCCAAGATGTGGGAAGTGTGCAGGAGGGCATGGGACAGAGGATTGTATCTTTTCGGTGGATAAAGTTGTGTGTGTCAACTGTAGGGGTGCCCATGTTGCTGGGAATCAGTAGTGTCTGGTGCAAGAGAGGCAGGTTGAAGTGACCAGAGTCAGAGTAGTGCAGAAGGTGTCGTATGCTGAGGCAGTGAAGAAAGTAGAGGAGGATTGGTCAAGCGTGAGGAATCCTGAGAGGATCCCAGTGAGTAGTTGATTTGTGTCATCACAGAGGGATAGGAGTGTTTTGAATTTCAGTAAGGTTGGCTTCTTAGCGTTCATAGCAATATCAACTGTATCGCAGAAATGGAACATAAATCACAAAAAATAGATGCTGTGGTGGCAGCTGCAGAGAAGTATTTGGGTATACGAGATTTGACTAAAGAAGAGTTACAGGGTGTGTCGAGTGGGGGTGTCCTGTCCTCTCAGGCCGTTGGCATGGTGAAGGAGCAAATAGGGTCAAAGTAGTTTGAGTGTTTATTTTATTTATTTTTATTTCACCTTTATTTAACCAGGTAAGCCAGTTGAGAACAAGTTCTCCTTTACAACTGCGACCTGGCCAAGATAAAGCAAAACAGTGCGATAAAAACAACAACACAGAGTTACATATGGGGTAAAAAAACATAAAGTAAAAAATACAACAGAAAATATATATACAGTGTGTGCAAATGTAGCAAGTTATGGAGGTAAGGCAATAAATAGGCTATAGTGCAAAATAATTACAATTAGTATTAACACTGGAATGCTAGATGTGCAAGAGATTATGTGGAAATAGAGATACTGGGGTGCAAAAGAGCAAAATAAATAACAATATAGGGATGAGGTAGTTGGGTGGGCTAATTTCAGATGGGCTGTGTACAGGTGCAGTGATCGGTAAGGTGCTCTGACAACTGATGCTTAAAGTTAGTGAGGGAGATAAGAGTCTCCAGCTTCAGAGATTTTTGCAATTCGTTCCAGTCATTGGCAGCAGATAACTGGAAGGAATGGCGGCCAAAGGAGGTGTTGGCTTTGGGGATGACCAGTGAGATATACCTGCTGGAGCGCAGACTACGGGTGGGTGCTGCTATGGTGACCAATGAGCTAAGATAAGGCGGGGATTTGCCTAGCAGTGATTTATAGATGGCCTGGAGCCAGTGGGTTTGACAACGAACATGTAGTGAGGACCAGCCAACAAGAGCGTACAGGTCACAGTGGTGGGTAGTGTATGGGGCTTTGGAGACAAAACGGATGGCACTGTGATAGACTACATCCAATTTGCTGAGTAGAGTGTTGGAGGCTATTTTATAAATGACATCGCTGAAGTCAAGGATCGGTAGGATAGTCAGTTTTACGAGGGCATGTTTGGCAGCATGAGTGAAGGAGGCTTTGTTGCGAAATAGGAAGCCGATTCTATATTTAACTTTGGATTGGAGATTCTTAATGTGAGTCTGGAAGGAGAGTTTACAGTCTAACCAGACACCTAGGTATTTGTAGTTGTCCACATACTCTAGGTCAGACCCGTCGAGAGTAGTGATTCTAGTCGGGTGGGCGGGTGCCAGCAGCGTTCGATTGAAGAGCATGCATTTAGTTTTACTAGTGTTTAAGAGCAGTTGGAGGCTACTGAAGGAGTGTTGTATGGCATTGAAGCTCGTTTGGAGGTTTGTTAACACAGTGTCCAATGAAGGGCCAGATGTATACAAAATGGTGTCGTCTGCGTAGAGGTGGATCTGAGAGTCACCAGCAGCAAGAGCGACATCATTGATATACACTGAGAAAAGAGTTAGCCCAAGAATTGAACCCTGTGGCACCCCCATAGAGACTGCCATAGGTCCAGACAACAGGCCCTCCGATTTGACACATTGAACTCTATCTGAGAAGTAGTTGGTGAACCAGGCGAGGCAGTCATTTGAGAAACCAAGGCTATTTAGTCTGCCAATAAGAATGTGGTGGTTGACAGAGTCGAAAGCCTTGGCCAGGTCGATGAAGACGGCTGCACAGTACTGTCTATTATCGATCGCGGTTATAATATCGTTTAGGACCTTGAGCGTGGCTGAAGTGCACCCATGACCAGCTCGGAAACCGGATTGCATAGCGGAGAAGGTACGGTGGGATTCGAAATGGTCGGTGATCTGTTTGTTAACTTGGCTTTCAAATACTTTCGAAAGGCAGGGCAGGATGGATATAGGTCTGTAACAGTTTGGATCTAGAGTGTCACCCCCTTTGAAGAGGGGGATGACCGCGGCAGCTTTCCAATCTCTGGGGATCTCAGACGTTACGAAAGAGAGGTTGAACAGGCTAGTAATAGGGGTTGCGACAATTTCGGCGGCTAGTTTTAGAAACAAAGGGTCCAGATTGTCTAGCCCAGCTGATTTGTAGGGGTCCAGATTTTGCAGCTCTTTCAGAACACCAGCTGTCTGAATTTGTGTGAAGGAGAAGCGGGTGGGGGGCATGGGCAAGTTGCAGCGGAGGGTGCAGAGTTGGTGGCCGGGGTAGTGGTAGCCAGGTGGAAAGCATGGCCAGCCGTAGCAAAATGCTTGTTGAAATTCTCGATTATTGTAGATTTATCGGTGGTGATAAGTGTTTCCTAGCCTCAGTGCAGTGGGCAGCTGGGAGGAAGTGCTCTTATTCTCCATGGACTTTACAGTGTCCCAAAACTTTTTGGAGTTAGTGCTACAGGATGCAAATTTCTGTTTGAAAAAGTTAGCCTTTGCTTTCCTGACTGCTTGTGTATATTGGTTCCTAACTTCCCTGAAAAGTTGCATATCGCGGGGGCTATTTGATGCTAATGCAGTACTTCACAGGATGTTTTTGTGCTGGTCAAGGGCATTCAAGTCTGAGGAGAACCAGGGGCTATATCTGTTCTTAGTTCTGTATTTTTTGAATGGGGCATGTTTATTTAAGATTGAGAGGAAATTACTTTTAAAGAACAACCAGGCATCCTCTACTGACGGAATGAGATCTATATCCATCCAGGATACCTGGGCCAGGTCAATTAGGAAGGCCTGCTCGCTAAAGTGTTTTAGGGAGAGTTTGACAGTGATGAGGGGTGGTCGTTTGACCGCGGGCCCGTTACGGACGCAGGCAATAAGGCAGTGATCGCTGAGATCCTGGTTGAAGACAGCGGAGGTGTATTTAGAGGGTAAATTTGTCAGGATGATGTCTATGAGGGTACCCATGTTTACGGATATAGGGTTGTACCTGGTAGGTTCGTTGATAATTTGTGTGAGATTGAGGGCATCTAGTTTGGATTGTAGGATGGCCGGGATGTTGAGCATATCCCAATTTAGGTCACCAAGCAGTACGAACTCTGAGGATAAATGGGGGGAAATCAATTCACATATGGTGTCCAGGGCACAGCTGGGGGCTGAGGGGGGTCTGTAGCAAGCTGCAACAGTGAGAGACTTATTTCTGGAAAGGTGGATTTTTAGAAGTAGAAGCTCAAACTGTTTGGGCACAGACCTGGATAGTATGATAGAGCTCTGCAGGCTATCTCTACAGTAGATTGCAACTCCACCCCCTTTGGTAGTTCTATCTAGACGGAAAATGTTATAGTTGGGGATGGAAATTTCAGAATTTTTGGTGGCCTTCCTAAGCCAGGATTCAGACACTGCTAGAACATCAGGGTTGGCGGAGTGTGCTAACGCAGTGAATAACTCAAACTTAGGAAGTAGACTTCGGATATTAACATGCAAGAAACCAAGGCTTTTGCGATTACAGAAGTCAACAAATGATAGTGCCTGGGGAGTAGGAGTGATACTGAGGGCTGCAGGGCCTGGGTTAGCCTCTACATCACCAGAGGAACAGAGGACGACTAGAATAAGGATACGGCTAAAGGCTTTAAGAACTGGTCTTCTAGTGCGTTGGGTACATAGAATAAAGGGGGCAGATTTCCGGATGTTGTAGAAAAGATTCAGGGCATTATGTACAGACAAGGATATGGAAGGATATGAGTAAAGTGGAGGTAAACCTAAGCGTTGGGTAACAATGAAAGAGATAGCATCACTGGAGGCAGTGTAGGTGGCAGCTGCAGAGAAGTAACTGTGTATGAGATTCGACTGCAGAAGAGTTATAAGATGTTTTGAGATGTTTTATGAAATAGTGTTATATAGGTTTAGGGTTGGTTGGTGTTGCAAATATCATTTATTTATTTAAAAGAAAAACACACAAATGTAACGTGGTTGAACATACACTATCGCACAGTAGGTGGCGGCATGCCATGATACCAAAGAAGAAGAAGAAGAGTTGGTTTGCGCTATTGCTGTCAAATATTTGTTTATAATTCACACAAGATAGACCGTATACTGTCATTTCCAATGGGAGCAAATGAATCATAGTGGGCAGAACAAGCAAGAAGTTGGGCAGAGCTAATCACGAGCTAGTGAGATACTATTGGCGCGTTCTAGCATTTATTTTCATATTTCCGTTAGGGAACGCCTACTCTGTGAAGTGCACAACTGCAATAACTAAATTCGCCCTTGCACCCCTTCTAAACAACCCCATTTTTTAGAAACTTAGGCAAAAGGTCTACAAAACGCAGTCCACTCTGTTTGTTATAGAGTCTAAGTTTGGAAACAATAAACTGTATGGAGATCAAATGTTTCATCGATGAGAAATTTAGCAGAATGTCAGACAAAATCCATCTCGCTTGATATTCTCCCACTGCTGGCCACTGGGCTTCCTCTCATCACCATATTTGGTAGTGAGTGGAAACGCCAACCGGATGCTTCACATTTATACATCCGGTGAATTATCTGGCTCATTGTTCTATCTGTGTTCCTTTCCTTCCTGAAAGGGACCTGAGCAGAAAGTCAGAAGTTGTGCATGTCAGTGTGACAGCCGTGCCGTGAGTGAGGTTGTCTGAAATGATTTATATGATGTGGAGCTGTCTTCTTTGATTGTTTTGGGAAAGATCAGACAGGGTCGCGTTTAAAGCACACTGATTTGAAGTAACGTTACAGAAGGAGACTTGCTAAGGTAAGTTTAGCACATTATCTTCCCTATGGAGGAAGCAGATGATAGCTATGTTTACAAATCCAGCTGGCCAGCAAGGCAACTAACGTTAGCTATAACTAGCTCGCTAGCTAGCCAATTAACGTTAGATAGCAAACGCTAGCAAGCTAACGTTAGTTTGTCAGTTTGACAACTGAAAATGTTAATGATGAGCTAACTGACAAGCGAAGTAAAGTACAGAAATATACAGGTAACAAACGTTAACGTTAGTTAAATACGTTTGTTTGGCAACTGAAGGGAGCCTGCTGTCTCACGTTTTATAAACATGTCGATTCGTTAGCCGTAGCTGGCTAGCTTCAAAACATAGCTAGCTTGCTAGCTGATATGACCAGTGTCGAAGGGAGGACAGGTCAAAATCAATGGTAAAAATACTGCAGTTACTGTGAGCGACACTCAATCTTCGTAGCTAGAAGACAAGGAGAATGCAATTAAAAAAGCTATATCCTTTTGATAAGGCAAAGTATTGACAGTGGTTCACATTTCCTAACAAGTTGTAAAATCATAGCTAACTTCCAGCAACCAGTCTGTCGTTGCTGGCTATTGTTTACCAATAGATGAAGGCAAAGATAGTTGGTTTACTGCACTTAGCGCTAGTCAGCAATGCCAGTATCCTTGATCCCTTTATCAGATGTAGTTTTATGTATACACATTTTTAATACCCGTATATGTGAATTGCTGCTTGTTGGATAGTGCTCTCAGATGGATATGGCTGTTTTTTTCCCTCTACAGGAAAATCATAGAAGAGTGGCCAAGATTCTGAAGTGGATGTCAATGAACTGCCAGTCAAGAAAAAAACCCTGAGTTGATCTCTCACAGGCCAGAGCATTGTATTAAAAAAGTATAGCCAGTGTGCAGTTAGATGCAGCTCAACCTCTGTGTTTGCAAATGGCTTGCTGTCTGAAGGATGAGCTCCTGTGTTCCATCTGTCTGAGTATCTACCAGGACCCTGTCAGTTTCGGCTGTGAGCACTATTTCTGTCGAAAGTGCATCACTGAGCACTGGAGCAGACAGGAGCCCCATGGTGTACGAGACTGTCCTGAGTGCAGGAGGACCTTCGCAGACCCTCTTCTCTCCCCAAGCCTCAAGCTGTCCAACATCGTGGAACGCTACTCAGCCTTCCCGCTGGATGCAATCCTCAACGCGCAGAGGAGTTCCTATCCCTGCAAGGACCACGAGAAGGTCAAGCTTTTCTGCCTTAGCGACAAGAGCCTGGTGTGCTTCTTCTGTGACGAGCCAGCCTTACACGAGCAGCACCAGGTCACCACTATTGACGAGGCCTACGAGGAGATACAGGTCAGTTTGACTGGTCATCCTTTCTCCTCCAGTACAGACCCTGAGGTGTCCAGAATTATAAGTGGTAACAGTGTTGGTCATAGTCAGGGCCCAGAGGTTAAATTAGGGGGGAATGGAGTGTAAATAATTTGTTGATATACAAACGTTTTCTGCCAAAGGATGGCGGACCAACCATTGATTCACAAAATAACACAGTCTTTGCCCTCAGGCAGAGTAAACAAAGAAAGGTAGAATAAGGCCGTATGAGATTTTCATTACAAATGTAGTCTGAAATTCTGAATAGCATCTCTGTATAGACTAATGCTAGAGTATAGAGCAACAATTCAATATATTTTCCTTTGATGTTGCAGATATTACGACAAACTAGGTTTAAATTAATATCGTTAGCCTTTTCTTCCACACATGGATTAGTCCCACAGAGACCCAATCCCATAACTCTGGCATAGCAGTCAGCCTAATCCTGTTCTCTTCTTTCTTTGCACTCCATTGGAGTACAGTATGCATAACAGTACAAGTCCAATCACATATGTTTTGTGTATTAAACTCTTAAATCCGTCAACACTCAAGGCGGCTACAGAGACCCACTCTTTGTCCCGAGCCACTGTCTGACTAGAGCAGAGTTGTGATACTGCTGAAACGGAACGTAAACACTTGATTCACACTGTGGTTGGTCAACACCACTCTGATAAGGACCAGACCTGAGTGCTTATGCTTAACAACGCTTGGGCACTCGTCTGAAGGGGTTACACAATCTCCTGACTGCAGTAATTCACACTGACAAATGAAGTCTTTAGGGATTGAATGTGGTAGTACAGTATCTTCTTACTGATAAGATCTACAGTATCACGGTCTTGCAAAGCCACACCAATTATGCTGCTCAGTGTACTGGGTATTTTAGGAAGGGGTACTATATAATTGCATACACTTTTATGGTTTTGGGTGTGATGTGAACGTCAGTTAGTCTAGTAGCTAACAGACCTGGGTTTTAATACTATTTAGGGTACTTTCATTACTTTCAAAGGCATTTGGAAGTAAGTATTTAGCTATTTTTTTGAAATGACGTGTAGTTTAATATTGGAATGTATTTGGAAATATACTTGGAAAGTATTTGAAAATACTCAAATACACTGACTCAAACTCACTCCCATGCATTTAACCCAGGTATTTGAAAATAGTGTTTAAAAATACTTTCAAATAGCAGGCTATTTATAGGAAATTATTTGAAAAATACTTTCAAATACTTCGAATGGAAGTAACTGATTCAGGCCACATTATTTGAAAATACGCAAATACACAGAAAATAGGTTTTTAAATGACAAATACTCAAGTACATATGTAGCTAACTGGCAAATTGGCTAAATTGTGCTCTGGTAAGAAATATGAAGGACATTTGTAATATAGCCTAATCTTTGTATCAATTGTGAGCCTGGAAGGGGAAGTGGGAGCGGAATGTGCTCCATTCATGTAGATGTACAATGCATGACCAGAACTGGGTTCTTATGTCTTTGTGCCCTTTGAAATAATTTCCTCAATCCCGCTTCTACCCTATAGGCATTAGGCCTATCTGTGAGATAGCTGCAGGCACTGAATGTTCTTTATGTTATCCCCTTGTTGCTTACTGAATGTACAGTGCGTTCGGAAAGTAATCAGATGGCTTATTCATCACAAAACCATTTGATGTTGCCAATTATTTTAATGATTACTTCATTGGCAAAGTGGGCAAACTTAGGCAGGAAATGCCAACAATGAACAGTGAGCCATCGTATTCATGCATAAAAAAAATTATGAAAGAAAAGCATTGCAAGTTTTGAATTTTGTAAAGTTAGTGTGGGAGAGGTGGAAAAATTATTGTTATCGATCAATAATGACAAACCTCCTGGCATTGACAATTTAGATGGAAAGATACTGAGGATGGTAGCTGACTCTATAGCCACTCCTACAGTTGAAGTCGGAAGTTTACATACACTTCGGTTGGAGTCATTTAAAACTCGTTTTTCAACCACTCCACAAATTTCTTGTTAACAAACTATAGTTTTGGCAAGTCGGTTAGTCTACTTTGTGCATGACACAAGTAATTTTTCCAACAATTGTTTACAGACAGATTATTTCACTTATAATTCACTGTATCACAATTCCAGTGGGTCAGAAGTTTACATACACTAAGTTGACAGTGCCTTAAAACAGCTTGGAAAATTCCAGAAAATGATGTCATGGCTTTAGAAGCTTCTGATAGGCTAATTGACATCATTTGAGTCAATTGGAGATGTCTCCAAGAGATTAACATACTTTGGTGCAAAAAGTGCAAATCAATCCCAGAACAACAGCAAAGGACATTGTGAAGATGCTGGAGGAAACGGGTACAAAAGTATCTATATCCACAGTAAAAACGAGTCCTATATCGACAACCTGAAAGGCCGCTCAGCAAGGAAGAAGCCACTGCTCCAAAACCGCCATAAAAAAGCCAGACTACGGTTTGCAACTGCACATGGGGACAAAAATCGTACTTTTTGGAGAAATGTCCTCTGGTCTGATTAAACAAAAATAGAACTGTTTGGCCATAATAACCATCGTTATGTTTGGAGGAAAAAAGGGGATGCTTGCAAGCCGAAGACCACCATCCCAACCGTGAAGCACGGGGGTGGCAGCATCATGCTGTGGGGGTGCTTTGCTGCAGGAGGGACTGGTGCACTTCACAAAATAGATGGCATCATGAGGAAGGAACATCTCAAGACATCAGTCAGGAAGTTAAAGCTTGGTCGCAAATGGGTCTTCCAAATGGACAATGACCCCAAGCATACTTCCATAGTTGTGGCAAAATGGCTTAAGGACAACAAAGTCAAGGGATTGGAGAAGCCATCACAAAGCCCTGACCTCAATCCTATAGAACATTTGTGGGCAGAACTGAAAAAGCGTGTGCGAGCAAGGAGGCCTACAAACCTGACTCAGTTACACCAGCTCTGTCTGGAAGAATGGGCCAAAATTCACCCAACTTATTGTGGGAAGCTTGTGGAAGGCTACCCAAAATGTTTGACCCAAGTTAAACAATTTAAAGGCAATGCTACCAAATACTAATTGAGTGTATGTAAACTTCTGACCCACTGGGAATGTGATGAAAGAAATAAAAGCTGAAATAAATCATTCTCTCTACTATTATTCTGACATTTCACATACTTAAAATAAAGTGGTGATCATAACTGACCTAAGACAGGGAATTCTTACTAGGATTAAATGTCAGGAATTGTGAAAAACTGAGTTTAAATGTATTTGGCTAAGGTGTATGTAAACTTCCGACTTCAACTGTATCTGTCATATCTTTAATCTGAGCCTAGAGGAAAGTCTTTGTCTTCAGGCCTGGAGTGAAGCCAAAGTAATTCCGCTACCCAAGAATGGTAAAGCGGCCTTTACTGGTTCGAACAGAAGACCTATAAGCTTGCTGCCAGCTCTTAGCAAAAAATTGTGTTTGACCAAATACAATGCTATATCTCTGTAAACAAATTGACAACAGACTTTCAACATGCTTATAGGGAAGGGCGCTCAACATGTACTGCACTGACACAAATTACTGATGATTGGTTGAAAGAAATTGATAATAATAAGATTGTGGGAGCTGTACTGTTAAATTACAGTGCAGCCTTTGATATTATTGACCATAACCTGTTGTTGAAAAAACATACAGTGGGGAAAAAATGTATTTAGTCAGCCACCAATTGTGCAAGTTCTCCCACTTAAAAAGATGAGAGAGGCCTGTAATTTTCATCATAGGTATACGTCAACTATGACCGACAAATTGAGATTTTTTTTCTCCTGAAAATCACATTGTAGGATTTTTAATGAATTTATTTGCAAATTATGGTGGAAAATAAGTATTTGGTCACCTACAAACAAGCAAGATTTCTGGCTCTCACAGACCTGTAACTTCTTCTTTAAGAGGCTCCTCTGTCCTCCACTCGTTACCTGTATTAATGGCACCTGTTTGAACTTGTTATCAGTATAAAAGACACCTGTCCACAACCTCAAACAGTCACACTCCAAACTCCACTATGGCCAAGACCAAAGAGCTGTCAAAGGACACCAGAAACAAAATTGTAGACCTGCACCAGGCTGGGAAGACTGAATCTGCAATAGGTAAGCAGCTTGGTTTGAAGAAATCAACTGTGGGAGCAATTATTAGGAAATGGAAGACATACAAGACCACTGATAATCTCCCTCGATCTGGGGCTCTACGCAAGATCTCACCCCGTGGGGTCAAAATGATCACAAGAACGGTGAGCAAAAATCCAAGAACCACACGGAGGGACCTAGTGAATGACCTGCAGAGAGCTGGGACCAAAGTAACAAAGCCTACCATCAGTAACACACTACGCCGCCAGGGACTCAAATCCTGCAGTGCCAGACGTGTCCCCCTGCTTAAGCCAGTACATGTCCAGGCCCGTCTGAAGTTTGCTAGAGTGCATTTGGATGATCCATAAGAGGATTGGGAGAATGTCATATGGTCAGATGAAACCAAAATATAACTTTTTGGTAAAAACTCAACTCGTCGTGTTTGGAGGACAAAGAATGCTGAGTTCCATTCAAAGAACACCATACCTACTGTGAAGCATGGGGGTGGAAACATCATGCTTTGGGGCTGTTTTTCTGCAAAGGGACCAGGACGACTGATCCGTGAAAAGGAAAGAATGAATGGGGCCATGTATCATGAGATTTTGAGTGAAAACCTCCTTCCATCAGCAAGGGCATTGAAGATGAAACGTGGCTGCGTCTTTCAGCATGACAATGATCCCAAACACACCGCCCGGGCAACGAAGGAGTGGCTTCGTAAGAAGCATTTCAAGGTCCTGGAGTGGCCTAGCCAGTCTCCAGATCTCAACCCCATAGAAAATCTTTGGAGGGAGTTGAAAGTCCGTGTTGCCCAGCGACAGCCCCAAAACATCACTGCTCTAGAGGAGATCTGCATGGAGGAATGGGCCAAAATACCAGCAACAGTGTGTGAAAACCTTGTGAAGACTTACAGAAAACGTTTGACCTGTGTCATTGCCAACAAAGGGTATATAACAAAGTATTGAGAAACTTTTGTTATTGACCAAATACTTATTTTCCACCATAATTTGCAAATAATTTCATTAAAAATCCTACAATGTGATTTTCTGGATTTTTTTTTCTCATTTTGTCTGTCATAGTTGACGTGTACCTATGACGAACATTACAGGCCTCTCATCTTTTTAAGTGGGAGAACTTGCACAATTGGTGGCTGACTAAATACTTTTTTTCCCCACTGTATGTGTTATGGCCTTTCAACCTCTGCCATATCGTGGATTCAGCGCTATCTATCTAATTGAACTCAGTTTTCTTTAATGGAAGCTTCTCCAATGTCAAACATGTAAAGTGTGGTGTACCCCAGGGCAGCTCTCTAGGCCCTCTACGCTTTTCTATTTTTACCAATGACCTGCCACTGGCATTAAACAAAGCACGTGTGTCCATGTATGCTGATGATTCAACCATATACGTATCAGCAACCACAGCTAATGAAGTCACCGAAACCATTAACAAAGAGTTGCAGTCAGTTTAGCAATAGGTGGCCACTAATAAACTGGTCCTGAACATCATTCCCTAAATTCGAGACCTCAGCTGAATCTGGAAATTAATGGTGTGGCTGTTGAACAAGTTGAGGAGACTAAATTACTTGGCATTACCTTAGATTGTAAACTATCATGGTCAAAACATATAGATTCAATGGTTGTAAAGAGGGGGAGATGTTTGTCCGTAATAAAGAGATGCTCTGCTCTTTTGACACCACACTCCAAAAAGCAAGTTCTGCAGGCTCTAGTTTTGTCTAATCTTGATTATTGTACAGTCGTGTGGTCCAGTGCTGCAAGGAAAGACCTAGTTAAGTTGCAGCTGGCCCAAAACAGAGCGCCACGTCTTGCTCTTCATTGTAATCGTGGGCTGATATAAATACTATGCATGCCAGTCTCTCTTGGCTAAGAGTTGAGGAGAGACTGACTGCATCACTTCTTCTTTTTATAAGAAACATTAATGTGTTGAAAATCTCAAATTGTTTGCATAGTCAATTTACACACAGCTCTGACACACACACTTACCCCACCAGACATGCCACCAGGGGTATTTTCACAGTCCCCAAATCCAGAACAAATTCAAAAAAGCGTACAGTATTAAATAGAGCCATTATTGCATGGAACTCCGTTCCATCTCATATTGCTCAAATAAACAGCAAACCTGGTTTCAAGAAACAGATAAAGCAACACCTCACGGCACAAAGCCTCTCCCCTATTTGACCTAGATAGTTTGTGTGTATGTATTGATATGTAGGCTACGTGTGCCTTTAATTTTTTTTTTATGTTGTTCTGTCCTTGAGCTGTTCTTGTCTATTAGTGTTCTGTATTGTGTCATGTTTTGTGTGGACCCCAGGAAGTGTAGCTGCTGCTTTTGCAACAGCTAAAGGGGATCCTAATAAAATACCAATATTCAGACCCCTTGACTTTTCCAAATTTTGTTACAGCCTTATTCTAAAATGGATGTAAATAACAATCCTCATCAATCTACACACAATACCCCAAAATGACAAAGCAAAAACAGCTTTTTGGATTTTTTTGCAAATTTAGAAAAAATACAAGAACTGAAATCACAATTACATACGTATTCAGACCCTTTACTCAGTAGTTTGTTGAAGCACCTTTGGCAGCGATTACAGCCTCGAGTCTTCTTGGGTATGACGCTACAAGCTTGACACACCTGTATTTGGGGAGTTTCTCCCATTCTTCTCTGCAGATCCTCTCAAGCTCTGTCAGGTTGGATGGGGAGCGTCACTGCACAGCTATTTTCAGGTCTCTCCAGAGATGTTCGATCTGGTTAATGTCCGGGCTCTGGCTGGGCCACTTAAGGACATTCAGAGACTTGTCCCGAAGCCACTCCTGCGTTGTCTTGGCTGTGTGCTTAGGGTCGTTGTCCTGTTGGAAGGTGAACCTTCACCCCAGTCTGAGGTCCTGAGCGCTCTGGAGCTGGTTTTCATCAAGGATCTCTCAGTACTTTGCTCCGTTCATCTTTCCCTTGATCCTTACTAGTCTCCCAGTCCCTGCCGCTGAAAAACATCCCCACAGCATGATGCTGCCACCACCATGCTTCACCGTAGGGATGGTGCCAGGTTTCCTCCAGACGGGACCCTTGGCATTCAGGCCAAGAAGTTCAATCTTGGTTTCATCAGACCAGAGAATCTTGTTTCTCATGGTCTGAGAGTCTTTAGGTGCCTTTTGGCAAACTCCAAGCGGGCTGTCAAGTGCCTTTTACTGAGGAGTGTCTTCCGTCTGGCCACACTACCATAAAGGCCTGATTGGGGGAGTGCTGTAGAGATGGTTGTCCTTTTGGAAGGTTCCCCCATTTCCACAGAGGAACTCTGGAGCTCTGTCAGAGTGACCATCGGGTTCTTGGTCACCTCCCTGACCAAGGCCCTTCTCCCCCGATTGCTCAGTTTGGCCGGGCAGCCAGCTCTAGGAAGAGTCTTGGTAGTTCCAAACTACTTCAATTTATGAATGATGGAGGCCACTGTGTTCTTGGGGACCTTCAATGCTGCAGAATTGTTTTGGTACCCTTCCCCAGATTTGTGCCTCGACACAATCCTGTCTCGGAGCTCTACGGACAATTCCTTCGACCTCATGGCTTGGTTTTTGCTCTGACATGCACTGTCAACTGTTGGACCTTAAATAGACAGGTGTGTTCATTTCCAAATCATGTCCAATCAATAGAATTTACCACCCCTGGACTCCAATCAAGTTGTAGAAACATCTCAAGGATGATAAATGGAAGCAGGATGCACCTGAGCTCAATTTCGAGTCTCATAGCAAAGGGTCTCAATACTTATTTAAATAAGGTATTTCTGTTTTTTATTTTTACTTTGACATTATGGTGTATTGAGTGTAGATAATTATTTATTTAATCAATTTTAGAATAAGGCTGTAACGTAACAAAATGTGGAAAAATTCAAGGGGTCTAAATACTTTCCCGAATGCACTGTATGTCTTTGACTCAGGAGGAGAGAGAACTTCTCTTTTTAGTATATTAATGTTGAGTACGTGAGAGTCAAAGGCTTAGTACCCTATTTCACATGTCCTTCCCCCTAGTTCAATTGAAATAGTCTACTTGCTGCTGACTGCTAATAACATTATTTTACATTTTAGCAGAAGCTCTTATCCAGAGCGACTTAGTTAGTGAGTGCATACATTTTTTTTATTTTCATACTAGCCCCCCGTGGGAATCGAACCCATAACCCTGGCGTTGCAAGCACCATGCTCTACCAACTGAGCTACACAGGGCCCAGTATGAACTGGGAGCTGAGCTCGACAAGCCTCAACTGGCCTTCTTCGTTTATCCAGGCTGCCTTGGAGCATGAAAAAAGGTCAGGGCAGTGGAATCTCAATGCAGAATTAATTGGTACAACATTCTTGGACAGTTTGTTTCTCTCCTTGGAGCCTTTTCCAACAGCAACTGTTGTGACATTTAGTATTACGGCAGGAGGTTAAGAAGCTGCCCAGATCTACAGGACTAGGAGAGAAGAGAGGTACCCATAGCCTCCATTGGAAACAAATGACTTTTGGCCCCTTTGAGTTTGGCATTTCTGTTTCAAGTGTTGTGTACGGGTCGTCGTCATTTCTTGTTAAGCTCAGTGAAACGAAAGGAACAGGAATGTTGCTGGACTTATTAGCCAACATGTGCTGTCTTTCAGTTTCATTTTTGTTTCTTCTTTCCCTGCTTTTAGCTGACAAACACCAGTTGGACGGTTGATGAAACACATTGTGCAATGGTTTTGCCTGTGGGTACAAAGTTCACATTGAACACAAGCCCTGATAATGCTGAGTAAAAAGTGTCACGGTGTGATGAACAAAGGTGCCTAAAAGCTGTTCAACTCAGAAGGCTGTTTTTAGAAGGTACTTGAGGTGCCAGGTGGGAGGTCTCTGTTGAGTGGTATTGATCTAAGGTTTTGCCAGCTGAGACCGAAGGGGATATGTTGCTGGGTGGGATGGAATTTGGTGGAGAGAGAGACACACACACACACACACACACACACACACACACACACACACACACACACACACACACACACACACACACACACACACACATTTCTTCCTCTTGTTCTCTCTCTGGCTGTAATGACACTGCAGCTCCATGAGGACGTTCTCAGTCAGAGAGACAGAGCATTCCTCTGTACAACAGGCCACCAGGAGGAGAATAATATATAATGATAATAATAATAATATATAATATATATATAACATTTAGCAGACGCTTTTATCCAAAGCAACTTAGTTATGCATGCATACAGTTTTACGTATGGGTTGCCCCAGGAATCGAACCCACAAACTTGGCAGTGCAAGCACCATGCTCGACCAACTGAGCCATACAGGACCACAGAAAAATAGCTCTAGGCTGACCGACTGACTCATCCACCAGCTCTACTGCCCTGGGTTAAAACATTGCTTTTCACTTCACCTCTCAAAATATATCAGCGGTTGGAGCATTAATTTGCCCAGCGTTGCTTGCTTTTTGGCTACATCATACTGTCGCTGTATTGCCCAGTCCCTTACTGGAAGACTGTGAGGATAGAGCAAAACGTCTCTGGTTACCTTGTTGTTTACGCAGCAACTTACCATAGAGAGTGGTGTAAACATTTTGGTTTTGCACTGAGTGCTTTAAAGATTATAAAATGGCCTATATGTTGAGCCAGATAAGTGATGTCGACTGTCTGTTTGCCTGGCCCTGGTCACAGATGTGTCCAGCCAGGGTTTTGGTTGGCTTGTGGCAGGCATGGCAGGAGCTACTCTCTGGGCTGGGAGAAAGAGGGTGTAATCTCCTTAGTTTGGCATTCCACTCCACTGCTCTGACCTCCGGCAGGCAGGCCAACAGTCTTGTTGGTTGTTGTTGCTGATGTCAAGGGGCTTTGCTCCTGCAGGTTGTCATCCCTTTCTCCTGTGGATCCATGCTGCAGTCAAATCTATAATGTGCTAGATGGCATGTCCTCCAATGCACACACACACACTGTCTGCATTTCAATGTAAAGGATATTAAGGTGGGATAGAGAAGGATTTGTTGTCAGCTCTGCCATTTGCTTGAGGGAGCAGAGATTCAGAGGGAACTAATGCACTCTGCGTAGGAGGGACTTTATGCCTCTGTTCACACAGGATGGCATGGCTAGCATGATCACATCTCACGAATGCTTCAGATCAGCACTACCCCTTTACAAATACAGAATTGGAAATAATGTTTAGTTTAGTTGGTCATTGGCTTAGCCTTATTAGTCCGAAGTCTGGCCATTGAGGCTTATTTTCTTTAGGATTCCATCTCTAACTGAAGTGTTGTGGGTGAATGGACAGCTTTGTTTAATGCAATAATGGTTCAATCTCTGGCTTTGTTTTCCATGTTAGTGCCATCTGAAAGATGGGAGATTGCTTATGCTTGGTTTGTGGATGGATGTTTCAACTGCATCTTTCACTACACAGCTTATCAGACCTAGTCACGAAAACCCAACCCTAGGCAACAGTGACTAGGGTCTGGTTTCAATGCTGGACTCTTTTGGAAACTTTGATAAGGAATTATTATTATTTTTTTATAATAATTAATAACGTTGCAGGCAAAATCTTTGCAGTAGTTTTAGTGAAGGTAGTTCAGGCAAACTAGCCACTTATGAAATGCACTCATTGACTTGAATGGGGATGCCTGTTCTATTCATTCTATTTCTATGGCAGCACATGCAGTCAGGAGTGGAGGAGAACATTTGTTGTTGTGCTATTCGAACGGTTATTATGGTGACAACGGTCATTTGGCTGACCAATTACTGTCATCCAAAATTCCATGACTGTCACAGCCCTATTGCTCTCTACTATTTTGTATTTTATTCAAGCGGGTAAGGTAACAACTTAGGAAGAGTCCATCATTGAAACCAGGCCCTATTTACTGTTACCTAGGGTCAGGTTTACGAGACTATAGCAGACATGAATGGCTGCTGTGAGTGTACATTGCATTCGGAAAGTATTCAGACCCCTTGACTTTTTCCACATTTTGTTACGTTACAGCCTTATTCTAAAATTGATTAAATAGTTTTTTCCCCTCATCAATCTACACACAATACCCCATAATGACAAAGCAAAAAAAAAATTGTTTAATCAACTGAAATATCACATTTACATAAGTACTCAGACCCTTTACTCAGTACTTTGTTGAAGCACCTTTGGCAGTGATTACAGCCTCGAGGTCTTCTTGGGTATGACGCTACAAGCTTGGCACACCTGTATTTGGGGAGTTTCTCCCATTCTTCTCTGCAGATCCTCTCAAGCTCTGTCAGGTTGGATGGGGAGCGTCGCTGCACAGCTATTTTCAGGTCTCTCCAGAGATGTTCGATCTGGTTCATGTCCGGGCTCTGGCTGGGCGACTTAAGGACATTCAGAGACTTGTCCCGAAGCCACTCCTGCGTTGTCTTGGCTGTGTGCTTAGGGTCGTTGTCCTGTTGGAAGGTGAACCTTCACCCCAGTCTGAGGTCCTGAGCGCTCTGGAGCTGGTTTTCATCAAGGATCTCTCAGTACTTTGCTCCGTTCATCTTTCCCTTGATCCTTACTAGTCTCCCAGTCCCTGCCGCTGAAAAACATCCCCACAGCATGATGCTGCCACCACCATGCTTCACCGTAGGGATATGGTGCCAGGTTTCCTCCAGACGGGACCCTTGGCATTCAGGCCAAGAAGTTCAATCTTGGTTTCATCAGACCAGAGAATCTTGTTTCTCATGGTCTGAGAGTCTTTAGGTGCCTTTTGGCAAACTCCAAGCGGGCTATCAAGTGCCTTTTACGGAGGAGTGTCTTCCGTCTGGCCACACTACCATAAAGGCCTGATTGGTGGAGTGCTGTAGAGATGGTTGTCCTTCTGGAAGGTTCTCCATCTCCACAGAGGAACTCTGGAGCTCTGTCAGAGTGACCATCGGGTTCTTCTTCTCCAATTGCTCAGTTTGGCCTGTCTTTGTGGTTCTAAACTTCATTTTCATTTCATTTTAGTCATTTAGCAGACGCTCTTATCCAGAGCGACTCACAGTTAGTGAAAGCATACATTATTTTATTTATTATTTTTTTATTTTTCATACTGGCCCCCCGTGGGAAACGAACCCAAATCCCTGCCGGCCAAACCCTCCTCTACCTTGGACGACGCTGGACCAATTGTGCGCCGCCCATGGGTCTCCTGGTCGCGGCCGGCTGCAAACTTCTTCCATTTAAGAATGACGGAGGCCACTGTGTTCTTGGGGACCTTCAATGCTGCAGAATTTTTTTTGGTACCCTTCCCCAGACCTGTGCCTCGACAAAATCCTGTCTCGGAGCTCTACGGACAATTCCTTCAACCTCATGGCTTGGTTTTTGCTTTGACATGCACCGTCAACTGTTGGACCTTATATAGACAGGTGTGTGCCTTTCCAAATCATGTCCAATCAATTGAATTTACCACAGGTGGACTCCAATCAAGTTGTAGAAACATCTCAAGGATGATCAGTGGAAACAGGATGCAAATGAGCTCAATTTCAAGTCTCATAGCAAAGGGTCTGAATACTTATGTAAAGTTATTTCTGTTATTTATTATAAATTAGCAAAAAATTCGAAGAACCTGTTTTCGCTTTGTCATTATGGGGTATTGTGTGTAGATGGAGGATTTTAATTTTTTTAATCAATTTTAGAATAAGGCTGTACTGTAACAATGTGGAAAAAGGGAAGGGGTCTGAATACTTTCCGAATGCACTGTATACTTTATTGTAGGCACATTTTAGCTCTGCTACATATAGACAAATTGGAATCACTAAGACCAGTCCCTTAATTGTGATGTGGTCTGTCGGCGTGCAGATCAAATCAAATGTATTTATAAAGCCCTTTTTACATCAGCAGATGTCACAAAGTGCTTATACAGAAACCCAGCGTAGAACCCCAAACAGCAGATGTAGAAACACAGTGGCTAGGAAAAGCTCCCTAGAAAGGCAGGAACCTAGGAAGAAACCTAGAGATGAACCAGGCTCTGAGGGGTGGCCAGTCCCCTTCTGGCTGTGCCGGGTGGCGATTATAAGAGTGCATGGCCATTACGGCCAGATCATTGTTCAAGATGTTCAAATGTTCATAGATGACCAGTAGGGTCAAATAATAATCAAAGCGCATATAGAGGGTGCAACAGGTCAGCACCTCAGGGGTAAATGTCAGTTGGCTTTTCATTGCTGAGCATTGAGAGGTAGAGAGAGAGAGAGAGAGAGGTAGAGAGAGAGAGAGAGAGAGAGGTTGAGCGAGAGAGAGAGAGAGAGAGAGAGGTTGAGAGAGAGAGAGAGAGGTTGAGAGAGAGAGAGGGAGAGGTTGAGAGAGAGGGAGAGGTTGAGAGAGAGGGAGAGGTTGAGAGAGAGAGAGAGGTTGAGAGAGAGGGAGAGGTTGAGAGAGAGGGAGAGGTTGAGAGAGAGGGAGAGGTTGAGAGAGAGGGAGAGGTTGAGAGAGAGGGAGAGGTTGAGAGAGAGGGAGAGGTTGAGAGAGAGGGAGAGGTTGAGAGAGAGAGATTGAGAGAGAGAGATTGAGAGAGAGAGAGAGGTTGAGAGAGAGGTTGAGAGCGAGAGAGAGAGATTGAGAGAGAGAGGTTGAGAGAGAGGTTGAGAGCGAGAGAGAGAGGTTGAGAGCGAGAGAGAGAGGTTGAGAGCGAGAGAGAGAGGTTGAGAGCGAGAGAGAGAGGTTGAGAGCGAGAGAGAGAGGTTGAGAGCGAGAGAGAGAGAGGTTGAGAGCGAGAGAGAGAGAGAGGTTGAGAGCAAGAGAGAGAGGTTGAGAGAGAGAGAGGTTGAGAGAGAGAGAGGTTGAGAGAGAGAGAGAGGTTGAGAGAGAGAGAGAGGTTGAGAGAGAGAGAGGTTGAGAGAGAGAGACAGTCCGTGATAAGGTAGCACATCCGATAAACCGGTCAGGGTTCCATAGCAGCGTGCAGGACACCAGATAAGACAGGAGAATTTCACCAGATAGGACAGACTGACCCTAGCTCCCCAGCACATAGACTATTGCAGCATAGATACTGGAGGCTGGGTCGGGGAGACTGTGGCCCCGTCCGACGAAACCCTCAGACAGGGCCAACCAGACAGGATACAGTGGGGGAAAAAAGTATTTAGTCTGTAATTTTCATCATAGGTACACGTCAACTATGACAGACAAAATGAGAAAGAAAAATCCAGAAAATCACATTGTAGGATTTTTAATGAATTTATTTGCAAATTATGGTGGAAAATAAGTATTTGGTCAATAACAAAAGTTTCTCAATACTTTGTTATATACCCTTTGTTGGCAATGACACAGGTCAAACGTTTTCTGTAAGTCTTCACAAGGTTTTCACACACTGTTGCTGGTATTTTGGCCCATTCCTCCATGCAGATCTCCTCTAGAGCAGTGATGTTTTGGGGCTGTCGCTGGGCAACACGGACTTTCAACTCCCTCCAAAGATTTTCTATGGGGTTGAGATCTGGAGACTGGCTAGGCCACTCCAGGACCTTGAAATGCTTCTTACGAAGCCACTCCTTCGTTGCCCGGGCGGTGTGTTTGGGATCATTGTCATGCTGAAAGACCCAGCCACGTTTCATCTTCAATGCCCTTGCTGATGGCAGGAGGTTTTCACTCAAAATCTCATGATACATGGCCCCATTCATTCTTTCCTTTACACGGATCAGTCGTCCTGGTCCCTTTGCAGAAAAACAGCCCCAAAGCATGATGTTTCCACCCCCATGCTTCACAGTAGGTATGGTGTTCTTTGGATGCAACTCAGCATTCTTTGTCCTCCAAACACGACGAGTTGAGTTTTTACCAAAAAGTTCTATTTTGGTTTCATCTGACCATATGACATTCTCCCAATCCTCTTCTGGATCATCCAAATGCACTCTAGCAAACTTCAGACGGGCCTGGACATGTACTGGCTTAAGCAGGGGGACACGTCTGGCACTGCAGGATTTGAGTCCCTGGCGGCGTAGTGTGTTACTGATGGTAGGCTTTGTTACTTTGGTCCCAGCTCTCTGCAGGTCATTCACTAGGTCCCCCCGTGTGGTTCTGGGATTTTTGCTCACCGTTCTTGTGATCATTTTGACCCCACGGGGTGAGATCTTGCGTGGAGCCCCAGATCGAGGGAGATTATCAGTGGTCTTGTATGTCTTCCATTTCCTAATAATTGCTCCCACAGTTGATTTCTTCAAACCAAGCTGCTTACCTATTGCAGATTCAGTCTTCCCAGCCTGGTGCAGGTCTACAATTTTGTTTCTGGTGTCCTTTGACAGCTCTTTGGTCTTGGCCATAGTGGAGTTTGGAGTGTGACTGTTTGAGGTTGTGGACAGGTGTCTTTTATACTGATAACAAGTTCAAACAGGTGCCATTAATACAGGTAACGAGTGGAGGACAGAGGAGCCTCTTAAAGAAGAAGTTACAGGTCTGTGAAAGCCAGAAATCTTGCTTGTTTGTAGGTGACCAAATACTTATTTTCCACCATAATTTGCAAATAAATTCATTAAAAATCCTACAATGTGATTTTCTGGAATTTTTTTTCTCAATTTGTCTGTCATAGTTGACGTGTACCTATGATGAAAATTACAGGCCTCTCTCATCTTTTTAAGTGGGAGAAGTTGCACAATTGGTGGCTGACTAAATACTTCTTTTCCCCACTGTATAACCCCACCCACTTTGCCAAAGCGCAGCCCCCATACCACTAGAGGGATATCAACATACCACCAACTTACTACCCTGAGACAAGGCTGAGTATAGCCCACGAAGATCTCCTCCACCGCACGAGCCCGAGGTGGCGCAAAAACGGACAGGAAGATCACGTCAGTGACTCAACCTACTCAAGTGACGCACCCCTCCTAGGGACGGCACGGCATGGAAGAGCACTAGTAAGCCAGTGATAGGGTCAGAGGCAGAGAATCCCCTGTTCACCATCGCACCCCTGGGCCAGACTACACTCAATCATAGGACCTACTGAAGGGATGAGTCTTCAGTAAAGACTTAAAGATTGAGACAGAGTCTGCGTCTCTCACATGGATAGACAAACAGTTTCTGATTTTTGCAATGTTACGAAGATGGGGGAAAAAAGCTGCCCTTGAAATATTCTTGATATGTTAGTCAAAAGAGTGATCATTATGTCTGAAACACAGGCTTCCAGGGTAGGCAATTTTGAGGGTTCACCATGTTACCTCAAAATGTACAGCTGTGTGTCGTCCACATACCAGTGAAAATTGACATTGTGTTTCCGAATGACATCACCAAGAGGTAGAATATATTGTGAAATATATCCTAAAACGGAACCTTGAGGAGCACCGAAACGTACAATTTATTTGTCAGAGGACAAAACATCCACAGAGACAAACTGATATCTTTCCGACAGATAAGATCTAAACCAGGCAAGAACTTGTCCGTGTAGACCAATTAGGGTTTCCAATCTCTCCAAAAGAATGTGGTGATTGATGGTGTCAAAGGTCTAGGAGCACGAGGACAGATGCAGAGCCTTGGTCTGACGCCATTAAAAGGTCATTTACCACCTTCACGAGTGCAGTCTCAGTACTATGATGGGGTCTAAAACCAGACTGGAGCATTTCATAAACATCATTTGTCTTCAGGAAGGCAGTGAGTTGCTGCGCAACAGCTTTTTCAAAACATATTGAGGGGAATGGGAGATTCGATATACAATTTCTGAGTCAAGGTTTGGCTTTTTCAGGAGATGCTTTATTACCCCACTTTTAGTGAGTTTGGTACACATCCGGAGGATAGGGAGCCATTTATTATGTTCAACATAGGAGGGCCAAGCACAGGAAGTACTTGGAATAGGGTCCAGTAGGCAGCTGGAAGGGTTGGAGGCCATGACTATTTTCGTGAATGTTTCGAGAGATACAGGATTAAAAAAAGTCCAGTGTCTCCATTGATCTTAGGTCCTGGCAGTTCTGTGCAGACTCTGGACAACTGAGTTTTGGAGAGATATGCAGATTCAAAGAGGAGTCCATAATTTGCTTTCCAATGATCGTGAACTTATTTTCGTCAAAGAAGTTAATGAATTCATCACTGCTAAAGTGAAGGCCATCTTCTCTTGGGGAATGCTGCTTTTTAGTTAGCTTTGCGACTGTATCAAACATTTATTTTGGATTGTTTTTATTCTCCTCAATCAGGTTGGAAAAGTAGGCTGATCGAGCTGCAGCTCTTCGATATTGCCCGGTACCGTCTTTCCAAGTCGGGAGACTTCCAGTTTGGTGGAGCGCCATTTCCGTTCCAATTTTCTGGACGCTTGCTTCAGGGCTCTGGTATTTTCTGTTTACCAGGTAGCTAATTTCTTGGACAAATTCGTTTTTGTTTTTAGAGGTATGACTGCATCTAGGGTATTACGCAAGGTTACATTTAGATCCTCTGTTAGGTGGTAAACTGATTTTTGTACTCCTACGTCCTTGGGTAGGTGGAGGGAGTCTGGAAGGGCATCTAGGAATCTTTGGGTTGTCTGGTAAATTATAGCACGGCTTTTGATAATCCTTGGTTGGGGTCTTAGCAGATTATTTGTTGCGATTGGAAACGTAATAAGATGGTGGTCCGATAGTCCAGGATTATGAGGAAGAACATTTAGAGCCACAATATTTATTCCACGGATGAGAAAAAGATCCAGGGTATGACTGTGGCAATGCGTAGGTCCGAAGACATGTTGGACAAAACCCACTGAATCGATGATGGCTCCGAAAGCCTTTTGGAGTGAGTCTGTGGACTTCTCCATGTGAATTTTGAAGTCACCAAAATTATCTGCCATGACTACAAGGTCCGATAAGAATTCAGGGAGGAATGCTGTATGCGGCCTAGGAGGCCTGTTTAAATAGTAGCTATAAAAAGTCATTTGGTAGGCTGCGTAGATTTCATGACTAGAAGCTCAAAAAACGAAAAACAGTTTATTAAAAAAAAAATATATAGAGAAATTTGCTGTCAAAGATGTTAGCAACACCTCCGCCTTTGCGGGATGCGCGGGGGATACTAGTGCAACCTGGAGGAGAGGCCTCATTTAACTCAGTATATTCATCAGGATTAAGCCATGTTTCAGTCAGGCCAATCACATCAAGGTTATGATCAGTGTTTAGTAAATTGACTCTGATTGCCTTGGAAATGAGGGATCTAACATTAAGTAGTCCTATTTTGAGTTGTGAGATATTATCAAAGTCTCTTTAAAAAATGACAGAGATGGGGGAGGTCTTTATTCCAGTGATGTTGCTAAGGCGAACACCACCATGTTTAGATTTTCCCGACGTAGATTGAGGCACAGACACTGTCTCAATGGGGAAAACTAAGCTGACTATACTGACTGTGCTAGCGGCAGACTCCACTAAACTGGCAGGCTGGCTAACAGCCTGCTGCCTGGCCTGCAACCTATCTCATTGTGGAGCTAGAGGAGTTAGAGCCCTGTCTGTGTTCATAGATAAGATGAGAGCACCCCTCCAGCTAGGATGGAGTCCGTCACTCCTCAGCAGACCAGGATTGGTCCTGTTTGTGGGTGAGTCCCAGAAAGAGGGCCAATTATCTATATATTCTATCTTTTGGGAGGGGCAGAAAACAGTTTTCAACCTGCGATTTAGTTGTGAGACTCTGCTGTAGAGCTCATCACTTCCCCTAACTGGGAGGGGGCCAGAGATAATTACTCAAAGCCGACACGTCTTTCTAGCTAATTTACACGCTGAAGCTATTTTGCACTTGGTGATCTCTGACTGTTTCATCCTAACATAGTTGGTGCCGACGTGGATAACAATATCCTTATACACTCTACACTCATCAATTTTAGCCTTAGCCAGCACCATCTTCAGATTAGCATTTACGTCAGTAGCCCTGCCCCCTGGTAAGCAGTGTATGATCGCTGGATGATTCTTTTTAAGTCTAATATTTTGGGTAATGGAGTCGCCAATGACTAGGGTTTTCAATTTGTCAGAGCTAATGGTGGGAGGCTTCGGCGGCTCAGACCCAGTAACGGGTGGAGGAGAGTCCTGAGAAGGCTCGGCCTCTGACTCCGACTCGTTGCTTAATGTGGAGAACCGGTTGAAAGCATTTCTTTCCAGAAGCCTTGAGAAAAGTGGCCGGCTGCGGGGACTATGCAAGGGGATTTATACTACTATTTGTACTTACTGGTGACAGACGCTGTTTCATCCTTTCCTACACTTAAATTGCCCTTGTCTAACGATTGCATTTGAAGCTGGGCTTGCAACTCGGCTATCCTCACCATAAGGCAATAGTTCTCGTGCATATTATGAGTACAGCGATTACAATTAGATGGCATAGCGTTAATGCTACTACTAAGCTTTTCCATCTGGTGAAGGTCCTGCAGAACCATGTCCAGATAAAGCATCCAGCGTGAAAAGTTGAATGAAAAAATCGAACAAGGACAATACTAAGACATTGGTAAATGTGTTAAATGCAGAGTTTTTATTAAACGGTTATTAAAAGTAAAAAACAAAAGGTTTGTCAGGTAGCCAAACAGCACAGCGGACTGGGACTGGGACAGGAGAGTTTGGGGTTAGAGAGAGCCTCTGCCTGCTTTCCAGTGGCCCCAGGGACATGGATCTCTTTCTGCTCCGCTTGTCATTAGACAGACAGGTGATAGGAAACCCAGACAAGAGGAAAAGTGTTCCGTAGCCTCTGGTTACTCATGCATACAGGGATGTGTTTGGAGACTAACTGAGCTCCAGAGACAATCTTTTTCGGAATGGGCCGGAGGCTGTGGTAGAGGTGTAGCACATCGGTTTGCTTTAGGAAAGTCTCCCATGGCTCCCTGATTCTCTATGCTGTGAGTGTAGGTGTCTATGGCTGCACCGCGGTGCTGAACCTTCAGCAAGGTCTGTCAGTTAAAGGGAGCTCCTGTATTCCACTCTCCATAAGACCTGCCATATCCCTAGTTATCATTTCATCCTTATCTGGTCCAGAACACGGAGGTTAAGCATGACAATGTGTTAACATTTTCCCCTTATCTGCTCCACTGTCTTGTATTTGAAGCAGTGGAAAGAGAGGAGCATGTGGGCCTTTGAATTGGCCCTCCAGGGGTTAACCAGGGCTCTCTCTGTCTCTCTCACTCTGTCGGCGCTCTCTGAGCTCCTTTTCCACACACAGGGCCATTGCTGCAGTAATGAGTCAGGCAGTTTCAAGGGCACCCATGGCTACCAATTCTCCCGTGTCCTGACCCAGTCCCCTCCAGCGCTCTATCTCCTTTACTTTTTCGCTCTCTCTATCCCGTCCTTATTTTTCTCCTCATTCATACGATATGTGCTTTATTACATAGCTCGTTATCTAACTCTTCTGAGAAAGGTGGTTCCCAGAGCCTGACCGCTTTCTTTCATCTTCTAGCTCACGAACAAATGAGTGTGAGTGGATTGGCGGTCAGTCAGTGTGGCAGTGCAGAGAGCGAGAGAGGGAGAGAGAGAGAGCGGTTGCGTTCATGCGGAAACAGAGCCATGGGAAAGGCAGAACGGTCATGTCCTCTTCGATGTATACAGACCTAACATCCTCATACCGGGATGTTGCAGCTGTTGCAGTAGGTTGCTAGTTTTGTATTGACTTAGTAGGAGATTTGCATTTTTTTTACACTGAAGGAGGGGACTCATGAGCTCTCACTAGTCTCCACTGTTTGTTGACTGGTTGGCTGGCTGTTCCTTTTTCTCTGGTGGGCATTCTTAGGTCCCTGCGTCTGTTCTATTACAGCCCAACTCACTCCCTCTTTTGCTAGAAGCTGTCAAATGTCTAAGAACGCAGGAAGTCAAAGGCCAATGAAATTAGGTTTATATAGGCCCATTTCTGCCAATTTACTAGTTGATACTGTGGCAGTGGAATACCTTAGGATAAGTTATTTGTAATGATGTTGATATAGCCTAGTTGGTTGTAGTCAGTCTGTGCTGGTCCCACCCTGTCCCTGTTGGCCCTGTAGGGCAGGGCTGCTGCCAGACTGCCTGGGGAGGGGTGTGTGTGTGCAGGAGAGAGGAGAGGAGCAGGAGGAGGATTTGCAGGTCACGTCTGCCTGGCTATGAAAGGGGAAGTGCTGTCTCCTAACTTTGACAGCTTAAGGTACCGTAAGGTCTTACCTTCAGCCCTGTGTACACCAGTCAGTGTAATTCAGCAGGGAAATCACCTCTTCCTAACACGATGTTGCTGTACACATCCGCAAGGAAATCTGTTTTACATGGAGATTATTTGATCATTTGTGACAACCACATAATCTGAGTGCAAAGAGTTTATATTAAATGATAGTTTAGTGTGCTACTAGGAAGGCCGTAGTAGCTTATAGCTAGCCCTCCTTTAGTTCTCTTTAGTGCAGCCTGAGTGGTAAGCATTTCTACAATGTAATTAGTATTGAGCTGCATAGTGTGTGTGTGTGTGTGACAGTTGCAGACCCCCCTGCCCAGCCCTGAGGCTCTGAGCTGTGCGTTCCTGGTTTAGTTTGGGATTTAGCAGCCCAGATTACAGGCCATTGTTCAGGGGCCAGGGCTAGTCTGGGCCATAATCTCCTGTAATTCCCTGTGTCCATGATTAGCTCCAGATGATTTAATTAGACGTGCTGTTGATAGGAGTCCTCATTACTGCTCCACAGCCTCACAGCCCAACCCCTCCACTCTAATGGTGCTCCAGGAGTGGGGGGAAAGCCTGCATGGTGATGTTGGTATTGTGCTGTTGCCTGCCGTGTACTAGCCTAGATGTTTACATGTTCTATTATTGCTGTTGACTCAGTGACTCGGGTGTCTTTTACCCCTCAGTCCAGATGCAGTAAAATGAGAGAGGGAACGGCTCCGGCAGGCTTGCAGGTGCACCAGGGAAATCCCCCATATCCTCTTCCTTATCTCTCCCTATTCCGACCCCTGGGCTTGTAATGAGAATGATGTCTCCCTATTCCGACCCCTGGGCTTGTAATGAGAATGATGTCAAGTGAACCTACAGTGAGCCCTACAGTTCCTTCAATTCCTCGCTGGATTATTAATGAGGTGTGAAGCCAAGATGAATATTAAAGCAGCTCTGGAAGGAGAGGAGATGGAGGAAGCTGAGTGTGGATGCTAGACTGGTTGTTCTTAAACTAGACCTAAGTTTCTCCCATCTCTTTGTTGTCCAGAGTGTGTTCCTGTTATTGGTTCTGGTCTGGTCTGGGCACTGTATGGGACTAATCACTGCAGTGACACTGTCCTCTCCCATCTCTCCGTATTGCCTTCATTGCGTTCAACTCCACTCTGCACCCCCAGGCCAGTTTGCTCTCAGATGGAGCGGTCCATACCACAGACGGGCCACTACACTACTGCAGAGTCTCTGCCCAGCCAGTGGCCACTTTGACCTGTTTTTGATCAGTGTACATTTGAAGCTAAAGTCAGGGCATCCCTTCGACCAAACATTCAGCATTGTGGTATGGCCTGGTTCACCCCTGTATTTATTGACTAGATGGAAAGTGAATCGATGGACTGGGAGCTACAGAGTATATCTGGATACTCTGAGACTGTGTGAGCTCAAATGAATGTTTGCTTGTTTATGTGTGTGTGCACAAGTCCACACACGCTAGTGGGTTTACATGAAGTAGAAATGCTGGAAAGCAATAAAATGGTAAAGCCAGCCAGCAACAGAGAGACGACGGTACGCAGCTGCGTCCAGGGCAGCCAAGTTAGAGAAGCTAAACCAATGTGTTTGTTATCTCTGTAGTCAGTCTGCACGTAGCATGTAATGACAGGATGTTCCCGATGGAGATTTGTGTCTGTTACACATACTGGATACATCGTTTTAAATTAACAACATGCTGACTATCAGAGCCCTTGCCTAATCCTAAGAAGCTTTTTTTAAGATGACATGGTTATATTTGGTATTGGTGATAATCCCCCTGGTCAAGGAGCTGTGAGACTCAGGATGCTGTGTTCCTTAGGGCTCCTCCTCAAGTCACTCAACATCCCATCTGAAATATCAGTGGCGCTTTCTTGAAAACCTAAGCTTGTTCTCTTCATACGTGCATTTGTTTGGTGTAATTGTTTTTTTGCGTTGGTGGGTGGAACACAACACAAATATAGCTCTGAGTCGCTGCTACTAATGACCCTGTCTTTGGAAATAATTGGAACACTGATTTATGAGCACCACTAATGCATTTCAGTTATTACGTAATGTACAAAGCTAATTTGCGCTACACTGCAGTTTTTTTGTCTGCCTTCATACAGTGAGGTCTGAAATTATAGATAAAAAAGAAAATATTGAACCTTTATTTAACCAGGAAAAGCCCATTGAGACCCGGAGTCTCTTTTTCAAGGAAGACAATCAATACATTACAATACAATTCAACAACATGGTCCATTCTAAAAAAAGCATTTGATAAGGAGAAAAAATAAATACAATATTTTGGATATGGGTAAAGGTGGTGGTGACGGAAGGACACCACAGTGGTCAGTTCTAAATAGCCGGTGGCGTCTTGTCTGCTGCCGTACAGAACATTGGTCCCCAGACACAGTATGTAGTAGTGTTGTCACAATACCAGAATTTTGACTTTGATACTGATACCAGGTTTAGTATCACGATACTCCATACTATCACGATAATCCATACTATCACGATAATCCATACTATCACGATACTCCATACATCACGATACTCCATACATCACTATACCAAGGGTAAGAAAATAAGGCATCAGAATGGCACTTGATCCAGACAGATATTTTTAGTTCAATAGCATCACATTTGGAATTTTTGATTTGTGAATGTATGCATTATTGAAACAATTATACAATCAAATTTTTTTTAACCAATCTAACATGGTTAAAACATGATGGTAATAATTATTTGAATGGTAAATCTCTAGTCTATTGATAAACTGGGTAAGTCAAGATGTAGCCTAGGCCTATTTACAATACAGTGGGGCTACAGATGAAAAACAATCTGTTTCCCTTCCATTTGGGACATATTTTTTTGTACTGATCAACATTTGCACAGAAGAAACAATCTCCTCTTTTATAAAAGTCTGCGCTGTTTCTAAGACCAATGACTTCATTCACACACACGCTCAGTTTGAGGCTCGAGCAAAGATGATCTTTGCCTGGCTACCCTAACTCCTTGCTCTGGCCAACGCTACGCCACGCCCACTGACGTCCTTCTCCGCAGTGAGTCTAGATCTGAGTACCTCCCTGTCGATTTTCTAGAACGCAAACACATTCTAACCGCTCAGATTGGTCCCAGAAACCGATGGGTTGGGCCATAGCCAGAACACACGTGGGCAAAGCGCTGTTTTGAAAATGAGTCATTGGCTTTGATACTCTGGTTAGAGATGATCTAATCCCTGATTACTTTGTTATATACAACACCCGTCATTTTGACGTCACCACAAACGATTTCAAAGGTGGCAGTCGGATTGAAGAACAGCGGAGGAATTCAGTTTGAGTCGTCAGGCAAAGGTGGTCTTGACTGGGAGAGACGTGAGGCGGGGGAGATGAAGTGAAGGAATAACGTTTTTGGTGACAATCTGCTTTGAAATCAGCAATATTTTGCGTTATGGTTTGCATTTTATCACAAACAACGTACTATGGTAGTGAATTGATGTTAGCTTCAGCTGTAAACTAGCAAGGAAAGTTAGCCTACAAAGCTGGAAGCTACCAGTATCTTCTTGCATTGTAAATGTTCTAGCCCGTAATGGACATTGTTTTGCTAACAGTTTCAACATTTCTACATGCGTTTTGCATTATTCAGTGTTAACTTCTGTGCGGCATAAGTTCTGATGCAGTCCATACCACCAATGTGTGCAGTGGGACAGGCTAGAACTAGCAGTGAGTAAGTGGAGCAGGCACGATGCTCTCGCGCTATAAGGGGACATCGTCTACGCTGATAGACAGACTTGATCCTCTCTCAATTAGTAGACAACATGAGATGCATTTGACAGAAGTACCGAAAGTAACACAAGTTCTAGTATCGGAAAAAGTACAAAAGTTTCGGTGTACAGTGCATCAGAGTAAGTAAAGGCTCAACACAGCAGGCCCAACCTCGTCAGCTGATTGGCCCGGATAACATGGGGACCATTGATGCAGGCTGGGGTTGCCATGCCTTCACAGAGTACGAACCATCCACTGCTCCACTGACAGCGAAAAGACACACCCTCAAGTCCCTGACAGAGTAGGTGATTGAAGACGTGAGGAGGAGACCATTACAGACTATCAGTTTCACAATCTGTCAATCCCATTATGTTCTTTTGATGAGCTATTTCCATGATCTGTAAGGGAGGGAATGATTTCAGGATTTCTTAATTCCTAACTCATTATTCTTAGAAATGATCAAGGAGGCTAGCTACAGTGCAACAGAATGGGCCAAACCAAATCATAAAAATATGAAGAGCGTTTTTATTCACGATTTGTAAGTAGCTATTAAAAATGGTAAATCTGAGATCAGCCAACAGTTGTGCCTCATAAAGAGTATGGAACTGGCTGCCCCCATGCCAAAGGTTGCCAACAGTCTGGTTGCCAATTGTCTGGTTGCTGCCAATACACCCCCACTGCCTCTGGAGTAAGCAGTCACACAACTCTCACCCAGTGTTGCCAACTAATTTTCAGGGGAAGTTGCTAGAGGCAGGTCGATTTGTTGCTAAATGACGTTGTGATGTCATTGTGTGATGACGTCATTACGTAATAACGTAAAACTGCGTCATCATGTAGAATACACAATAACGTTACTCAAATTGACTGGCCATCTCAGCGACAAATATGATTTGACATTTGTTAGTTTAGATTTGTTTGTTTATTATCACATATTTTTATTTGTAAAAGTCATAAACACAACATTTTATATGATCAGATATTTTTATTTTTAAACACAACACATTGAATTATTGAACAATTACACATTATTGAACAATTACATTTTATTTATTTTCTTATTAACTAGTAAACCTACACATTCTGAACAATGTATAGTTTTAAGCAGTGTATTGGTAGTTAGTTAACATGCTACCTAACTGATCAACAATTAGAGGTACAAGCTAATAACAAGGTATATATGCTATCTTATTGAACAAGCAACTTAAGTCGAATAATGATGTTTGCGCTAGGCATCTCTCTCCAGCTCTCTCCAGGTTGTTGTGCTGCTTGGCTGGCCTGTTGCTGCCTGTGCACGAGCTGAGCACCTGCTGCTGACGTCACTCACAATGCACTTTTGCAGCCAGGCACGTGTGTTGTGACCGAGTGTGTGACAGAGAAAATCGGTTTTGTGTCATTTTAGAGGGAAGATGCGTGCATTTTAGCGTTTGAGTTACTTTTCAAAAGTTGCTAAAAGTTCCAAATATATTTTTAGAAGTAGCTACATTTGTTGCAAGGTGCTGTTTGAAAATAAAGTTGCCAGGGTAGTCTGAAAAGTTGCTAAATCTAGCAACAAAATTGCTAAGTTGGCATCACTGCTCTCACCAACATACTGTGTCAGGCCACAGCGTTTTTCGGGAACATCCAAATGTGCTCAAGCTGTGCCTAAAGTCCCAGGTCCTCATTTTCCACTCAGTCTAAACAGCAGAGCAGCAGCATCCAGGCTGCAGCAGCCAGCTGACTGGGCAGACTGGGCTTGAGGAAACATCCACCCCATGTAACCTACTGGCTTTGATAGACAGACAGCACTGTCTGTCATTGTGTATATGACTGTGACTAGGCCAGGCTGAGATGCACAGACAGCGATGGCGACAGTATCATACACACACAGACCTGGACCTTCCTCCTCCTCTGTTCTGTCTCCACCCTCAGAGGAGGTGGAGGGCCCAGTGGTCGGGTCATTTCTAGCAGTCATATGGGAGATTGGAGAGATAACCGGGCTGGCTGACCTGTGTCTGAGGAGTCATTTAGTGGCTGCTGTGACCGGCTCACTGCCCAGCTCTCGCTACTGAATGATATGCCCACTAACGAGATTACCACCAGACAATGAAGCCCAACATAATTTGGCTTGCTGAACAACATCGCGCGTGCACACACACACACACACACACACACACACACACACACACACACACACACACACACACACACACACACACACACACACACACACACACACACACACACACACACACACACACACACACACACACACACACACACACACACACACACACACACACACACACACACAACAATGCAAAAAAGTCTGGGTAGCCATTTGATTAGCTGTTCAGGAGTCTTATGGCTTGAGGGTAGAAGCTGTTAAGAAGCCTTTGTGTGGCTATGGAGAGTTCAAAGGAAAGAGAGGAAGTGGTGATGCTTGCTTTCTCCAGTGGTTAGAATGTAGGGCAAGTCATGTAAATGATGAATGTTCCGAGCCTGCTCCACATCTAGCCTATCCTCCTTCAACTACAAGAAACACATGAGGGTAGCTAAACCTTACCAAGAGTTCCCTCCTCAGAAACTGACTCATGTTAATGAAGGGACACACAATGTTATGGAAAGAGATTACACAATGTTGAAGGGCTTAGTGTTTGAACATGGGAGCAGAGCTGCAATGTAAGGGCAGCAGAGTTTAAAGATGGCTATTAGTGAGGCTTCCAGGAATGGTGTTATAGGGTCTATTCTCATTGACGAGAATTAAGGAGAATTTCCAGAGATTCTCAAGAGGTATCGATTCTCGAGAGACATTACTGTAATGTAAACTTGCGTATTTCTCACGTCTCGAACGCTACCTCTGGAGGTCACGCACGGCACTCGCCCGACAGTTTCCCTCCTAAGTAGGGCAGTGTAAACAGAATTGTCTTGTTGAGCCCAACATTCATACAGTAAAAATACTAATAGCAGAGCAATGTTTTTGAAACGGTTGAAATGTATAGACATTTTGTATTATATTTGGGACTTGTTTTATTGAGTTTTCATCTGAAATTGCAGTAAAAGCCTGTTACATTCTAAAATTGTCGCAGTGGAAAGGGAAACTCAACTGTGTTTTTTCTCCAGGCAAGAAGCTGATCAACTCACCAGGGAAATTATCAATGTTTTCAGTCGCAATTGCAATTTTGCATTTACCTCATAAAATGAAGCCTGGTTTGTTCTAAGGTAACTTTAATAAGCTGAAACTGTACATTTATATTCGTATATTGATATGCTGATGTTACTGCTAGCTAGCTGAATTGTTGTATTATTCAAGAGTGTAATGTGGTTTGGTTGTATTACTCAAGAGTGTAGCTAATATGTTTTAGAGGAAAAGTTGCTCGCATTGTTGAATAAAGCCCCACAGTGGAGGTGTCATAATACCCATAAAACCTAGCGGTCAAACAGGGAAATGGTTCCAATTGTTTTTCCACCATTAATTTTTCCCATAGGGGATTTTTGAAACACTTCAAATAAGGGCTGTGTTTCCTGCGGTGACGTTTTGATAACCATGTAAATCTCTCTTGGACAAGGTGACTTTTATCAATATATTCAGCTCTATTTACTCTCAGATTCGAAAAATGCTAATTGGCATCAACGTAGACATCTTGCAAAACTACAAATCCCTGCAAGCTCCTGCACGTCATCTCTAGCTGACACCTTTGCTAACAGGTATTGTGTCAATTTAAAACTTGCACAAGACAGATCACAGAATTGTCCATTTAAAGACATTTAGACAATTTATTCATTACTACATTTAGCTAACATTAGATAGTTAATCCAGAGATTCTTACCTTTGTCTCGATTCGGCAGTCTCGTCCAGATCATGGCATTTGTAGTACTTTATGATAGCCACATTAGCAGCTAATTAACGTTTTCATTTTTTTTAAATATATTGATAAAAGTCACCTTGTCCTAGAGCGATTTACACGGTTATCAAAACGTCATGCCAGGGTAAGCCTACATGAAACACATCCCTTATTTGAAGTGTTTCTAAAATCCCCTATGGGAAAAATGAATGGTGGAAAAACCAATGGTGGAACCATTTCCCTGTTTGACCGGTAGGTTTTATGGGTATTATGACTCATACTGTGGTACTCTATAGTTTGCAAGCTTGCTGGCTAGTTAGTAGCTACTGTGATACTGATATTTACGGTACATTTGCAGCTGCAGAGCAAGAATGTCACGTTGCTAGCCACAATGAAAGCTAAGGCAAGGATGTAATGTAAATTGAAAAGTTCATGTCGCTGCCTCTCCTTATAGAGCTGTATGTTAATGATCACAGAGAAGGACCCTGGCAGGAATATGTAAGGGCTGGGGGGGAACCTGTCTTGTTGGCAGAGAGCTGAAGAATTGATCAGGGGGGTGTTGGCAAACATTCAGAGGATAACCGGTTGCTTCAGCAGAGAACTGCCAGACAGTGCAGACAGCCGTGTCAATGATAATAAACAGCCTCTTTCCCCGACAACTGATTCAAACTACCTGCATCTTACTACCTAAACTGATCAAAACTACCGTTGAAGCAATCAATCTAGAGCCTCTTCACATGGAGTCAAATCATGGTTGTGATCCTAAAACCGCAGTGTACAAAAATGTATATTGCTCTGTCACTTAGATTGTGGCTACATTACCAAAGGTGTTAGACACACCAGATTCGATCTGTTCCATATGCTATATTGGTTATGGATTCCTGAATCCCCTCCCTGGGTGTAGAAGAGGTGCAGAAATCAATACTTTTCAGTCTGACACACTTGCTGTTAGGGCTGGGGATTGCCAGGGACCTCACGATACAGTGAGGGAAAAAAGTATTTGATCCCCTGCTGATTTTGTACGTTTGCCCACTGACAAAGAAATGATCAGTCTATAATTTTAATGGTAGGGTTATTTGAACAGTGAGAGACAGAATGTCAAAAAATTTATAAATTGATTTGCATTTTAATGAGGGAAATAATTATTTGACCCCCTCTCAATTAGAAAGATTTCTGGCTCCCAGGTGTCTTTTATACAGGTAACGAGCTGAGATTAGAGCACACTCTTAAAGGGAGTGCTCCTAATCTCAGCTTGTTACCTGTATAAAAGACACCTGTCCACAGAAGCAATCAATCAGATTCCAAACTCTCCACCATGGCCAAGACCAAAGAGCTCTCCAAAGATGTCAGGGACAAGATTGTAGACCTACACAAGGCTGGAATGGGCTACAAGACCATCGCCAAGCAGCTTGGTGAGAAGGTGACAACAGTTGGTGCGATTATTCGCAAATGGAAGAAACGCAAAATAACTGTCAATCTCCCTCGGCCTGGGGCTCCATTCAAGATCTCACCTTGTGGAGTTGCAATGATCATGAGAACGGTGAGGAATCAGCCCAGAACTACACAGGAGGATCTTGTCAATGATCTCAAGGCAGCTGGGACCATAGGCACCAAGAAAACAATTGGTAACACACTACGCCGTGAAGAACTGAAATCCTGCAGCGCCCGCAAGGTCCCCCTGCTCAAGAAAGCACATATACATGCCCGTCTGAAGTTTGCCAATGAACATCTGAATGATTCAGAGGAGAACTGGGTGAAAGTGTTGTGGTCAGATGAGACCAAAATCGAGCTCTTTGGCATCAACTCAACTCGCTGTGTTTGAAGGAGGAGGAATGCTGCCTATGACCCCAAGAACACCATCCCCACCGTCAAACATGGAGGTGGAAACATTATGCTTTGGGGGTGTTTTTCTGCTAAGGGGACAGGACAACTTCACCGCATCAAAGGGACGATGGACGGGGCCATGTACCGTCAAATCTTGGGTGAGAACCTCCTTCCCTCAGCCAGGGCATTGAAAATGGGTCGTGGATGGGTATTCCAGGATGACAATGACCCAAAACACACGGCCAAGGCAACAAAGGAGTGGCTCAAGAAGAAGCACATTAAGGTCCTGGAGTGGCCTAGCCAGTCTCCAGACCTTAATCCCATAGAAAATCTGTGGAGGGAGCTGAAGGTTCGAGTTGCCAAACGTCAACCTCGAAACCTTAATGACTTGGAGAAGATCTGCAAAGAGGAGTGGAACAAAATCCCTCCTGAGATGTGTGCAACTACAAGAAACATCTGACCTCTGATTGCCAACAACGGTTTTGCCACCAAGTACTAAGTAATGTTTTGCAGAGGGGTCAAATACGTATTTCCCTCATTAAAATGCAAATCAATTTATAACATTTTTGACATACGTTTTTCTAGATTTTGTTGTTATTCTGTCTCTCACTGTTCAAATAAACCTACCATTAAAATTATAGACTGATCATGTTTTTGTCAGTGGGCAAACGTACAAAATCAGCAGGGGGGATCAAATACTTTTTTCCCTCACTGTAGGTGCCGATACTATATGTATTGCGATTCTCACGATTCTATATATTGCTCACCATGTCTGCTGCAGAGGGACGAGAGAGCCATGAGAAAACAAGTTTTGATCAGTCATGAAAATAAAAGTGCTGAAAACAAATTGGCTCACAATTAAAATGAAGATGTAGAACAAGCTATAAAGGAAAAATACTGGAGTTTTGGTGCAGGGACAAGGACTAGCGCAAAAATTAATTTCCTGATACACTACATGACCAGAAGTATGTGGACACCTGCTCGTCGAACATCTCATTCCAAAATCATGGGCATTAATACGGAGTTATTCCCCCTTTGCTGCTATAACACTCTTCTGGGAAGGCTTTCCACTAGATGTATGATTATTGCTGCAGGGACTTGCTTCCATTCAGCCACAAGATAATTAGTGAGTTCGGGCACTGATGTTTGGCGATTAGGCCTGACTCGCAATCAGCGTTCCAATTCATCCCAAAGGTGTCCGATGGGGTTGAGGTCAGGGCTCTGTGCAGGCCAGTCAAGTTCTTCCACACCAATCTCGACAAACCATTTCTGTGCACGGGTGTATTGTCATGCTGAAACAGGAAAGGGCCTTCCCCAAACTGATGCCACAAAGTTGGAAGCACAGAATCGTCTAGAATGTCATTGTATGCTGTAGCATTAAGATTTCCCTTCACTGGAACTAAGGGGCCTGAACCATGAAAAACTGCCCCAGACCATTATTCCTCCTCCACCAAACTTTACAGTTGGCACTAAGCATTGGGGCAGGTAGCGTTCTCCTGGCATCCGCCAAACCCAGATTTGTCTGTCGGACTGCCAGATGGTGAAGCGGGATTCATCACTCCAGAAAATGCATTTCCACTGCTCCAGAGTCCAATGGCGGCAAGGTTTACACCACTCCAGCCGACACTTGGAATTGCGCATGGTGATCTTAGGCTTGTGTGCGGCTGCTCGGCCATGGAAACCCATTTCATGAAGCTCCCAACAAACAGTTATTGTGCTGACGTTGCTTCCAGAGGCAGTTTGGAACTAGGTAGTGAGTGTTGCAACCAAGGACAGATTATTTTTACGCGCTACGTGCTTCAGCACTCGGCGGTCCCGTTCTGTGAGCTTGTGTGGCCTACCACTTTGTGGCTGAGCCGTTGTTGCTCCTAGTCATTCCACTTCACAATAACAGCACTTACAGTTGACGGGGCAGCTCTAGCAGGGCGAACTGACTTGTTGGAAAGGTGGCATCCTATGACGGTGCCACGTTGAAAGTCACTGAGCTCTTCAGTATGGGCCATTCTACTGCCAATGTTTGTCTATTGACATTGCATGGCTGTGTACTCGATTTTATACACCTGTCAGCAACTGGTGTGGCTGAAATGGCCAAATCCACGAATTTGAAGGGGTGTCCACATACTTTTGTATATATAGTGTATGTAACTGTATAATTTTTTCCCCCCATCACTACTTGCTGTCCTCCTGTGTACAAACGCTCCCTCACGGTGAAAGCAGCCAAGAAGACAAACTACTGTGTTTTCTTTCTCCTTCAAGGAAGATCTGTGCTGATGACACATGACTCATAGTTTCTCCTCGCCCCTGTGACTCACCTATTCCAGGCCTGTATATATACAGTGGGGAGAACAAGTATTTGATACACTGCCGATTTTGCAGGTTTTCCTACTTAAAAAGCATGTAGTCTGTAATTTTTATCATAGGTACACTTCAACTGTGAGAGACGGAATCTAAAACAAAAATCCAGAAAATCACATTGTATGATTTTTAAGTAATTAATTTGCATTTTATTGCATGACATAAGTATTTGATCACCTACCAACCAGTAAGAATTCCGGCTCTCACAGACCTGTTAGTTTTTCTTTAAGAAGCCCTCCTGTTCTCCACTCATTACCTGTATTAACTGCACCTGTTTGAACTCGTTATCTGTATAAAAGACACCTGTCCACACACTCAATCAAACAGACTCCAACCTCTCCACAATGGCCAAGACCAGAGAGCTGTGTAAGGACATCAGGGATACAATTGTAGACCTGCACAAGGCTGGGATGGGCTACAGGACAATAGGCAAGCAGCTTGGTGAGAAGACAACAACTGTTGGCGCAATTATTAGAAAATGGAAGAAGTTCAAGATGACGGTCAATCACCCTCGGTCTGGGGCTCCATGCAAGATCTCACCTCGTGGGGCATCAATGATCATGAGGAAGGTGAGGGATCAGCCCAGAACTACACGGCAGGACCTGGTCAATGACCTGAAGAGAGCTGGGACCACAGTCTCAAAGAAAACCATTAGTAACACACAGGCCCGTCTGAAGTTTACCAATGACCATCTGGATGATCCAGAGGAGGAATGGGAGAAGGTGTGGTCTGATGAGACAAAAATAGAGCTTTTTGGTCTAAACTCCACTCGCCGTGTTTGGAGGAAGAAGAAGGATGAGTACAACCCCAAGAACACCATCCCAACCGTGAAGCATGGAGGTGGAAACATCATTATTTGGGGATGCTTTTCTGCAAAGGGGACAGGACGACTGCACCGTATTGAGGTGAGGATGGATGGGGCCATGTATCGCGAGATCTTGGCCAACAACCTCCTTCCCTCAGTAAGAGCATTGAAGATGGGTCGCGGCTGGGTCTTCCAGCATGACAACGACCCAAAACACACAGCCAGAGCAACTAAGGAGTGGCTCCATAAGAAGCATCTCAAGGTCCTGGAGTGGCCTAGCCAGTCTCCAGACCTGAACCCAATAGAAAATTTTTGGAGGGAGCTGAAAGTCCGTATTGCCCAGCGACAGCCCTGAAACCTGAAGGATGTGGAGAAGGTCTGTATGGAGAAGTGGGCCAAAATCCCTGCTGCAGTGTGTGCAAACCTGGTCAAGACCTACAGGAAATGTATGATCTCTGTAATTGCAACCAAAGGTTTCTGTACCAAATATTAAGTTCTGCTTTTCTGATGTATCAAATACTTATGTCATGCAATAAAATGCAAATGAATTACTTAAAAATCATACAACGTGATTTTCTGGATTTTTGATTTTAGATTCCGTCTCTCACAGTTGAAGTGTACCTATGATAAAAATTACAGACCTCTACATGCTTTGTAAGTAGGAAAACCTGCAAAATCGGCAGTGTATCAAATACTTGTTCTCCCCACTATATTGAAGCAACATCTCAAGACATCAGTCAGGAAGTTAAAGCTTGGTCGCAAATGGGTCTTCCAAATGGACAATGACCCCAAGCATACTTCCAAAGTTGTGGCAAAATGGCTTAAGGACAACAAAGTCAAGGTATTGGAGTGGCCATCACAAAGCCCTGACCTCAATCCTATAGAAAATATGCGGGCAGAACTGAAAAAGCGTGTGCGAGCAAGGAGGCCTACAAACCTCCCGAGTGGCGCAGCGGTCTATGGCACTGCATCTCAGTGCTTGAGGCGTCACTACAGACCCCCTGGTTCGATTCCAGGCTGTATCACAACCGGCCGTGATTGGTAGTCCCATAGGGCGGCGCACAATTGGCCCAGCGTCGTCCGGGTTTGGCCGGTGTAGGCCGTCATTGTAAATAAGAATTAGTTCTTAACTGACTTGCCTAGATAAATAATGGTTATATATATATATACAGTGGGGGAAAAAAGTATTTAGTCAGCCACCAATTGTGCAAGTTCTCCCACTTAAAAAGATGAGAGAGGCCTGTAATTTTCATCATAGGTACACGTCAACTATGACAGACAAATTGAGAAAAAAAAATCCAGAAAATCCCATTGTAGGATTTTTAATGAATTTATTTGCAAATTATGGTGGAAAATAAGTATTTGGTCACCTACAAACAAGCAAGATTTCTGGCTCTCACAGACCTGTAACTTCTTCTTTAAGAGGCTCCTCTGTCCTCCACTCGTTACCTGTATTAATGGCACCTGTTTGAACTTGTTATCAGTATAAAAGACACCTGTCCACAACCTCAAACAGTCACACTCCAAACTCCACTATGGCCAAGACCAAAGAGCTGTCAAAGGACACCAGAAACAAAATTGTAGACTTGCACCAGGCTGGGAAGACTGAATCTGCAATAGGTAAGCAGCTTGGTTTGAAGAAATCAACTGTGGGAGCAATTATTAGGAAATGGAAGACATACAAGACCACTGATAATCTCCCTCAATCTGGGGCTCCACGCAAGATCTCACCCCGTGGGGTCAAAATGATCACAAGAACGGTGAGCAAAAATCCCAGAACCACACGGGGGGACCTAATGAATGACCTGCAGAGAGCTGGGACCAAAGTAACAAAGCCTACCATCAGTAACACACCACGCCGCCAGGGACTCAAATCCTGCAGTAAGAGACGTGTCCCCCTGCTTAAGCCAGTACATGTCCAGGCCCGTCTGAAGTGCATTTGGATGATCCAGAAGAGGATTGGGAGAATGTCATATGGTCAGATGAAACCAAAATATAACTTTTTGGTAAAAACTCAACTCGTCATGTTTGGAGGACAAAGAATGCTGAGTTGCATCCAAAGAACACCATACCTACTGTGAAGCATGGGGGTGGAAACATCATGCTTTTGGGCTGTTTTTCTGCAAAGGGACCAGGACGACTGATCCGTGTAAAGGAAAGAATGAATGGGGCCATGTATCGTGAGATTTTGAGTGAAAACCTCCTTCCATCAGCAAGGGCATTGAAGATCAAACGTGGCTGGGTCTTTCAGCATGACAATGATCCCAAACACACCGCCCGGGCAACAAAGGAGTGGCTTCGTAAGAAGCATTTCAAGGTCCTGGAGTGGCCTAGCCAGTCTCCAGATCTCAACCCCATAGAAAATCTTTGGAGGGAGTTGAAAGTCTGTGTTGCCCAGCGACAGCCCCAAAACATCACTGCTCTAGAGGAGATCTGCATGGAGGAATGGGCCAAAATACAAGCAACAGTGTGTGAAAACCTTGTGAAGACTTACAGAAAACGTTTGACCTGTGTCATTGCCAACAAAGGGTATATAACAAAGTATTGAGAAACTTTTGTTATTGACCAAATACTTATTTTCCACCATCATTTGCCAATAAATTCATAAAAAATCCTACAATGTGATTTTCTGGATTTTTTTTTCTCATTTTGTCTATCATAGTTGACGTGTACCTATGATGACAATTACAGGCCTCTCTCATCTTTTTAAGTGGGAGAACTTGCACAATTGGTGGCTGACTAAATACTTTTTTTCCCCACTGTATATATATTTTTAAACCTGACTCAGTTACACCAGCTCTGTCAGGAGGAATGGGCCAAAATTCACCCAATTTATTGTGGGAAGCTTGTGGAAGGCTACCCGAAACGTTTGACCCAGTTTAAACAATTTAAAGGCAATGCTACCAAATACTATTTGACCCACTGGGAATGTGATGAAAGAAATAAAAGCTGAAATAAATCATTCTCTCTACTATTATTCTGACATTTCACATTAAAATAAAGTGGTGATCCTAACTGACCTAAGACAGGGAATTTTTACTAGGATTAAATGTCAGGAATTGTGAAAAACTGAGTTTAAATGTATTTGGCTAAGGTCTATGTAAACTTCCGACTTCAACTGTATTAATCTAAGCTCACTAGGCCTAAATCACAATGCTGTTTTCCTCTGTGTGGACTTTCACAACTTTAGTGGAAGTTTCTTGGCTTTACTTTAGTGAATGCAATGAAATCCCAAGTAAGCTGTGTGTGTTTCTGTGTGTATCCAGAGGACGTGTTCAGCTCGGCATCCTATGAGCAGCTCATTATTCATGATAGGACTGGGGCTGTTTTTGTTCCTGTCTTTGTCAGTGCAGGGAGCCTGTTGGAAGCCAATAACCCTATTTAGCTCCTGAGCAAGGCTCTGCCGTATTTAATAAGGCCTTCAGCTGGGAGGAATGTTTGGGGAAATGTATGAAGCCCCTGTGCGTGTTTAGGAAATGTGTTAATAATCGGCCAACCAGCCGCGACCCAGTTCCCTGCCATTCGGCATCCGGGGGGAAACGTCACGTTTGGTCCGCCTGCTGAGATGGACAGGGGAGAGTCTAGGGTTGTCTCCGTAGAGGAGACCGACAGACTGGATTTTCAAACAGCATCAGACAGTGTTGCCTCTCTCTCTTAGTATCTTGGATCAAGATGATTCTGAAATGTTCAATGCTATAGGCCTATACGCTGATCGGCTTGCTACCTCACAGAACAAGTTCAGTTCCAATTACACTGGATTAAAGTCAACTTGTCAGCAGTCAGACAACAGAACGAGGGCCCTGGAAGTGGAGAGGCCTGTATAAACGGCACTCCCCCTCTCTCAGGATTGGTCCTCAGCCTGGGAGAGGAGTGTGCCCTCTGACCTACTGCAGGCTGGAGCTGGCCCTGAGAGAAATGGAACCTGCTGATCCTACTGCAGGCTGGAGCTGGCCCTGAGAGAAATGGAACCTGCTGATCCTACTGCAGGCTGGAGCTGGCCCTGAGAGAAATGGAACCTGCTGATGATCCTACTGCAGGCTGGAGCTGGCCCTGAGAGAAATGGAACCTGCTGATGATCCTACTGCAGGCTGGAGCTGGCCCTGAGAGAAATGGAACCTGCTGATGATCCTACTGCAGGCTGGAGCTGGCCCTGAGAGAAATGGAACCTGCTGATGATCCTACTGCAGGCTGGAGCTGGCCCTGAGAGAAATGGAACCTGCTGATGATCCTACTGCAGGCTGGAGCTGGCCCTGAGAGAAATGGAACCTGCTGATGATCCTGCTGGAGCTGGCCCTGAGAGAAATGGAACCTGCTGATGATCCTACTGCAGTCTTCTTATCATTAAAATGTAAAGCCACGTTCTGTCTGGGAGGCTCTGTTCACAGCACTGGGAGATTGTTTTCCTTAGTCCAGGTCCTTGAATAGGCTCTGTTCAAAACTGTATAGAAACTACACATATTTGTCTGTTTCACATTTATTTTGTAGCTTATTAAGGACATGGGCTTGTTCCGTCAACACATCGTAAACCAAATTACATGGAGTGGCTGCCTGGCCTGTTTCTGTGCCAAAGAGCAGAGAACTGAATTTGAAGAGTGTTGTTGGCTTGGCTATTTGACTTGATATAGTCAACAGGAAGCAATTTTCCAGTACTGCGGAGTACTTTCCGCAGAAGCAAATAAATAACAGCTGTTGTAATGACCCCGTCTATCCTGCTTTACTGTCAATCCCATTTAGACTTATGTTATCCCTCTGGCTATTGGGACTGGAGAAGAGCTTAACTATAACCTTCACAGGCAGCATGACATTGAACACATTCTCAAGCCCTGCACCTGAAGTCCTGCTCCTCTTCTGGCACTAAGGATCTTCAGTCAGATGAGGATCTGCCTCTGTCTGATAAATGGATTTTGTTCACTGTGTGTCTGCGGTGGGCTGGGCTCAGGGGACCTCTGTATAGCCCTGTGCTGCCTGTTGGAGACAGCAGCTCCAGCTCCACTGCCTGGTGTCCTCCTTCTGTCTGATGAAACTTGGAGGTGGATTAGAGGGAGAAAGAGAGACGGCCCGGTTCTGCCATGGAGGGAGTGCCCTGGAGGAGACGAGACCCACTTTCTCTCTGACAGAACCCTCTCTGGAGACCTCCTTTCCTCAGACCCAGTTCTCTCTCGATCTCCCCCCCCCCCGATTCCTCTCCTCAGCCTGGCTTGCCCTCTGTGTAGACCTGCTGTCCCGGTGTTCAGGACCGTAGAAGGTTATTCTAATACAGCCTTCTTTAATCAATAAGTCATAAAAGGCTTTTAGGCCGTTAGGAGGAGGTCGTCTCTGAGATACCTGAACCTCCCACTGAGGCTGAGACAGAAGTAGAAGTCTGACGACAACCTTGAGTTGACCTTAGTTTGACGTTTTTCCCAACAGCAAGTGGAAGGAAAGGAATGGTGCCCTATGTTGCTGTAGGACAATTGGTCAACATCAAATCAACAGACTTAATCTAATGTTATGCACCAATTTCATTCAACAGAGGAACTTGATTAAATTTGTGCTCCAGTAAATCAGTAATTCACCTCGTTAGTAAACTAGGAACAATGCTGTATGTGTGTGTCTCTAGTCAGTGGTTGCTAATATGTTGTTGTTGTGTTGCAGAGGGAGATGAAGGAGCAGCTGGCCACTCTGCGGGACAGTGAGAAGGGACACACAGAGGCCCTGCAGCTACTGCAGAGACAACTCACTGAGACCAAGGTAACACAGCCCACATACTATTACTCACTGAGACCAAGGTAACACAGCCCACATACTATTACTCACTGAGACCAAGGTAACACAACCCACATACTATTACTCACTGAGACCAAGGTAACAAAACCCACATACTATTACTCACTGAGACCAAGGTAACAAAACCCACATACTATTACTCACTGAGACCAAGGTAACACAACCCACATACTATTACTCACTGAGACCAAGGTAACACAGCCCACATACTATTACTCACTGAGACCAAGGTAACACAGCCCACATACTATTACTCACTGAGACCAAGGTAACACAGCCCACATACTATTACTCACTGAGACCAAGGTAACACAACCCACATACTATTACTCACTGAGACCAAGGTAACACAACCCACATACTATTACTCACTGAGACCAAGGTAACACACACTTCTCTACTCACTGAGACCAAGGTAACACAGCCCACATACTATTACTCACTGAGACCAAGGTAACACAACCCACATACTATTACTCACTGAGACCAAGGTAACACAGCCCACATACTATTACTCACTGAGACCAAGGTAACACACACTTCTCTACTCACTGAGACCAAGGTAACACAGCCCACATACTATTACTCACTGAGACCAAGGTAACACAACCCACATACTATTACTCACTGAGACCAAGGTAACAAAACCCACATACTATTACTCACTGAGACCAAGGTAACACAACCCACATACTATTACTCACTGAGACCAAGGTAACACACACTTCTCTACTCACTGAGACCAAGGTAACACACACTTCTCTACTCACTGAGACCAAGGTAACACAGCCCACATACTATTACTCACTGAGACCAAGGTAACACAACCCACATACTATTACTCACTGAGACCAAGGTAACAAAACCCACATACTATTACTCACTGAGACCAAGGTAACACAACCCACATACTATTACTCACTGAGACCAAGGTAACACACACTTCTCTACTCACTGAGACCAAGGTAACACAGCCCACATACTATTACTCACTGAGACCAAGGTAACACACACTTCTCTACTCACTGAGACCAAGGTAACACAGCCCACATACTATTACTCACTGAGACCAAGGTAACACACACTTCTCTACTCACTGAGACCAAGGTAACACAGCCCACATACTATTACTCACTGAGACCAAAGTAACACAACCCACATACTATTACTCACTGAGACCAAGGTAACACACACTTCTCTACTCACTGAGACCAAGGTAACACAGCCCACATACTATTACTCACTGAGACCAAGGTAACACACACTTCTCTACTCACTGAGACCAAGGTAACACAGCCCACATACTATTACTCACTGAGACCAAGGTAACACAACCCACATACTATTACTCACTGAGACCAAGGTAACACACACTTCTCTACTCACTGAGACCAAGGTAACACAGCCCACATACTATTACTCACTGAGACCAAGGTAACACATACTTCTCTACTCACTGAGACCAAGGTAACACAGCCCACATACTATTACTCACTGAGACCAAGGTAACACACACTTCTCTACTCACTGAGACCAAGGTAACACAGCCCACATACTATTACTCACTGAGACCAAGGTAACACACACTTCTCTACTCACTGAGACCAAGGTAACACAGCCCACATACTATTACTCACTGAGACCGAGGTAACACACACTTCTCTACTCACTGAGACTGAGGTAACACACACTTCTCTACTCACTGAGACCGAGGTAACACACACTTCTCTACTCACTGAGACCGAGGTAACACACACTTCTCTACTCACTGAGACTGAGGTAACACACACTTCTCTACTCACTGAGACCGAGGTAACACACACTTCTCTACTCACTGAGACCGAGGTAACACACACTTCTCTACTCACTGAGACCGAGGTAACACACACTTCTCTACTCACTGAGACCGAGGTAACACACACTTCTCTACTCACTGAGACCGAGGTAACACACACTTCTCTACTCACTGAGACCGAGGTAACACACACTTCTCTACTCACTGAGACCGAGGTAACACACACTTCTCTACTCACTGAGACCGAGGTAACACACACTTCTCTACTCACTGAGACCGAGGTAACACACACTTCTCTACTCACTGAGACCGAGGTAACACACACTTCTCTACTCACTGAGACCGAGGTAACACACACCAAGCACACAAATCCACTTAGACCAAAGTATAGAGAGCCTTTTGACCTATTAGATACCAAGGTAAATCACCAGTGTGTCCTGTCTCTCTCATTCTATCTTTCTCTCTACCTCCGTTTCTCCTACAACTGACAGTGAGAATCCAAACAGCAAATTGGTTCATTGAGCATCTCTTTAATCTCGACACCTTGTTTTAACCAGCAGAGCCAGCGCATCCAGTCGATACAACAGCTTCTCCTCTCCTTTTCCTTCTGTCTCATCTCTCCCCCTTAAGCGTCTTTGAGCTGTAGCTGTCGGAGAGGGAGGACTCTCTGACAGATAGGGTTTGTGCCGTCAGCGGTATTTGTCATTTGGGGTGCATCGTTCTTCCTGCTGTTTACATGCTGGCTGTCCACTGGCATGCCATGCAAGCCAGCGCCCTCCCGTCTTCCTGTCCTGTTTTGTCCTGTCTGCTTGAGTTCTGCAATGCATGACTTTACTTTACCCTGGCTTTGGCCAAGAGAGGCAGACCTGCCTGCTTCCACTGCCATCAACTCCAGCTGACTGCCAGCTGGAGGTCTCCATTGTAAATCAGCCCATCTCATTAGGTTTGCGTCATTTGTCCGAAGTGATGTGCGTTGCCTGGAAGAGGGCCATAAATCGATCTCTCTGTCTCACAGATGCATTTAGGTTAATGACCATGAATTGCTATTCTGGCCTTCCTGCTTGACCTCACACAGAAACCAAAGGAGAATTGATTAGTAGGATCAAACACTCAAAACACCCATAATCCTCTCTACCCCTCTCTCCTCTCTCACCGGCAACATGAAGGTGCTGAAACGGGAAACTTTGAGCAGGGTGGTGTGAGGCTGCCATTACCGTTGTTTTTGGTGTGACTCTTTAATGTCCCTTAACACTGCTGTTTGTCAGTTAATTGGTTTATATTGGTTATGGTGCTCTAGTTTAGTTCCAGCCCTGGGACCATGTGTTTAGGGACGTCCCCTTCCCCGTCTGAAGAGCAGACGACGTCTGATTCCCAGGCCCGTGGGGGTTCGCCTGATAAGATTTTTGAATATTCACATGAAAATCTGTCGCCAATTGGATGGAAACCTAGCTAGTGATGGTGAAAACTTGGAGAAATGTGGTTAAGTCAGTCACAAAGGGTGCACAGTCAAAGTGCATAATTTTCATTTAAAAATCAATATTGGTGCACAATTTCTACTTAAAATATCAAAGGGACGCAAAAGGCACTCTCTTTGTGGAACGACCCAGAGACTACTAGAACTAGTTTACCAGTAAACTACCAGAACTTTGGTGTCTTTCAAGGATTTTATGTAATTTATCACAAGACATCTAGTAGCCTTCTATGGTACTTCAGATGATCACAGGTGTCTGTATGTATCTATGGCCCTCTTTAAATAAGATGATTTTATAATTAAAAAAATTGATGACAGCTGTAAAGCATTATCCTAAATATAAACCATCAATTTAGTGAATACCATTGGTGTTTAATATTTTGTATTTTGGTATTTATTAGGATCTCCATTAGCTGCAAAAGCATCAGCTATTCTTCCTGGGGTCCAATACATAGTATAGAACATTATTAGTCAAGGACTGAAATATGAGGGTTTCAGCATGAAATATCTTTTATTTTCATTTTAAAAAATTACACACATTTATTTTACTATGTCAATGTTTTGGCGTCAAACTGGTGGTAGTTGTGAGAAGTCAATAGTTGGATGAGTTGCGGAGGTAATAAAAAATAATGCCATTGTTGATTAGATGCTTTTTTCATTAATTAGGCAATTTTCTCTTGAACCTTATGGTTTATCTATTAGAAACTCATTGACAATATAGACACAGATATAACAAAATGAATACTATATCGGTTAATATTTGTAACGTGATCCTGCATTGTGTACTGTATAATGTGAAATAAAAATAAAATGTTGATCACAATAAAAAAAAAAAAGAATACTATATACTATACTTTAAAAAAAAGTATTATTCAGGTAGCGGGGCGGCAGGTAGCTTAGTGGTTAAGAGCATTGTGCCAGTAACCGAAAGGTCGCTGGTTCTAATCCCCGAGCCGATTAGGTGAAAAATCTGTCGGTGCCCTTGAGCAAGGCACTTAACCCTAATTGCTCCTGTAAGTCGCTCTGGATAAGAGCATCTGCTAAATGACTAAAATGTAAATATATTACCAAAGTTATGATATAATGACATAGATTTTCAGTTAATTACCAAAATTACTGAAGATTCTGGTAACTTTGGTAAATTACCGGCAGCTTTGCAACCCTAACTACAACAGAGCTTAGAATGTCCGACAAAGATAATGTTTCCTTTGTACAGACGGACAGAAGCCCTGAGTGAGAAGCTGCTCCCTCTCCAGTTGTTACTGAACTGAGCATATAGATCTCCTCTCTTTGTTCTGTGTCTATGCTGCTACTGCTGTTAGCATTGGAGGTGATTAATTTCCGCTACACTATAAATATATTCACCCAACTCTCTCCTCTCCTCAGCTTCTGCTCCTTTTCCCCTCATCAACAGCCCTGCTCTCTCTATAATAGCATCCGTTTATCTGACTATCCGCAGGCCTTGTAAATGTTGCCTTAAACACACAGCTAGTCAACCCCCAGTCGACCCCACAGCATCAGCCTCTTAAAACATGCTCTCCATCTCACAAGCAGCGCCACCATTGCAACAGCACACTCTTCCACTGTCCCAACCTCCCACTGAGCTTTGCCCTGTTTAACTCCAAATGCTATCTGCATAGGCTGTTCTTATGATAGCACATTTTGAATTGGAGTTACTGAGTGTTGGATGATCTATAACAGCAGATGAGGTTTTGATGTCCTTAGAAGCCCGGCCTTTGACTATGTTAGCCAGATTTTATTAAATCAATGAGTTCACATTTACATAATCGTTAGGCTAGGTGATAGAAGGTTTATAAGGGTGGCTGACTTTCATCCAACTAAGAGTGACAGAAAGGCACTTGATTAGATACACGTTTTCTATTGATGTGTTTAATGCTTGGCGCACAACCTTCACATCCTAAATAAACAACCTCTCATCTCTCTGTTATCTCTCTCTCGCTCTCATTCCAGTCGTCGGCCAAGGGCCTGCGTGCAACCATCGGCGAGGCATTTGAACGTCTGCAGCGGTTCCTGCGAGAGCGCCAGAAGGCCATGCTGGAGGAGCTGGAGACGGACACAGCGCGCACGCTCTCCGACATCGAGCACAAGATCCAGCGCTTCAGCCAGCAGCTGCGTGACGTCAAGGAGGGCGTCGGCATCCTGCAGGAGCGTCTCAACGAGACGGGACGCCACGACTTCCTGGAGGGCGTGGCCCTCACCTCCGAGAGGTGCTCTGCTTACTGTCTGACTGACCTTGGATCAGCTCTTCTTCCAAAAAGCCACAGTCCTAAACTTTTGTAAGATAGTACGCTGTCTGAGGTTATGTTATGTTATGTTACCCTCCCAACTTAAGACCATCCCCTGAATGTAATGAATGTAACCCATTCTGCTCATCGTCAGGATACTGATAGCGATACTGATACTGATAGCTTGGAGATAAAGTGTAGAGTTAAGCAACAAGGCTTATCCCAGGTCTCTGACAGATGACTTATTAGGGCAGATATACAAGGTTTAAGTTAAAGTATTTAAGATCTTAGAAGGGATTGATAAGGTGGACTGAGGAAGTTGTTGCCTCAGAATGCTTTCTAACAACCGGTCCAGAGGGCATTGACAGGAATGAGTGAAGAATGAACTGATATACAGGTTTGCCTTCTCACAAAGTTACAAAGATGCCAGGAAGTGTAGTACTGGCAGAAACCCTTGGAAAATATGAGAACAGGCTTGACAAGGTTGTGGTTTCTCCTCAGGCGAACTCTCACATAGACTCACAGCAGGTGAATGGTTAGCTTTGCATAATTTTCTATTTAAATGTTTCAATGTTCCTCAGGATTTTCAGTGTACAGCTGTGCAGCCCGATGGTTCCCAGGCAGGGTTGAGAGGGGGGTTCAAATTAAAACCACCACCTCTTCCTGCCTGAACCAAAGGATACATGTGGGAGGAATGAGAATGACTAATGTGGTGGTGGATACTGTAATAGCATCACAGCTGACCCCCTCCATCATCCATATCAATCTACACTGCTGTAGAATATTACGTGGGCATCCAGAGTCTGACAGATGCTTTTATCAACAACAAACAGAGAAAATAGAGCAATTACTAGAGACATCTCAGAGAGAGAGAGAGAAGTGAATGTAAAAGTAGATCGATAATTGACAATGGCATTGACATTGATCGTCCTTCTCCACCCACAGGATAAAAGGAAAGATACATGAGACCAATCTAACATATGAAGATTTCCCGACCTCCAAGTACATGGGGCCCCTGCAGTACACAATATGGAAGTCTCTATTTCAGGATATTTCACCAGGTATGCACCACCTATGTTAACCCTCACACAATTCAACTGTGTAACAGCATGGGCTTCAGCAGGAGCCTCTTATGAACTGTTAGATGCACCCAAATACCTCAGCACATCATTCAGTAATGAAACAAATCATTGTCTTTCACCATGGATTTTTACTCCAAAGGGTGCTCTTAAGCAAGGCACTTAACCCTAATTGCTCCGGTAAGATCGCTCTGGATAAGAGTGTCTGCTAAATGACATAGATTTAGGTGTAAATTGGGCTTTGATTGATGCCTTGTAAATAATGGTAACCTTAGAAAAAAAAACTCCCACAGTGTGAGCTAATCCTGCATTAAATATCTGGGATGTTTGTGAGCTTTGTGAGAAGATGGTGGCTGGAGGGTTGAGATGCCCTTCATTGTTAGGAAAGCTGATGAAGATCTCTCTTATTTTCCCTCCTCTTCTCCCTGAGCCCACAGCCATCACTCACTCTCAGAGAAAGTTCTTTAAAATAACGCACTAGGGAATAGTTCACTCCTTCAGTCCATTCTCTCAGTTTGGCCTCCTGTAGCTGGGGATAAGGCAGGGTGGTTTCTTGACCTCCCTTGACTGCGTGCCAAATGGAACAATTGGTTCAGATCCATCACCACTAGCTGCCACAGTGACAGCACAAAGCCTTTTCTCCCATCATCCCTCTCTCTCTGCAGATGCTAGTTTAGGGGATTAATAGTAGTCTACCCCTCCTCTTCTCTCAAACCCAGTGCCCTTTTTCATCCATTTTCCCAACTAGAAAATGGCATATGTGTTCATGACTTGAGTGTATGAATGCATGTGTTTGTATGTGTGCAAGAGATATTATGACATTTTCATGAATTGATTGAAACACTGCCTGGCTATGTCATTGCGTGGTGAAGACATTGTCCTGCCTGCTGGCTAGTGGCAAGGCCTCCTGTTTATACTGTGAGATATAAACACTGAGGAACAAGGGGGAGATTTGGCAAATTCCTTTCTCTGTTCTGTTCAATGTTAAACCAGCTCTATGTATGGGAGTGAGTGAGGAGAACAAACCGCTATTGTTCTCCTGGCTCATTTCCCCATAATAACAGAACCCCCTTAAAAGACAGAACCTAGTGCTATTTAGTGGTGGAGCAGGCAGGGGTGGAGTGCTACAACCACACTCCCTCCCTAACCCACAGTTAACCCACAGTTAACCCACAGAACGACATGTAGCTAGCTGCCTCCAGCCCTGCCAAGCCAACACAGAGCTGTAGAGACATGCTCCTCCCAGCTCTATTTCCATAGCTTTGCATGACATTGTTGCAGAGTACAATATCAAATAGTGGAGGCCAAGGTACTTTGAATGCATACTCTATCAGCTGTTTCCCTTTGTAGCATAAAGTCAAAGTGTATGAACCAACAGTCCCAAACATGGCTAATGTAAATACTCTTCATGATAGATATACGCTACAGTTGGGCAATAGGGTGTATTACAAGAGTGGATTATCAGGCTACCCCATCAGTCATCCCAAATCCCAATACCAAGACAGTCCCTTATTCTCCTCCTGATTGGGTCCTTCAGCTGCACCAGCTCATATGATTGGTAGAGCAGAAACACCAGCCAAAGTCAGTAAACCTACACTGACTGACCACTGCAGACAGAGACTGTGCCAGTGACTCGGCTCCTCTTTCCAAACAGAATGTCCTTTGTCCTCTCCCAACCGTCTGATGAATCACTTTTAAAGATAACATTTTGAAAATCAATTTGTATGCACTTGCCTTCAGATCCCCTCTCCAGTTCAGTGACTGGCTGAAATGGGATGCTAGGACATTTTCACTGCCTCAGCATAAAACTCAGACAGTACAGCGATGATGGTGACAAATGGAGTGCAATGAATGACATCACAGTTCTGGCGCTAGTGTCTGTCTGAGAGAGGGAGCGTCCTCATATCATATTTATGTTTCTCTCTTTTGGTAAACAGTATGGCAAGAATATGTCCTTAGACAGGATACAGATAACTGGCTTTATCTGGGCTAGCCCTGTCTGGTCGTCTCTGCTGTGTTTTCGAACTGTCTCCATGCTTAATATGTCCCTTCTCTCTCTCTGTAGTGCCAGCAGCTTTGACCTTAGACCCCATCACAGCCCACCAGAGACTCATCCTATCAGATGACTGCACCATTGTAGCCTATGGTAACCTGCACCCCCAGCCCCTGCAGGACTCCCCGCGGCGCTTCGACGTCGAGGTGTCTGTGCTGGGGGCCGAGGGCTTTGGCTCGGGGGTGCATTACTGGGAGGTGATGGTGTCGGAGAAGACCCAGTGGATGATCGGCGTGGCCAACGAGACGGTCAGCCGCAAGGGCAGCATCCAGATCCAACCCAGCCGCGGCTTCTACTGCATCGTCATGCACGACGGCAACCAGTACAGCGCCTGCACCGAGCCCTGGACCCGCCTCAACGTCAAGAGCAAGCTGGAGAAGGTGGGCGTGTACCTGGACTACCCCAAGGGCCTGCTGGTGTTCTACAATGCTGACGACATGTCCTGGCTGTACACCTACCGGGAGAAGACGTTCCCGGCCAAGCTCTGCCCCTACTTCAGCCCCGGGCAGAGCCACGCCAACGGCAAGAACGTCCAGCCGCTAAGAATCAACACTGTGCGTCTATAAGAACCACACACAGGGTCACTCTACAGATCAGATCACACACCTCAACCCTCCCTGAGGATAGGGTACCAACGATGATATAACTAAGATCCTAAAGACAGCTTGTTTTAAAATTTGGAGAAAAAAAAACAGGGGTATGACTATGAAATGTGGATTCCTTCCGGGCTGGTGTTCTGTCCGGGTCGCTGTTTTTCCTTGCCTGTCGGTGTGGCTCCTCATTGATCTCACCAGGGAGGGACTATGTGGACATTGCTGCGGCATCATGGTTTCAACTAGAGCCCTGGTCAGCTTCTACAGTGGTGTAAGGAGAGAGAGACCCCCAAGCCCCTCTGGGCTTTACTCTGTCTGCATAGATGTCATCCCACCGTGGTTTAGTAGTGGTATCTCTGTACTGTGACTGTCTGAGGCCCACCTTGCACAGGCCCAAGGGCTCTGCTCTCCTTACAAGGCTCCAGACGGCTGCTCCGTCTGTCTCTCTCAGCAGCCAGACATTTGACACTGGTGGTCACCTTTCTTTCTTTTGGCTTGTTTGTGGAATGTGTCTGACAACACTCTGCTCCTTTTCCTTTGGCACAGTTAGCAGTTGTGAGCTTGTGAGTGAAAGCCTGTCGTCGTGGCAGTGAGTGCTGTTCCATGTCCTTCTGTGTACCTGTACCCTTTACTGATGGAAATGATGTTGCAGCTCTTGATTCCTGTCCCTCAGGTCACACGTCCAGTTTTCCGTCGTCGACAGTGTCAGTCAGTCCAAGTGCTGGACATGGCTGATACTCATGATTTGTAATGGCAGCCTCATGGTCCGTGTGCTCTAGTGATGGTCACTCTGTGCATGGTCACTAGTGGTGTTTGCCGTCCTCACCCTTCCCTCGTTTCCCTACACCTCTCCCTCTCTGTCCCCTCTCTCAGCACACCTACCTCCTGTGAGCGATGTTGGGGTGCTTGGAGAGGTGGGCCTGAGAATGTGCTGCTATGGGAGTGAGGACATGTTGCGTGTTTCACGCCTGGCCTCTCTCCTCTCCCCACCGGGTGGTTTCTGTTGGGTTCTTCCACTCCAGCATGAGAGCTCTACTCTACCTGTCATGTACCTATGTTTTCACATATTTTGTTACCTTTATTTTAGCAGGTTAGTCTCATTGAGATTAACAATCTCTTTTACAAGAGAGACCTGGCCAAAATAGCAGCACACAAAGTTGCAGACACATTTACAACATAAAACAAAAAGCACTACAGTTTAAACAACATCAATTTACACATTGAACAACAAGATGGTTTGGGAAAGTGTGGTGCAACTAGGGGTCAAAACATTGGTCAAAACAAAATGGTAGCTGTCTCAATATGGTCTTTTAAATAAAAATGTACCAATGATTTAACCCTTGGTAAAATAAGGGTTAAATACAAAATCAAAATAAAAGAAGAGCTAAGGAAGGCCAGCCCACTCTCATATAGAGGTTACAGTGATGAGTGAGGGCTTTGGAGTTGGTAACAACACTCAGCACCCCATGGTACACAGGGTCCCGCATACGTAATGACGCCACAGGGGCATACATGTACAAAATATCACCATCATTAATTACAGGCACGAAAGTAGCGGAAAATAGCCTCTTTCTCGTGTCAAAAGAAAAACATGACTTATTACAAGCCTAAGCTTTTTCACAAGACCTTCGATGTGGGGTTTAAAGGTGTCACTCATCTATCAAGAAACCCAAGTACTTGTACGTTTATACTCTTTCTATTTGCTTGTCCTGTGTAGTGACTATACGTGGACGAGTCTGAGGTTTCAACTTAGATTTTGTCTTTTCAGCATTTAAAAGCAACTTCAGCTGACAGAGCTGAGTCTGGACAATAGTAAAGGCAGACTGCAGCTCTTCAAAGGCCTTATTCAGTGTTACTGCACAAAAATAAACAACTGTCGTCAGCATAAAAATGAAAACTAGCATTTGACAAATTTCTACCAACATTATTAATATAGATGGTAAACAACAGTGGTCCAAGAACAGCTCCATGTGGCGCCACCTTCTGGACGGTTAACATATCAGATGACTTGCCATCAAACTGGACTCACTGAGTTCTATCTGACAGTTACCTTTTGAACCATGAGACTGCCTGATCAGATAATCCTATCTCCTATCCAAGTCTTTGCAACATGTCATGATCAATGGTGTCGAATGCCTTCGACAGCTCGATGAAAAGGGAGACAGTGCTGTTTCTTGTCCATGGCATCAATAATATCATTAACAACTTTTGTTGCTGCAGTAGAAGTGCCATGCTGTTTTCTGAAACCTCATTAAAACTTTGACACAGAAACCTCTGGTTAGCACGCGTACATTCCTGATTCCATCTCCCTGCCTCCTCCCTCCCATGATGTCTCATCATCGCAACGTAGGTGTCAGAGGTTAATCCGAATAAATGAATCTTGACATCTGCTAAATTACAGTTGGCCTATGGGGCAGAGACCACTTACGACTCGAGCAGCATGATGCTGCAATTAATGAGCTCTGGAAGGTTTTTAAGCATTCTGTCTGTTTTTTTTTTCTTCAAATATGTTGAAGATAGTAAATGCTATGGACACCAAACATTTTCTTTGTTTTAAAGAAAATAATATGGTCAGTCTAAATATACTGAACAAAAATATAAACGCAACATGCAACTATTTCATTGATTTTACTGAGTTACAGTTCATATGAGGAAATCAGTCAAATTCATTAGGCCCTAATCTATGGATTTCACATGACTGGGAATACAAATATGCATCGGTTGGTCACAGATACCTTAACAGAAATGGGCCTCATTATGGACCTCAGGATCTCGTCATGGTATTTTTGTGCATTCAAATTGCCATCGATAAAATGCAATTGTGTTCGTCGTCCGTAGCTTATGCCTGCCCATACCATAACCCCACCGCCATCATGTTCACAACGTTGATATCAGCAAACCGCTCGCCCACACAACGCCATACACGTGGTGTACGGTTGTGAGGCCGGTTGGACGTACTGCCAAATTCTCTAAAACGGCTTATGGTAGAGAAAGGAACACTCAATTCTCTGGCAACAGCTCCTGCAGTCAGCATGCCAATTGCACGCTCCCTCAAAACTTGAGACATCTGTGGCATTATGTTGTGTGACAAAACTGCACATTTTAGAGTGGCCTTTTATTGTCCCCAGCACAAGGTGTAATGATCATGCTGTTTAACAATCTTCTTAATATGCCACACCTGTCAGGTGGATGGATTATCTTGGCAAAGGAGAAATGCTCACTAACAGGGATGTAAACAAATTTGTGCACAAAATTTGAGATAAATAAGCTTTTTGTGCATATAGAACATTTCTGGGATATTTTATTTATATGAAACATGGGACCAACACTTTACATGTTGCATTTATATTTTTGTTCAGTGTAGTTTAATAACAACATTAAGGATATGAAAATGGCCAAGGAAAGTGATATTACAGTACATTATTATACTGCACTGGCCTGGACTGTTGACATCTTGTTGGCAATGTTACATTTAGTTCCATAAGACCATTGTAAACATAATACACCAATATATATTCTCTGAGGCCCAGTTATGTGTTGGCTCCGCTGCTTCATATGTCCCAAGAGCTCTTGTGATCCCCTGGTTGAAGACAAGTCCTTCAGATTCTGTAACAAGAAGCTCTTGTCCCTTAGCAAAGTCCAGCATGAAGAGAGTCTAGAGCCAGGGACTGTCTGTATGTTAGTGTGTGCGCATGTTGGTGGGATATGTACAGTGCCTTCAGAAAGTATTCCTACCAATTGACTTATTCCACATTTTGTTGTGTTACACAGCCTGAATTTAAAAAATTGATGATTTTTTTTTTATCTCACCCATACACACACAATACTCCACAATGACAAAGTGAAATCATGTTTTTAGAATTGTTTTGCAAATGTAATGAAAATGAAATACCGAAATATCTCATTTACATAAGTATTCACACCCCTGAGTCAACTTTGTAGGAGCACCTTTGGCTGTGATTACAGCTGTGAGTCTTGTTAGGTAAGTCTCTAAGAGCTTTCCACACCTGGATTGTGCAAAATTTGTCCATTATTCTTTTCAAAAGTCTTCAAGCTCTGTCAAATTGGTTGTTGATCGTTGCTAGACAACCATTTTAGGTCTTGCCATAGATTTTCAAGTAGATTTAAGTCAAAACTGTAACTCGGCACTCAGGAACATTCACTGTCTTCTTGGTAAGCAAGTCCAGTGTAGATTTGGCCTTGTGTTTTAGGTTGTTGCCCTGCTGCAGGGTGAATTCATCTCCCAGTGTCTGGTGGAAAGCATATTGAGCCAGGTTTTCCTCAAGGATTTTGCCTGTACTTCGCAACATTCCGTTTCTTTTTATTCCTGAAAAACTCCTCAGTCCTTAACGATTACAAGCATACCCATAACATGATGCAGCCACCACTATGCTTAAAAATATGGAGAGTGGTACTCAGTAATGTGTTGTATTGTATTTTCCCCAAACATAACACTTTGTATTCATTGCAAAAAGTTTTAATTGCTTTGCCACATTTTTTGCAGTAATACTTTAGTGCCTTGTGCAAACAGGATGCATCTTTTGGAATATTTTTTATTCTGTACAGACTTCCCTCTTTTCACTCTGTCAATTAGGTTAGTATTGTGGAGTAATTGTTGTTGATCCATCCTCAGTTTTCTCCTATCACAGCCATTCAACTCTGTAACTGTTTTAAAGTCACCATTGGCCTCATGGTGAAATCCCTGAGCAGTTTCCTTCCTCTCCGGCAACTGAGTTAGGAAGGACGCCTGTATCTTTGTAGTGACTGGGTGTATTGATACACCATCCAAAGAGTCATTAATAACTTCACCATGCTCAAAGGGATATTCAATGACTGCTTTTTATTTTTACCCATCTGTCAATAGGTGCACTTCTTTGCGAGGCATTGGAAACCTCCCTGGTCTTTGTGGTTGAAACTGTGTTTGAAATTCACTGCTCAATTGAGGGACCTTACACATATTTGTATGTGTGGGGTACAGAGATGGGGTAGTTATTTCAAAAGTTGTGTTTAACACTATTATTGCACACAGAGTGAGTCCATTTAACTTATGTGACTTGTTAAGCAAATTTCTACTCCTGAACTTTACGCTTGCCATAACAAAGCGGTTGAATACTTATTGACTCAAGACATTTCAGCTTTTCATTTGTAATTAATTTGGAGAAATGTCTAAAAACAATTTCACTTCCATATTATTGGTTATTGTGTGACCGAAAAATCTCAATTTAATACATTTTAAATTCAGGCTGTAACATTTGGAAAAAGTCGAGGGGTGTGAGTACTTTCTGAAGGCGCTGTATGTTCTGGCCTCTTGTCTGTGAGGTGAAGTGATAAAAGATCCCCCTATATCCCTGCCTGTCCCTGGTCTTGCATCCTTGTGTTTGTGTGCGTCTTGTCTGTGTTGTCTACTTTAAAGAACTGGGGCAGTGCCCTGCTTTGTTGGATGCGTTGTTGGTGTGTTCTGATGAGTATGTGCAGGATGATGCAGATCCCTGTGGGGTCTATTAAAAGCAAGACTGCTGTCCGGTGATATGGATACGAAGCAGAATATTATTATTATTGTTGGGTGGTGGTGGGTAACTGGTGGTGGTGGTGGTGATGATGATCATAATGGTGATGGTGATTATAATACCACTTTTAATGATGATTATAATTATGATTGTGTCTGGATGTCGGTGGCTGTGCACCCATCATTGTGCGAATACACACTGGTGTGCTTGTTGCTAGAGGATCATGAGATATGTTTTAATATACAATTAAAGACTGGTAAAACCAACATGCCTGTTTGATTTTCTTTTAGAAACACTGATAAACATACTAGTACATTAACATGTCGTTCTAATGCATTTGTTGGGGCTCAGAGTCCTTCGACAATATGCATGTGAAATGCTTGCGCAGACAATGTTTTCACAGAACTCATTACTAGAGAGCAGCTAGAATATATCAGAATGTACAGTATGAGAGATTGCCTGTGGAAGCTAATGCTTGCTGGCGTACATTCTGTGTCAAGGTGCATATTTCAGCTGAGATGTGCCAAATCCCTGCGTTGTGAAAGCCTCCCTGGCAAGCCAGAGACTATGTAGTCCCTTTGTTCCTCCCCTTTTCATGCTGAGGCATTTTTCAACTAGATGAATAAAAAGCTGAGAGTAACCTTGTGATGGATCACACTGTCTGAACACAAGACAACCTCACTGCAGGGGAGGGCCTTACTGTGCTGTATGCAGGGCTGATCCCTCACTCAATGGCTCTCTGTCTGCTGTTTATGAGAATGCCTGGCGATTGGAGAATGCCTTCTAAAAAAGGGCCAGCCCACTCATTTATTTTTAATGAAACCATTGTATAAAGTGAACGTCTGAAGCAAGAAGCAGCGGTTAGCCGGCTATTTGATATCGGTGCCGTTGTTGGAGGAAAGGTTATGCTTGTAGCGTGACATTACCTCATGCGCCATTATATGTGCTAATTGAGGGCCGATTGATTCCAGTTGCATCATTATTACAGAGGAGCTGTGGACCTGGCAACAGAGCAGAGCAACCGAGAGCCTTTGTTAATGTCAGTCAGTTAGACCCCAGGACAAGATCTCACTACTTCTCCTCTACAGTATAGTTCTCCTCTCACTCACCTATATTGGAGCAGACCATTTAACTTCACCTCAGGAGAAGTTGTCCATTAAAATGGAAGGGATATTTTGCCTCACCATTTCATACAGGTAAATGTGGCACAGGTATGGGTGTAGTGTGAGCTGTTGGCTTCACTGTCCTCTAAGAACAGTGAGCTGATGTAAGTAGGGCTGTTCTCGCACAGGTACCATAACTAGTGACTCCGAATGAGCTGGAGAGAGCGCCTTCACTCTATCAAATCAAATGATGCCATAGACACGATGAGTAGACCACATACAGTGTGTGTTTGTGGCTAGAGTTTAGATCAGGAAGTAAATGAATACAGAGTAAACAAAGTGACCTTGAGAAAGATGACGAATGGAACTCTTGTCACAATGATAATATTTTGTTGAGTGTTATCTGCATGCACTCATGGTTTGAACAAAGGAACAGTCTGAACATAATCTGATTTTTGTAAATGTAGCCCCTGCAGGGCATGTTCAAGTCCTTTGTACAAACAATTTAGCCCAGTTTTCAGCAGCAAAATGCTCTAATTCTTCAATATTTAAGGGGTGCCCTCCACAAACTGCTCTTTTCAGATCTCGCCATAGGTTTTGGATTTGATTCAGGTCTGGTATTTTCGTAGGCCACTCCAGAATCTCTTCTTAACCCTTCCTGGGTGCTTTTTGATGTGTGTTTGAGGCCGTTGTCCTGCTGAAAGACCCACAATCTTCAATGGAGACCCAGTTTTTGGACACTTGGTTGAACAAAACACCTGATAATCTGCTGATTTCATGATGCCTTGTGTAGTTCAAGGCCCCTAGTACCAGAGGCGGCAAAGCGACCCCACAGCATTATCAAATCTACCCCATCTTTGATTGTAGGGAGGGTGTTCTTTTCATTGAATGCTTAAAGGTGTTTTGGAGTGCAATGCTCAAACCAGTGTCCAAAAACAGTCTCTCTGTTGAAGGTAGTGGGTCTTTCAGTAAGACAACAAAAAACATGGTTCAAGAAGAAACACTGGACTGTTCTGGAGTGGCCAGTGATGAGTCCAGATCTGAATCACATCCAAAACCTATGGCGAGACAGCAGAATTAGAGCAGTTTTCTACTGGCAATTTGGCCCACTCTTCAGCAGCAAGGTGCAGCAAGTTCATTGATAGTGTTAGGTTAAGTTCTGGTACAAAATCCAGGACACCAAAGGAAGCTCAGACTACATTTATTACACCCAAACTGGATGCTACAGCTGCAAAGCACAACATACAATTGTTACGAACCCTGTGGCTTTAAACGTCTAGGGTGGATGGACAAGAGACCCGTAACATAATTCATGCAAATTAGAATCGTGACATGGAACAGTGAGAACAAAAACTACACGACAACCATAAACTACCGTCAAACATAAAAGGTTTATTTTTGAACACACGGTAAAGGTTTGGGAAAAAGGGCTGAGCAGGACCCAAGAAATGAAACAATAGTGTAAAACACCCCTAAACTGATCTTGCCTGCCTCAAGAACCGCTAAGCTACTGCTAATCATACAAAAATTACAGTGGGTGGTCCGCTCAGGTCTAACTAGTGTTTTTAGACTGTTTTCTTCCTACGGGTAATATACGCCCAAGGGCAACTTGCTTAAATTCCCCTTTTCCCAGAAACACAAAGTTACCAAACAGAGTTACCAGCAAATGAGTGAGTACACAAAACACCACAGTATCCATACTCACATACGGAAAATAGTCTAACAAAGTTACCAAACAGAGTAACCAGCAAATGAGTGAGTACACAGGACACCACAGTATCCATACTCACATACGGAAATAGTCTCTCACAAAGTTACCAAACAGAGTAACCAGCAAATGAGTGAGTACACAAAACACCACAGTATCCATACTCACATACGGAAATAGTCTCTCACAAAGTTACCAAACAGAGTAACCAGCAAATGAGTGAGTACACAAAACACCACAGTATCCATACGAAAATAGTCTCTCTCTACAAACACAACTGACTGGCTTTAAAACAATGGGATGTGTGATTGAAAAACCAGAAACAGATGGTGCAATGCAGAGGAATGTCCACTGATTGGTCCACCTCAGCAATCAGCAGACACCCCAACGACCACCAATCAGGAACATACAGGACACCTGTGATTAGGGCAGAAGGAGAGGAAAAACACAAAAAGACACAGGATACCTGTATCCGTAACAACAATTCTCACACGCATATATTTATACCTTCCGATTAGGCGGAGTCACTTCCTTGTACTGTATTTCTAGGATAAACAATCAGTCTCTGTTACTGGGCAAGAACTGAGTCTGTTCTTCCTATTGGTGTTATCGTGGCCCAGCATGAGTCCAGAATCTTAATGGGTAGGGATGTGAGATAAAACTACAGTTGGAGTATTGTTGGGATGGGCCCCTCTAGCCCCACCTCCCAGAGGTTTCTTCGTTCTTCAACTGTTGTGCTCACCTCGATGTTGAACTCTACGTCTCTCCCTGCCCTAGTTCCACAGAAACTAGCCTGACCTTACCAGGAACTGAGACTCGACTGTGGCTCTACCTACTTCCTTAGAAATATTAATATACAGCAATAATGTATATGGACATAGAGAGACTTTCTGTACTTCCCCTTGCCGCTGCAATAACACTCTCCAGCTCCAACATCCTAACCAATAACAAGGTATTACTACTAATAAGCAGATTATGCAATTATTAACAGGCTCATTATACAACTAAAACAGCTCAAGTCAAATCATGTCCAACAATGGCTACAAGAAGCATTTGTAGAAGTTGTTTTGGCCATAGACTGTGCAACCAAGTACTAGCTCTGGGGTGGCAATAATTCTGTCCATGCCATTTCTCTTTAATTTATCAATAAAAATTGTTAACTTAAGTTCTGCAATGTTAAAAATCAAATAACAGGGTGTGGAGACCTTTAAAAAAAAAACGTGTTTACATTTACTTTAGAAGAAATAGGGAATTATTTAAGAAATGTGCAAGGGTGCCAATAGATTTGGCCGCAACTATACCTATAATAATGACATTTATGTATTTTTTATATATATATTTTTTTGTGCTCTTTTCTACATTGTAGAATAATAGTGAAGACATCAAAACTATGAAATAACACATATGGAATCATGTAGTAGCCAAAAAAGTGTTAAACAAATCAACATTTATTTTATATATTCGAGATTCTTCAAAGTAGCCACCCTTTGCCTTGATCACAGCTTTGCACACTCTTGGCATTCTCTCAACCAGCTTCATGAGGTAGTCACCTGGAATGCATTTCAAATAACAGGTGTGTCTTGTTAAAAGTTAATTTGTGGAATGTATTTCCTTCTTAATGTGTTTGAGCCAATCAGTTGTGTTGTGACAAGGTAGGGGTGATATACAGAAGATGTTTGGTAAAAGACCAAGTCCATATTATGGCAAGAACAGCTCAAATAAGCAAAGAGAAACGACAGTCCATCATTACTTTAAGACATGAAGGTCAGTCAATACGGAACATTTCAAGAACTTTTAAAGTTTCTTCAAGTGCAGTCGCAAAAACCATCAAGCGCTATGATGAAACTGGCTCTCATGAGGACCGCCACAGGAAAGGAAGACCCAGAGTTACCTCTGCTGCAGAGGATAAGTTCATTAGCGTTACCAGCCTCAGAAATTGCAGCCCAAATAAATGCTTCACAGAGGTCAAGTAACAGACACATCTCAACATTAACTGTTCAGAGGAGACTGCGTGAATCAGGCCTTCATGGTCGAATTGCTGCAAAGAAACCACTACTAAAGGACACCAATTAGAAGAAGAGACTTGCTTGGGCCAAGAAACACGAGCAATGGACATTAGACCGGTGGAAATCTGATGAGTCCAAATTTGAGATTATTGGTTCCAACCGACGTTTCTTTGTGAGACGCAGAGTAGGTGAACGGATGATCTCCGCATGTGTGGTTCTCACCGTGAAGCATGGAGGAGGAGGTGTGATGGTGTGGGGGTGCTTTGCTGTTGACACTGTCTGTGATTTATTTAGAATTCAAGGCACACTTAACCAGCATGGCTATCACAGCATTCTGCAGCGATAAGCCATCCCATCTGGTTTGCGCTTAAATGGGACTATCATTTGTTTTTCAACAGGACAATGACCCAACACACCTCCAGGCTGTGTAAGGGCTATTTGACCAAGAAGGAGAGTGATGGAGTGCTGCATCAGATGACCTGGCCTCCACAATCACCCGACCTCAACCCAATTGAGATGGTTTGGGATGAGTTGGACCGCAGAGTGAAGGAAAAGCAGCCAACAAGTGCTCAGCATATGTGGGAACTCCTTCAAGACTGTTGGAAAAGCATTCCAGGTGAAGCTGGTTGAGAGAATGCCAAGAGTGTGCAAAGCTGTCATCAAGGCAAAGTGTGGCTACTTTAAAGAATCTAAAATCTAAAATATATTTTGATTTGTTTAACACTTTTTGGTTACTACATGATTCCATATGTGTTATTTCATAGCTTTGATGTCTTCACTATTATTCTACAATGTAGAAAATAGTACAAAGAAAGAAAAACCCTTGAATGAGTAGGCGTATCCAAACTTTTGACTTTTACTGTATATTTCAATACCAATCTACATCCAGTGTCAGAGAGTTTAGAGAGTGAGCTCAGCCTCATTTTGTTCTGGGCTCCTGGCTGAATCATTATTCTGCGGTGTATCTGTCTGTACAGGTCTGAATACTTTGGCAGCAGGGAAGATGTAGCTAATTAGGCCTACCTGCTGTTGACTCAGTGTTTGCCCTCTGGCTCTCTCAAGGGGAGCACAACCTATACGTTACTCCTTTGTTCAAAGAAATCCCCTCCAGCTCTTGTTTTAATGTACTGTATAGAATACACATTCTAGCCTGGGAGCTTCGGAGGTCTCTACGTTGTGAGCTGCCTGGGGTTGTTGCTGGCTGCAGGCTGCCCTCTGGTGTTGGCCTGGGTAATATCAGTGTCTCCAATTTTCCAATTGGCTCATTCATCCCCCCTCCTCTCCCCTGTAACTATTCCCCAGGTTGTTGCTGTTAATGAGAATGTGTTCTCAGTCAACTTACCTGGTAAAATAAATAAAAAGGATCCTCTCTGGAGACATTTGAACCTGATGTTAGGAGGTATGCAGCATATGTCTGCGATGTGAGGCAGGGGACGGAACAGGGTTTATATATATAATTTCCCTGGTTCCTGTATGTGTCTCAGATGTTATTCAGCTCCCTGCTGTGCCTGTGATCAAGTGGAATCTAATTCCTGGACTGTAAACCCCTGAGTAAAGAGAAAGCTTTGTTGTTCTTTTATACTTAGCTACAGCCCAACGGCAGTAGTGTTGAGAGCCACTTTTTGGTAAGTGTACATTATAATCACTTACCTTTTGCTGTGGTAAGGTGAAGTCAGATAATCCCCAATCAAACTAATCTCAATCACACTCCAGATAACTGAACCCCCATGTACTGTTACTGTATTCCAATACTGTTTTAGCAAACTAATTATTAGGTTGCATGTCTATAGATCTGGCAAGCAAGCCTCAACCTGCCTTTTCAGCACTCCTCAGCAGCTTCCCAGAGATCACTCGGCACGCATGAATAGACAGTCACAGTCAAAAGGGGAATTGTTTACTTTATATCATTGACAGGTAGACCAGCTGTCTACATGTAATATTCATCTGATCCCACCACCGGACAATACCTAATTAATCCCTCTCAACACAATCCCATTCCCAAACCACACCTTAGTATCTAACACTACCCCATCCAGGTTTATTGTCCAGTACACTGACTTTATGCCGGTGTTACATTGACTGGGAGAGCCGTCTCTTGTCTGTGGCTTCTTTGGGTACAAACAATAAGATCTTCAAACTCCACTCCAGCATTGTCTCTATGTGCCTGATCAGTAGGATGTTCACACTGAGATTTAGAGGTAACACACAGACGGTGAGCAGACACACAAACCCTGTCATTACGTTTACCCCCAGGCAGGGAAAGCCCCACTGCCCCAGCCCCAGCCCACACTGGCTCTTGTAGGTAGAGTCTGTGTGTTCCTCCACAGTAGTACTGAGAGGCATGTCTCCCAGTCCTTTTGTCTCTTTGTGTTCCTGTAGTCTGTCTACTGACAAACACTCCAGCGATAAGTCGACAGGGTATCCATGGTGAGCCAGTGACAGCTGTATGTTTTCCCCGGAACATGGGCTGTGAAGGGAGCATCTGGACCATGTTGTCTCTGGGTCAACAGACTGTATGGCTGCCACCGCTGACATCACAGGGTTCACAGCCTTACATGGCACAGGGAATGTTTGTACGGGCAGTTGAATGTCAGTGCCATGTTCCTCCTTGTATGTCGTTGCGGGTGTGTGTGAGTCCGTCTCTGTGTGGGCCAGGTGTCGTCTGAGCAGGCCCAAGCCCACCGTCAACACCAGCAGGAGGGCCAAGGTCACGGTCAAGCAGGGCTCACTCAGAGCAGACAGGACGTTGTTGGGGAGGCTGGGAAGGCACAGAGTGAGGGAGCTGGTCCTCTCCATGCAGACCTTCACCCAAAGACTCCAGCTCTGACCCCCACAGATGCCACAGAGAACCCACACCAGCAGACAGCAGAGGAAGTATATGATGTGGGACAGACACTTTTCCTGGTCCTCTCTCCCTCCTCTCTGGGTGTCTGTGTCCCTGCTCTGCCCATTCTCTACCTCCACTGTCACACTGTTGTGAGGTGCAGGAGCTTTAGAGCCCAGAGTTTTACTCTGTTCGTCTGCGTCTCCATCCACTGCTCTACCTCCACCACCATGGACCTGGAGCCACTGCAACTTCATGGCAGTCTCCACAGCAACAAGAGGAGTGGTCATCAGCAGCACCGCCCAGTAGGTGTGGCTGAGGAAGAGCAGGAAGCGCAGGGCGATGACATCAGTGGATATGGAAAACTGAGGTAGCCAGGGGTCTGCAAACCAGAGGACAACCAGGATAGCTGGGGGACAACAAAGACCAATCAATCAAATAGAGAAATGTGGATGATGGGACTAACAGCATGAGGATTGGGTCACTGAAGTAGGCCATAGGAGTGTAAATAACTCCTATTTAAATGTAAGATCACTAAAGTTCATATTCAGTGATTAACACAATGTTTAGCACATTAATATATTTTCCCTTTCTGTAATACACATGATTTCCAGTGTTTATGACACTGAAGGTGTGGGTTGATCGTCACTTGACGTGATACTGAATCTTATGGATTATTCTCATATCTGTTGATAGTGGTTGAGGCCAGACTGGATGTACAAGGACTGAGGACACACTGATTATTCACTGTTGTATTGTATTGATGACATCCTGTGAACACTGACAAAGTCACTGCCTTTTGTTTTTACATCCTACGAAGGGCCTGTCTCCAGGGGCATTTTCTCTTCTTCTGTGTTGGGTTTACAGGGTGCTTCTGTGCCCTGTTGGAACTTGTAATGAACCAGATTGGGGTCGTTCCACGAATAGAGTACATTTTGGGTAGTGTTCATTTCACCTAATTGTAACATTCTGTCATAACGAGCACATGTTCAATTTCATTAAAAAAACATGTTTTCCCATCTCAAATAGTTAAATAAAAAAAAGGACTGTAGTAAGTGCCAATAAAGTGCATTAAAGTAACAGGGTTGACCGAAACAGGATTAAGGTTTTCATCTTAAATCAGCCATAAATCCCCTTGTGACAGGGGGATTAGAAGCTTGTTGTGTGCAACAGGGAGGGTAATTGAATGCAAACTTCACAAAAAAATTGAAACATTTCTAGCCTGTCTATGTATGGGTAACAGTGCTGATGTCTTATGCTCGACCCGCTCAGTTTTCCACCACGAAACACCAGAAAAAGGCCAAAAAGAGTAGAACCAGCTCACCGGTTTTTACACTATGATTTGCCTATTACATGTTCAATGTTGCTTTTGAATTTTTCACCATATAGTTTCACCATATTAAAACAAGAATTCAGTTCACATAACAGTGTTGACCTTAAAATGATGGACAAACACAAATGAATCACTAACCACATGAAATAAATAATAATCTTCAGAAATTACTTTGTCAAAGCAAGAACATGACTAGGGCATTACAATGATTGTGAAAACTTGGAGAAATAGTAGGCTTAAGTGGGTTAAAATCTTCCTAGAAGTCTGAGAAACATGACGAGGGACATTTCAAAATGCAGATTTTTGGCGCTTTAGCAAATCTTTATTCATATAAAGAATTTGATTTATTGTATACCAGGCTTTTAAAATTCAAAGGTGCAGAAAATGTACTCTATTCATGGACTTTAGCAACGACTGCTCTCCTTTCTGTTTTCCTTTAAAGTCTTATTACAAGGAAAAACAGGTAGTTCTAGCTCTGATGTACACAGCAGAAATAGGGTTAGAGATGGACACTTACTTGTGACTACGAGGTCTGTGAAGAGCAGCAGGCAGTTGCAGCAGAAGCTGACTGCACTGAGAGAAGCAGTGACCATGGGCAGGAAGAGAAGACTGCAGGCCAGTTTACACACACACACCACAGCCGCTCCCTCCAACACACCATCCATGGCTAACACAAAACAACACAGACAGAGGACTATATTACAAACCATTATTGGATTATGACTGGATTATTACTCTGGCTCTTCCCGTTGGAGCATACACTGATCACCACCCAAGTATTTTCACTAAATAGGACCTGGGTGTTGACTCTCTAGGATGCCTTTCAAAACAGAGTTTCAAGGGCAACATTCACTGTTTGAGACTGCATACTGTATGTGGTCCTCTGTAGCTCAGCTGGTAGAGCACGGCGCTTGTAACGCCAGGGTAGTGGGTTCGATCCCCGGGACCACCCATACACAAAAATGTATGCACGCATGACTGTAAGTCGCTTTGGATAAAAGCGTCTGCTAAGTGGCATATTATTATTATTATTATTACAAAACATAGCATCTAAACCCAATGTATTAGACCCCTGGAATAACTTAAAGTCCCAATGCAGCCATTTTTATCTCAATATAATATATTTGATGTGTAACAATTTAGTACCTTACTGTAATAATTTTCCATTTAAATGGTCAAGAATAAACAAAAATAGCTTTTTAGCAAAAAACTATTTCTCAAGCAATAATTTTGCAAGGACTGTCTGGTGGTCTAAGTGGGGAGGGGAAAACTGAAAAAAATAACAAGCTGTTATTGGCAGAGAGGTTTGGAACTGTCTTTGTTATTGGTCTATTAAAACATATACCGCCTGGTGACACCAGGCAAGCCAAAACTCCACCCATGCACAACTTGCTGATTAGAAGGTTCTGTGTAGATTCTATTTTCAACCAGAAACTATCAGGAAATAACACTGATAAAATGTTTTCACACTTTTACAGTGTTAGGGCTCTATTCAATCTGTATCGCTGAAGTGTTACAGATAGCGCTCTAGAAATGTAACGGTAATTTCCTATTGAGCCGACATCTGCAGCGTTTACTGCTGTGAATGCAGTCTCCGCTTTTAATTTCAATCACTCTTTAAAGCTGTATTTCTGCGATACGGATTGAATAGAGCCCTTAGTTTTATCAGCTGTTGTACAATATGATACAAACAACAGGAAAAACAGAATTTTGATTGCAGTGGGCCTTTAAACTAACTCAAGACCCATCATGTGAAATACTGTAGCGAATATATGCAAGCAATACTTTAAAAGATAATATTATGTTGTCATCCAAATGATGTTGATCTGCTGCACCAGATCAATATTTATTTGTGTAAATTAGCATTGAACCATGGCCTTCTCAGCCAACCATGAATGTTTTTGGTCACTGAAACGTCAATAGACAGCAATGAGATCAATGTATGATTTTTTAGGTAGGTTTTTGGCCTTTCAACTTTTGAGATACATAACAAACTTAAAGTATTATCATTTTATTTCGATCATCTGTAATAAGGGTATGGTTAGGGTACACTATTGTTACCGGGGGTACAAAAATATAAAAATACACTAAATGTACCTTCAGAAGTACACATAATCTCACATGGTACTCTTCGGGAACTTTTAGGGTACATGTGCAGATAATTTTGTATAATGGTATATTTTTGTACCCAATATTCTGAATGTAAAGGTACAATCATCACACCACGCCCATCATTATCATATTTCCCAGCATGCTCTATTGCAGGTAGAAATGTTTGCATGCACATTGATTGATTGATCTTATGCTACACAAAGATAAATAACATGCATTTAATGAGATGGTTGTTCCTGTTTAAATGGTTTATATAGTCTAATATATATATATTTTCCCCAACTTGGCAGTCATTGCGGGTGATTAAAAGTAAAACATTTGGGATATCCTAACTCTGGCTGGATTCCAATAGGAATTACATATATATTTGCAAGCCAGCATAATGTGACGATGTGGCCTGCAAACCAGGAGTTTCAGACCACTGTGTTGGGGTTAAACTAGACTGTCAAAGTATGATATACAGTATGTAATGTATTGTCATGAGTTTAATTTCAAAGATAAAATATTCACTTAGGAACTCACTTGATGAAGGCTACAGGACTGAAAGCAATTGAATGCAACAACCATGTCTCTGTCACTAGCAAACTAAGTCATGGGTGGTACTATTAATTATAAAATGAACATGAAATGCAACCTGGGATATATGCAAATAAGGTTTTACACCCTACAGTGTTAAAACAACACCCCAAAACCCTTTTAGAGGAACATTTTTGCCACTTAAAAGGAGCTTTGTCACTGTGGTGGTAACCTAAAAAGGCACATTTGTACCTTTTCCAAAGGTACGCTTTGTACCTGTACCATCTTGTCGCTAAAGGTACACTACTGGCTCTTTTAAAGTACGAACTGCAAGGGTACAACTATATACCTACAACTAAAGGTACAAAAGGATGTACCTTATGGCAGTGGTTCTCAAACCTCTCCTCGGGGACCCACAGATGCTTCACAATTTTGTTGTAGCCCCATTGTTCCCCTCTAATCAGGGACTGATTTAGACCTGGGACACCAGGTGGGTGCAATGAATTATCATGTAGAACAGAAAACCAGCAGGCTGCAGACCTCGTAGGGTAAGAGTTGAATACCCCTGCACTACAGTGACAAGCGTTTGTAGCCCTTTAAGAACAAATCTAAACCTTTATTTCTGAGGGTGTAGTTTCACTATCTTTTACTTAGCATGTGCACAAAAACTAAACTCATCCACTATGTAAATGCAGGGGCGTCAATTAGGTATGGCAGAGTATGGCAGTCACCATTCCTTCGTGGTCCTCTGTAGCTCAGCTGGTAGAGCACGGCGCTTGTAACGCCAGGGTAGTGGGTTCGATCCCCGGGACCACCCATACACAAAAATGTATGCACGCATGACTGTAAGTCGCTTTGGATAAAAGCGTCTGCTAAATGGCATATTATTATTAACTAACTATTTAAAATAGGCTACAGAAATCATTCCAATCCTGATTAAACAGAACCAAGCCTATGACCTTATGCATTACTGCCCCACAGTGGCAAGAAGTGACATCCCCAAAAACACTAAAACTATATAACACATAAATGTCTCATAGCGTCCCACGCATAGGCTACTTTATGTCTGCAACTCTACATTTTAAACAAATGTATCTAAAAATGAAATAGTTAAAAAAACGTATAAAGTGGATCTGAAAACTAACTGAATCTAAACTGAACTTCAAATAAAAATCTTAAAACTAATAGAAATGAAAACTAATATAAAAACACAAAACTATAATAACTTTGCTTCCCACTAAACATACACAGAACATGGGTGCCATGTTCTCAAAATAAGATATTAATGTTCTAGACACGTTTTATGGGAACATAATCCCATTCCTCAGGATGTTGCAAAGAAACTTTCTCCAAAAAAATGTGGCCAAGCACATCAAGACTCTGATTGGTGAACGACAGATTCATTTACTGCTCTTTGTCTGTTTTCAGTCTTTTCAACTGACATATTTGACAAACATATTTACATTGTGCTTGCTCATTTATACAGTAGTTATTATTTACATGTCCCCACCTGGGATTTGAACTCACAACCTCTTGGTGCACAGCATTCTGACCTTGCTACGCCACCATCTCTATGTTTATTTAAATGAATAAACAACCAACAAAACGTGAAGTCCAAGGCAGCACAACAAACCTCACACGGAACAAGATCCCACAACCCACTAGTGCCAATAGGCTGCCTAAGTATGGTCCCCAATCAGAGACAACGAGCGACAGCTGCCTCTGATTGGGAACCACACCGGCCAACATAGATCTAGACATACTAGATCTAAACATAGAAAATGCAACATAGAAAATCACAACAAGGAATATACACACCCTGACTCAACATATAAGCGTCCTCTGAGTCAGGGCGTGACAGTCAATTAACAGTTAATCTGACTATTCTCTCATCATTGATTTGATTTACTAATTTAAATGCAATTTTAGGGCTTTTTGTATGGTTTTCTAATGTTTGTGGGGCATATTACCCTGTTTTAATGTCACTCTTGAATCGCTATGATCAATAAAATCATTTTCCTTGAGTGTACTTTTAACAGAGCTGATGTTTACTTCAAAGTGCATTCACTCTATTGCTTTCGCCTAACCAGTTGTTTCATATCTACACAAGTGCCTCGGGATAAGGGGTTAGGGTTTGCTTCTGGACAGGGCATGGGTGTACTGGCCCAATAATCACACATCCAAGACAGTACTTAGGGTGTTTGTTATTGGTGCTGGTCTCCTGGGTTTGAGACCCACTAGGGGAGTCACACTGCACTCACTTTCTTAGCAATATACAGTCCCAGTCAAAAGTTTGGACACACCTACTCATTCAAGGTTTTTCTTAATTTTTACTATTTTCTACATTGTAGAATAATAGTGAAGACATCAAAACTATGAAATAACACATATGGAATCATGTCGTAAACAAAAAACTGTTAAACAAATCAGAATATATTTTATATTTGAGATTCTTCAAAGTAGCCACCCTTTGCCTTGATGACAGCTTTGCACACTCTTGGCATTCTCTCAACCAGCTTCATGAGGTAGTCACCTGGAATGCATTTCAATTAACAGGTGTGCCTTGTTAAAAGTTAATTATCATTTGTTTTTCAACAGGACAATGACCCTGACACCTCCAGGCTGTGTAAGGGCTATTTGATGTCTACACTATTATTCTACAATGTAGAAAATAGTAAAAATAAAGAAAAACCCTTGAATGAGTAGGTGTGTCCAAACTTTTGACTGGTACTGTATGTTAATGTCATTATTTGGAAGCAGTTACAACACCCCTAACAGATCTAATTTAAATGAGTTTCTCATTGAAAGATGGGAATCTGTAGGATTTCCCCTTGAGCACAAATTATGACCACATTTCCACAACCATTCTTGACTCTGTGTATCATGCAGCCCTTTGTTTTGTCACCAATCAGAGACGTCTAACTCACCATTGTGATCTCTACAGTGACGTCACTAGCAACACGCAGGCTAAAACACTGGTACATTCTTATTTATAAGGCCATTTTAGGAAAACGTTCATTTTATCTATCCTCTGTTCTAGCTCAAAATGAAAGCTCATGGTGTGATGTTAAGACTAGTGTGACATCAACAGGTGACTCACTTCAGGATTCTAGAGGGGATGTGTTGTTGTCAGTATCACATCATCACTGGACAGCTATAATGACTTTGTACTCTTCTGAGATGGTTCTATCAATCTCACTGTCCGGTTGTTGACTGTTGAAGGTACAACGACACCGTGGTTCACAAACTGAGGGGCGCAGTGGTTCAGCAGGGGGTGCGCGGGGGAAACATGTTTATTTCGAATACCCTTTTATAAACAATGGCAAAACTGCCATGTTGATCTGAGCCTTGCTGTTGGAAAACTACAATAGTGTCCGACTTTCGGCTGTAGCAGATGCACCTACCCCAACTTCACTCCTCGACTTTCGTCTACAGTCGGTTGCTTTAGCCTTACCACTTAAACACGCCCAATATCTGAGATGCTGCTCGTGGTAACCTCATCTCGCTGAGTCTACCTTGAAATTATGAAGTCAATCATAATGAGACCCAGCATATTCAGAAGCTTGAAAACCACATTAGAAGAAAAAAAGTTTGAAAACCCCATTAAAACCCTCATTTGATTTTTGCCCCCCAAAAAACTAAAACTGAACATAATCAATGGTGGTTTTTATTTTATTTTAGTCAAAGATAATAGTTTCAGTATAATTGTATTTTTTCAAAAGGGTTTGTTAATTATTTAATTTCCGTTTATTAAATAATTTTTTCGTGATTTTTTTCGATTTTCATTTCAGTTTTCGTTTAAAATAATAGGCTTAGTGGGACATTGATGGAATATTCTCCTAACCCACATAAAACTGGACACATGAATGCCCATGCAATGTTCCCATGAAACGTGTCTAGAACATTAATATTTTATATTCTGAGAACATGACAACCATGTTCTGTGTATGTTTGGTGGAATGTTAATGTATATTCTCCTAACCTTCTGAAAACTGGACACAGGAATGTTCTTGCAACGTTCCCATGAAACATGTCTAGAACATTGATATCTTATATTCTGAGAACATGGCAACCATGTTCTACAGTGCTATGAAAAAGTATTTGCCCCCTTTCTAATTTTCTCTACTTTTGCATATTGGTGATACTGAATGATCAGATCTTCAACCAAAACCTAATATTAGATAAAGGGAACTTAAGTGAACAAATAACACAACAATTACATATTTATTTCATTTATTTCATAAACAAAGTTATGCAACACCCAATTCCCCTGTGTGAAAAAGTAATTGCCCCCTTACACTCAATAACGGGTTGTGCCACCTTTAGCTGCAATGACTCCAATCAAATGCTTCCTGTAGTTGTTGATCAGTGTCTCACGTTGCTGTGGAGGAATTTTGGCCCACTCTTCCATGCAGAACTGCTTTAACTAGTCGCTCTAGATAACAGCATCTGCTAAATGATGTAAATGTAAATGTTAACTCAGTGACGTGTGGGTTTTCAAGCATGAACTGCTCGTTTCAAGTCCTGTCACAACATCTCAATTGGGATTAGGTCTGGACTTTGACTAGGCCATTCCAAAACTTCCAATTTGTTGCTTTTTAGCAATTTTCATGTAGACTTGGTGTGTTTTGGATCATTGTCTTGCTGCATGACCCAGCTGCGCTTCAGCTTCAGCTCACAAACGGATGGTCTGACATTCTCCTGTAGAATTCTCTGATACAGAGCAGAATTCATGGTTCCTTCTATTAAGGCAAGTCGTCCAGGTCCTGAGGCAGTAAAGCATCCCCAAACCATCACACCACCACCACCATGCTTGACCTTTAGTATGATGTTCTTACTGTGGAATGCAGTGTTTGGTTTTCGCCAGGCATTACTGGAACCATGTAATCACGTTCTGGGTAAGCTATGTTTGACATTAAGGGAATGGTCTCTTAAACACAGTCCTTGCACATCATGGGAAGATTCCTATGAAAACGCTAGGTAATGACCTAATGAGACTCGTAAGGAACGTTCTCTAGTTTTGTTGTTAGCTGGGATCTCACTCTCCATTGAATACAGGCGGTTGATGTCAACATCCCTCATCTAATATTCAAAAAAGTTGTTGTAACTTTGCGATACCCTAGGTTTAGCTGAAATGACGCCACTGTGCAAATGTCATGAGAACTCTTGCACGCAAACATGTCTGACTTGTTTTGAGTTATGCCTCACTGCCAGTTTCTGTCTTTATGCAAACTAACACTCAAGCCCATCTCCACCATCTTAAGTCCTAATAGCAATCAAACAGATTAGTCTAAGTTACAGCCCACGGCAATGCATAGTGGTGGTCGGTCAATGATCCCAATTCAGTCAAGGAGTGAGTTAGCATTAAAATAGTTGTGAAGTTTGAATTAGTGCCTTACCTGTGCACACAGGCGCCTCCAGCAGCACAGCACGTCAGTGTGAGCTAAACAGCTCTCATCCCTTCTATGCACCCCCCCAAGCCCCTCCCCCTGTGGGACATGTTCAGGCCAGGGGGGCAGGGTTCCGGTCTGTGCTCAGAGGGCACTTTCGGTACTGCATTTTAGCTGAAGCCAAGCCCAAAAGGACAATTCCGATAGACTGCCCCATTGTAATAATATTCACCCAATGTCTGCCATCCTTTTGGATGTAGACATGCCCTACAGGACGTCTACAGCGCCCGGTGTCACAGAAGATCATCAAGGACCTCAGCCACCCGAGCCACGACCTGTTTACCCCGCTACCATCTAGAATCTAGAAGGCGGAGACAGTGCAGGTGCTGGGACCGAGAGACTGAAAAACAGCTTCTATCTCCAGGCCATCAGACTGTTAAATAGTCACCACTAACCACTAGCCGGCCTCTGCCCAGTACTCTGCACCTTAGAGACTGCTGCCTTATGTACATAGTCATTGAACACTGGTCACTTTAATCATGTTAACATACTGTTTTACCCACCTCAAATGTAAATACTGTATTCTAGTCAAGGTTCATCCTATATAACTACTGCTGTACACACATTTTCTATTCATATACTGTCCATACTGTCTATACACACCATCATATACATATATATACAGTGGGGGAAAAAAGTATTTAGTCAGCCACCAACTGTGCATGTTCTCCCACTTAAAAAGATGAGAGAGGCCTGTAATTTTCATCATAGGTACACGTCAACTATGACAGACAAAATGAGATTTTTTTTCTCCAAAAAATCACATTGTAGGATTTTTTATGAATTTATCTGCAAATTATGGTGGAAAATAAGTATTTGGTCACCTACAAACAAGCAAGATTTCTGGCTCTCACAGACCTGTAACTTCTTCTTTAAGAGGCTCCTCTGTCCTCCACTCATTACCTGTATTAATGGCACCTGTTTGAACTTGTTATCAGTATAAAAGACACCTGTCCACAACCTCAAACAGTCACACTCCAAACTCCACTATGGCCAAGACCAAAGAGCTGTCAAAGGACACCAGAAACAAAATTGTAGACCTGCACCAGGCTGGGAAGACTGAATCTGCAATAGGTAAGCAGCTTGGTTTGAAGAAATCAACTGTGGGAGCAATTATTAGGAAATGGAAGACATACAAGACCACTGATAATCTCCCTCGATCTGGGGCTCCACGCAAGATCTCACCCCGTGGGGTCAAAATGATCACAAGAACGGTGAGCAAAAATCCCAGAACCACACGGGGGGACCTAGTGAATGACCTGCAGAGAGCTGGGACCAAAGTAACAAAGCCTACCATCAGTAACACACTACGCCGCCAGGGACTCAAATCCTGCAGTGCGAGACGTGTCTCCCTGCTTAAGCCAGTACATGTCCAGGCCCGTCTGAAGTTTGCTAGAGTGCATTTGGATGATCCAGAAGAGGATTGGGAGAATGTCATATGGTCAGATGAAACCAAAATAGAACTTTTTGGTAAAAACTCAACTCGTCGTGTTTGGAGGACAAAGAATGCTGAGTTGCATTCAAAGAACACCATACCTACTGTGAAGCATGGGGGTGGAAACATCATGCTTTGTGGCTGTTTTTCTGCAAAGGGACCAGGACGACTGATCCGTGTAAAGGAAAGAATGAATGGGGCCATGTATCGTGAGATTTTGAGTGAAAACCTCCTTCCATCAGCAAGGGCATTGAAGATGAAACGTGGCTGGGTCTTTCAGCATGACAATGATCCCAAACACACCGCCCGGGCAACGAAGGAGTGGCTTCGTAAGAAGCATTTCAAGGTCCTGGAGTGGCCTAGCCAGTCTCCAGATCTCAACCCCATAGAAAATCTTTGGAGGGAGTTGAAAGTCTGTGTTGCCCAGCGACAGCCCCAAAACATCACTGCTCTAGAGGAGATCTGCATGGAGGAATGGGCCAAATACCAGCAACAGTGTTTGAAAACCTTGTGAAGACTTACAGAAAACGTTTGACCTGTGGCACTGCCAACAAAGGGTATATAACAAAGTATTGAGAAACTTTTGTTATTGACCAAATACTTATTTTCCACCATAATTTGCAAATAAATTCATTAAAAATCCTACAATGTGATTTTCTGGATTTTATTTTCTCATTTTGTCTGTCATAGTTGACGTGTACCTATGATGAAAATTACAGGCCTCTCTCATCTTTTTAAGTGGGAGAACTTGCACAATTGGTGGCTGACTAAATACTTTTTTTCCCCACTGTATATATTCATTTTGGGGATTTGTGTGTATTTATTTGTATTGTTATCGCTGCACCTGATAAACAGCTGCAAAATATGTGTACGTGACTAATACTATTTGATTTGTTGTGTTTGTGTCTGTCTGTCTGTCTGTATCTGTCTCTCCATCTGTCTGTCTAGTGAAACTGGCACCTCTGTGGTGTCCTTTGTAGATTGATGTGTTCTGTTGAGAAATTAAAGCTTGTTGTTTGGCAACATTGCCATGGACAGTAGACTAGTGTTTTACATGTCTGTAACATGATCTCACAAACAGGCATTCATCACTCAGATATTCTTATCTAATAATACAGTACTGCCATCTCTTGCTGAAGCATGCACAGAGCATTCAGGTTACCCTACATCTCTGCAGTAGTGCTGCAGGTCAATTCTATTTGAAGGTCGTCAATTCAGGAAGTAAACTTAAATAACAAAAAAAAACATTTAACTATATTACAATTACTTCTCAATCAACTGAAGAGTAGAAGCTATTTATTTCAAACGTTTTTGCATTTTTTTATTTTAAATTAAAATCACTTCCTGAATTGGCAGCCTTCAATTCGAATGGACCGGGATGGTCAATTGTTGCAACATTCGTTGAAAATTGTTTCATTGTATCCATTAAATGCAGCTTCTTTCTTTCCACCCCTGATCACATACAGCAGGTGAGAAATTGTGTTGCCTTGATATTATGGTGCAGACAGTTGACAGCCTGTCACACCAAAAGCTGTCATCAATTATGTTACTACAATGAGGCATCTCCTGAACCAAGTTTATATCGCTGCAATTATGTCAATTCTGAATATCTTTAGGCCTATTTGTAGTTTTTATATTTCCAAAATCTGTTTCAGTGAAAGCAATTCCTCGCCTGCAGCACCCAGAAGTGAACAGTAGGCGACCCGGAAGGTCTGAACTCCGACTGAAGGCAAGCAAAAGGAACATCTTATTATTTTATAAAATATCATCAAATCTACCATCGAGGTGTCAGGTTTGTATACATTTTTTCGCATCTCTTGTGTGCAATTTTAAAAACGTTCGGCTGCAATGCTATTTTGAAAGCAGTTATCGCTACCATTTGAGTCGTCAAAAAGTTCAAATAAAAAAATACTAGCCATTACCAGTGCATATTTGAAAAGGACAACATTCTAGTCTTATTGTGCATAGCACACAGAATGCGGCAGATGAGATGCAGTTATGCTACTATTCGAGAATTCAATTGTGGATTTGCATAGCGAGAGAACCCAGTTGTCCATAACGCATTGCATTTTGCAAGGCATGATTGTTGTAGGAAGTGTCTAGTTTTTTTTCTTCTTCCTCGAGCCGGGCTATTCAAACCTGCAAATCTAAGTAAACAATCATTCGAACACTTACGCTAATGCAAAGAAATGGATGACAAATTTGCATGAATCGAGACTCGTCTACCCTTTTAGGGGAATTATTACTGTACATTTGGGATTTGCAGAATATGGCGTCCTGTCCTTATAAAAATAAGACAGGCTGCCATTTTTGTTTTCCTTTTGTCTGAATTTAAAAAATAAAACTGTCTGAGAATGTGGGAGAGGCTGTGGAGCGAGGCACCAGGGGGGATCGGAGTTGCTCTGCAGTCAAAATGCTCCTTATTTTATGTTTTATGGGTTTGCATTTTAAGTTCTAAAGTTTTTTGTATTTTTTATCTGGAAATAAACGTAGACGTCCAGATAGAATAAAGGAAAAGTTAAGTAGGCTAACTTTTGTTTTAGTTCACAAGTCTAGACCAGCCTCAAGTGATTTGTCTACCCTTATTATAGCCTGATAATTCATTACTTATTTATTTTCATAACTGTTTTAAGAAAATGATTTATAGAGCAAATAATAGCCTATATTATTCTTATTGCAAATGTGACGTTGGGCTAATGTTGCACGATTGACATACTAGCCTAATTTTCCGCAAATTGTTTGAAGATGGATAGCCTGCAGCCTATTACTTTTAATTTCCTTAAACACGACTAGCCTATACGTTTCGGTCTATAGGCTACAGTCATTTAACAAAATCGTACATCTGACTGTCTAGAAAGCAATAGACACCATTTTGAGTGCGAAACAGCAGTATGTCGGTTTTTATTGCGTAGGGGCATGACACAGAACGATAAAATCATCACTTTGATATCGGTTCAAATCGATTTAATCCGTGCGGACACATTTCAGATTGCGGTTCTCACCACAGATGTTTCCAGCATGCAGCTATTTCTGCTATGACTCAAGTAGTTTATATATAAGGTGGTACACCGTGGCTATTTCACTGTCTGTAACAACTAATGCAAAATATTGTAATATTTCAATTGAAGACATTGCTTCCTCAATACAATTTAAATTTGTTTCAATATTGTATACTGTCAAAAATTAGGGTTTAAAAAGATCGTTCAAAACCACAGTCTGTAAGATTAGTTGTTGTTATTAAAAAGTCACGTTGCTCTCCTTGAATAGCAACTAGAGCACTACTTATACATAATAGAAATCAAGCAATATTTGCACGTGGAAAGGTCATGGAATACATTTGCTCCATTGTTAAACATTTTTGCAGTGGTCTACTATTTAATATTAGGCTCATTTCACAGAGTGTGGCTTTAACGGTGAGGGGGGATTTCAAGTGGCTCAGTCAATAACAGGAGTGAAGTGTGTTAATTTCCCAACATTGATCCTGGAGACCCAAAGTGTAGGACTATGTTGGATTTTACTCCAGCTTAGTATCAATAAGAAACATAGTTAGTATATCAGATTAGCAACCTATTATCTGAAAAACACTGGTAGTCACCTATCCTCTCTGCAGCTTTAGTTACGTGGAATAGTTACGATTTCATCCATTTGATTGTCTTGCTAATGGGAGTAATTGATTTAGATTGAAACCTGCACACAGAACATTCCGGGGACTGACTACTTTTTATAGATCTTGCAGCTGGACCTGATCCAAGGCTCGATTCTCTACCATGTCCATGTTATCCCTGAAATAACCTCAAAAAGTCTGTCAGTTTAGTGTCAAATGAAATGTGATTGATTTATTGAAATTACGTCCACCATACACAAGAGGGACCAATCTAGACAAAGACAAGTCATAATAAAACAGGATACAGTCTTGGTTCTGGGGGTAGCCATGGCATAGACAGATTTCTTTCCTGTCTGATTGTTTGATTGTTGATTATGGCAGTAATACATTTGTAGGCATTACAGTCTCGGTCAAGCAGGATGCTCTACACTTTGTTCATCTCGAATACACAAAGGACTCTACTTTAATATAGTTTGACACTTTTCTTTGTTGCCTATGAAGCTGGTTGGTTATTATCACCAACATCAAACATGGCATATCAAAGACAGAGACTGCGCTGTCATATGGGGGAGATGATCAACTCTCTGCCTATATTCGGCTGAAGCCCAGGAGACTCAGAGTGCCTCCAGGAAGTGAAATGGACACCCTGTCGGCATTATTAAGGAAATATTTTCTGGATTTGGGTTCATATGCCTAGACATATCATTTTAGTTTCTTTTGGCTCATGCAAATGGACTGTTTTACACTGCTGCTAAGTCAAACAGACTTCAGAATGGTGGACTGTGCCAAAACACACAATGCAAAATGGCATAGAAAGAAATGAATAAGGATTGAAAAGAGAAGCGATGGAAATAAAGCCCACAGATCGCAGACGTCTATGAGCAAGCAGCAGGCTCTACCATGGGACAAAGAGCAGCCATGCCCCTTGCCCCAAATACTTCCAAATTTGACTTTTGCATAGAGAGATTGGAGTGAAAATCAGTTCAATGGCATTCACTCTAAATGGATTAAATAGAACAACAGGGAGCGGGATGTATGTTATTTTGTTCCCTATGAAAATATTGACTACAGAAATACCATATATTTTCAAACGCCTCAACCATCAATGCAAATCTATCTTTAATCACAAAATGTTATAGGAAACTGCCAATATGGCTCTATATAGTTCACATATAATAGTTTCAGTTGTGCTCAGAGTGTATGAAAAACGTATTATACAACCAGTCTGTCTCAGTCCAGATTGGGGCCTCCCATCACGTATACAGTGAGGGAAAAAAGTATTTTATCCCCTGCTGATTTTGTACGTTTGCCCACTGACAAAGAAATGATCAGTCTATCATTTTAATGGTAGGTTTATTTGAACAGTGAGAGACAGAATAACAACAAAAAAATCCAGAAAAACGCATGTAGAAAATGTTATAAATTGATTTGCATTTTAATGAGGGAAATAAGTATTTGACCCCTCTGCAAAACATGACTTAGTACTTGGTGGCAAAACCCTTGTTGGCGATCAGAGGTCAGACATTTCTTGTAGTTGGCCACCAGGTTTGTTGCACACATCTCAGGAGGGATTTTGTCCCACTCCTCTTTGCAGATCTTCTCCAAGTCATTAAGGTTTCAAGGCTGACATTTGGCAACTCGAACCTTCAGCTCCCTCCACAGATTTTCTATGGGATTAAGGTCTGGAGACTGGCTAGGCCACTCCAGGACCTTAATGTGCTTCTTCTTGAGCCACTCCTTTGTTGTCTTGGCCGTGTGTTTTTGGATCATTGTCATGCTGGAATACCCATCCACAACCCATTTTCAATGCCCTGGCTGAGGGAAGGAGGTTCTCACCCAAGATTTGACGGTACATGGCCCCGTCCATCGTCCCTTTGATGCAGTGAAGTTGTCCTGTCCCCTTAGCAGAAAAACACCCCCAAAGCATAAGGTTTCCACCTCCATGTTTGAAGGTGGGGATGGTGTTCTTGGGGTCATAGGCAGCATTCATCCTCCTCCAAACACGGCGAGTTGAGTTGATGCCAAAGAGTTCGATTTTGGTCTCATCTGACCACAACACTTTCACCCAGTTCTCCTCTGAATCATTCAGATGTTCATTGGCAAACTTCAGACGGCCCTGTATATGTGCTTTCTTGAGCAGGGGGACCTTGCGGACGCTGCAGGATTTCAGTCCTTCACGGCATAGTGTGTTACCAATTGTTTTCTTGGTGACTATGGTCCCAGCTGCCTTGAGATCATTGACAAGATCCTCCCGTGTAGTTCTGGGCTTTTTCCTCACCGTTCTCATGATCATTGCAACTCCACGAGGTGAGATCTTGCATGGAGCCCCAGGCCGAGGGAGATTGACAGTTCTTTTGTGTTTCTTCCATTTGCGAATAATCGCACCAACTGTTGTCACCTTCTCACCAAGCTGCTTGGCGATGCTCTTGTAGCCCATTCCAGCCTTGTGTAGGTCTACGATCTTGTCCCTGACATCCTTGGAGAGCTCTTTGGTCTTGGCCATGGTGGAGAGTTTGGAATCTGATTGATTGATTGCTTCTGTGGACAGGTGTCTTTTATACAGGTAACAAGCTGAGATTAGAAGCACTCCCTTTAAGAGTGTGCTCCTAATCTCAGCTCATTACCTGTATAAAAGACACCTGGGAGCCAGAATACCCATCATTCAGTGTGTTGGTTAGAGAGCCTGCTGATGAGCTGACAGAGAGGGAGAATAAACAAGGCCTCATGGGTATTTCCATTCCCATGAGAGTATCCCATGTGTGACTCACATGTTGTTCTTCTTTTAATAATTTCTTGCTGATTTGAATCCTCTGCAAATTCTCAGCTGTCTGTGGGCAACGGTCGAAAGTTGTGACTCAGAAAAGTGTGATGAATAAGCTCTATACTTAGCTACAGTGCATGTGGAACTGGAAACAAACTTCTGTGGTGGACATGATGAAGGAAGAGGAGGGGAGAAAGTTAGAATGTAGTTCCATTTACTTTGAATCGTGAGGCTAGAATACAAAACATTTACAAACATAAGCCCAGTGTTTGGCAAGTGGCTAAATGGCAAGCATTAACAATATATACGTCTATTGCAATAAGGCTATTGGAGATTCATAAACTGTTTATAAACTCATATTAAGTGCTGCAAACATTTGAATTAATTGTATGATGCTGAATAAGCTGTGTTGTTGTTGTTATATCTATTTATATGGACAGTGTGCAGAATATAATATTTAAATCTGGTTTGTTTGTCACAGGATGGCTGAACCTCGGTTTAATAATCCCTACTTCTGGCCTCCACCACCGACCATGCCTGGCCAGGTGAGTACTAACTGTCTAGACTCTACCCTCACATTCAACAACAGGATGGTTAGTATAGAAGAGGATGAGGAAGAAGATGATGACAGTGGGCAGTAGATTGGGAGATTGTAAATGATTATTCTAGGTAATGAAACATTGAGACCCATGAGCAGTGAAAGGTATTTTGCCTGCTTGATTGTCATGCAAATGTCCATGTAAAGTATGCACTATTTTTACGAATCACTTGAAGAGAGGACATACATTACTGTGAATGTACTTAGGTTACATTGTTTAGTTATTTTCCTCTGAGTCCATTGGAGGGAGCCAAAGCAGAACAAATTAACCTCTACGGGATCGCGGTATCCCGTATATGGGACTGTTGAGCTAACGTGCACTAATGTGATTAGCATGACTGTTGTAAGTAACAGCAAACTTTCCAGGACATAGACATGTCTTATATGGGCAGAACGCTTAAATTCTTGTTAATCTAACTGCACTGTCCAATTTACAGTAGCTATTACATTGAAAAAATACTATGCTATTGTTTGAGGAGAGTGCACAACAACAAAAAACGTATCACGGCAACTGGTTTGATACATTCACCTCTGAAGGTAAATATACTTACATTCAGTAATCTTGTTCTGAGGGTCCCAGAGATAAAATGTAGCATAGTTTTGTTTGATAAAATCAATCTTTATATTCAAATGTAGGAACTGGGTTCTACAGTTTGAACCCTTGCTGTCTCTGGCTCCACACCCACCCCACCCGGCCATCTAGATGTGTGAAAGTTAGTGTATAAGCTAATGATCCATCATGTATGACATTCCTGGGAGTGTGTAAACTTACATTTTGTATTTGCATATCATTTTTGTATGTTCTCTATAGTTATGTACTTGAAAATGTATCAATTGACCAATTCGGCACATTTGGGCAGACTTGATCCAAAATAGTCCAGTATTGCAACGCTTCACTGGATCAATCTTAAACTTTGCGCACACACTGCTGCCATCTAGTGGCCAAAATCTAAATTGCACCTAAACTACAATATTATATTGTGGATTTTCTCTTGCATTTCAAAGATGATGGAACAAAAAAACAAAAAAATAAGAATGTTTTTTTGTTTGTATTATCTTTTACCAGATCAAAATGTGTTATATTTTCCTACATTAATTTCACATTTCCACAAACTTCAAGGTGTTTCCTTTCCACTCTACTCAGCAAATTGGATGTAGTCTATCACAGTGCCATCCATTTTGTCACCAAAGCCCCATATACTACCCACCACTGTGACCTGTACGCTCTCGTTGGCTGGCCCTCACTACATATTCGTTGCCAAACCCACTGGCTCCAGGTCATCTATAAATCACTGCTAGGCAAATCCCCGCCTTATCTTAGCTCATTGGTCACCATAGCAACACCCACCCGTAGTCTGCGCTCCAGCAGGTATATCTCACTGGTCATCCCCAAAGCCAACACCTCCTTTGGCTGCCATTCCTTCCAGTTCTCTGCTGCCAATGACTGGAACGAACTGCAAAAATCTCTGAAGCTAGAGACTCTTATCTCCCTCACTAACTTTAAGCGTCAGTTGTCAGAGCAGCTTACCGAATACTGCACCTGTACACAGCCATTCTGTAATTAGCCCACCCAACTACCTCATCCCCATATTGTTATTTATTTTGCTAATTTGCACCCCAGTATCTCTATTTGCACATCATCTTTTGCACATGTATCATTCCAGGGTTAATACGAAATTGTAACTATTTTGCACTATGGCCTATTTATTGCCTTACCTCCATAACTTACTACATTCGCACACACTGTATATATATTTTCTGTTTGTATTTTTGACTTTATGTTTTGTTTACCCCATATGTAACTCTGTGTTGTTGTTTTTATCGCACTGCTTTGCTTTATCTTGGCCAGGTCGCAGTTGTAAATGAGAACTTGTTCTCAACTGGAAAAAAAAAATGTGTATCAGGAATATGCATATCCTTGCCTCAGGTCCTGAGCTATAGGCATTTAGATTTGGGTATGTCATTTTAGGTGAAAATTCAAAAAAAAGGGTCAGATCCTTAAGAGGTTAATGTAAGCCCACACAGACGTTAACTAAGGACTGTTCTTCTGTCTCTGTGTGTTGTTGTCTCCCTACTGTCAGCTGGATAACCTTGTGTTGATCAACAAGATCAAGGAACAGCTGATGGCTGAGAAGATCAGACCACCCCACCTGCCGCCTTCCACAGTTCCCTCCCAACAGCAACTGCTGGGGAATCCTACACAGACAGAAGGTGGGCAGCATGTCCAGATGTCAGTTCAGAAACTGCAGCAGATGCAACAACAACTCCATGCCCACAGCCCGTCCCAGCCAGACATTGCACTGCACGCCCGGCCGGCCTCCAGCTCTGTTGCAGGTACCCTGACCGCCCCTACCTCACTTCACCAGGCCAGGCTCCACTGTCATTGGCCACCACCACCACTCACACACTTCTATTCTCAGAGGCGGTTCACATCAGAATGCATCTCTACTGTATGTCATGTGATCACACCCCCTCCCATCCTCCTTAATCTCATCAAGTGATTGGCACACATCCCCTCACTTTTTATAAATACTTTTTGTGTCACTTGTAATTATTGTAATAGGCCTACTTATAATCTTTTTCTATCGTTGATAGATGGATGGGGAAAATACTTATTGAGCCTTGTATGAGCCAGGCTTTATATTTCCTGTAAAATTTTATATGGTAAGAGTTTTTTTTGTTGGTAAATTCTGTGAATCTTCTGCACATCTCTAACAGGACGTATTCTTGGTGATGTAAACTTTAATCTGGATGATAAGACAGCTATAAAAGCTAGAGGATTGTGGGAAGACTGGCATTTGCGTCAAATCATAGACCAACCCACTAGAACGAACCACCTGTCAGGTAATCACATAATTTTTTGACACAGTAATGCCCGCCTGGCACTTAGGGGAGACTGGGGTTAGTTGAGCCAAAGGGGTAAGTTGAGCCACGCTTGTTTCTAGGAAACCATACACAAAATGTATCATTTGACCAAGGTCATCATTTCATGGGGCGGCAGGTAGCTTAGTGGTTAAGAGTGTTGTGCTAGTAACAGAAAGGTCGCTGGTTCTAATCCCCGAGCCGACTAGGTGAAAAATCTGTCGATGTGCCCTTGAGCAAGGCACTTAACCCTAATTGCTCCTGTAAGTCGCTCTGGATAAATGACAAAAATAAAAAATAATGGAATCTGTGAAGGAAGAAACCACATGGAAAAAGTGTTTAGCAAGTTAGGTCCCAAAAAAATTATTTTCACCACGTCAAATGAATTTATTGTGTTAGAGGTTTCATGATGCTTGTATCTAAACCAAAGTAGGTAATTTTAAAATTGTTCTATACATCAGTTGGGGTCTCTATAAGCTTCAATATGAGGTCTTAAACTTAGCATGAAAGTGCATCCTTGTAGCTGTGTGGGCTAATATAGTCAAAATGTTTGCCTTGGGATAAGTTCAGCCAATGTTTGAGCCAATGGCAAGTTGAGCAAATTTAAGCATTTTCTTCCCAGGTGTAATGTAAGGCATATGAGATAACAACAGGGCCTGGCCTGTGTTAAGTGTTCAAAAAAAGTACAAAATGTTTGTTAGGTGTTAAGAGATGCTTAAAATGATTAAAAGGTGATTGTGTTGAATTGTGTTTGGGAAATAAAGATAGACATGGTTTTAAAAAGGTAGTGGTAATATTTAATTCATTACAGAAATTTGTAGGCGGCTTTACTTACCCTGTCCCCCATATCCGGGGTAATTTGTGCCAAGAGACCACTTTTTTCGGACAAGCTAGGTTTTCAAAACTGTAATGTTTACATGAATTCAGATTATTTCCAGGGATTCACAACATCCTAAAATATATGTAGATATCTTTGTTAGAAATAATACTATATTTCCCTTGATGGAGTGATGCTGAATGTAAGAAACGGCTCAACTTACCCAACTCTCCCCCACACGGAAAGAGAGGCAGACTTCCATAGCCCATTCCAAGATTCCTGTACTGTTGGCCTTTAGACTAATCCAGGCCTCTCAAAATGTGACAGGACTTTTGGCGTATCAACGTGATTTCAAACTACTTCAGCCAACAACTAGGCACAAAGAGTATTCCTATGTTGAGCGAATAACTAAAAGGGAACATGTCAATAGTTAATTGAGCATTGTCTCTGAAAAAGTATGCAAAAGTTTAGGAAGTAATCATGTAACTGACTGCATTCTTCTGTTGGAGATGACTCATGACATAATAATGTAGTGATTATTTAGTTTGTGTGTCATTTTTACCTCTTGACTTGCCAGGTCTGGCACTTTCCTCTCGAACGGGCAACCATAACACCTCAGAGGCCGTCACTCTGACCACACCCACCTCCAACAGCCAGAGCAGACTAGGCGGAGCCCCCTCACCACATCATGTCCTCTCAGGCTTGGCCAGTGGCCCTGGGATGGAGCAAATCAAATGTAACGGAGGCCTTGCAGGACTGCTGGGGCCCCCTCCCAAGATGGAGGGGCGAGGGCGTAAGAAGATAAAAGCTGAGAACGGTGGTGGCTCTCTGTTGGTGGTGCCTTACCCCATCCTAGCCTCAGGCAACGACCAATCCTGCCACACCATCACCCCCAAAGAGGGCAAATGCTACAGGCATGAGCACACATTAACCTTTTAGAGACTGCTACATTTTGATTATACTCCAAATGTCTTACTGTCATATTGATTGCTTACAGTGTCTTCCATGTGTGTGTTTGTTTTGTGCAGGTGTAAATCGTGCCCGCTGACCTTCTTCTCCAAGTCAGACATGCAGATCCACTCCAAGTCCCACACAGAGGCCAAGCCTCACAAGTGTCCTCACTGCTCCAAATCCTTTGCCAACGCATCCTACCTGGCCCAGCACCTCCGGATACACCTGGGCGTCAAACCTTATCACTGCTCCTACTGTGAGAAATGCTTCCGCCAGCTCTCCCACCTGCAGCAGCACACCAGGTCAAATCATGGACTAATTTGATCATTAGTTTGGTACTGTTTTCATGTACCCACCAACTAGGTTCTATAGTGTAGTGATGATGATGATGATGTATCTTTCCCAGAACCCCAAAGTCATGTGTGTACTACCCTTTTAAAGTGTATTTACCCTAGTGTTAATTATTTGTGTTCACTGAGTTTGCAAAACATTAAGAACCCCTTCCTACTAATGAGTTGCACCCCCCCGCCCCCTTTTGCCCTCAGAACAGCCTCAATTCGTTGGGGCATGGACTCTACAAGGTGTCGAAAGAGTTCCACAGGGATGCTGGCCCATGTTGACTCCAATGCTTCCCACAGTTGTGTCAAGTTGCCTGGGAGTCCTTTGGGTGGTGGACCATTCTTGATACACACGAAAAACTGTTGAGCGTGAAAAACCCAGTAGCGTTGGAGTTCTTGACACAAACCTGTGCACCTGGCACCTACTAACATACCCCGTTCAAAGACACTTAAATATTTTGTCTTGCCCATTCACCCTCTGAATGGCAGACATACACAATCCATGTCTCAATTGTCTCAAGGCATAAAAATACTTATTTAACCTATCTCATCTACACTGATTAAAGTGGATTTAACAAGTGACATCAATAAGAGATCATATCTTTCCCCTGGATTCACCTGGTCAGTCTATGTCATGGAAAGAGCAGGTGTTCTTAATGTTTTGTACACTCAGTGTATATATTAAGGTATTTTCTGACTTTATTGAACCGACAGAGAGAGAGGCTTACAGTAGGGAAAGATAGAGAGGGGTTGTGTCAAAGGGCAGTAGCCCGGATTTGTACCGACACCTTAGACATGTGTGCCAGATGCTGCGGCCTCATTAAATCTCCTCTTTACTATATATTTTACAGGATTCACACTGGAGATCGGCCCTATAAATGTGCCCATCCAGGTTGTGAAAAAGCCTTCACTCAGCTCTCCAATCTGCAGGTATGAACTGGACGGGATTTTCAGTTAACCTCATGCTCTGTCTTTTAACCACATCCTGGTCTTTTAACCACATCTCTTGCTCCCCGGCCACAAGATTTCCATCAACTTTCACACACACACTTACACAAACATCAACCCTGTTCTAGTTTTGAAGCGTTGATTTCGAGTTCCCTTTCAGTCAGTCAACTTCGGTACAATTTACTATGGGGGAGTCACACTCTCGCGACTTCGGTTGAAGGATCTACAATCACGCCTGACAAGGCCAATGCAATCCGCACCTCTCTGGAAGCCCCACCTTCCACAGGTGATAAGCGTAAGGCTTCATTCCTTCAATTATTCCGCTTTTCACCTCGGTGTGAACAGGAACAATTTTAGCGTGAATCACGCTACTAAAATAAACAATTGGAACAAATCAAATGCAATAGGTGTAGACTTTACAGTGAAATGCTTACTTACAAGCCCTTTCCCAACAATGCAGAGTTAAAAAGTAAGAACATTTTGCACAAAAAAAAGAAGAAATAGTAACACAAAAAATAAAATAACAATAACGAGACTATATACAAGGAGTACCGTTACCGAGTCAATGTGCAGGGGTACGAGGTAGTTGAGGTAATACAGTTGAAGTCTGAAGTTTACATACACTTAGGTTGGAGTCATTAAAACTTGTTTTTCAACCACTCCACAAATGTCTTGTTAACAAATTACAGTGTTGGCAAGTCGGTTAGGACATCTACTTTGTGCATGACACAAGTAATTTTTCCAACAATTGTTTACAGACAGATTATTTCACTTATAATTCACTGTATCACAATTCCAGTGGGTCAGAAGGTTACATACACCAAGTTGACTGTGCCTTTAAACAGCTTGGAAAATTCCAGAAAATGATGTCATGGCTTTAGAAGCTTCTGATAGGCTAATTGACATAATTTGAGTCAATTGGAGGTGTACCTGTGGATGTACAGTGGGGAGAACAAGTATTTGATACACTGCCGATTTTGCAGGTTTTCCTACTTACAAAGCATGTAGAGGTCTGTAATTTTTATCATAGGTACACTTCAACTGTGAGAGACGGAATTTTATTGCATGACATAAGTATTTGATACATCAGAAAAGCAGAACTTAATATTTGGTACAGAAACCTTTGTTTGCAATTACAGAGATCATACGTTTCCTGTAGGTCTTGACCAGGTTTGCACACACTTCAGCAGGGATTTTGGCCCACTCCTCCATACAGACCTCCAGATCCTTCAGGTTTCTGGGCTGTCGCTGGGCAATACGGACTTTCAGCTCCCTCCAAAGATTTTCTATTGGGTTCAGGTCTGGAGACTGGCTAGGCCACTCCAGGACCTTGAGATGCTTCTTACGGAGCCACTCCTTAGTTGCCCTGGCTGTGTGTTTCGGGTCGTTGTCATGCTGGAAGACCCAACCACGACCCATCTTCAATGCTCTTACTGAGGGAAGGAGGTTGTTGGCCAAGATCTCGCGATACATGGCCCCATCCATCCTCCCGTCAATACGGTGCAGTCGTCCTGTCCCCTTTGCAGAAAAGCATCCCCAAAGAATGATGTTTCCACCTCCATGCTTCACGGTTGGGATGGTGTTCTAGCAGCAGCGTATGTGAAGAGTGTGAAAGAGTGTGTATGTGTGAGTGTGTGTGAACGTGTGTGTGTGTGTTGGAGTGTCAGTGTAGTATGTGTGAGTGTGTGGGTGGAGTCCAGTGAGTGTGTGGGTGGAGTCCAGTGAGTGTGCATAGAGCAAGAGAGTTAGTGCAAATAAAAAGGGGGGTCAATCCAAGTAGTCCCGGTAGCCATTTGATTAACTGTTCAGCAGTCTTATGGCATGGGGGTAGAAGCTGTTCAGGAGCCTTTTGGTCCTAGACTTGGTGCTCCGGTACTGCTTGCCATGCGGTAGCAGAGAGAACAGTCTATGACTTGGGTGGCTGGAGTCTTTGACAATTTTTAGGGCCTTTCTCTGACACTGCCTGGTATAGAGGTCCTGGATGGCAGGGAGTTCGGCCCCGGTGATGTACTGTGCCGTACGCACTACCCTCTGTAGCGCGTACGGATACCAAGCAGTTTCCATACCAAGCGGTGATGTAGCCAGTCAAGATGCTCTCAATGGTGCAGCTGTAGAACTGTTTGAGGATCTAAGGGCCCGTGCCAAATCTTTTCAGCCTCCTAAGGGGGAAGAGGCATTGTTGTAACCTCTTCATGACTGTGTTGCTGTGTTTATGACCTGCTCCAACCCGCTCCAATACAGCACCGTCGATGTGAATGTGGGTGTGCTCGGCCCTTCGTTTCCTGTAGTCCATGATCAGCTCCTTTGTCTTGCTGACGTTGAGGGAGAGGTTGTTTCTGATCTCCTCCCTATAAGGTGTCTCATCGTCGTTGTGTCGTCACCAAACTTAATGATGATGTTGGAGTTGTGCGTGGCCACGCAGTCGTGGGTGAACAAGGAGTACAGGTGGGGACTAAGCACACCCACCGTGTTGAGGGTCAGCGTGGCGGATGTGTGGTTGCCTACCCTCACCACCTGGGGGCGGCCCGTCAGGAAGTCCAGGATCACGAGACTGTCTTACGTTGCGCCAACTAAACTGTCCCTTAGTGGTAGAGCGTGCTCACCCCCTGGACGTTGTGTGCTGAAGTTTGTATGGTTCTCAAAGTTTCCTAATCACAAACAATTAGTTATTCTTCAAATTGCTTGACTTGGCTATAGCATTAAGTAAGATGGCTAGCACGACCGAAATGACGAATGCTAACAAGCCGGGTTCTGGTTCGCGAACATGCCCCAATGAATTAAAAGATACTCACGTTTGTTGTCTTGTATGCCTCGGCTCGGTGCATGCTCAGGCTGCCCTCGCTAAAATCAGTTTGTGTGCGAGACTAGGGGATGGCTGGCACTGTTTCCCTACTAGTCCGCTGTGCAGGTTCTCTTGACAATAGTGTAGCATTCTTTAAGGGGCTTGACGGTTCCGATAGTGACTTCCTCTCCCGGGTGCCCGTACCTCAGCTGAGTCTGACCTGTGGGAAGCAGAGATGGTTTGGGTCATTGGTCGAGTCGAATGTCTCCCGGCTCCTGTACGCTCTGTCACCGGTTACGGGAGGCTTGATTAAGCACCGCTTGCCTCTCTTCCCAGAAGGTTGCGGGTCCCACCTCGGTGATCCAGTCCTACGTAAACTTTTGAGACCAAGCTAGCTAACAAGCGCTGCATAGCATGTCCCTGGTTGCAGATATTTTATCCAGGTGGGACCCTGGACCTTCTGTATATTGACAACCTTTGGAAAGAATTGTATTTTTACTGTATTATGTTTTGAGTTATAACATGATTGGATTTTCAGCATGATTTTCCTCCATTTCCATTCCCACCTCTCAGAATTCTGGTCAGATGATGGTCTGGTTTGACAGGAAGTGCATTTGTAGCAAGATAAAGTTTCCCTACCCTGAAAGTCTAGACAAATAGGTCTGTGAATCGTGTAATGTAATCACTGTGTCTGTCTGTTTCCCTGCCTCAGTCTCATCAGAGGCAGCACAACAAAGACAAGCCCTACAAGTGTCCGAACTGCTACCGTGCCTACTCGGACTCCGCCTCACTGCAGATCCACTTGTCTGCGCATGCCATCAAAAACGCCAAGGCCTACTGCTGCAGCATGTGTGGCAGAGCCTACACCTCAGTGAGTAGGCTATGGGGCAGCATGAGCTGATGTTTTCACAGGATGTGGGCAAACATTGTCAACGTCGTTAGCGACGGAGTCCTAGTGTTGTTTCTTAATTCTCATTCAATATATAAATTGTATTGGTACTGTAGATCAACACTCTAGACCAGGGGTGTCAAACGTACGGCCCGCGGGCCGGATCAGGCCCGCAAACGGGTTTAATCCGGCCCGCGAGATGATAAAAAAAACAACAAAAAAAAACATATTTTTTTATTTTTTAAGTATAAAAATGCGCTGCAATTTTTCAATTAAATAAACTGCTGTTCCAATTGCGTCCACTGGATGGCGCAATAGCAATTGTGTTAAGCAAGCAAACTGTTTATACCGGGGCAGAGCAAGTAGGTCAAGCACGTGCAGCCAATGAGCTACTTTGTTTTGCCCGCGATATTTATTACGGCTTCTACTTTTAACATTATGTGCTTTGGCACCCTCATTGCCCCAATATGTCTCTGTCAAAAAAGAGAAAAGTGGACGCAGAGTGCAGAGTGTTCCAAGAAAAATTGTCATCCTATTTATTCACGGAATTGAATGGGAAAGCTGTATGTTTGGTGTGTTCAGAGCATGTTGCAGTGCTGAAAGAATATAACCTTCGTCGCCACTATGTGAGTCTTCATGCCGACAAATATGACAACTTTCAAGGACAGCGGAGATGAGAGAAGGTGAATGAACTGTTGGCGGGTCTGAAGAAACAGCAGTCTGTGTTTACTCACAGCCGAGACATCAGTGACGCTGCATTGCTAATGAAATCGCAGTGGCTTCAAAACCATTTAGTGAGGGTGAATTTGTAAAAACATGCATGATGAAGGCAGCGGAGATTGTGTGCCCTGAAAAGCGGCAGGCTTTTGCAAATATCAGCCTGACAAGAAACACAGTTGCAGACAGGATTTCCGATCTTTCAGTGGATTTGGACAGCCAGTTGAAGCAAAAAGTAAAGTCATTTATTGCGTTTTCGGTTGCAATTGATGAAAGCACGGACATTACAGATGTTGCACAACTGGCCATTTTCATCCGCGGAGTTGATGACACATTGACCGTCACCGAGGAGTTCGTGGAGTTGGTGCCGATGACAGATACAACGACAGCAGCTGATATTTTTACCGCACTCGTCGGCGCGCTGGACAGGGTCGGAGTGGACTGGTCCCGCGCTGTCAGCCTGGCTACAGATGGTGCGCCCTCAGTGATCGGGAAAAAAGCAGGCGTTGTGACAAAGTTCAGAGAGAAAGTGCAATCTGCAAATGGAGGACGTGATTTTTTGACTTTTCACTGTATTTTGCACCAGGAGGCTTTGTGTTGCAAGTCATTAAAGATGGATAACGTCATGAAGGTGGTCATCCAAACTGTTAATTTCATCCGATCCAGAAGCCTGAATCACCGTCAGTTTGACAGCCTTCTCAGAGAGAAAGACCACATCTATGGCCTGCCATACCACACTGAGGTAAGATGGTTAAGCCGAGGTGCTGTGCTGAGGCGTTTCTTTGATTTACGAGAAGAAATTGAACAGTTGATGGAAGAAAAGGGCAAACCAGTGTTAGAATTTCCTTCCGCAGAATGGATACAGGACCTTGCATTTATGGTGGATGTTACAGAGCACCTGAATAACTTGAACAAACAGCTGCAAGGGCGCAACAAAGTTGTCACGCAGTATTATGACAGCATACGTTCTTTCAAGTTGAAGCTGTCATTGTGGGAGACGCAACTTGCCGGTGGTGATGCAGCTCACTTCCCCTGTCTGAAAAATGTGTGCGCGACCCAACATGTGGCAGACATGAAGCGGTTCAAAGATAAAATAACGGGACTGTTACGGGAGTTTGAGCAACACTTTCAGATTTATGTTGATGTTTTTATGTTGATGTGCTATTGTTTTTAATTGATTTTATTTGTATATTTAACCTATTCTTGACTCTGTGGTTCTTGCACTTGTTTGGGGAACAGGATTTCATTATTTTTATCTACATTTCTGCCTGAGAAATGACACCCTGATATAGTTCTGTGATATACTTCTGTGAATCACTGAGGCATTATGTGTTTGTGTGTTCTTTGTCCTCAGAACTTTCAAATAACTTGAGGTGTTTTATGATTAATAGTGATGTTGTGCTTTTGGACACTGTCCTCAGGCTCCAGCTTTATGTTTATATGTTTTTATGTTGATGTGCTATTGTTTTTAATTGATTTTATTTTATTTGTATATTTAACCTATTCTTGACTCTGTGGTTCTTGCACTTGTTTGGGGAACAGGATTTCATTATTTGTATCTACATTTCTGCCTGAGAAATGACACCCTGATATAGTTCTGTGATCTGTGAAACAGTTCTGTTAATCACTGAGGCATTGTGTGTTCTTTTTCTTTAGAATTTTCAAATAAACTTGACGTGTTTTATGATTAATAGTGATGTTGTGCTTGTACTATTTTGGACACACTGTCCTCAGGCTCCAGCTTTATGTTGTATGTTGATCGTATTAAAACAAAGAAAACAATCTGAAGTTGTTGTTTTTAAGTTATATATACCATGATTTTTCCGGTCCGGCCCACTTGGGAATAGATTTTCCTCCATGTGGCCCCTGAGCTAAAATGAGTTTGACACCCCTGCTCTTTTTAAAATTACACTTTTGGGGAAGCATTTGTACCTCGTTGTCTACTGAGGCTTGGTGTTAACTGAACCTTTATTTGATGTTTGTCCTCAGGAGACCTACCTTATGAAGCACATGTCCAAACACACGGTGGTGGAACACCTGGTGAGCCATCACTCTCCACAGAGGATGGAGTCTCCAAGTATCCCCATACGGATCTCCCTCATCTGAGCACTTCACCCTGACACCCTACCCGACACCCATGGAGGAACCCCCTGTAAGGTTACCCCTCCACTTAAGCGTAATCAATCCCAGATATTGGCTTTTATTTGTTTGTATTCCCCCATGTGGGTTCCAAAAATGTGTCAAACTGTATTTGTACCTTATCAAGAGGTATACTTTCTTTCTTTTTTTACACCTCCCTGTCATCTAAATGGTGTGGTTGGGTAATGTTTGGGACATCCAAAGATGATTTTACAGCACTTTCAGGCCTCATAGTATTGGCCAAAAAGGTTTTTAGTCTACTAAGACTATAAAAGGCATTGCTCCAGGCAGCTAAAAAGTTAACCATAGGTGTTATAATGCATTATAGGACCACTCCTATTTTCTTTTTATATTGTCCTTTTCTCTCTTTACTCTTTGCAAAAGTATATTTACATTGGGAACTTTACCTTCCTTTTGGTTAGGTCAACTGACCAATGGCCATTAAGACGAATTCCTAAATCATGAATCCAAGTATTTGTTTTTGCCACTCCTAATGTCAATGTTTGCATCATTTTGTTACTTAAAAAGGAATTGTTCTCATGTAAGCTTTATCACGTTTAAGTATGTCTCTTAGACACAATGCACACAAAATACTTTCCAATTGGAGGGTCAATACCTATGTTTTATTGTTGTAGTTGTATTTTTCATCTTGTTGATGTTATTGTCCATGGTATTAAAAAGGACACTGCTGAAGGCAATCCTGAAAAGCACCAAAATATATTTTGAATCTGATGTTGGTATTTGTAGAAACTCAGCATGTAAGAGTAAAAATATTTTGGTTCGCCTAATTTATGTATTGAAGAAATGTAGCACAAAAAATTGTCCATTATGGAACTGATATATTTGTTGGTTCAAGCCATTCCAGTACCTGACAGATTTTCAACAAGATTTTAATGGAGGCAGACAACTAATTTCTTCAAACACACATTTTATTATAGTTAGAGGGTTCAATGTGACTCGATTGAACCCTCTACCATTTGTCATGCTGTGGTAAATGACATGCATGAGCTCTGCCTGTGTGGTACAAATATTTGTTTACCGACGTTGATGAGGAAGGGGTCTCCTCATATTTCCTTTTATCTTACCTATGAAATAGGAATGAAAAGTACAAATACGAGAATTCACAGGTTTGCAACCAAATGAATGTAATCCTTTTAAATTGTTATATTTTCCCCATGTCTGCCAGTGATGGATATGGTGTGCTATCTGGTAGAAAATGGCAGAGCACATTACAAAATGTGATACCTCCTGGCCTTTCATTGGTTAACACCTGTGAAACTCTTTGCGAAGAACAACATGTGTTGCCTCCTCACTGTCTCCTTTTCTATTGAGTGATTATTTGTACATTTATTCTGCAGCTATGTCCTGCAGGTTATTTTATGCCCTTTAATGTTTGAATTGAAAATTAGTAAATTGCTGTTTTGGGTGTCCCATGAAATATGTATAGATATCTTTATGTACTAAAAGACCTCCTTGTGTCTTGTAATCATTTTGCTCTCATGTCTAAATATGAATGATTAACATTTAGTTAATTTTATACGCATTTAAGCCTTAACTTTATTATCATTGTATTACATTTTTATTTGCCCCATATTGATGCTTCTCTGTACCCAGTGTTTTATGCATTTTTATTTCATAGCATGGAATATACTGTAAATAAACTATATTAACTGTTAACCCCTTTTCTATAGTAAATGATTATATAGGTCTAGCTATTATTACAAAAATCATTTTTTCATTTGTCATGCATTGTGGTACCATATACACATTACACACAGTCAAGACTTAGAGTGAATTGACTTTGTGTAAGAATTAGCAAAAAATAAAAGTATGAAAATGTTCCAATAGTTTTGGATTCTTTTTATTGGCCAATATGTCCTTACATAATAATGTATAAATTATACTTCAAGACCTACATAAGCATTTCTTATCAACTGTTCCTTGGCAAACATTTATTGCAAATATGTATATGATGCTGGAGATACTTTGCTTTTCAGTTAGGCTACCTGAGTAAGGTATGTACTGCAGTCAGGAATGGTCACCTCATCCACCTGAATCAACAGATTCCCTCATGCCTGTTCATAGCCCCAAATTGACTCCCATACCATTCTATGACCTTTTGATGCCAAAAAGCATTTGAAATTGTACTCTTGATACTCGCCTGGTGATGTTCAGCACCACGCTTTCGTGATGGTATATCTCGCAATTTATTTTGACCTGTCCTTGATTATTTTCCCTTGTTGCTTTGGCACACACGCCTCATCTCGAAAGTATCTCGCTCCGTCGTGTGATATGACAAATGAACTCAGGATAATCCGACGAATTGTCAGATGAGTCATGTTGGCATGGGGAAAGATGCCGCGTTCACGTGCTATCCGAGTTATCGGAAGCTCTTAGTTCCAAGTGGGACATTTCATTTTAACGACCCTACAAGACGTAATTACAGGGAAGCTCGGAGAAATGTTTGTTACCTGAGTTGCCGAGTTGTGACGTTTCACCACTTACCTTTGACCTTTTCAACCATATGACAACACGTTTCTCATTTCCCACGAGCACATGAAGCCACCCAAACTTCTCCCCCAGGATACTACTTCTCTTGAGATTAATGCCGCGTTCTGATTCGTTGAACGCTGCAGTTATATAACTACAACCAGCTAGCAAGTCGGAAAAATGATAGTTTCCTAGTTCTGACTAGCACTTGAAAGCGGCATCAGTTTATTATAGACGCATCAACAAGCAGGTGTGTTTACAAGAGCAGGTAGGCTACAATATTTCCATCTACACCTGATGACATTGATGCTGTTTTTAATTTGTGTTAACGCTCTAATTCATGTTTTTGTGATATTTGTGCCTTATCCCTGCTGTATTTAGGCTACTTTAGAATCACATATGTATGATAAATGTATAGCCTAAATTTAAGTAGGCCTACATTTTATTAACCTAAATCCAAGTAAATAATTACTTATCTTTATAATGCGCTGTTCATCATGGCCATAATAACATCAGTTTGGTATTCACTTTAACAATGTAAATGTAAATCCCTCAGCATATTCGTTTCACTCCGTTAAACCATCTGAAACAGACTTCGGAAGAGAAAAAAAAAACGCATTGGCAACACAATGAGGTAGGCTATGACTTCTGTGATGATGCATGTATGTCATCTATGTTAATAGACTTATTATTTAAGATAAAGTTAATTACCCGTTAATTATATTTATTTAAAATTCATTTTGGGGTATTCATTCATTCGAACAAAATTAAACACCTTGACTGGGACCATGCTAATCCAAACTCCCGGGTTCACGTTCTAGTTGGAACTAGCAAAAAATATATATTTTAAATAAAATCCCTCTCATAACCCCTGAACTAATAAAATTGATCACAATAAATGAAAGGGTCACAATGTTGGGACAATAATATTTTACTGTCAAAACAGAATTAAAAATTAAAACGTCCTGGTCTTTTATGTCGTTTTGCCATGTTTTCAGGTAAAACAGGAAATATAGGCCTAGTGATGACAGTTATTGCCTTGACTCCCTATTGCACCTTCTGAAAATATTTTCTTGTCTATTTTCCAGCAGATTAATGTACAAGGCAAAGTGTGTATTAACATTTGCATTCTGTGCCTCTGTGCTGCTCTTCATAGCTTACTTCACACCTACATCAGTAAGGTAATCATTTTCCAAACAGTAGCACCCCACCCCATGCATCTCTCTACCTAAACCAAACAATTAACATACCATACCCTCTTCCTAATCAAACCGATAACTCCTCCTCCCATTCGCCAATCAATGGCTATATATTTCACTAAATCCATCTCGTATGGTTGTTATCTAGTGAACTTTCCATAACCAGAAACACATTACCAGTCACACACAATAGAAACAATCCATACACTTCACCTAGAAACAGAAAGGTGTGTACGTTTTGACCCAGCATGTTGCGTTGCATTGCAGGTACATGGAGGGGTTCCTTCCCATGAGCCGATGTCCTCTAGCCCCTGCAGAGAAGCTGAAGCTGGGGAACAGTATAGATGCCTCCCTAGACCTGTGGTAGGCCATTTTTTTATTGATGATTGTCTGCACAATGACATGCCCAGAGCATGCCATTACTTTCACTGTGTTCACTACTTTTATTTGTTTTGTGTTGGAGGCTGACAATGAAATCTCAAGATCTTTTTAATGACGTGCATTGATATCAAACAGTGTTATTGGTTAAAGTATGGGGCTAAGCTCAACACAGTTCTATACCACAAATAGTTCCTTGTAATACGTTTCTTAGTGCAATGTCAACCACATAATCTGCTTGTTCAACCTGCTTGGCAGTATATTTGGGAGAACGGGCAGTGGTTTTAGTTAGAGGTATGTTTGTTTGTCAGACCCTGTATGCACAAGAATGACCTAGTCAGCCAGCAGTCAAATTCTTCATGCTTTAGTGCAGGGGTATTCAAATGTTACCCTACGAGGCCCGGACTACCCCACTGGGCACACGCTGGTTGACTCAACGTTGTTTCCACGTCAATAAAATCACGTTGAACCAACATGGAATAGACGTTGAATTGACGTCTGTGCCCAGTGGGACTGCTGGTTTTCTGTTCTGCCTGATAATTAATTGCACCCACCTGGTGTCCCAGGTTTAAATCTGTCCCTGGTTGGAGGGGAAGAATGGGGAAAAAAATTAGTGGAACTAGCTTTGAGTTCCAGATTTGAATTTGAGTGCTTTAGTGTATACAGTGCATTCGGAAAGTATTCAGACCCCTTAACTTTTTCCACATTTTGTTACATTACAGCCTTATTCTAAAATGGATTAAATATATTTTTTCCATCAATCTACACACAATACCCCATAATGACAAAGAAAAACAGTTTTTTAGATTTTTTTGCAAATGTATTAAAAATAAAAAACGTATATGACATTTACATCCAGTGAGGGGAAAAAAGTATTTGATCCCCTACTGATTTTGTACGTTTGCCCACTGACAAAGAAATGATCAGTCTATAATTTTAATGGTAGGTTTATTTGAACAGTGAGAGACAGAATAACAACAAAAAAATCCAGAAAAACGCATGTCAGAAATGTTATAAATTGATTTACATTTTAATGAGGGAAATAAGTATTTGACCCCCTCTCAATCAGAAAGATTTCTGGCTCCCAGGTGTCTTTTATACAGGTAACGAGCTGAGATTAGGAGCCCACTCTTAAAGGGAGTGCTCCTAATCTCAGCTTGTTACCTGTATAAAAGACACATGTCCACAGAAGCAATCAATCAATCAGATTCCAAACTCTCCACCATGGCCAAGACCAAAGAGCTCTCCAAGGATGTCAGGGACAAGATTGTAGACCTACACAAGGCTGGAATGGGCTACAAGACCATCGCAAAGCAGCTTGGTGAGAAGGTGACAACAGTTGGTGCGACTATTCGCAAATGGAAGAAACACAAAAGAACTGTCAATCTCCCTCGGCCTGGGGCTCCATGCATGATCTCACCTCGTGGAGTTGCAATGATCATGAGAACGGTGAAGAATCAGCCCAGAACTACACGGGAGGATCTTGTCAATGATCTCAAGGCAGCTGGGACCATAGTCACCAAGAAAACAATTGGTAACACACTACGCCGTGAAGGACTGAAATCCTGCAGCGCCCGCAAGGTCCCCCTGCTCAAGAAAGCACATACAGTGGGGAGAACAAGTATTTGATACACTGCCGATTTTGCAGGTTTTCCTACTTACAAAGCATGTAGAGGTCTGTAATTTTTATCATAGGTACACTTCAACTGTGAGAGACGGAATCAAAAATCCAGAAAATCACATTGTATGATTTTTAAGTAATTAATTTGCATTTTATTGCATGACATAAGTATTTGATCACCTACCAACCAGTAAGAATTCCGGCTCTCACAGACCTGTTAGTTTTTCTTTAAGAAGCCCTCCTGTTCTCTACCCATTACCTGTATTAACTGCACCTGTTTGAACTCGTTACCTGTATAAAAGACACCTGTCCACACACTCAATCAAACAGATTCCAACCTCTCCACAATGGCCAAGACCAGAGAGCTGTGTAAGGACATCAGGGATAAAAATGTAGACCTGCACAAGGCTGGGATGGGCTACAGGACAATAGGCAAGCAGCTTGGTGAGAAGGCAACAACTGTTGGCGCAATTATTAGAAAATGGAAGAAGTTCAAGATGACCGTCAATCACCCTCGGTCTGGGGCTCCATGCAAGGTCTCACTTCGTGGGGCATCAATGATCATGATGAAGGTGAGGGATCAGCCCAGAACTACACGGCAGGACCTGGTCAATGACCTGAAGAGAGCTGGGACCACAGTCTCAAAGAAAACCATTAGTAACACACTATGCCATCATGGATTAAAATCCTGCAGCGTACGCAAGTCCCCCTGCTCAAGCCAGCGCATGTCCAGGCCCATCTGAAGTTTGCCAATGACCATCTGGATGATCCAGAGGAGGAATGGGAGAAGGTCATGTGGTCTGATGAGACAAAAATAGAGCTTTTTGGTCTAAACTCCACTCGCCGTGTTTGGAGGAAGAAGAAGGATGAGTACAACCCCGAGAACACCATCCCAACCGTGAAGCATGGAGGTGGAACCATCATTCTTTGGGGATGCTTTTCTGCAAAGGGGACAGGACGACTGCACCATATTGAGGGAAGGATGGATGGGGCCATGTATCGCGAGATCTTGGCCAACAACCTCCTTCCCTCAGTAAGAGCATTGAAGATGGGTCGTGGCTGGGTCTTCCAGCATGACAACGACCCGAAACACACAGCCAGGGCAACTAAGGAGTGGCTCCGTAAGAAGCATCTCAAGGTCCTGGAGTGGCCTAGCGAGTCTCCAGACCTGAACCCAATGGAAAATCTTTGGAGGGAGCTGAAAGTCCGGATTGCCCAGCGACAGCCCTGAAACCTGAAGGATCTGGAGAAAGTCTGTATGGAGGAGTGGGCCAAAATCCCTGCTGCAGTGTGTGCAAACCTGGTCAAGACCTACAGGAAACGTATGATCTCTGTAATTGCAAACAAAGGTTTCTGTACCAAATATTAAGTTCTGCTTTTCTGATGTATCAAATACTTATGTCATGCAATAAAATGCAAATTAATTACTTAAAAATCATACAATGTGATTTTCTGGATTTTTGTTTTAGAATCCGTCTATCACAGTTGAAGTGTACCTATGATAAAAATGACAGACCTCTACATGCTTTGTAAGTAGGAAAACCTACAAAATCGGCAGTGTATCAAATACTTGTTCTCCCCACTGTATACAGGGCCGTCTGAAGTTTGCCAATGAACATCTGAATGATTCAGAGGAGAACTGGGTGAAAGTGTTGTGGTCAGATGAGACCAAAATGGAGCTCTTTGGCATCAACTCAACTCGCCGTGTTTGGAGGAGGAGGAATGCTGCCTATGACCCCAAGAACACCATCCCCACTGTCAAACATGGAGGTGGAAACATTATGCTTTGGAGGTGTTTTTCTGCTAAGGGGACAGGACAACTTCACCGCATCAAAGGGACGATGGACGGGGCCATGTACCGTCAAATCTTGGGTGAGAACCTCCTTCCCTCAGCCAGGGCATTGAAAATGGGTCGTGGATGGGTATTCCAGCATGACAATGACCCAAAACACACGGCCAAGGCAACAAAGGAGTGGCTCAAGAAGAAGCACATTAATGTCATGGAGTGGCCTAGCCAGTCTCCAGACCATAATCCCATAGAAAATCTGTGGAGGGACCTGAAGGTTCAAGTTGCCAAACGTCAGCCTCGAAACCTTAATGATTTGGCGAAGATCTGCAAAGAGGAGTGGAACAAAATCCCTCCTGAGATGTCTGCAAACCTGGTGGCCAACTACAAGAAACGTCTGACATCTGTGATTGCCAACAAGGGTTTTGCCACCAAGTACTAAGTCATGTTTTGCAGAGGGGTCAAATACTTATTTCCCTCATTCAAATGCGAATCAATTGATAACATTTTTGACATGCGTTTTTCTGGATTTTTTTGTTGTTATTCTGTCTCTCACTGTTCAAATAAACCTACCATTAAAATTATAGACTGATCATGTCTTTGTCGGTGGGAAAACGTACAAAATCAGCAGGGGATCAAATACTTTTTTCCCTCACTGTAAGTATTCAGACCCTTTACTCAGTACTTTGTTGAAGCATCTTTGGCAGCAATTACAGACTCGAGTCTTCTTGGGTATGAAGCTACAAGCTTGGCACACCTGTATTTGGGGAGTTTCTCCCATTCTTCTCTGCAGATCCTCTCAAGCTCTGTCAGGTTGGATGGGGAGCGTCACTGCACAGCTATCTGTAGGTTTCTCCAGAGATGTTCGATCAGGTTCAAGTCCGGGCTCTGGCTGGGCCGCTCAAGGACATTCAGAGACTTGTCCCGAAGCCACTCCTGTGTTGTCTTGGCTGTGTGCTTAGGGTCATTGTCCTGTTGGAAGGTTGAACCTTCGCCCCAATCTGAGGTCCTGAGCAGGTTTTCATCAAGGATCTCCCTGTACTTTGCTCCGTTCATCTTTCCCTTGATACTGACTAGTGTCCCAGTCCCTGCCGCTGAAAAACATCCCCACAGCATGACGCTGCCACCACCATGTTTCACCGTAAATTCAGGCCAAAGAGTTCAATCTTGGTTTCATCAGACCAGAGAATCTTGTTTCTCATGGTCTGAGAGTCCTTTTGATGCCTTTTGGCAAACTCCAAGCAGGCTCTCATGTGCCTTTTACTGAGGAGTGGCTTCCGTCTGGCCACGCTAACATAAATGCCTGATTGGTGGAGTGCTGCAGCGATGGTTGTCTTATTGGAAGGTTCTCCCATCGCCACAGAGGAACTCTGGAGCTCTGTCAGAGTGACCATCAGGTGTTTGGTCACCTTCCTGACCAAGGTCCTTCTCCGCCAATTGCTCAGTTTGGCCGGGCGGCTCTGACATGCACTGTCAACTGTGGGACCTTATATAGACAGGTGTGTGCCTTTCTAAATCATGTCCAATCAATTGAATTTACCACAGGTGGAATCCAATCAAGTTGTAGAAACATCAAGGATGATAAATGGAAACAGGATGCAAACAGGATGCAACATTAATTATGAAGACAAGTGTTGTAGGAAAACCCTCAAACGGATCACTAATACCTTTGACCTTACACAGCTAGTTAAAGGGCCAACCAGGGTGACTTGTTGCTCTAAAACACAGATTGATTTGGTGTTCAGTAATAAACCAGAGAGAGTGACTAAATCATTCAATATGGTTACTGGGCTATCTGATCATAATCTGACACTTATAGCCAGAAAGCTGTCTAAGAGCAGGTTTAACCTCTCTACTGTTAGAAAGCCTGATCAACTAAGAATACCTAAAAGTGAATTAAGCTATTTTGAAAATGCAATTAAGGGAATTAACTGGAATGATCTCTTGTCCTATGCAGACGTGGAAGCTGATAGTCAAGTTTTTCTATCCACAATCCAGACTACATTAAATGGTTTCCTAAAGAAAATCAAATCCAAACCTGGCCAAAAGAGCACTCTTCCTTGGCTAAATGGAGAAATCTGGAAATTGATGAAAGAACGAGATTATTATCTAAAAATAGCCCTAAGATCCAAATTAGAGCATGACAGACGTAGGTTTACCATGTTGAGAAATAAGGTGATGAAAGAAATCAGACAGGCCAAGGCAAACTTTTTTATTAACATAATTGGTGAAGCAAAGGGAAATTCTAAACTGATCTGGGAGAATCTAAAAAAGTTAACAGGGAAAGACCATAGTAACACTGCAAAAAGACTAGAAATCATGGTGAATAACAATCTAACACAGGATGCAGTCGAAATAGCAATAGCCTTCAATTCCTACTTTATTGACTCTGTCAGGGTACTGACACAGAACCCCTCCACTGGTTTCTTGGGCTCAGTGCTAGTAAATGATGCTCAACCTGTCTTCATCATAAGGGAGGTTTCTGAGTCAAAGGTAGACAAGGTGATTAGCTCACTAAAGAACTCTAAAGCCAAAGATGTGTTTGGGATGGACTCTACCTTTCTTAAAAACTACAAAGAGTCACTCATTGGCCCCATTACTAAGGTCACCAACACATCTATTGGTCTCGGGGTGTTTCCAAGGGTATGGAAGTCGGCCATAATAACGGCCATCTTTAAATCAGGCGACCCTGCTGACGTGAGTAACTACAGGCCCATTAGTATACTACCTGTGGTGTCAAAGGTTGTTGAAAAGTGTGTAGCAGAACAACTGATTGCCCACCTCAACAACAGCCCCTTCACATTACATTCCATGCAGTTTGGCTTCAGAGCGAAACACTCCACAGAAATGGCCAACTGCTTTTTTCTGGAAAATGTGAAGTCCAAGATGGACAAAGGGGGCGTTGTTGGGGCTGTGTTTCTGGACCTAAGGAAGGCTTTTGATACTGTTAACCATGAGATTCTCATCACAAAATTGTCCAAGTTCAACTTTTCCCCCGATGCCTTGAGATGGATGAAATCATACCTTGAAGGCAGAACTCAGTGTGTCAGAGTGAGCAATGAGCTATCGCCCACTCTTAGCTATGATGTGGGTGTGCCCCAAGGGTCAATACTGGGGCCCCTCCTGTTCAGCCTGTACATTAATGATCTGCCTTCTGTCTGTACTGGGTCTGAAGTTCAAATGTATGCAGATGATACAGTGATATATGTGCATGCAAAGAGCAAACAACAAGCTGCACAAGAACTCACTACTGTAATGGTCCAGGTTACAAAGTGGCTCAGTGACTCGTGTTTGCATCTCAATGTGAAAAAAACTGTTTGCATGTTCTTCACAAAGAGGGCAACAGATGCTACTGAGCCAGAAGTCTATGTGTCAGGGGAGAAGCTCCAGGGGGTATCTGATTTTAAGTACCTTGGCATCATACTTGATTCCAACCTCTCTTTTAAAAAGCATGTTAAAAAGGTAATTCAAATAACCAAATTCAACCTAGCTAATTTCCGATTTATACGAAATTGTTTGACTACAGAGGTAGCAAAACTGTACTTCAAATCTATGATACTCCCCCACTTAACATACTGCTTGACTAGTTGGGCCCAAGCTTGCTGTACAACAGTAAGACCTATTCAGTCTGTCTACAAACAGGCTCTCAAAGTGCTTGATAGGAAGCCCAATAGCCATCATCACTGTCACATCCTTAGAAAGCATGAGCTCCTGAGTTGGGAAAATCTTGTGCAATACACCGATGCATGTCTTGTATTCAAGATCCTAAATGGCTTGGCTCCCCCTCCACTCAGTATTTTTGTTAAACAGAAAACCCAAACATATGGCAGCAGATCCACAAGGTCTGCCATGAGAGGTGACTGTGTAGTTCCCCTAAGGAAAAGCACCTTTAGTAAATCTGCTTTTTCTGTGAGAGCTTCCCATGTCTGGAATACACTGCCATCAGACACACACAACTGCACCACATATCACACTTTCACAAAATGCTTGAAGACATGGCTAAAGGTCAATCAGATTTGTGAACATGGTCCCTAGCTGTGTGTTGCCGCTTTCCATGTCTGTTGTCTGTAACTTGTGAGGTGTGGAAACATTTTGTTGCTTTTATGAATTTTGTCTTGCTGCTTTTTGTTCTATGTTGCTCGGTCTGTATGCTACGTCTTGCTTGTCCTATGTTGCTATGTCTGTATGCTATGTCTTGTTCTATGTTGTTATTGTCTATATTGTAATTGTTTTTAATAACCTGCCCAGGGACTGCGGTTGAAAATTAGCCGGCTGGCTAAAACCGGCACTTTTACTGAAACGTTGATTAATGTGCACTGTCCCTGTAAAAAATAAACTCAAACTCAATCTGAGCTCAATTTCGAGTCTCGTAGCAAAGGGTCTGAATACTTATGTAAACAGGGTATTTCTGTTTTTTTATTTTTACTTTGTCATTATGGGATATTGTGTGTAGATTGAGGATTGTCTTTGTTTTTAATTTAATCCATTTCAGAATAAGGCTGTAACAAAATGTGGAAAAAGTCAAGGGGTCTGAATACTTTCCAAATGCACTGTAAGTCCTGCAATATTCAAATGCACTAAAAAGGGCCACTCCCTTGAGCATTGACAGCATGTTAACCTTGCTTCATATCTTCCACGGTCTCTAAAAAAAGGGGTTAATTACCCTTATTACCCTTTTATTCTATATCATTTTCCTGTTGTCTCCCTGAATGCTCCGATTCCATATACCACACACTACAGTGAAGCCACTGTTTTTTGGCCATTGTTTGTTCTGAAACCCAGACCTCTGTCGGTTCTTTTCTTTCCTACCAGGTCCAGAGGTGATGTTCAGACCTGCACTTACTGGGGAGCCCCTGTGATCTGGGATGGGATGTTTGACCCAGATCATTACGACCAGGAGCACAGGAAGAACCACTCCTCTGTGTCTCTCACTGTATTCGCTGTGGGCAGGTCGGTTTTTCATCTGTTACCAGTTTAATATCAATTTATCAATTCTTATGAAACACTTTTCAGTCACTTAAACAACATATTTGGAGATGTTCTTCTTGAACCAGAGTTTTACTCCTTCCCATCCCAAGGTATCTAGATGCCTACCTGAAGGTATTCCTTCTCTCTGCTGAGCGTCACTTTATGGGGTCTTTACCTGTGACATACTATGTGTTCACGGACGTTCCCGAGAGGGTACCAGACATCCAGCTTGGTCCTGGGCGTAGCCTGAAAGTTGTGAGGGTGCAGAGACACTCTCGCTGGCAGGACATCTCCATGATGCGTATGAGGGCTATCGCAGATGCCATCGAGTCACAGATTCGTCACCACAGCCGCTACGTCTTCTGCTTTGACGTGGACCAGGTGTTTGTGGGTCGGTTCGGCTCAGAGACTTTGGGAGACTGTGTGGCTCTGCTCCACGCCTACTACTACCACCGACCACAGAGCCTCTACACCTACGACCGCAACCCCAGGTCCAGGGCTTACATGGAGAGTGGGGACTTCTACTATCATGCTGCTGTGTTTGGAGGCTCGTGGCAGACAGTGAAGAATATGACAGATACCTGTTACCAGGCCATCATGGAGGACAAGGAGAACCAGGTGGAGGCTCTGTGGCACGACGAGAGTCACCTCAACAAGTACCTGTGGCTCCATAAGCCCAGCAAAGTGCTGTCTCCTGAGTACTGCTGGGACAGCAACATCGGCTACCGTGGTGACATACATGTGACCCGCCTGCTCTGGTCAGAGAAAAAATATGACACACTCCGGGTTACAGAGTGAGTAATCAGAACCTGTGTGCAATAATCTAATGAGCAAAAGCCCCTGAAGCTTCAAACATAGTCCACAGTACGGAGCTGCGATAGTCTACAGCCCAATGTGACTTATGCCCATGCCTTGTTCAGAGCAATGAGGCTTGTAAATATGTCACAATGGGCTGTCAGATTATTGGAGCTGTGAAACTGTGGAATCTTTGGCTTGTGTATTGAAACATGATTTTACCAAGTAGTACGTTTCGCTTCAGTTGTCTGGCGGTATTGTCTCTCCACCCACCCAGCTTGCTGTCTGTGGCTGCCAGGAATTCCCCTGTTAAACCCGGATGTCTAGTCTGGAACATATGGGAAATGTATGCAAATGATTTAACTTAGGCTATGCTTGCACTGCTTCTTTTGTATGGTTAATATTTATTTGAGGATTATGAAGTAAAAATCTGTTCTATAACGTTGTATTAGATATTGGAAATTGTTTTTTTGTATAATTAATTTTACAAATAAAGATGGATACCTTATCCAAGTTTATTTTTTAAGAACTTGTCAGGATCCACCCATAGCAACCCCACTCCAAAATAAGGGCTAGATTCGATCAGTAGCACTACGGGTTGAATCTAGGCCTAACTGTCTAAAAATGACAACATCTCATGTTGGGGATATTGCATGCCTCTAAGGACAAGGATTTACTGGCCACATGTCTTCGAATAACAACATTCTTAAAGGGGGGCTGAACTCACTGATTTTGCCTGGGTTTTTCTGCTACTCATTAAAATGAGATTTGCTTCTTTGGGGTGCGATTCAATGTGGGTGAATTATGTAAGGGATAAATGCCAATGTTCTGTACATTATCTTGAAAAAAGTGGATGACGCAATGGGACGGCGAGTTAGCCCTTCTAGCCTGTCAGAAACAAATATTCAACAATGCTGTGGTATAAGTTCGCTATATCGTACCCTGGCAGTTATTGTTTGTCCCACTTTACTCACCGTAGTTGAGTCATCCCAAACATCCTGAGCCACCATACGATCTCTGACCTTGCCTAAAGGAATAACTGTTGTTTGTGATGCTAATGTTAGCTCAGGAATGTTTAGATGTTTGAGTTGGGGTGGGGGGTAAAACCAAAACAACTTTTATAAAGAACAAGTCTCGTTCTTTCAACATAACATTGGCGACGATTGGTAGTTCTGCTGTCTGTAAAGAAATGGGGGGACAGTAGGTTGGTTCTGCTGCTACGATTGGATAGCGTGTACAGCAGCACACGTGCAGCTGTGCTCGGGATGATGTGGGTGCTGCCAGCAGTGCCAGGCAACGGTCCCGTGTGGGCAGGATTGAAAACGGTGATGTTCTCGATTCTTTGACAAATTATCCTATTTACACCCCTTTTAACAAATTATTACTGTTTTTCTAAGTCTAAATACTGTTCTACTAATTACTCTCCTTGGTTTAAACTTAAAGCAGCAATCAGCAGTTGAAACAATAACAGAGCGTGCTGCCCACCCGTTTTGGTAAGAAGCTGAGGGATGGGGCAGGAGAAAGCTAACCTCTCAAATGCATAGACAGAGCTATGGATGCAAGGATTGATCAAAATTATAGTTTGAACCATGTTTTGAGGCTATATAGTGTTTGTTTACAAACGTTGTAGTAAAACAAGCTTATATTTTGGGTTCTGATGGGGTACGACAGTTGAACTAAGCTCATGAGGCATTTACAGTACCAGTCAAAAGTTTGGACACACCTACTCATTCAAGGGTTTTTCTTTATTGTTACTATTTTCTACATTGTAGAATAATAGTGAAGACATCAAAACTATGAAATGACACAAATGGAATCATGTAGTAACCAAAAAAGTGTTAAACAAATCAAAATATATTTTATATTTGAGATTCTTCAAAGTAGCCACCCTTTGCCTTGATGACAGCTTTGCACACTCAACCTGGAATGCATTTCAATTAACAGGTGTGCCTTCTTAAAAGTTAATTTGTGGAATTCCTTTCCTCCTTAATGCGTTTGAGCCAATCAGTTGTGTTGAGACAAGGTAGCTCTATTTGGTAAAAGACCAAGTCCATATTATGGCAAGAACAGCTCAAATAAGCAAAGAGAAACGACAGTCCATCATTACTTTAAGACATGAAGGTCAGTCAATACGGAACATTTCAAGAACTTTGAAAGATTCTTCAAGTGCAGTCGCAAAAACCATCAAACGCTATGATGAAACTGGCTCTCATGAGGACCGACACAGGAAAGCAAGACCCAGAGTTACCTCTGCTGCAGAGGATAAGTTCATTAGAGTTAACTGCACCTCAGATTGCAGCCCAAATAAATGCTTCACAGAGGTCAAGTAACAGACACATCTCAACATCAACTGTTCAGAGGAGACTTCGTGAATCAGGCCTTCATGGTCGAATTGCTGCAAAGAAACCACTACTAAAGGACACCAATAAGAAGAAGAGACTTGCTTGGGCCAAGAAACGCGAGCAATGGACATTAGACTGGTGGAAATCTGTCCTTTGGTCTGATGAGTCCAAATTTGAGATTTTTTCCAACTGCTGTGTCTTTGTGAAAAGCAGAGTAGATTAATGGATGATCTCCGCATGTGTGGTTCCCACCGTGAAGCATGGAGGAGGTGGTGTGATGGTGCTTTTCTGGTGACACTGTCCGTGATTTATTTACAATTTAAGGCACACTTAACCAGCATTGCTACCACAGCATTCTGCAGCAATACGCCATCCCATCTAATTAGCGCTTAGTGGGACTATCATTTGTTTTTCAAAAGGATAATGACCCAACACAGATGGATTGATGGAGTGCTGCATCAGATGACCTGGCCTCTACAATCACCCGACCTCAGCCCAATTGAGATGGTTTGGGATGAGTTGAACCTCAGAGTGAAGGAAAAGCAGCCAACAAGTGCTCAGCATGTGGGAACTCCTCAAGACTTTTGGAAAAGCATTCCAGGTGAAGCTGGTTGAGAGAATGCCACGAGTGTGCTAAGCTGTCATCAAGGCAAAGGGTGGCTACTTTGAAGAATCTCAAATATATTTTGATTTGTTTAACAGTTTTCTGGTTACTACATGATTCCATATGTGTTATTTCATAGTTTTGATGTCTTCACTATTATTCTACAATGTAGAAAATTGTATAAAATAAATTTAAACCCTTGAATGAGTAGTTGTGTCCAAACTTTTGACTGGTACTGTATGTGTTATTCTTCAAGAATCAATGGGTACATATCATTAATATAAGTCCAAAAATGGACGTAGCAACTGCTGATTGCCCCTGTAAATACTGACAATGTGAAAATATCACAGAAGTTATATGACACAAAATAAACTTTAATAGACTGTAAATCCACAATGCATAGAATAGATGTAATATATAAATAAAACAATTAGTCCTGTCATGGCATTATTCATTGCAGCATTCCCGTCCTAGGTTTGGCTGTAGCTGCCTGTCTGTCTGTCCTCACACATCGTCACTGTCCGAGCTCAGTGCATCTGAGTGGGTATGGTGGTCTGCCCTGGTCAGAGGGGAGGTCAGGTTCAGATTGCTGTCCCACACCCCTGGTGATGAGGTCAGGTTCAGATAGCCCGTCTCCACAGGCTGCATGGTCAGGGTAGAGAGTTGAGAGGTGAGTGAAGAACTTGGAGAGGTGGCTTCCTCTGTGTGACTGGCGTTGCTCCTATAGATGTTGTCCAAATGGCTTCTCATGTCAAATGCTCTGGGCAGAACTCTGTTGACCACAGAAAACCCATTGTCTTACTTTAAGGGAAGTGCAACAAAGATGCTCTGTTTAAGTGGATACGGTATCCTTTCAAGACGATGGCTGTTTTGGAACAAAATTAGAACATAAACAGAACAGTGACGTTTCTTTACCTGGTTTTCAGATGACTAGACGTTAGCAGTGTGCTCTCAAAATGAGACATTTTCTTCAATTCCTGATTTAAAAAACAAACGGAAATGTGTCACGTTATGGTGAGGCAAAATCCCACTTTCAAGTCAACCTCATGCCCTGTCTTTTAACCTTATCCTGCACTTTTAAACATATCCTGAACCCCGAGCTAGCATTCTCCAGCCACAACTTTATCCATCTTCATACACACACAATCAATTAAAAACTCTCTGTTCTGTGCAGTGCTGTGTTTTAGGACTTAGATTAAATCATAAAATAAATTCCATATAGCAAGAATGCATCCAGGGTAAATCTAGGCTCATGAAAACATGAGAATGTGGAACGCACAACTAGAGTTGTTTGTTGACAACCTTAAAGTGCAATTCCACCACTTTTCAATCTCCTTTTCATTATCTCCAGCACAATAACAGTGTCTATGTGAAAACTGTGCATTTCTATGAGATTCGCAGTGACGTGGGGAGTAATAAAATAACATCCCTTTTGCTAGAAACTCGTTGCAGGTTTTGAAAATCATTGTTTTTCTTACTTTTAATCCTACCCTGTGATGTCATAGAAGCATTTTTAGGACCTTTCTTCTCTTTTTAACTACAGATTATAGAAACACGCTGTTTTCACATATGTAGACACTGGTATTTTGCTGGAGATGATAATGAACATGAGGTTGGAAAGTGGTGGAATTGCCCTTTAACAATCTGCTACATTGCCCCTTTAAGGGAATCTGTGATTGCTACATCAATTTTTTTCTTTTAAATTCATGATATGCCCTATTGAATCTTGAAGAATACAACTTATAAATTCCTCATGAGCTTAGTTCAATTGTCTAACCCCATCATGCCCCAAAACAAGCTTGTTTTACTCCTTTGATGATAAACAATGTAATTGGAAACAAACACTGTATATCCTCAAAACATGTTTAAAATTTAATTTTGATTGATTTTTTAGTAGATTTTTTTGACAATTTTAAACAACACAACCACATGTACAATGGATGGTCAGACCTTGCATCCATAGCTCTGTCTACAAATTTGAGTGGTTACATTTCTCCTGCCTCATCCCTGAGCTATTTACCAAATCAGTGGCAGGGTTGGCCGTTTTGTTATTGTTTGAACTGCAGATTGCAACTTTAACGCCACTAAGTATGAAGTCCAATTATGACTGGCTTTCCAAGAATACAGACTATGGGCAATTTAAATCGTTTGATACTTTGACAACTTAAACAACAATCCACATTTCTACGCCACCCAATGTACCTGTACATTAGCGCTGCGTGCTTTATGGAGATTATTTAGAGCGCGCTGCAATGTTGCTCCATTAGGTATCAGACCGGACATCTCCACTATGGTGTCCTGTAAGTGCTTGCTTTCCTTCTCCAGGAAATCCACACTGGAGAATGAAACACCACACTCAGACACTCCACAGCCACATCCAACACTCAACAACACTACAGGAGGTTCAGTAGCTGTGCTAAATGATGGCGCTGTAGTCTCATTCCTGTGCTAAATGGTGGAGCTGTAGTCTCATTCCTGTGCTAAATGGTGGAGCTGTAGTCTCATTCCTGTGCTAAATGGTGGAGCTGTAGTCTCATTCCTGTGCTAAATGGTGGAGCTGTAGTCTCATTCCTGTGCTAAATGGTGGAGCTGTACTTTCATTCCTGTGCTAAATCAGAGGCGGTTAGTAGTACTTGTGTTTAGTAGTATTGGTGGGGTTCAGTACTGTATTGAGTGGTGTTAGTGGGGGGGGTTCTGAATACCTGCATTGAGTGGTAGTGGCAGCAAGCACACTGTTGATTGTTTTCTCCTCCACGTCATTCAGTTTTCCGAGCAGATCCCTCTTCTCTGCCAGCAGTTTCCCATTTTCCTCATTCATGTTCACTATTATCTCTTTCTCCTAGAGAAAACAGAGAAAGTTTCTTAGTTCAGTTTTGCATAAATGGCATCAATTGGCATTGTCCAGATTTAGGGCTTGGACAGACCACAATACTTCGCACCTCTGCAGTCATTTTTGTGTGTGTTCAAATAGCACAGTACATCGGCCGTCAGCCTTGTTAAAATACTCCAGGCCAGAACGGGCAGTAGCGTTGCTTGCTTTGTTTCCGTTGGTATGTCCATGTTCTGTAAACGGCCAAAACTACCTTTTCTGCGCTAATGTTGCTAACTAGCTAGCTAGAATTTGTATAATGTCCTTGCTCATACTTTAGCTAGATGGCCACAACTAGATAACTAGCTAGGAAGATCATGAAGAAATAATTTAATTCACTCTCCATTATACGATTATGCCAGTGCTAGCTAACGGTTGGCATCATCATTCGCTAGCTAGATTAAGACTCGGTCAAAGATTTTGGGAACCTTTCATCTGTGACTCCGTACTGCACTGACATTCGGCAGACAGGCAGTTAAATTACTTAATGAAAACAAATTCATTGTAGGGCTGCAACTAACGATGATCTTAATCAAATTCTGTCTTTCTATGAAAATGCCTTTTCATTAAATAAAATACCAGAACAATGCACATCTACTAATAATGAATAAGCTTTTGTAGCAGGTGAAAGCATTAGACTATAGAAAATGAACACAGGTCTCATAATCTCTCAATCACAAGCCTCCTTCATTGTAAGTAGCCTGCTAATATCTATATTTCAAGTCTTGCCACTGCCGACTTGAATCTAATGTAGCTAGCTAGTGAACGCACCCCCCTGTCTGTCTACATCTGTTCGAACAGCATGTTAGCCTGTCCACTTTGTTTAGATGTTGAAATGAAGTGGCCTACCCGGATAAGAAGATGCTTATTTAGAGCTCAGAATGAGAACGAGTTGCTTATCTACTTTATGTAGCCCACCCACTTAATTTAATAAATAAAATCGTTTTTTTCTCACGTAGTATAAGCACTCGGATGCAAGCGTTAGCATAATTAGCATTCACATAGAGTTGGAACTGCTTGTTGTGAGTGGTAGGGCTTGGTTTGTGTATGTGATTAGGGGGGATGGTGCAGAGCACAGAAAGAGCGAGGGAGACGAGACCAAAAACAACACAATATGAGAACGCAAAATCAGCTAACATTCAATCTTGACGAGTACTCGATTATGAAAACTCTAATTGAAGTCGATTTTAATGAATAATCAATGCAGCCCTAATTCATTCTGATTTGTTACTACCAATGATGTATATAAACCCCATTCGGTTGCTACCTACAGTGGCTAGATAGCTAGCTTTTGGAGGAAGCGTTCCAATTTGTTTCATGTGAAGTGTGATTGGCTTAGCTAATTACTGTATATTGTCAAACTTAAGCAAAATAATGTATATCCTTCAAGCACAAAACTCCCTTAGCTAGATGCAAGACTTGCAAAAAAAACAACGTCAAAATTAGTTGCAGATGTTTTATTTTAGTTAAGATCCATTTTGACTGTTTTGAACATGAAAGTGGCTGTCCAGGAAAAGTGCCCTCCTCGCTAGCTGAGGTTCATGCTCTCTGATTGGCTCAGAGTTGTCAGGCACACAGCAGGTGGTACCTATTGTTGTGCCAGGCAAGGGAGCTGACCCCTATGTGAAGGCTGACAATCTCGCTGGTGGGTCTGACCTCTTACCCTGGCTGATGAGGTTAAGGCGAGAGCCAGGTCTCTCTCAAGGCTTTGAATCTTCTCATCACGACATCCTGTCTCCTTCAAAAAAATCTGTTTGGCTCGCCGCATTTTGGCTTTGTGCTGAGATCGCTTCTCTGCGTTCTTGCTGTGGGAGCAGAGGAAACCAAACCACACAGCATTGTTGAGCACCAGAAGAGAGTGAACGTGTGACCACAGTAGCTAGGCTAAGTCCCTGGTTTTGCTTTGTGAATGTTCTCTAGGCTCTTTACCTTTTCTGTAAATCCAGGCACGTGAGGACTTCCATGAGCTCCTCTGTCAGTTTCTCACAATCCTCCTGCCTTGCCTCCAGGCATTCCTTCAGGTTGACATAATCAGCAGGAATCTGTGGTCAGTCAGACAGGCAGACAGAAAGAAAATATCAACATCTACATAGGCTAGATGAGGGTCTCAGTTTACATTGGTTCCAATACCATGACATTCTGACTGAAACACCGATACAGTGGGGTCTGAAATTATTGACAGCCTTGATAAAGATGAGCAATAATGACGGTATAAAATAAATAATTCAAATACTGAGCTATGTTGTATGCTAAAATTGTTTTTGAAATTATTATATTTTATACTAATACTAATACTAGTATGCTAGTTTTATATGAGAACGTCTCACCATGAACAATAACAGGGGAGGTTAGTATGTCTTGGGGGTATGACCTTTGACCCGCTGTCACTTTCTCACTCATTATTATTTGTAATCATGGTAGCATCCACATTAATGTAGAAGTGTTTAGAAACATATTCTTATTTAGAATAAAAGTGACTCCAAAATGATACAATACATTATTTACCATTCATTTCGATTGGGCACAAAATAATCTCAAACCAAAACTGCAAATGCGTCCAACAAGTTTGTAGAGTCACAAGCTTGATGTAGTCATTGCGTGCTAGGAATATGGGACCAAATACACAACTTTTGACTACTTTATAAGAATCTTTAGGGGTGTCAATAATTTTGACCTCTACCTTTTGGGAGAAAATGTTTTATTACTATTAACAAAATCTCTTCCTCTCAGCAATTCTATTAGTTTAAAATAATATAATTTCCTCTTTTTTTTGGCATACAATATAGCTCAGCATTTGAATTATTTATTTTATACAATCATTATTGCTCATCTTTATCAAAGGTGTCAACAATTTCAGACCGCACTTTATATTAGTAATTTGACAGCTTCCTCTTGGAATTAAGAGAGAGTGCCACGCCCCACAGTCAGAGGGTGCCAAGACACTCACCTCCTGCCTGGCTGTGCTTGTCTGACTCTGTAGGACATCTAGCTGTGTCTGCAGGCCTTTAAACCGGCGGCTCAGCTCTGAGTTAGTGCGGTTCAGGGAAGCCTCCACCTCTCGCAGGGAACGCACCTCCTCCTGCAGCTCCTCCTCCCTCTGCTCCCACAGCCTCCTGAATGAACCACACACACTGTTAGACCAGGACCACAGATCTACAACTGCACAAGCTAACCGCTACAAGACCATAACCGACCATCACAAAGCTGGTTGCTGGTTTAAAAAATTTAACTGAAGCAGCAGAGGGGCCTTTAGTAGGAGAAGGTACCTGTGGAGCTGGTTGTCCTGAGTCCTAATGGTCGTGTACCTTGCCTCCTCCTCTTGCTGGCCAGACTCTGTGTTGCGGTTTCTTTCCACGTTCAGCTGGTGCTCTGTGCTCTTCAGCTGCTGCTGCAGACCCTGCATCTGGGTCAAAGAGGCAGTGGAGGGAAGAGGTAATTTACCTTATGTTGTGTGGAAAGTATTATTATTCTGTTTTGCTTGGTCAGAGAGCTCAGAACTACAGATATATACAGTTGAAGTCGGAGGTTTACATACACTTAGGTTGTAGTCATTAAAACTTGTTTTTCAACCACTCTGCAAATTTCTTGTTAACAAACTATAGTTTTGGCAAGTCGGTTAGGACATTACTTTGTGCATGACTGTGACACTCTGGCTCCGGGACTTTTGTATTTGAGCCAGGGTGTATTTTGTTATGTTGGGTTTGGGTGTATTTTCTATGTTTGCTTTTCTGTTGGCTTCATTTCTAGGTTTGGTCTATGACTCCCAATCGGAGGTAACGAGTGTCAGCTGTCGGCTCGTTATCTCTGATTGGGAGCCATATTTAATCTGAATGTTTTCCTGTGGGAATTGTGGGTTTTTGTTCCGTTTCGGTCAGTGTACCGTGGACTTCATTGAGTCGTCTTTTGTTTTGTAGTTCTATAACGTTTAATTAATAAAGTCATGTTTCTTGGACACGCTGCGCCTTGGTCATACTTAGACGACATAGACGACCGTGACAGAAAAACCCACCATAAGAGGACCAAGCAGCGTGTCAAGCGGCAACAGGACCCAGCTCCAAAGGATTCATGGACATGGGAGGAGATACTGGCTGGAAAGGGTCCTTGGGCACAACCGGGAGAATATCGCCGCCCTCGTGAAGAGCTGGAGGCAGCTAAAGCCGAGAGGAGGTGGTATGAGGAGGCAGCACGGAGTCGAGGCTGGAAGCCCGTGGGTACTACCCAAAAATTTCTTGGGGGGGGGGCTTAAAGGGAGTGTGGCGAAGTCAGGTAGGAGACCTGCGCCTACTCCCTGGACTTACCGTGGAGAGCGAGAGTACGGGCAGACACCGTGTTACGCAGTAGAGCGCATGGTGTCTCCTGTACGCAGGCATAGCCCGGTTCGGTACATTCCAGCTCCACGTATCGGCCGGGCTAGATTGAGCGTTGAGCCGGATGTCATGAAGCCGGTCCAACGCATCAGGCCACCAGTGCGTCTCCTCGGGCCGGCTTACATGGCACCAGCCTTACGCATGGTGTCCCCGGTTCGCCTACATAGCCCGGTGCGGGTTATTCCTCCTTCCCGTACTGGTCGGGCGACGGGGAGCATACAACCAGGTAAGGTTGGGCAGGCTCAGTGCTCAAGGGAGCCAGTAAGCCTGCACGGTCCGGTATTTCCGGCGCCACCTCCCCGCTCCAGCCCAGTACCACCAGTGCCTACACCACGCACCAAGCCTCCTGTGTGTCCCCAGAGTCCTGTGCGTCCTGTTGCTGCTCCCCGCACTAGCCCTGAGATGCGTGTCCTCAGCCCGGGACCACCAGTTCCGGCACCACGCACCAGGCCTATAGTGCGTCTCGGCCGGCCAGAGTCTGCCGTCTGCCCAACGGCGCCTGAACTGCCCGTCTGCCCAACGGCGCCTGAACTGCCCGTCTGCCCAACGGCGCCTGAACTGCCCGTCTGCCCAACGGCGCCTGAACTGCCCGTCTGCCCAACGGCGCCTGAACTGCCCGTCTGCCCAACGGCGCCTGAACTGCCCGTCTGCCCAACGGCGCCTGAACTGCCTGTTTGCCCAACGCCGTCTGAACTGTCCGTCTGCCAAGCGCTGCATGAACTGCCCGTCTGTACTGAGCCTGCAAAGCCGCCCGTCTGCCATGAGCCTTCAGAGCCGTCCGCCAGACCGGAGCCGCTAAAGCCTTCCGCCAGACAGGAGCCGCTAGAGCCTTCCGCCAGACAGGATCAGCCAGAGCCTTCCGCCAGACAGGATCAGCCAGAGCCTTCCGCCAGACAGGATCAGCCAGAGCCTTCTGCCAGACAGGATCAGCCAGAGCCTTCCGCCAGACAGGATCAGCCAGAGCCTTCCGCCAGACAGGATCAGCCAGAGCCTTCCGCCAGACAGGATCCGTCAGCCTGCCATGAGCAGCCAGAGCCTTCCGCCAGCCATGAGCAGCCAGATCCGTCAGCCTGCCATGAGCAGCCAGATTCGTCAGCCGGCCATGAGCAGCCAGATCCGTCAGCCAGCCATGAGCAGCCAGATCCTTCGGCCAGCCATGAGCAGCCAGATCCGTCGGCCAGCCATGAGCAGCCAGATCCGTCGGCCAGCCATGAGCAGCCAGATCCGTCAGCCAGCCATGAGCAGCCAGATCCGTCAGCCAGCCATGAGCAGCCAGATCCTTCAGCCAGCCATGAGCAGCCAGATCCGTCGGCCAGCCATGAGCAGCCAGATCCGTCGGCCAGCCATGAGCAGCCAGATCCGTCAGCCAGCCATGAGCAGCCAGATCCGTCAGCCAGCCATGAGCAGCCAGATCCGTCAGCCAGCCATGAGCAGCCAGATCCTTCAGCCAGCCATGAGCCGTCCAGCCAGGATCCGCCAGCCAGCCAGGATCCGCCATTGAGTCCGGTGCTGTCCCTTAGCCCGGTGCTGCCCCTTATCCTGGTGCTGCCCCTTAGTCCGGTACTGCCCCTTAGTCCGGTGCTGCCCCTTAGTCCGGTGCTGCCCTTTAGTCCGGTGCCGCCCCTTAATCCAGTGGGGTTTAGTGGGGGGGTGGTCATGTGGAGGAGGCTACGGAAGCAGATAGTGACTAAGGTGGGGTGGGGACCACGACCAGGGCCAGAACCGCCACCGGGGACAGACGCCCACCCAGACCCTCCCCTAGACTGTATGCTGGTGCGCCCGGAGTTCGCACCTTTAGGGGGGGGTACTGTGACACTCTGGCTCCGGGACTTTTGTATTTGAGCCAGGGTGTATTTTGTTATGTTGGGTTTGGGTGTATTTTCTATGTTTGCTTTTCTGTTGGCTTCATTTCTAGGTTTGGTCTATGACTCCCAATCGGAGGTAACGAGTGTCAGCTGTCGGCTCGTTATCTCTGATTGGGAGCCATATTTAATCTGAATGTTTTCCTGTGGGAATTGTGGGTTTTTGTTCCGTTTCGGTCAGTGTACCGTGGACTTCATTGAGTCGTCTTTTGTTTTGTAGTTCTATAACGTTTAATTAATAAAGTCATGTTTCTTGGACACGCTGCGCCTTGGTCATACTTAGACGACATAGACGACCGTGACAATGACACAAGTAATTTTTCCAACAATTGTTTACAGACAGATTATTTTACTTATAATTCACTGTATCACAATTCCAGTGGGTCAGAAGTTTACATACACTAAGTTGACTGTGCCTTTAAACAGCTTGGAAAATTCCAGAAAATGATGTCATGGCTTTAGAAGCTTCTGATAGGCTAATAGACATTATTTGAGTCAATTGGAGGTGTACCTGTGGATGTATTTCAAGGTCTACCTTCAAACTCAGTGCCTTTTTGCTTGACATCATGGGAAAATCAAAAGAAATCAGCCAAGACCTCAGAAAAAAATGGTAGACCTCCACAAGTCTGGTTCATCCTTGGGAGCAATTTCCAAATGCCTGAAGGTACCACGTTCATCTGTACAAACAATAGTACGCAAGTATAAACACCATGGGACCACGCAGCCATCATACCGCTCAGGAAGGAGACGCGTTCTGTCTCCTAGAGATGAACGTACTTTGGTGCGAAAAGTGCAAATCAATCCCAGAACAACAGCAAAGGACCTTGTGAAGATGCTGGAGGAAACAGGTACAAAAGTATCTATATCCACAGTAAAACGAGTCCTATATCGACATAACCTGAAAGGCCGCTCAGCAAGGAAGCAGCCACTGCTCCAAAACCGGCATTAAATAGCCAGACTACGGTTTGCAACTGCACATGGGGACAAATATCGTACTTTTTGGAGAAATGTCCTCTGGTCTGATGAAACAAAAATATAACTAAATTACACAATTTTCTTCATAATTCATTTGGTACATGTTAAAGAGGTTAATGTAAAATAATGAAATATGTCGGCTTTCACTTGTGGCACTTCCAAGGCCTTTCCATTGTGATTGTTATGGTTGTGTCAGTCATGTTATGTGCTTGGGCTATTGTAACGCGTTCGGCCAGTTGGCAGGTCAGAAATGTCAGTTTCCTAGTACCGACTAGCACTTGAGTGCTGTATTATGCCAACTTCACGTTCTCGTGGAAAATGGGAAGTTGTAGCTCTGACATGATTGTGTTCAAGTGGTTTTGAGGTCGGAACAATTCTTAGACCAATGAGATTGGCAACAACATTTTCACTATTTCTCACTTGTAATTCCTACTTGGAGGGTCATTCAAGTGAAACTTCCCAGTCGGAACTAGGTATTTCCGATAACTCTGATAGCACCCTGAACGTGACATTAATATGTGTGATCGACAACAGTAGGGTCTGGGTCCCGGCGTGTCCAGTCCCCATACCCATTCCATAGGAGTGAGTGTCAGTAGCCTACTATATGTCCATGCTATGTAAAGTAAGTATGGTGATTATTATTAAGGTTCTGGTCGTCTGAGATACCAACAAGTAAGGCTATACAACATACAATATCAATAAATATATATATATTTTTTCCTATTAGTGTATTTGAGTTTGTTCTGTCGTTTCTGGATGATTAAATTGAAATTGCAACCAACTTTCTATGGCTTGTTTTAGATATAGTGATATTTGAGAGATGATTTCATTTCAAATAACTGAAAGTGAGAAGTTGTGATCTGAATAAAGGGGTAAAATGCCATTATTGAACATGTGGTGATTAGAACAAAAGATTTCACTCTTGACTTTGGCGACTATTATTGCACGGCAGTGTCCTAATGCACGCAGTGGACTATTGGCATCGTTTGCCATAGCAGGCTGGCATTAGATTAGAACAGAAGATTTCACTCTTAACTTTGGCGACTATTATTGCGCGTAAAGGCCGGCAGTGTACTATTGTTTTGGGCGCGCAGTGTATTATTGCGGGCGCACGCAAAGTGTATTGTTTTGGGCGTGCAGTGTGTTGTTTTGGGCGCGCAGTGTATTGTTTTGGGCGCGCAGTGTACTGTTTTGGGCACGCGGTCATAAAAAAAATAAGCAAAGCATCCCTTCTGATAGCCGACAGCTCCGCAACGGGCCAATCGGGGTGGTGGGGAGATGGTGTCCAATCAGCAGATGCCACTGCCGGCTTTATACATTTCACATGGGCATTTCGAGGCTATACTCCGACTGTCTAAGAAGGAAGCTAGCGCCATGGCCAGAACCAAGCAAACCGCTCGCAAATCCACTCGTGGCAAAGCCTACAGGATGCAGCTCGCCGCCAAGGCTGCGCGCAGGAGCGCCTCCCCGTTACAGGCCCGGCACCGTGTCTCAGAGAGATCCGTCGTTACCAAAGCTCCACTGAGCTGCTCATCCGCAATGTGCCCTTCCAGCGCCTGGGGAGAAAAATCGCCCAGTTCTTCAAGACTGACCTGCGCTTCCAGAGCTCCGCCGTGATGGCCCTGCAGGAGGCTAGCGAGGCTTACCTGGTCGGTCTGTTCGAGGACACCAAACTGTGTGCCATCCACGCAAAGAGGGTGACCATCAGTGCCCTAGGACATCCAGCTGGCCCGCCTTATTTGCAGAGAGCGCGCGTAAATTATGACCTGATCTCCAAAATCCCACCTCAATATTTCCATCAAAAAGGCACAATTGATCTATTTATACGTGGTCCTCTGTAGCTCAATTGGTAGAGCATGGCGCTTGTAACGCCAGGGTAGTGGGTTCGATCCCCGGGACCACCCATACGTAAACATGTATGCGCACATGACTGTAAGTCGCTTTGGATAAAAGCGTATGCTAAATGGCATATTATTATTATTATTATTATTAATATTATTATTATAACTTTTTGGCCATAATGACCATCGTTATGTTTGGACGAAAAGGGGGTGGCTTGCAAGCCGAAGAAGACCATCCCAACTGTGAAGCACCGGGGTGGCAGCATCATGCTGTGGGGGTGCTTTGCTGCAGGAGGGACTGGTGCACTTCACAAAATAGATGGCATCATGAGGAAGGAACATTATGTGGATATATTGAAGCAACATCTCAAGACATCAGTCAGGAAGTTAAAGCTTGGTTGCAAATGGGTCTTCCAAATGGACAATGACCCCAAGCATACTTCCAAAGTTGCGGCAAAATGGCTTAAGGACAACAAAGTCAAGGTATTGGAGTGGCCATCACAAAGCCCTGACATCAATCCTATAGAAAATATGTGGGCAGAACTGAAAAAGCGTGTGCGAGCAAGGAGGCCTACAAACCTGACTCAGTTACACCAGCTCTGTCAGGAATAATGGACCAGAATTCACCCAACTTATTGTGGGAAGCTTGTGGAAGGCTACCCGAAACGTTTGACCCAAGTTAAACATTTTAAAGGCAATGCTACCAAATACTAATTGAGTGTGTGTAAACTTCTGATCCACTGGGAATGTGATGAAATAAATAAAAGCTAAAATAAATAATTCTCTCTACTATTATTCTGACATTTCACATTCTTAAAATAAAGTGGTGATCCTAACTGACCTAAGACAGGGAATTCTTTACTAGGATTAAATGTCAGAAATTGTGAAAAACTGAGTTTAAATGTATTTGGCTAAGGTGTATGTAAACTTCCGACTTCAACTATGGGTGCCAATCTTATCCACAGTAATGCAACTGACTCAACTAACTGCATGGAATTTAAATGTGTTTAATGAACTGGAACAAAGTTGATTGGAACAAATTTCACCGGCCCTCTGCGGATATGGATTGGCCACCCCTGGCTTGAGACTATAGGCTGAAGACTATGAATGACACTGCACTCCTGCATGGTGTCTCACCTCTGCCTCCATGGCTTTGAGCTTGGCCCTCTCAGCGCTCAACTTCTCCTGCAGACGGCTGCAACTGTGGGCTTTCTGGCTGCTCTGGGCCAGCCCCTCCCTCAGCTCCCTGCTCTCCTGCTGCAGAGCCCTCTGCTCCAGATGGCTGACCTTAGCCTGGTCCTGCTTCAACTCAGCACACACCTGAACACCACCACAACCACACACACAACCAGTACATTTAATTTACAGTGCCTTGCAAAAATATTCATCCCACTTGGCGTTTTTCCTATTTTGTTACATTACAACCTGTAATTTAAATGGATTTTTATTTGGATTTCATGTAATGGACATACACAAAATAGTCCAAATTGGTGAAGTGAAATGAAAAAAATAACTTAAAAATAAAATTCTAAAAAATAAATAACGGAAAAGTGGTGCGTGCCTATGTATTCACCCCCTTTGCTATGAAGCCCCTAAATAAGATCTGGTGCAACCAATTACCTTCAGAAGTCACATAATTAGTTAAATAAAGTCCACCTGTGTGCAATCTAAGTGTCTCAGTATATATACACCTGTTCTGAAAGGCCCCAGAGTCTGCAACACCACTAAGCAACGGGCACCACCAAGCAAGCTGCACCATGAAGACCAAGGAGCTCTCCAAACAGGTCAGGGACAAAGTTGTGGAGATGTACAGATCAGGGTTGGGTTATAAAAAAATATCTGAAACTTTGAACATCCCACGGAGCACCATTAAATCCATTATTAAAAAATTGAAAGAATATGGCACCACAATAAACCTGCCAAGAGAGGGCCGCTCACCAAAACTCACGGACCAGGCAAGGAGGGCATTAATCAGAGAGGCAACAAAGAGACCAAAGATAACCCTGAAGGAGCTGCAAAGCTCCACAGCGGAGATTGGAGTATCTGTCCATAGGACCACTTTAAGCCGTACACTCCACAGAGCTTGGCTTTACGGAAGAGTGGCCAGAAAAAAACAATTGCTTAAAGAAAAAAATAAGCAAACACGTTTGGTGTTCGCCAAAAGGCATGTGGGAGACTCCCCAAACATATGGAAGAAGGTACTCAAGGAAAACGCTATGTCTGGCAAACCCAACACCTCTCATCACCCCGAGAACACCATCCCCACAGTGAAGCATGGTGGTGGCAGCTTCATGCTGTCGGGATGTTTTTAATCGGGAAACTGGTCAGAATTGAAGGAATGATGGATGCCGCTAAATACAGGGAAATTCTTGAGGGAAACCTGTTTCAGTCTTCCAGAGATTTGAGACTGGGTTCACCTTCCAGCAGGACAATGACCCTAAGCATACTGCTAAAGCAACACTTGAGTGGTTTAAGGGGAAACATTTCAATGTCTTGGAATGGCCTAGTCAAAGCCCAGACCTCAATCCAATTGAGAATATGTGGTATGACTTAAAGATTGCTGTACACCAGAGGAACCATCCAACTTGAAGGAGCTGGAGCAGTTTTGCCTTGAAGAATGGGCAAAATTCCCAGTGGCTAGATGTGCCAAGCTTATAGAGACATACCCCAAGAGACTTGCAGCTGTAATTGCTGCAAAAGGTGGCTCTACAAAGTATTGACTTTGGGGGGGTGAATAGTCATGCACGCTCAAATGTTCTGTTTTTTTGTATTATTTCTTGTTTGTTTCACTATAAAAAATATTTTGCATCTTCAAAGTGGTAGGCATGTTGTGTAAATCAAATGATACAAACCCCCCAAAAATCCATTTTAATTCCAGGTTGTAAGGCAACAAAATAGGTGAAATGCCAAGGGGGGTGAATACTTTCACAAGCCACTGTACAAACAGAGAAACCATGATTTGTTTTCCAAATGTAATCCATAGAATGGTCCTTTATTTGTTGACATATATTTGACATTTGTATCTAAAAGCATATTCGAGAAATAATCAAAGTTGGCATATTTATTAGATTTTGGCCTTACCAAGGCATCCTTTAAGACTCTATAATGTTTCATCTGTAGGTGCTAGCTAGCAAAAATTGGTGTCATATGAATCTTTACCGCTTGCTTTGTAATATGAGTAGTATTTTGGTTTCCACAAAATATCTTACATGAATTTATGAATATTGAAAAATATAAACATGAATATTGAAAAACCTAAATGTTTGGTTTGGATAATTTTCCTATATATTGTAGAACATAATAAACTCTACGGGCATATCAAAGTTCCAGAGTGGGATCTCTGCTAGTTTTAACGTTTTGGCCCATTTTATACAGAGAAATTGGCATAGTAGGCAATGTAACCAATTACAGCCCTCCTTTTACTTGTATCATTGCACATCCTGCAAATCACCAGCAGAGAGCAACCATTTTGAATAAATGTTCACATTCACTCTGTTGGTAATGCTTACCAATTGGATCATAACTCTAAAAGTAGCAGAAATCCCACTCTGGAACTTTGATATGCCCGTAGAGTATATTATGATTTCGTTTTTTCAATATTCATAAACTAATGCAAGCAAATTGTTATTGAAATCAAAATACTACTCAGATTACAGCGCAAGTGATAAAGCTTTATATGACACCAATTTCTGCTTGGTAACATCTACAGATTAAACATCATGGAGTCTTAGGCCTGGGTAAGGCCAAAGTGTCACAAATATTCCAACTTCAATTAATTATGCTTTAAGATATAAATGTCAAATATATGTCAACAATCCTTCCTCCAAAGGACCATTCTATGGATTAAATGGAGTAAAAATTACAAAAATCATGGTATTATTTTGTCCTGTTTTCGTAAGGAATCACTCCTGAGTAGGGTTGTAAAGCTACCGTTAATTTTTACATTTTAGTCATTTAGCAGACGCTCTTATCCAGAGCGACTTACAGGAGCAATTAGGGTTAAGTGCCTTGCTTAAGGGCACATCGACAGATTTTTCACCTAGTCGGCTCTGGGATTAGAACCAGCAACCTTTCGGTTACTGGCACAACACTCTTACCCACTAAGCTACCTACCAAATTTACCGGAATCTTCTGTCATTTTGGTAATTAACTGGTAATCTATGGTAATTTTGGTCATTTACACTTGAATAACTTTTAAATGTATTTATATATAGTATTCATTTTTGATATCTCTGTCCATATTGTCCATGGAAAGACAATAGTGGATAGACCATATGGTTAAAGAGAAAATAGCCTAATTAATGAAAAAAAGCATATAATCAACAATGGCATTATTTTTCAATTAACTCTGCATCTCTTCCAACTATTAACATAGTAGACCTATTGACATAGTAAAATAAATAAAAGTGTGTAAAAAAAATATAAAGGATATTTCATGCTGAAACCCTCCTATTAGACACCAGTGGTATTCACTAAGTTGATAGTTTGTATTTAGGATAATGTTTTACAGCTTTCTTTCAATTTTATTTTATTTTAAAATCATCTTATTTGATTATTTTATATATTTCACATGTGATAAAGCCACACAGAGGACCAGAGATAATTACAGACACCTGTGATAATCTGAAGTACCCAAAAAGGGCCACTAGATGTAATCTGTTAAAATTCCCCAAAACCTTGAAAGTTACCAAAATTCTGGTAGATTACTGGTAAACTTAGAAAGTTTCCAGTAATATACCTTCCCTTTGCAACCTACTCCTGAGTACTTGGAGCACCTGGAGCAGCAAATGCAGCAAAACTGCCCTTATAAATGCCCTATTTATAAGTAATCAAGCAATGTACTGTACAGTGAGTCTATGAAGTTACATTGGACCATGATGGAAAGATAGGTTAGCTTTTCTAAGTTGTTTTACTAGGGGGGGAATTCAGACCCGAGTTACGAGCGTGTAAATGGAACTTTCTTCCCTTTTATGTAATTTTCTCTCTACGCATATTCTGACCTCATAATTCCACCACCTTTATGCGTGAGGCAAACGATGAATAAGGTCGAGCAACTGGTCGGTTCCAAATGGAAAAACATCTAAAAAAAAAATCCATTATAGAAATAACACCATTCTCCATGCACCGTAATTTACTAATTGATGAGAGCTAATGATAAGAGCTAGGTAAATGAGTAATCCGTTTGGATAAGGGGATTGTAAATATAAATTACAATTGTTTTAGATGTATCTTACCTTATGATCTTTGGAGACAAATGTGAAACTAGTCATATAGCAGCAAACTGAAGCATATCAACATGACAGGTAGGCTATGTGTACCCCTTTCCCACAGTGAAATATATGAAATGATGTGCCTACAGAATTTAAATTGAATGGCCTTATAACTTGCAGGGATAAATCTTGGAGACGCAAGCCAAATGAGATGACAAGCCAAATCCGTGCAGAGTGACAGTTGGGCCAAATTTAACCTTTGTGCGCTCTAGAATGTTTCGATTTCAGCCCTATTGCTCACTAGCAATTATGGATAATATTTAACATATTACAAGTTGTTCAATAACTTGGGACATGTAGCCCACTTCATGGAATCATCATGGAACGCAGACCAAGCCTGGCAGTTTAAACCTGGAGCCTGGCACATGGTTTACGATGACTGGACTGTTGTCATATCAGTTCCATGATCAGTGAGGATTAAAGTCGATTTATAGGACTGCTGGTCAATCCCTACTGTTACACGTTTCTCCCCTTCCAGTATTAAATGGATTGAACAACTGAATGGCCACTTTCAGGATTAATCAAACCACTGTATTTTTTATTCAACAATATATTTAGTGCATAAAGGCTCTCCAAACCGTTTTTTTAATGAAGTAGGTAGATTCCTAAATAAGTTTCTAACACTAGATAATCTACAAGATCAGATTATTTTACCAATTGGTGCTGAAACTGAGATATTTTGATAGCTTTCTTTCATTGATCCCTACTATTCTGAACCCGTTCTCTCTATATATTATAGTGAGTCTGTCGAGAAAATTCAAATAAAATGCACACCGTATTACAACATCCCGGAGTCGCCTCTTCACTGTTGACGTTGAGACTGGTGTTTTGCGGGTACTATTTAATGAAGCTGCCAGTTGAGGACCTGTGAGGCGTCTGTTTCTCAAACTAGACACTCTAATGTATTTGTCCTCTTGCTCAGTTGTGCACCGGGGCCTCCCACTCTTCTTTCTGTTCTGGTTAGAGACAGTTTGCGCTGTTCTGTGAAGGGAGTAGTAAACAGCGGTTTCTAGCCTTCATTTCTCAGAACAAGAATAGACTGACGAGTTTCAGAAGAAAGTTATTTGTTTGAGCCTGTATTCCAACCCACAATTGCTGATGCTCCAGATACTCAACAAGTCTCAAGAAGGCCGGTTTTATTGCCTCTTTAATCAGAACAACAGTTTTCAGCTGTGCTAACATAATTGCAAAAGGTTTTCTAATGATCAATTTGCCTTTTTTAAATGATAAACTTGGATTAGCAATTGGAACACAGGACTGATGGTTGCTGATAATGGGCCTCTGTATGCCTATGTAGATATTCCATAAAAAATCAGCCGTTTCCAGCTACAATAGCCATTTACAACATTAACAATGTCTACACTGTATTTCTGCTCAATTTGATGATTTTAATGGACAAAAAAATTGATTTTCTTTCGAAAAAAAATGACATTTCTAAGTGACCCCAAACCTTTGAACGGTAGTGTAGGTTGCGTTCCCCTGCTCAGATGTTGCATGCATCAACCAATGGTTGGGTGCCACATCATCGACTGGCATCGGGCACCAGATTGCTATAACATATGTGGTTAGCTGTTAAGTAAAATACCTATCCAGGCATTGTAAGATCTAGCATGCGTCAGCAACGCCTAGGCAGAGGAACGCGCCCATGCACTCCTCTGCCCATAGACTGGGGTTTAATTCCCCACTCCAACCCTTCAAACTGTTTCTCCCACGTACCTGCCACGTACCTGTCTCCCCTTCTGTAATTTCATAACCGTCTCAATAAAGTGTCAAGATACCCCCCAAAAGACAGGTTGTTTTCTAATCAAATCATGGATTAACTGAGATTTCCCTATTTAGACAATATCTCTTTAGCCTGGGTACCAGTCTGTTTCTGCTATCTTTCCACTTCTTTCCACTCCTTGATTTTGGCATGACAAGGATTATAGGCAGTGGAATGTTAGCTTAAAACAGGATCTGGATTTCACTAAGCATTTACTGTCTTTTTGACGTCCGTATAAGACTTATTTTCGACATCTTGAAAAGACGCCTTCTAACCCTTCATTCAGCACCTGAAATACACGCGATATCAACCTCTGGAAAGGATGTCTAAAAGACGTCTCTTCAACGTAAAGGAAAGGTAGTCAGGAAAGAGGATTAACATTTTAAGATGATTTTTAAGATTAAATATAAGGTGTATTTAAGCAATTTGTTGTGAGATAAATCTATATTATGTTACTATTCTATCAAACTTAAAACTTGCAATTTCATTCCATTAACAAATCAGATAAATATTGGCATTGACAATAGGCTAGGTCCTAACCTTAAACACATTATTGGTCCTAACTAACCCATTCACACTAATTATGTAGCCCCTCCTAGTGGCCACAGAATAACACTACACCATCAGACGTACAGGAGTCATCCTCACCTTAAGCTGCAGTTCCACCGCCTGGCTACTGTGCTGCTGCTGCTTGCTCCGGCCCAGAGCTTCATCCAGCTTCAACTCCAGCTCCTCCCTCATATTCTCCAGATGTTCATATTCCTTCTTCTCCTCATCCATCTTAATCTTCAGATCCTCATACACCCTCTCCACCTCCCCTTTCTTAGTCTTCAGATCCTCATACTCCTCTTCCACCTCCTCTTTCTTAGTCTTCAGATTCTCATACTCCTCTTCCACCTCCTCTTTCTTAGTCTTCAGATTCTCATACTCCTCTTCCACCTCCTCTTTCTTAGTCTTCAGATCCTCATACTCCTCTTCTACCTCCTCTTTCTTAGTCTTCAGATCCTCATACTCCTCTTCCACCTCCTCTTTCTTAGTCTTCAGATTCTCATACTCCTCTTCCACCTCCTCTTTCTTAGTCTTCAGATCCTCATACTCCTCTTCCACCTCCTCTTTCTTAGTCTTCAGATCCTCATACTCCTCTTCCACCTCCTCGGTCTTATCCATCAGCAGCTCCAGAACCTTCTCCTCCTCTTCTCTCTGCTTCTTCAGCTCCTCATACTCCTCGTCCTCCTCTGCCTTCTTTGTAACATTCATCAGCTCATCGTATTTCTCCTGCAGCCCCTGCAGTTGATGCTGCACATCATTTAGTTTGTCAGTGATTTCGGGCTGCTGGAGGTATCTGCATGAAAGAGAGACAAAGACCATCTGACATCACAACAAATTCCACTTTCCTTTCCTCTTTCACTCAAATGAATTAACTGGAATAACATCTACTATCAACCAACACAAATCTGAGGCATATACTGGGTTTGGTTTTGGGCTAAGTTCTAGAGACAAAGTTAAGGTGGGACCTTTCATGGGTCTTGTCCTGGTCCAGGAGCACTAGATCTGTCTGGAGAGAGACAGTGTGCATCTGAGGGGCGGCCATCCCTTCTCCCTGACACACACAACACAGGACAGGCAATTAAGTGACACTTCAATTATTTTGAAGCAACAGATATTTCTATAAAGATGGTGATATCAATAGCTGATTTGTTGTAGTTTGATGGGGTCTCATCTCCATACTGTGTTTGGTTGTACCTTAGCCAAGTTATGCTGCAGTGCTTCTGGGTGGATCTTAGTCGCATTGCCAGAGTCCTTCATTTTCTCCACCTTAGGAACAACAGCATGTCCACATTACATACAGTAACTATCGTGACCTTCACCCCCCTCATACAGTGTAGCCAAAATGACTGCATCTTGTCTATTGTCAATTTCTTTATGACAATTTAAGAAGGGGGGGGGGGATAACTGAATCCAGGAATGGCATATTACCATCTCTAGGAGGGCCTTTCTCTCTGCGTCCATGGTGCGCACCCTGGTCCTGAGGGCTCTGATCTCCTGGTCCAGACGATCATTCAGCTCCTTGGCCTTACGCAACTCCACCACGTCTACGGGAGGGACAAAGGGACATTTTACCCTCCAAACTGTGGGCGTCACTGTCTCCACATCAGTTACAGTTAGTCAGTCATACTTCTGGAAAAGCCTAAAGAGATATTGTGCAGTTCCTTTGACATTCTGAAAGGCTCTTCTCTGAAAATACTCCACAAAGGATTATGTTTTCCGGTAATCCAAAAAGGAAAGGAAATAACTTCTTACCACATTTCTTGAGCTTTTCTACTTCCTGTCTGAGCTGCTCTACCTCCTCCTGGGCTCCCTGCAGCTCTGGCTCTGGGTAAAGCACACACACACTTATTCAAGACTGACATCGGAGAAATACATAACACACAACTGATACACACAGACCAATGACAACACTGGCACACAAAACATGCACACATTAATACAACAGTAACCCTCACTTAGCAGAGAAAAGGGCTGTGTGAAATCTGGTCTCACCATAGGCACTCTGGGTCATGCGGGCTGACTCCAGCTCATCGGTCAGACGTCGGATCTCTCTGTGGGCCATGGCCAGGCGGCGTGACGCCTCCTCCAGGTCTCTCTCTAGACGGGCCCACTCCCGCTCCACACTGAGCCCTGACACCGGCCTGAGCTCAACCTGGGGAGAGGAAGAGAGCAGACCACACCACTGATCATGGAGAGGAATCTATTATCTCTGTCTACAGGAGTACCATTGATTTGACTAATCATTCTCTGCAGGAAAAGGTGGAGTCATTTGAAAGATCATTGTTGTGAGGCATTAGCTGTTCCTCAAGCTGAGAAAGTTAAAGGGGGTTAAAACAGAATAAACAGAAATATTATATATTTTTTATTGGTCAGGAAATCACACGTGCAGTACATGCATTTCGTTTCGACAGGATACCATTGACACTGAGGGGTGCAGACTCCCAGAATATACCCATTACATCCAGACACCCAGAAACATGGAACAATGTTAACTAGAAAGAGGTTGCGTTTTTTGTCATGAAACCTGTTCTTGAGGCAGCTCTTCGGAGTGGTCACTAGCTGGCACAGCCACAAAGTCATAAAATCATTAACCCTAACCTTAACCACATTTTGACTTTGCAGCTGGCCCATCTAGCAAAAAATCGCTCAGTTCTGCCTCCAGGACAAGACTCATCCCAATAAACATCAACCTGCAAAGAGAACAGGATGAAAGAAAGAGATGCAGCAAACACAGAAATTAGAGGGCATGCACAGGGGTCCCGACTCCCCACACCATGCTAAAGAGTTTCAACATAAAATAGAGCATCTTATTCAGGCTTGGCTAAGTGTTGATGGGGATGCAGTATTATCTAAATGGACATACTGAGGCAAAAGTCAAAGCCTGTTTGCGCTGAGCTGCCTTGCGGAGTCCAAAGAGCCTCTTCCATGGGCTCTGGCCACATGCCCCCTTGTGGAAAGACAGTGGAATGAATGAACAGTTTAGTCACAGACAGGGGTCTGGATCATCTTCTCTCTCCATGGTCTTACCAGTGGAGCTGCAGCATGTCCACTGTGTCTATAACACCCTGATTTAGCGAATTCACTATAACAACATGAACCAACTATAGTATTTCCATGTAACTATATATCTCCATGTAACATTTGTGACAGTTACTAAACTACTGGAATGGAATGAACAAGAAAGAAATGTGACTTCTAAAGTACTTTGGTTAGCCCTAATTCTTCTTTCTAAACTCAGTATAATCTTGGACTGAGAAAAAGCATGAGACAGCGAGTTGGTCTCACCTGGTCCATGCTCTCTTTGGGGCCCTGAGTCTGGGACTGAGTCTCCTGATGACTGGCAGAGGGGGTGCCTGCCTGGGCATCGGGGGCCTGCGGGGCCTGGGGGTCATCAGGTCTCTCCAGCAGGGAGGCCCTCTCCACTAGCAGGTAGGCCACCTGTTCACTGGGGGTGCTGGGGATCACTTCTGCCAGGCCCTCCTGGTACAACATCTCAGCCACCTCATTCATCTGGGCGTCTGCACACACACACACAGTAAGGAAGAGAATCAAGTGTAAGTACAGTGTAACAATGACTTATTACAATACCTACTACACTTCACTTAAAGGGGACTATTACACATTGATAAGGACACTAATGACACATATGATAGGGAATGGGATACACATTTGAATCCTACAGACGAAGAACCATATGTGTGTTTAGATTGTAGTTTTATAGACTTCATGAATCATTATAAAAAGTAAGGAAAATATGTATGAAATCAAAAACTAGAAAGTATAATTGAAAAAGAGAAGTGTGATGTCATGATCGTTCAGTAATTACACTTGATGAGGTACAGTGGGGAAAAAAAGTATTTAGTCAGCCACCAATTGTGCAAGTTCTCCCACTTAAAAAGATGAGAGAGGCCTGTAATTTTCATCATTGGTACACGTCAACTATGACAGACAAATTGAGAAAAAAAATCCAGAAAATCACATTGTAGGATTTTTAATGAATTTATTTGCAAATTATGGTGGAAAATAAGTATTTGGTCACCTACAAACAAGCAAGATTTCTGGCTCTCACAGGCCTATAACAACTTCTTTAAGAGGCTCCTCTGTCCTCCACTCGTTACCTGTATTAATGGCACCTGTTTGAACTTGTTATCAGTATAAAAGACACCTGTCCACAACCTCAAACAGTCACACTCCAAACTCCACTATGGCCAAGACCAAAGAGCTGTCAAAGGACACCAGAAACTAAATTGTAGACCTGCACCAGGCTGGGAAGACTGAATCTGCAATAGGTAAGCAGCTTGGTTTGAAGAAATCAACTGTGGGAGCAATTATTAGGAAATGGAAGACATACAAGACCACTGATAATCTCCCTCGATCTGAGGCTCCACGCAAGATCTCACCCCGTGGGGTCAAAATGATCACAAGAACGGTGAGCAAAAATCCCAGAACCACACGGGGGGACCTAGTGAATGACCTGCAGAGAGCTGGGACCAAAGTAACAAAGCCTACCATCAGTAACACACTACGCCGCCAGGGACTCAAATCCTGCAGTGCCAGACATGTCCCCCTGCTTAAGCCAGTACATGTCCAGGCCCGTCTGAAGTTTGCTAGAGTGCATTTGGATGATCCAGAAGAGGATTGGGAGAATGTCATATGGTCAGATGAAACCAAAATATAACTTTTTGGTAAAAACTCAACTCGTCGTGTTTGGAGGACAAAGAATGCTGAGTTGCATCCAAAGAACACCATACCTACTGTGAAGCATGGGGGTGGAAACATCATGCTTTGGGGCTGTTTTTCTGCAAAGGGACCAGGACGACTGATCCGTGTAAAGGAAAGAATGAATGGGGCCATGTATCGTGAGATTTTGAGTGAAAACCTCCTTCCATCAGCAAGGGCATTGAAGATGAAACGTGGCTGGGTCTTTCAGCATGACAATGATCCCAAACACACCGCCCGGGAAACGAAGGAGTGGCTTCGTAAGGAGCATTTCAAGGTCCTGGAGTGGCCTAGCCAGTCTCCAGATCTCAACCCCATAGAAAATCTTTGGAGGGAGTTGAAAGTCCGTGTTGCCCAGCGACAGCCCCAAAACATCACTGCTCTAGAGGAGATCTGCATGGAGGAATGGGCCAAAATACCAGCAACAGTGTGTGAAAACCTTGTGAAGACTTACAGAAAATGTTTGACCTGTGTCATTGCCAACAAAGGGTATATAACAAAGTATTGAGAAACTTTTTTTATTGACCAAATACTTATTTTCCACCATAATTTGCAAATAAATTCATTAAAAATCCTACAATGTGATTTTCTGGATTTTTTTCCTCATTTTGTCTGTCATCGTTTTTTGTACCTATGATGAAGATTACAGGCCTCTCTCATCTTTTTAAGTGGGAGAACTTGCACAATTGGTGGCTGACTAAATACTTTTTCCCCCCACTGTATACACATTCCAAAAAAAGACATTTAACAATATCAGATTTTTTGTTCCTCGTTGCAAAGGTTTTGTTTCCATAGGGTTAAATTTTTTACATCTTATCTGGGTTCTACAGTACATCAGGTCCCACCTTGCTGGAGTGTCACGCGTTGCAGCTGGGCCCTGAGGACCTCATTCTCCTGCTCATACTCCTGGGCCAGGGCATCCCTCTTCTCTGATAGGCTACGGATGTGCTCCAGGTACCTCTGCACCTGAGATAGACACATGAGATAGACACATATCATCAGCTCAGGCCCTGAGCTTTGGCTGAAACCAGAAGAGTGAGTTCCTGTACCCACCACACGGCCACACCACATGGTACCATGGGGCCAATCAGAGAAACATTATTGAGATGAATGTATGTGCAGCCTGTAAAGTACAGTGTAGCATCATATCACAGACAAAACTCTAGGCGATGGCTCACCTCGGCCATTTCAGCAGAGTGGCGTGCTCGTAGGCTGTCCAGGTCATGGGTCACGGCGACGAGGCGTCCCTCGCTGTGCTCGAACAGCCTCCATAGGAAACCCAGCTGCTCCTTCACTGAGGCCCCGGGGGCCATGCCCTTCTCCTGCAGACAGAGGACCACATACCCCAGTTCCTTCTGCTCCTCCTGGGGTTAACATGACAAAGAGACAGGGACAGACCACAGAGATCAGATACTGATAGGCACCTTATATTGAATGGAATGTCTCAATGCTGTTTCTTGTATTTGTATTTGTATTTGTATTGATTGACTATCAGCTATAAAGCAAATTGCTGCTCGGGGATAATATATCTCTACTCTACTCTACTATGAAGATGGTCAAAGACAAGGAAAAAACAAAGTGAAACTCTGGGAGACCACATCCTCCTAGGCTAGAAGAACATCCTTCTGCTCTGACAGGATTGGGATCTGCTCTGGGTACTGGGCAATGGTTTACACCTGAGAGACCTGAGACACACTTATCATCAGTGTCTCAAGGTATCAAGGTAACTTTTAGGTAACATAACCCTGTGTTGAGAAAGATTAGTGCACTCTCTGAGACTAATTTGATTTAATTGAAGGAAAAAATGCTGAACTTGTCAGATCACCTGCCTTGCCAGGCAGTTTCTTACTTATAAAAGTTTTAATATGAAGCCTGTCAATGGCACTTTGATGAGGAGGCATGGATTGTATCTCTGACACATAACTTATTAATGTTTCATCCACATCTCATGCACTGTACTGTTCAGTATGACAAACTAATTTTACAAAACATACAGTAGACTTTCTCAGCAGGGTTGGGTTAAATGCAGAAGACACATTTAGGTTGACTGCATTCAGTTGTGCCACTGACTAGGTATCTCCTTCCCCTTCCTTCTGTTCTCTGTGGAGAACTATGCCCTATACTGTTGAGACTTTGGATCCACATGACCTTGGGAAACAACTGTTGCTTATTGGCGTCAACTGCAGTTGGGATAGTCAAGAGAGGTTTGCCTGAAATGTGCAGCTGTTTAAATGCCCCCCATATTTTATCCAGACCTTCCCAACTATTTTAAGAGTTGTTTTTGGAAAGGAATCTTACATTTATAATTCACTATGAGAAAAATGCCCATGGTAAATCATGGTAAATCAAGTCTGCGGTTAATGACAGTTGATTATAGTCATCATTCTAGTTTTGCCAGAGAAAGTCTGTCACTGTCATGGAGGGTTTGTAGCCTAGATACTGCACTCACTGTAAACTTCTTTTGACGGGTTGTCAGAAAAGTTGAATGGTAAATGTTGATCAACAGTTGCAAATCGGCTAGTATAAAGTCGTCAACATCAAATTGTAAAACTATGAAAGAAAGAGGGACTTACCTCACTCTTCTCCATATATTCCATGATAGGCGAGACAACTCGAAACAACTGGAAGATGACTATTATTTAGGCGTTTAATCCCCCAAAATAAGCGATGCGAAACATAAAAGTGATTTGCTTCTGCAAAAAAAAAATGGCTGGAACAAACTCGCTTTCTAAAGTGGAACACATTATCGTTATGCGACGCAACAATGTTGCATTGCATTCCAGAGCCACGCATCGCGTAATAAGGCATTGAGCAGTCCACGGGTTTTTAGATCGGACATGGCTGAATACAAAAGGCGTTAGCAGACCTACTGTAGAAACCCTCACCCAGTGAGACGCATGGACGACGACTCCCAAGCCAGCACAATTTCCAAACAAGGATACGTTTTTTTATAAGCTATTCTCTGACTCCTTTCTCTTTATAAACCTTATTTCAAAACATGATCAATTTATATATTCTATTTTATTGTTAATTTTAAGTGTCATGATTGTAGTTATTTTTCTGTCGTCTGTTTTTAGTATGCCACGGATCAGTGCACAGATGGTCTCACTCCCTTCCCATCATAGGCTACCGTTATTTTTGACTGGGTGGGTTTTCTCGGAGTCGTGAACGCGCACCGGGATACCAGCGCACCCTTCGCTTCTATTTTCTGGCTACAGAATATGAAACACGGAGGAAAAAATAAATTGACCCACGCCACCGTGTCCTATAAATCTGTTTAGAATATGTACGTTTTTGTAGCCAACTCTCCCAATCATAGGCTTTAATATTCCTCATGTTAGTTGAATATTTTTTTTTATACACAGACCTACTACTTAATTGGGAAATAATCTTCTTTTGTATCGAAATAATACGGTGAATGTAACTGAATGACAGTAACAGAGATAGTGAACTTTGTCTCAACCCTTCGCCATAACAGCAGAAACACTAGAGGGCGCACGTATAATGCACAACAGATATGCAACAAAAGACCAAGCTGAAACTCTGATCAAGATAGGGGGGTCATTAGATAAAAAATAAACATAGATCTAGTGGTCAGGATAGAGTAGGATAGACAGTAGGATAAAAGTACTAAGCCTAACCATAGCCCTAACTTAACCCTAGCTTCATGCCTACACCCCAGTTCAACCCTAACCCTAGTATCAGCCTAATCTTGGCATAACCCAACCCTAGCCTTATGTTCAACCCTGGCTCAAACCTTAGCCTAACCCCTCCAAATAGGGCTCCAGGGCCTCTGAATTCCCAATTTAATTGTGCTACACCTAGAATTTAGCAGACTTTCTACATTGGCCACTTGACCCAACTTCCACTAGATAGCCCAGCCACAAAGTCAAAACAGCTTTCCCATTTTGACACAGATGCCTGGTGGGAGAAATCAATAAGTGAATCACAACACTGGCAGGTTAGTAATACTGTGAAACACTATCATTCCACTATTACTGCAGCTATATTATGGACATTTTCTGAAATTACAATGCAAAAATATGAATACAAAACATATGTGTAGCACCTTTAACCCCTGTATGTAACCATAGACCAAGCTGCAATTCAGATCAAAATAGGGGTGTCATTATATACAAAAATAAACATCAGTGTTCAGTTTAATGGAATTGAATTACATTGAATTTTATCAAGGCACTTTATGGAAAAATGTAAATTAGTTATTTGGTTTCTTTTTAGATTATTCTATTTTATTGTATGTTTGTTGTCAAATATTGCCTTTACATCCAAATAAAACAGATTTTGTGTTGTGAAAATATTTTTGTTTGTCTTATTGTGTTAACTTTTAGCCTACTTGTTGAGGTTTCTTGTGTGGTCTCAGTTTTCCCGCTCACTAGGAATCAAAAGTGTTCTCTAATGAGAAGCAATTTCCTCCCATTGACTGAATCCAGCCTGGCAACAGTAGCCTACTGTCCTGTACTACAGACAGACTAACCCAGAATGGGTTATACAGTACATCTCCCATATTCCCACACAGTCACCTCTAGATCAAAGCAATGGATCACTTTAAACTGGTAGTCTACCCAACTATAGTGTGACTTTGGATACAACTCGACAAAACAAATACATGAGGTACATTTCTCCTGACAAATGGAATAATGTATGTTGATATGACAGTTTAGATCCTTCTGTCTCTATAAACTGACACATACACTAGCAGTCCAAAGTTTGGATACACCTAGTCATTCAAGGGTTTTTCTTTATTTTTACAATTTTTTTTACATTGTAGAATAATAGTGAAGACATCAAAACTATGAAATAACACATATGGAATAATGAAGTAACCAAAAAAGTGTTAAACAAATCAAAACATATTTTGTATTTGAGATTCTTCAAATAGCCACCATTTGCCTTGATGACAGCTTTGCACACTCTTGGCATTCTCTCAACCAGCTTCATGAGGTAGTCACCTGGAATGCATTTCAATTAACAGGTGTGCCTTCTTAAAAGTTAATTTGTGGAATTTCTTTCCTTCTTAATGTGTTTGAGCCAATCAGTTGTGTTGTGACAAGGTAGTATACAGAAGAAATACCTATTTGGAAAAGACCAAGTCCATATTATGGCAAGAACAGCTCAAATAAGTGAAGAGAAACGACAGTCCATCATTACTTTAAGACATGAAGGTCAGTCAATATGGAACATTTCAAGAACATTGATGTTTCTTCAAGTGCTTTTATGAAACTGGCACTCATGAGGACCGCCACAGGAATGGAAGACCCAGAGTTACCTCTGCTGCAGAGGATAAGTTCATTAGAGTTACCAGCCTCAGAAATTGCAGCCCAAATAAATGCTTCACAGAGTTCAAGTCACAGACACATCTCAACATCAACTGTTCAGAGGGGACTGTGTGAATCAGGCCTTCATGGTCGAATTGCTGCAAAGAAACCACTACTAAAGGACACCAATAATAAGAAGAGACCTGCATGGGCCAAGAAACACGAGAAATTGACATTAGACTGGTGGAAATTTGTCCTTTGGTCTGGAGTCCAAATTGGAGATTTTTGGTTCAAACCGCCGTGTCTTTGAGAGACGTGGTGTGGGTGAACGGATGATCTCCGCATGTGTAGTTCCCACCGTAAAGCATGCAGGAGGAGGTGTTATGGTGTGGGGGTGCTTTGCTGGTGACACTGTCTGTGATCTATTTAGAATTCAAGGCACACTTAACCAGCATGGCTACCACAGCATTCTGCAGCGACACGCCATCCCATCTGGTTTGGGCTTAGTGGGACTCTCATTTGTTTTTCAACAGGACAATGACCCAACACACCTCCAGGCTGTGAAGGGCTATTTTACCAAGAAGGAGAGTGATGGAGTGCTGCATCAGATGACCTGGCCTCCAGAATCCCCCGACCTCAACCCAATTGAGGTGGTTTGGGATGAGTCGGACGGCAGAGTGAAGGAAAAGCAGCCAGCAAGTGCTAAGCATATGTGGGAAGTCCTTCAAGACCATTGGAAAAGTATTCCAGGTGAAGCTGGTTGAGAGAATGCCAAGAGTGTGCAAAGCTGTCATTAAGGCAAAGGGTGGCTATTTGAAGAATCTGTTGAACACTTTTTTGGTTACTACATGATTCCATGTGTGTTATTTCATAGTTTTGATGTCTTCACTATTATTCTACAATGTAGAAAATAGTAAAAATAAAGAAAAACCCTTGAATGAGTAGGTGTGTCCAAACTTTTGACTGGTACTGTGTATTTCATATTTCTACTCTTCCAATTTGCTGTAGGGTTATGGAACAGGTCTAAAGCGAAGTATTAATGATTCCAAGATGTATGAATACCATGCCAACATACAAATGTAATGTTTACAATATGTAGCTTTTCATGTGATTGACTTGCCTCATGACTTTGGGCAGGTCCAGTGCAGTGTGTAGTCAGTAGTCATTTTTAGTCAGTTGGTCCAGACTGTAGACTTTGGGGGAGGGCAGAGGAAATGGGCATTTACAACTCCCCCTATATCCCACTCTGCATTCCAACCCCTGTCTTTCTCTAAATATTGGCGATAGAGAGTGTGGGAGAAGACGAAGAGTGGAGGGGGAGGAGATTGGCATCTATGAGAAAAGCACGATTGCAGCAGAGGAGAGAGGGCTACTGAGGGTTACAGAACCAGCCACTTGGCCCCAGGAACTGAACTTTGCTATCTAAGGTAAGTCGCAACATCAAGGATTTGAACTTGACTTGACGGTCTTGATAAAGCTTTGGTTATAGTGATATCTATTGTGTTTTTCCTTTGATTTAACAGTGATACAAATAAACAATATACCAACATCATTATGTGTGTTTTGAAATAGATACTTTTAAGAATCAGTGAAAGTATATAATTGAATATAATTGTTTTGTTGTTCTCAATCTAGTGTAATGTTATCAGAGTCAATGTACTTTGTTTTCACTCAACAGTTCACTCAACTTTCAGTCACTCACTCGGTGTAACATACTATGGGGAGTCAACGACCAATCATATTCACCTCAAGAAAACTGAAATCACGCCCAACAGGCCAATGGATGCCGAGCCCGCCCTCAGAAGCCCTGCCTTCCTGGTTATAATACCAGCACACAAAGATTACGATTTTCGGCTCCAACTTACGTTTCTGTTAGTGGGGAGAGAGTACTGGTGCCCCTAAATGTTACGAGTTTTGGGTCTTGGTATCGGTTTTTGTGTTTGATAAAAGCTAACTTCTTTCTGCTCTGCTTGTGTAGCTAATGGTTCCTTGCTTAAGTAAGATGGCCAGTGGTAAGAGTAAGTTCAAAAAGGCTAACGAGCTGAGTTTTAACCTCTGACCGTGCCCTAGGGCATGTGGTTTCCAAATTAAAATTAAAGATACTCATAAGTGCTGTCCTGTTTGCTTGGGGTGGAAACACACTCAGGAGGCTTTTGACTCCGACCAGTTCGTGTAACCATTGTTTCCTGCTGGGTTCAACTTCCATTGAGAAAGATTGGGGCTGCTGGTGAAGGGTCTTTCGATGAAGCCACCTCGTGAATGGGGTTGTCTGAGGCCGGGAGAGAGCAGCAGCGGTGGTCGGAGTTGAGGCTCATTCCGGTTTCTCTGGCAGTGTTCAGAGTCTGGATTCCGGGGATGATATACTATCCCTGGCTGGCTCTGAGGCAGCTCTGGGGCAGCCTAACGCCCCCGCTTTAGATTTGGTGAAGGAGAGTGAACCATTGGTGGTTAATACGCCTTTGATGGAGCTGTGTCGTCGGGAGGCAGATCATCTGGGGATGAATTGGCCATCTTCTCCCCTGCAGCAGAGTTCCTCCAGGTTTGGGAGAAGGTATTTACCACCTGTCCCTGCAGCGGTGTAGCGCCACTTACCCCTGTATAAAGATTTTCGCCAATGAGCTAAAGGTGACCTGGGATTCCCCTCATTCAGCCAGGCTGCTGCTACCAGGTTATGGCGAGTTCATGAATCTAGAGGGTATGGAGAAGGCAGGGCTCGTTTGCAGACCGATGGATGGAAAGCTGGTGAGTAACTAAGCTCCAGAGGCTAACAAGGGGGCTAATCCTAGCACGGTGCTTCCGAATAAACAGTGCCGGTTCTTGGCAGATCAGCTGGACAAAGTGTACCAGGCTGAGGGTGTGGTGGCCCAGTCGTTGAATGTGGTCACAATGCTGCAGATGTATCATATCGATTTGCTGCAGGAGCTGAATAAGACCGTGGAGGCGGGGAAGCCGGTTTCAGAGCTTCTCAACTAAATCCGTGCTACGGCTGATTTTGTGCTGCGTCTGTCCCGCTGTGCTATCCTAGTTGTGGGGAAAGTATGGTAGCGACGGTGGAAAGGGTCTAGGCCAGAGGCGGGATACCCCGGGCCAGGGGGCGGCTTCAAGGTCGGTTTTTGATCGTCTTGGTGCTTCTGGGCAGTGGCCGACGTCTTAGCACAGATGCCATGCTGGGTCGAAGGAGAGCGGAGTGAAAGAAGCAGACCTTGTGACCCTAGCTGGAGGCCGGGGGAGTGTTCTTGGGGCCCTCCTCCCCAAGCACTTACGGTGCCAACAGTGCTCCCAAGTGGCTCTCAATGGGAGCATGTTACTGGTTGCCGAATTCCCCGTACCCGGTGTGGGCTGGGTATCAGAACGGTGGTACCACGAAACCACATGGTTTCTACCCAAAATTCCTCTGTGTTCAGGGGTATTGAGAGTGTGGTATCGTCCAGATGTGGGCATTCCCCACATTCAGACACACGGTTGTCATGAGTGGTGGATATGAAAACAAGCATGACAAAAAAATAAAAATTATCCCAGTCCTCAGGGTGGGGCTCTTCCCCTTCAGGAGATAATGTTTGGGAGACTGGCAGCGTGATCTGTCCAGTGGCGGGCATGCACAGTTTCACCATGGTTAATGAGGACGGTGACGAGGAGGTACTGTTTGCAGTTCGCTGTGCATCCTCCTCCTTTTCGTGGCATCATTTTGTCAATGGTCCTCGAGGTCCTAACGTCTGTCTTGAGAGAGATTTCCTCTCTCCTTCAAAAGCAGCCTATTCGGGTGGTCCCCATGTCAGAAGTACAGAGTGGTGGGTACAGCCGGTACTTCTTAGTTCCCAAGAGTGATGGAACGTTGTGTCCCATCCTGGACTTCCGTGTTTTAAACAAGCACCTCAAGGTTTGCAAGTTCAAAATGCTCACACTTCACCGGCTATTGTTGTCAGTGCGTCCCAGCGATTGGTTCAAATCCATAGATCTGAAGGATACGTATTTTCATGTGGCTATACATCCTCCCCACAGAAAGTTTCGGAGGTTTCATTTCGAGGGTGTGGCCTATGAGTTTCTGGTCCTGCCTTTCGGGCTCTCCCTATCACCCGCACCTTTTCTATGGTGGTGGATGCGGCTTTGGCACCGGTGTGGTGCCAGGGAATAAGAGTATTGGCCTATCTGGATGATTGGCTGGTCGTAGCGGAGTCGAGGGAGCATGTGGAGCTCCACACGCTGGTTTCCCATATTCAGTGTCTGGGGTTCATAGTGAATTTCAAGAAAAGTAGTTTGATGCCGGCTCAGCGCATTCAGTTTCTGGGTCTCATTCTGGACTCAGTTCTGAATCATGTGTTTATGTCACAACAGAGGAGGGTCGCATTCCAGCTCTGTCTGGAAAGGTTTCAGCTGGGGCACTCGGTGCCTGTGGTTATTGGGTCTGATGGCCTCTATGATAGCTGTGGTGCCTATGGGATCCACGACTGCTGTTGCAGGGGGTACTCATGGGCCAGGTAGTGTCCCACAGGGTGATCACTACAGATGCATCCTTACTCGGATGGGTAGCGCTGTGTGTGGACTACTCGGAAAGAGGGATTTGGTCAACAGCGCAAAGAGCGCTGCATATCAATTACCTAGAGCTAGTGACTGTTTTGCTAATGTTGAGGCGTTTCCTTTTGATGATGGAAGGCCAGCATGTGATGGTAAGGTCTGACAACAGGACGGTGGTGGCGTACATCAACAGGCAGGGGGGGACGCGGTTTCTCTCTCTCCTAAACCTGGCCTGTTATCTGCTTGAATGGAGCAGTGCGCATTTCCTGACGCTCAGGGCTACATATCTTCCCGGATCTCTCAACGTGGGTGATAGGGAATCATTGTACCATCTAAACCGCTGTGAAATATATTTTTCATAACCAAAAATATTGTATTTTCAGCTGTTTGAAGCTGGTGTACAAAACCAAAAATAAAAGACGCAAAAACTAAACTTATGAACGGGAAGCATAGAAATAGCCACATAGAACAGATCTACCGCTTCTTAGACTTGCTTTCAATGAGAATGACAGATCTATAACACACGTGAATTTGGTCAGGTCTCCCAAAAAGTTACATATTGCAGCTTTAAGTGTGTGTTATTGAACAGTGAATTGCATTTCATGTCACTGTTTACATTGTATTAATCCTGCACATGTAGAGTTTAGCACACTATATTTCCCTCAGAGTTTAGTAAGTGTAATGCTGTGTAGTCAGCAGCTGTGTTAATAAGCTAATAAGTAAGTTAGCATGGTGTATCTGTAGCATGTTTAGCGCCTTAGCACTTCATATTGTGCATATGCATAGAGAACTTGTGAATAGCATAATTCTCTTAGTAACCGCTTACACGCAAGTTCTGACTGAGAACTGGTGTAAGCAGACCACTATCTCAAATCAACTGCTGATAATCTGAATAATCCTTCCAAATTTTGGCAAGTAGTTGTAAGTCTGACATCATAGAGCTGTGCCTCAAGGATACATTTTAGGTCCACTGTTGTTAATTATCTATATCAACAACATTGGGAGACATTGAGACAGCTGATGTACATTTTTATGTGGATGACACTGTTCTCTATTCAAGTGGCAGCAGATTGACCTTGGTTTAAAAACAAACTCAAATGGCTTTTAACATCATTCAACAGAATCTGTACGATTTGAAGCTTGTTCTGAATTCCTCTAAAACAAAATACATGGTATTTTCCAATACGAAACACTCTGAAAACCATGTCATCACTACCTTGGAAAGGAATTCTATAGAGCAAGTCAAGACGTACAAATATCTGGGAGTTTGGGTGCATGAGAAGCTGAGCTTCACTAATCATGTTGAGAACCTGCTAAAGAAGATAAAGTTGAGAATAGTTTTTTATTACTGGGATCAGACATGTTTTTCGTTGGAGGCCAGAAAAGAGCTGGTACGGTGTAGATTACCCTCTATCTTGGACCACGGTGATGTCATTTATATGCAGACCTCAAGCACTACCCTGAAGGCACTTGATTCTGTGGATCATGCAACGCTTAGGTTTAGTACCAACCAAAAGCATCTGACACATCACTGTGATCTCTATCGTGCTGTCGGCTGGTCTTCGTTGACTCTACGTAGGCTTAAACATTGGTATGCTATGACCTATAAGGCCATTTTGGGAAAACTGCCACTTTATCTCTGTTTTTCTTTGATAAGGTCAGAAAATAAATACCAGCTACGGTTTCACTCCTACTTACTTTTAACGGTCCCTACAATCAGAACGGATCATGGCAAAAAGTGTTTTAGCTACTCAGCTCCGTGATCTTGGAATTCTCTACAGACCAGCTTGAAACTCCAGGATCGTGTTTCCTTGGAGGAGTTTAAAAGTTTGGTCGACTCACATGTTACTGAGGAATGTGATTGTCATTAGGAATTGATGCGGTGGTACATATGATTGATTATTTTATCTATGGCGCTTGTATGTTTCTGTAATTGAAATGTATATGTGTCTACCTCAAAACAAAATGTATGGTGTGTCTATGTCTGTAAGTTGTTACAGTATGTCTGATATTTGTCTCAAACATTGCTCCCCCCTGCTGCTGTCTTGGTTGGACCAGGTCTCTCTTGAAAAAGAGATGTAATCTCAATGAGACTAACCTGGATAAATAAAGGGGGGAAAAAAAGGGAAAAAAACAAGTTTGTTTAATTATTACCACAGAGGGTTTATAACATGTGCATCCATGTTAATCCTTTATTAGTGGACGACGGGTCGCAGCCATAACAGTTATTTCAGTTATACTGTATGAGGAGTTATTATACACCAGTCTATTATATTGATGTATGCCTTTGCATACTATTTGGGTCATGATAGCACTTTAGTGCCTTTCCAGTGTATTAATACAGTTTACATTTATTAGTTAGTCAAGCCTAAGATGGCGCCGGTGCACGTTACTTCAGTAATTGTGTTGTGTCCCACCCTTTCCGGTGTCTTTATGGGATTCAGTGAGATTCCATCCATTCAGTTATTAGTGATGGTATAGTCATTAATGTGTTACTACTGCTAACTAGTGGTGCTTTAGTTTAAGCCTTTTATGTGTAGTAACCTGTTATAGTGATGCCATATAGTTTCTATTGTCATGCAATATCATTGTATAATAGCTGTATATCATTCCTGATATTGATGGCACTTTTGTTAACTGCTTCTTCCTATAGGAAAACCACACATACACACACATACACATCCACACACGCTTTCACACCGAAGTGTGCCTTGTGTCAAGCTATAGCTCTGTACATGCTGTGCTGCCTTCATACGGTGCTGTTATATACTGTCTATCTTCAAGTCAACTGCAAGTCAACTATTCACTGTTTCTTCCCATCAATGCATTCTGACCGACGCCCAGATGCAAGCACACCCATACCAAACCAACAACCTAAGAATAATACAGTCCTTTAGCCCACTATATTGTGGTCCGTTTGAGCCGGATAAAAGTGTTTACTCCCGGATCGAGATGCAGCGAGTTACCGGTGAAGCCTGGACCTGGTCTGATCAACCATGGCACCAAGCCTCACCTTATCCAAGTTATAGTAGCACAGCACAGTATGTACATGGGCAAGAAGACGACCTTCAGCCTCGCATGGAGGGAGCTGCCAAGACGACACCCCTCACTCCACCCAGTCCCTTCCTCTCCAGCCAGGCCAGATGGGACACAACGCCAGATGAGTGGGAGACCTTCAGAGAGTACAGGTCCGTCCTAGACTCCCATCTGACCCACGAGGACAGAAGGACAGTCTCACTCAGCTATGTGAGCAACAAGAAGAGAGCTCATACCCCAGTCTATAGCTAGACTCTCTCCCACTAAGCCAGCCTCTACAGAGCCCTCATCACGAGGCATCCCTGTAGCAGAGAGAGTTCTGCCGACACCACCACGGCCCGCATCAGAGCCTGCTGAGCATACGGAGCCATCACCCAATGAAGAGGATAAGGCTTGTGAAGGACAGTATGACAACTGTGAGTTGACTGACCCTCCACTGTGGCCTCCAGTTAGTGATGAGTCACTACTGCTGTGTCATCAGAGTGACACTCCAAGCCTTCAGTGCGGCTACCAAGAGCCTTCTCCAGTAGCTATGAGTTCCCTCAGTCCCGGCACTCACCACACCTGTCTGAAGGCTATTCATCCACTAGTGGTCCAGCTAAGAGACATACTGTACCTACCTGTCAGCTCCCAGACACTTCCAGTGTGGAGAACCAGCCCGCTGACGGTGGTAGGGTGTATCTACCCATCCCTGCCACTGGTTCTCAGTTTGCTTTCAGCATGGGTATCCATCCTGTTCCTGACAAGGTGTTCCAGTCTGCCCCCGCTGGGGACTCATCAGCCAACAGTAGCCTTCAGCCACCCGCTGTTACAGAGTCGCCACGGGCTCCTGCTACAGAGCTAAAGTTAGTCAGCATGGTGGACTCTTCAGCTGCTCCAGCTACAGAGCATCAGTCAGCAGTAGCCATCATGGAGCTCCAAACCACCTACCCCTGTCCCGGAGCCCAGACCAGCTACCACAGATGGGTCCCAGACTGCCCTTACCCCAGGGTTAATGCTGATTACAACAAAGCTAACTCATTCTTCCCTCAGGTTACAGTCTGCCAAAGAGTATGGGGCTGAGCCTACCCCTGTTAGGTCAGACTCAGCGTCTTCCACTCAGGAGGGGCAGCGTTCTCTACCCATGGGTGCCCAGCCTGCCTCTATCATTGAAGACCCGCTGCCTCCTACCCTGGCAGCCCAGCCAGACCTGGACCTGAAGGTACAAGCTGGCCCTGTCTTCAGGTCCCCACCTCCTGCAACAGAGATCCATCGTGTTGTAGCCACAGGGCCACAGACCGCTGTTGATGCAGATCATCAGCCAGCACCTCCCTCTCTGCCACCAGCCGCAGCCCAGGGATCCTCAGCCCCTGTCACAGTATCTCTGCCACCAGCTGCAGCCCAGGGGCCACCACCTGGCTCTAAGCTAAGAGTCATCCCTGTTCCAGTTAGGGGGCTTCAGAAGCCAACAATAAGCCCCCACCTGCCCCTGATGAAGAGCCCAGCTCATCTCCAGCCACGGGCCCTCCCATGTTGCCAGGACTACAGTACTACAGTATGTCTTACAGGTCCCTAGCTTTCAAACTGTTCCTTTTCTCACCTCCTCTGTTTGCTTCTAGTGAACAATGGAGGTTGCATGGCCTGTGTCTGGTGTGTGCTTTACGTAGGTATATGAATAGGACCAAGGATATCCCAGTTTTTGACCATCTTTTTGTCTGTTTTGCTAATCCAGCTCGGGGTAGGGGCGCTTTCTAAGCAGCGTCTTTCTAATTGGATTGTGGAGGCTAGTTTCCAGTGTGTTTGAGCCTTAGGCTGCTGTGGCAGAGCAAGAATACACAGTTTCCAGGTTACTGCAGGTTTCCTGTGGGTTTGAGCCTCGGGCTGCCGTGTAGCCTCCTGTAGCTCAATTGGTAGAGCATGGCGCTTGCAACGCCAGGGTTGTTGGTTCGATTCCCATGGGGGGCCAGTATGAAAAATATATGCACTCACTAACTGTAAGTCGCTCTGGATAAGAGCGTCTGCTAAATGACTCAAATGTAAATGTTCAACGACTCTGGTCATGTTATGCAGCGTGCATGTGCGCTTTACCAAGTCATGACAGGTGTTCTGTTGTTTTAGACTTGCGGTTGCTTATACAAGTTCTGATGTTTCAGGCTCGCAAGGTAAGTAGTGTTCTTGGAACTGTGGGGTCTATGGACTTTGGCTGAAGTGGTAGCGTTTCAGTTGACATAGCCAAGTTGGCCTCATGAGGCTCTGACAGTTGATGCTGCTCAGGTAAGTATTAGGGAAAAAGCTGGCTTCTGTAACCCCTTTTTGGAGCCGGTGGAACCTGTGTGTGCTTGGGCTGCCGTGGGCCTCCTAGTTTGGTAGTTTGCCCCCCTGAGACGGCTTGGGGCGTGATTATATGTCCCCATAGTATGTTATACCGAGTGACCAACTGAAAGGGAACATACAGTTCTGACCATAACTACTGTTCCCTAAAAGAGGGAACGAGGTATGACATATTTTGGCCCCGCGCCAACAGGGGGTTTGGGTTTGCTGACGAGCGGTACTGAATTGATTAAATGAATGCGAACGTCGGTATTATAGCCAGGAAGGCGGGGCTTCCAAGGGCAGGCTCGGCGTCAATTGGCCCATTGGGAGTGATTTCAGTTTTCTTCAGGTGAATATGATTGGTTGTTGACTCCCCATGGTATTGTATACCTCATTCCCTCCTTCAGGGAACAGTAGTTATATTCATAAGTGTACGTTCTCCCTCCTACTATGTTCATTCCTCAGGTTTGCTCATCTTCGTACTAGGTAGGTACTACATAAACAGTACAGTTTACCTCAGCAGTGAAAAAGCCTAATGCAAACCAGATAAAGAATGTGACGAGACACATACCTTTTAAAATAGTCATGATCAATCTAATGGAAACAAATCTCACTCTCACTGTTTCACACAGAGGAACATGTAGGTGTTGTATTTGAATTCAGAAAGGAGAAGAACAGTACACACACACAGTCTGCTCTATTCTGGAACTGAATGTCTGAACTTAGTCCTGTCAGAATGGGCCAGCTTGAATGGGCAAGCTAGAGGAGACTGTGAAATTAACACCTTTCAAGAAATCCTCATATTCCAGCCATTTGTTGTTGGATAGAGATGCATATTAGATTATTTAAAACAGTATGAGGATGGGATATAATCTTGTCCTGCATTGCTTCTAAACGTCTGTATATATGTGCACAGGCTCACAGGAAAGAGACACGTAAACATACTGTACATGTTTCTAGTCTGATTGAAATTATAATAGTGATAATAGTAGCAGCAGACAGGGGTTTCAGACAAGAGACAGGACATTTATTTACAAAAGCTACAGCATGTTGGAGCTCTGCTATGTTCTTCAAAAGCAGTTCAGGCTCTGTAGATAGAGTGAAATTCCCCTGACTAAGATGCCTGTGGTGGGTTGATAGATGGGCAGAGAGAGATAGTCACTGTAGGCCGATGTTGAGGAGCATGATGAAAGTGAACATGTTTCCCCCTGAGAGAGAGAGAGAGAGAGCGAGAGAGAGAGAGGTGGAGAGAGAGCGAGAGAGAGAGAGGTGGAGAGAGAGAGAGAGAGAGAGAGAGAGAGAGAGAGAGAGAGAGAGAGAGAGAGAGAGAGAGAGAGAGAGAGAGAGAGAGAGAGAGAGAGAGAGAGTAATGTTTCAGGCCACTGTCTCAAGACTCTGTCTGTGTCCAGGACCCTTGGGTGTAGCCTCTGTGGAAGCTCCCAGTAGCAGCCATCATGGTTCTCCTGCTCATGTCTGTGACTGTGCTGCATCTGCTCACTCTGGCCATGCTGTTCATCGCCACCATGGAGAAGGTGAGACACTCTCCACTGTTAGCCAAATAGTATTCATGCATAAAAAACTAATAATGAAAGAAAAGCATTGTAAGTTTGAATTTTGTAAAGTTAGTGTGGGAGAGGTGGAACAATTATTGTTATCGATCAATAATGACAAACCTCCTGGCATTGACAACTTAGATGGAAAGCTACTGAGGATGGTAGCTGACTCTATGGCTACTCCTATCTGTCCTATCTTTAATCTGAGTCTAGAGGAAAGTGATTGTCCTCCACTACCCAAGAGTGGTAAAACAGCCTTTCCTGGTTCTAACAGCAGACGTATCAGCCTGCTGCCAGTTCTTAGCAAACTGTTGGAAAAATGGTGTTTGACCATATACAATGCTACTTCTCTGTAAACAAGTTGACAACAGACTTTCAGCATGCTTATAGAGAAGGGCACTCAACGTGTACTGCACTGACACAAATGACTGATGATCGGTTGAAAGAAATTGATAATAAGAAGATTGTGGGAGCTGTACTGTTAGACTTCACCATAACCTGTTGTTTTATGGCTTTTACATCCTCTGCCATATCATGGATTCAGAGCTATTTACAGTGGTGTGAAAAAGTGTTTGCCCACTTCCTGATTTCTTATTTGTTTGCATGTTTGTCACACTTAAATGTTTCAGATCATCAAACAAATTTAAATATTAGTCAAAGATAACACAAGTAAACACAAAATGCAGTTTTGAAATGAAGGTTGTTATTATTAAGGGAAAACAAAATCCAAACCCACATGGCCCTGTGTGAAAAAGTGATTGCCCCCTACAACCTAATAACTGGTTGGGCCACCCTTAATAACTGCAATCAAGAGTTTGCAATAACTTGCAATGAGTCTTTTATAGCGCTGTGGAGGAATTTTGGCCCACTCATCTTTGCAGAATTGTTGTAATTCAACCACATTGGAGGGTTTTTGAGCATGAACTGCCTTTTTAAGGTCATGCCACAGCATCTCAATAGGATTCAGGTCAGGCCTTGACTAGGCCACTCCAAAGTCTTCATTTTGTTTTTCTTCAGCCATTCGGAGGTGGACTTGCTGGTGTGTTTTGGATCATTGTCCTGCTGCAGAACCCAAGTTCGCTTCAGCTTGAGGTCACGAACAGATGGCCGAACATTCTCCTTCAGGAATTTTTGGTAGACAGCAGAATTCATGGTTCCATTTATCACAGCAAGTCTTCCAGGTCCTGAAGCAGCAAAACAGGCCCAGAACATCACACTACCACCACCATATTTTACTGTTGGTATGATGTTCTTTTTCTGAAATGCGGTGTTACTTTTACGCCACATGTAATGGGACACACACCTTCCAAAAACTTCAACTTTTGTCTCGTCAGTCCACAGAGTATTTTCCCAAAGGTCTTGGGTATCATCAAGATGTTTTATGGCAAAAATGAGACGAGCCTTAATGTTATTTTTGCTCAGCAGTGGTTATCATCTTGGAACTCTGCCATGCAGGCCATTTTTGCCCAGTCTCTTTCTTATGGTGGAGTCATGAACACTGACCTTAACTGAGGCAAGTGAGGCCTGCAGCTCTTTGGATGTTGTTGTGGGGTCTTTTGTGACCTCTTGGATGAGTCGTCGCTGCGCTCTTGGGGTAATTTTGGTGGGCCAGCCACTCCTGGGAAGGTTCACCACTGTTCCATGTTTTCGCCATTTGTGGATAATGGCTCTCACTGTGGTTCGCTGGAGTCCCAAAGCTTTAGAAATGGCTTTATAACCTTTTCCAGACTGATAGATCTCAATTACTTTCTTTCTCATTTGTTCCTGAATTTCTTTGGATCTCGGCATGATGTGTAGCTTTTGAGGATCTTTTGGTCTACTTCACTTTGTCAGGCAGGTCCTATTTAAGTGATTCCTTGATTGAGAACAGGTGTGGCAATAATCAGGCCTGGGTGTGGCTAGAGGAATTGAGCTCAGGTGTGACAAACCACAGTTGAGTTGTGTTATAACAGGGGGGCAAACACTTTTTCACACAAGGCCATGTAGGTTTGGATTTTGTTTTCCCTTAATAATAACAACCTTCATTTCAAAACTGCATTTTGTGTTTACTTGTGTTATCTTTGACTAACATGCAAACAAATAACAAATCAGGAAGGGGGCAAACACTTTTTCACACCACTGTATCTATGAGAACAGAGGGTTTTCTTTAATGGAAAGTTCTCTAATGTCAAACATGTAGGGTGTGGTGTACCGCAGGGCAGCTCTCTAGGCTCTCTACTCTTTTCTATTTTTACCAATGACCTGCCACTGGCATTTAACAAAGCCTGTGTGTCCATGTATACTGATGATTCAACCGTATACGTGTCAGCAACCACAGCTAATGAAGTCACTTAACAAGGAATTGCAGTCAGTTTTGGAATGGGTGGCCAGTAATAAACTGGTCCTGAACATCTCTAAAACTAAGAGCATTGTATTTGGTACAAATCATTCCTAAGCTCTAGACCTCAGTTGAATCTGGTAATGAATGGTGTGGCTGTTGAACAAGTTGAGGAGACTAAATTACTTGGTGTTACCTTAGATTGTAAACTGACATGGTCAAAACATATAGATTCAATGGTTATAAAGATGGGGAGAGGTTTGTCCGTAATAAAGAGATGCTCTGCTTTTTTGACACCACACTCCAAAAAGCAAGTCCTGCAGGCTCTAGTTTTGTCTTGTCTTGACTATGGTCCAGTCGTGTGGTCCAGTGCTGCAAAGAAAGACCTAGTTAAGCTGCAGCTGACCCAAAACAGAGCAGCACGTCTTGCTCTTCACTGTAATCAGAGGGCTAATATAAATACTATGCATGCCAGTCTCTCTTGACTAAGAGTTGAGGAGAGACTGATTGCATTACCTCTTCTCTTTATAAGAAAAACGAATGTGTTGAAAATTCCAAATTGTTTGCATAGTCAACTTCGACACAGCTCTGACACACACACTTATCCCACCAGACATGCCACCATGGGTCTTTTCACAGACCCCAAATCCAGAACAAATTCAAGAAAGCGCACAGTATTATATAGAGACATTATTGCATGGAACTCCCTTCCATCTCATATTGCTCAAATGAACAGCAAACCTGGTTTCAAAAAACAGATAAAGCAACATCTCACGGCACAAAGCCTCTCCCCTATTTGACCTAGATAGTTTGTGTGTATGTATTGACATGTAGGCTATGTGTGCCATTTTTAAATGTATGTAGTTCTGTCCTTGAGCAGTTCTTGTCCATTAATGTTCTATAATATGTCATGTTGAATTTTTTGTGTGGACCCCAGGAAGAGTAGCTGCTGCTTTCGTAACAGCTAACGGAGATCCTAATAAAATAGCAAAATACCAAATCCGACTCTGCAGCACTCCCTTTCCTGGCTTATGTTGCTGATATGAGTATCAAAGGCTGAGGAGAGCAACCACAACATTGTTGAATGTCAGCATATTGATAGTGCTATGGTGCTGAAGAAAAACCCACGTGACCTTATATAATATGCAGGAATTTGATTTATGGATACCTAATCACATCTAAAGCTCTGAAGGAATCCAGCAGTTGGTAGTAGCCTACCCAGTTTTATGATTTGGGCAGATTTCCTGCCTACTGAACTAAACCTTTCTTGTATTGTGTGTCTCTCTCTAGTCCTGGTGGGTCTGGGCCGATGCTGAGTTCACAGACCTCTGGTATAACTGCATTCATGACAACGTAACGGGAAACTGGCTGTGTGCTGTCTCTAATGAAAATGGTAAATAAAATAGGACGTTTTATCTAGTGATCTTTATGATCTAGTCTCCATGTGATTGAGGATGTATATTTATGTAACTGTGTCCAACCAGTATTCTGTGTAATAATGCCTTTGAGTGATCATGTGCATTATGTTTGTGTTTTGTGTTTCCAAAATAGTCTTCATATTCAATGTGTCTGTGTGTTGGTCCCAAAGACATGGAGTCTTATGGCTCTTCTCTTGTTCCTCCAGACTGGCTGCAGGCTGTCCAGGCCCTGATGGTCTTCTCTGTGGTCTTCTCCTCTATCTCCTTCCTGGTCTTCCTGGGTCAACTTTTCACCATGTCTAAAGTCGGGCTCTTCTATTTCACAGGCCTTTGTCAGGTCTTCGCAGGTACTGTACTGGACAAGAACTTACCAGTTTATGGCAACCAGTTATTTTGTGTGTGTACTTACTGTATATTATTTGAGAGGTTTGTCATTAACCTAAATAAGTTGTTTCCTCATTCTCTGTTAGTTGTGGTTATTCATTCACACACATTTATTCTCTGAAGAGAATTGACCCTCCCTGTCCCCTATCTGCTTTGCTCCTCCAGGATTCACATCATTTGCTGCCTCGCTCATCTTCACGTTCCACCGTAAGGAAATCCTGGAGGACTCCAGAGACCTGAGCATGGGTCACTTTGGCCACTGCTTCATCCTGGCCTGGTCCTGTGTACCCCTCCTGCTCTTCAGTGGAGTTCTGTATGTCCACCTGCGCAAGAGGCAGTGAGCCAAGACAGATGTGAGGGCAATAAGCAGCATCATTCAGTATTACTTGGTATTGTTAGCCTGTTATCACTTGACTGTAGTGAACAACAACAGATATGCAATGTACGATGAAAGAGAGGTCTTTATTTTCTCTGTATTAGATTTCCAATGGGATTTATATACACTACATGACCATAAGTATGTGGACACCTGCTCGCCGAACATCTCATTCCAAAATCATGGGCATTAATATGGAGTTCGTCCCCCCCTTTGCTGCTATAACAGCCTCCACTCTTCTGGTAAGGCTTTCCACTAGATGTTGGAACAGGGGGCATTGTCATGCTGAAACAGGAAAGGGCCTTCCCCAAACTGTTGCCACAAAGTTGGAAGGACAGAATCGTGTAGAATGTCATTGTATGCTGTGGTTTTAAGATTTCCCTTCACTGGAACTAAGGGGCCTAGCCCGAACAATGAAAAACAGCCCCAGACCATTATTCCTCCTCCATCAAACTTTACAGTTGGCACTATGCATTCGGACAGGTAGCATTCTCCTGGCATCCTTCAAACCCAGATTTGTCCGTCGGACTGCCAGATGGTGAAGAGTGATTCATCACTCCAGAGAACGCATTTCCACTACCTCAGAGTCCAATGGCGGCGAGCTTTACACCACTCCAGCCGACGCTTGGCATTGCGCATGGTGATCTTAGGCTTGTGTGCGGCTGCTCGGCCAGGAAAATCCATTTCATTAAGCTCCAGACAAACAGTTATTGTGCTGACGTTGCTTCCAGAAGCAGTTTGGAACTCGGTAGTGAGTGTTGCAACTGAGAACAGACCATTTTTATGCGCTACGCGCTTCAGCACTCTGTGAGCTTTTGTGGCCTACCACTTCGTGGCTGAACCGCTGTTGCTGCTAGACGTTTCCACTTTACAATAACGGAACTTACAGTTGACCAGGGCAGCTCTAGCAGGGCAGAAATTTGACAAACTGACTTGTTGGAAAGATAGCATCCTATGACGGTGCCACGGGCTCTTCAGTAAGGCCATTATACTGCCAATGTTTGTGTATGGAGATTGCATGGCTGTGCACTCGATTTTATACACCTGTCAGCAACGGGTGTGGCTGAAATAGGAGAATCCACTCATTTGAAGGGGTGTCCACAAACTTTTGTATATATAGTGTATGTATTGTGTACATACTATTACTTTATCTGTGAAATACACTTTTTATATTTAATCTATCAATTGAGTCACTTCATTTTATAGAAAATGTTTGACTGTCGGCAATATTGCTGCAGTTTGGGTTAATTCTGTCGTTTCTGTGATAAAGTATTTGATTGCATAACATCTTCCTCATGATCAGCAAGAAAAGCCTCAAGACATGGAATGAACTGGAGAGTGGCACTTGTGCGTTTAATTCCCTTGTGAAAGCTTGTTTATATTCATACCATATGCCCATTGTGGAGAACTCCAGTATGCCATACTTTAATAGCCATTATGTTCTTGGAGTTTCAGAGACACTCCTGTGAAGGGGCATTCATAGGTAGCTACCACACTTACAGTACACCACAACATTATCTTTCTCTAAAAACACTTTATGGATATGGTCAAATAACATCAATAACTGACTAAATGATTGTTCCACTTTGTAGAAACCCATATCTCATGACATCATTTTGAGCACATACGGTGGAAATTCGACGAGAGTCAATAGAAGGTGTGGAAAGAGAGGACTGCCTCCAGCGAGGCTTCACCAGATACCTAGGTGTCTGGTTAGACTGTAAACTCTCCTTCCAGACTCACATAAAGAATCTCCAATCCAAAGTTAAATCTAGAATCGGCTTCCTATTTCGCAACAAAGCCTCCTTCACTCATGCTGCCAAACATGCCCTCGTAAAACTGACTATCCTACCGATCCTTGACTTCGGCGATGTCATTTACAAAATAGCCTCCAACACTCTACTCAGCAAATTGGATGTAGTCTATCACAGTGCAATCCGTTTTGTCTCCAAAGCCCCATACACTACCCACCACTGTGACCTGTACGCTCTTGTTGGCTGGTCCTCACTACATGTTCATCGTCAAACCCACTGGCTCCAGGCCATCTATAAATCACTGCTAGGCAAATCCCCGCCTTATCTTAGCTCATTGGTCACCATAGCAGTACCCACCCGTAGTCTGCGCTCCAGCAGGTATATCTCACTGGTCATTCCCAAAGCCAACACCTCCTTTGGCCGCCATTACTTCCAGTTCTCTGCTGCCAATGACTGGAACGAATTGCAAAAATCTCTGAAGCTGGAGACTCTTATCTCCCTCACTAACTTTAAGCATCAGTTGTCAGAGCACCTTACCGATCACTGCACCTGTACACAGCCCATCTGAAATTAGCCCACCCAACTACCTCATCCCTATATTGTTATTTATTTTGCTCTTTTGCACACCAGTATCTCTATTTGCACATATTCTCTTGCACAACTAGCATTACAGTGTTAATACTATTGTAATTATTTTGCACTATAGCCTATTTATTGCCTTACCTCCATAACTTGCTACATTTGCACACACTGTATATATATTTTCTGTTGTATTTTTGACTTTATGTTTTTTTACCCCATATGTAACTCTGTGTTGTTTTTATTGCACTGCTTTGCTTTATCTTGGCCAGGTCGCAGTTGTAAATGAGAACCTGTTCTCAACTGGCTTACCTGGTTAAATAAAGGTGAAAAAAAAAAAAAAAAAAAAACAGGCAGTCAGGGGGAGTCTGACTCCAGTCCTGATCCTGCGGCCAGCAGACCTGCCCGTCTGGCTAGACCGGTCAGAGGACAGTCTCAGGAGTCAGCTATGGTTTTCTTTCATCACCACATAATAGATACAGTGGGGAAAAAAAGTATTTAGTCAGCCACCAATTGTGCAAGTTCTCCCACTTAAAAAGATGAGAGAGGCCTGTAATTTTCATCATAGGTACACGTCAACTATGACAGACAAAATGAGAAAAAAATTTCCAGAAAATCACATTGTAGGATTTTTCATGAATTTATTTGCAAATTATGGTGGAAAATAAGTATTTGGTCAATAACAAAAGTTTCTCAATACTTTGTTATATACCCTTTGTTGGCAATGACACAGGTCAAAGTTTTCTGTAAGTCTTCACAAGGTTTTCACACACTGTTGCTGGTATTTTGGCCCATTCCTCCATGCAGATCTCCTCTAGAGCAGTGATGTTTTGGGGCTCTTGCTGGGCAAGACGGACTTTCAACTCCCTCCAAAGATTTTCTATGGGGTTGAGATCTGGAGACTGGCTAGGCCACTCCAGGACCTTGAAATGCTTCTTACGAAGCCACTCCTTCGTTGCCCGGGTGGTGTGTTTGGGATCATTGTCATGCTGAAAGACCCAGCCATGTTTCATCTTCAATGCCCTTGCTGATGGAAGGAGGTTTTCACTCAAAATCTCACGATACATAGCCCCATTCATTCTTTCCTTTACACGGATCAGTCGTCCTGGTCCCTTTGCAGAAAAACAGCCCCAAAGCATGATGTTTCCACCCCCATGCTTCACAGTAGGTATGGTGTTCTTTGGATGCAACTCAGCATTCTTTGTCCTCCAAACACGACGAGTTGAGTTTTTACCAAAAAGTTCTATTTTGGTTTCATCTGACCATATGACATTCTCCCAATCCTCTTCTGGATCATCCAAATGCACTCTAGCAAACTTCAGACGGGCCTGGACATGTACTGGCTTAAGCAGGGGGACACGTCTGGCACTGCAGGATTTGAGTCCCTGGCGGCGTAGTGTGTTACTGATGGTAGGCTTTGTTACTTTGGTCCCAGCTCTCTGCAGGTCATTCACTAGGTCCCCCCGTGTGGTTCTGGGATTTTTGCTCACCGTTCTTGTGATCATTTTGACCCCACGGGGTGAGATCTTGCGTGGAGCCCCAGATCGAGGGAGATTATCAGTGGTCTTGTATGTCTTCCATTTCCTAATAATTGCTCCCACAGTTGATTTCTTCAAACCAAGCTGCTTACCTATTGCAGATTCAGTCTTCCCAGCCTGGTGCAGGTCTACCATTTTGTTTCTGGTGTCCTTTGACAGCTCTTTGGTCTTGGCCATAGTGGAGTTTGGAGTGTGACTGTTTGAGGTTGTGGACAGGTGTCTTTTATACTGATAACAAGTTCAAACAGGTGCCATTAATACAGGTAACGAGTGGAGGACAGAGGAGCCTCTTAAAGAAGAAGTTACAGGTCTGTGAGAGCCAGAAATCTTGCTTGTTTGTAGGTGACCAAATACTTATTTTCCACCATAATTTGCAAATAAATTCATTAAAAATCCTACAATGTGATTTTCTGGAAAAAAAATTCTCAATTTGTCTGTCATAGTTAACGTGTACCTATAATGAAAATTACAGGCCTCTCTCATCTTTTTAAGTGGGAGAACTTGCACAATTGGTGGCTGACTAAATACTTTTTTCCCCCACTGTACTTGTCTTAAATGATCTCCAATGTACCTGTCTGATTAGGATGAATAATATCCAACAATATCTTTTTAATTCTAAGCGCTATGCACTTTGCTATAATTTTTTTAATCACAACAAAGAGATCTGCATGGAGGAATGGGCCAAAATACCAGCAACATTGTGTGAAAACCTTGTGAAGACTTACAGAAAACGTTTGACCTGTGTCATTGCCAACAAAGGGTATATAACAAAGTATTGAGAAACTTTTGTTATTGACCAAATACTTATTTTCCACCATAATTTGCAAATAAATTCATTAAAAATCCTACAATGTGATTTTCTGGAAAAAAAATTCTCATTTTGTCTGTCATAGTTGACGTGTACCTATGATGAAAATTACAGGCCTTTCTCATATTTTTAAGTGGGAGAACTTGCACAATTGGTGGCTGACTAAATACTTTTTTTCCCCACTGTATCTCACCATCGGTTGAGACACTGCATTCTCCAACGCCTTACTCACCCTCGGACACAGGGAACAAGACAACAACCACATAATACAAGAATATCCATACAAACGCTGACCGCCCCTAAGATGGTGGCTGCTATGGTTTTCCATTTACCAAACATTTCATCAAACCACCCTATCCACGATGTACTAACTTCTGAGTTCTCAGCTCATTCTTCACTTAGAGCAGTTAATTCTGCAAGAGCTCTGGTGACCGTCCCATCCGGTGTGGTGTTGTTAGGGATAAATGTGCAACAATGGCTTACCATTCTATAGACACCGCCCCTTTCTGCCTGATCTAGAGCCATCCTCTTTTCCTAAGTCATGAGTGAGATGGCGGATAATTGTTCAGAGATCCCTTTTACTGCATCCCTAGTCTGGCCAATAAATAGTTGTTGGTCGTAATAGATATAATTAATCCAATCCACAATTTTGTTTATTGTCACCCACCAAAAGAACGTGGTAGTAAACCCTTCCCCTAATTGTTTCATAGCTTGGTATCCATCCGATACCCCCCTTGGTATCCCAATCGCATCCATCTAAATAGGGCTATTCTCCTTCTTGTTAAAACTCCTCCTACGTCTGTTTAACCCTTTCCTTGGTTCCTGGTGACTAATTCTAACTAGCTGAATCAGTAGAACCAGGGCGCCCGTATCTAGCCACCCTTTTGGTATTCTCTGCCTTCTACTTTACTGGCACACGCCCACCACACATCGGTTACAGGGGCTGTAAGGTTCAGAATTCTCTCCTGTGCTTCTGAACTTAAGTCAATCACATTACTACTATCTCCAATTGATAATTGGTGATGTCTTTGTTTCTCTTTACCCCCCATCTGGATGTTCAGTCCCGCCCGGTCTCATATCCCCGTCCCCAAGTGTGTTTAAACACTTGAGTCTAGGAACAATCCGCCGTGGGGGCCGAACACGAATATAATGGGATTTTATAATCCCAAGTTGCTTATTGACATGTACCCCACCCGTTGGCTACGTCCCTAACCCTTATTTTGAATCCTACAGTCTGCCCTTCTCTGACTCCCATTTTGTAGGCCACTCGTCCTTGACGGTCAGTATGTCGGTCGCTTCTCTTCTCTTTTACTTCTTAACAATGGTAAGGGCATAGCGTAATTGGTGGTGGATCTTGACATATCAAGACCATTGCCGAGACTATGATGCAGCTCAAGTCACCCATATTCCCAAAAACCGCCAACCCTCTCCTGTCCTCAGTCTTTCTGCTTCGTACTACCCCATACTCACACCCTGAGAACACACTACAGTGATGATAGGTCGGGGTAGGAGATCTTCGTTAACAGAGGTGATCCCCAGACCCTATTGTTTCAGTTCTTCTCTCTAACTCTGCGTGTGTTCAGTGGTGCTTGTATGTGTTCTTACCTTTTTGCAGTGGGTAACGTGGACCCAGGTTGCTCTTTCTGCTATTCTATTGGCAAAGGCAGTGACCAATATAACCAGATAGGGCCCTTCCCAACAGGCCTGCTTCCAGTTTTTCTTCTTTAGGGACTGGATGCTCACCAGTCACCTGGTTAGATAGTGTGGGTCACCTTCTCCTTTAGTTCACCTGTGGGGCACAAAACCTCTGACATACCGGTGTGGTTAATAAACTACCTTCCCACATTTTCTGCTAGGGTGCTCTTAATTTCTATTTCTGCCTGCTCCAGTCCTCCTAACTCAGGCATTCTGTATGGTCTACCAAATCCCTTCTCCAATGGCAATAACCCTTCTTCATCTGGAGTTCTCCTGATCGTCATTAATACTATCGGTAGACCTTGTACCCCATTTCTTCTTGCTCTCCTGTGTGTTTTCCTTAACCCCTCTCTAATCATACCGTTCACATCGGTATTCTCTTTCTAGACTGTATCTAAAAAAAGTTTTTTTAAGTATTTTGTCCTCTCCTTCATATATTTAATCCTACCATCTACTATCATCCCCCCTTTTGACACATGTCTCTGCCCATGTGTCAATATTACCACCTACCTAAACAATCACTTAGGTAATATTGGTAATTTATCATCCAATTGCCATCCCTTATTTATTTTTAAGACTGTCCCTTGCTTCTTTATTGCTCCTCCCACTTCCTTTTGTCTTTTATGGCGGCTAAATTCGACTTTTATTCAGTTCAGAATCAATAGTAATCCAATCAATCAATCCCTTATCTTGTAAAAACACTCATGTTTAGTTCAAACTCTGTTCTACCCCGGCTCTCCCGGGCTTGACCTGAAGACTGATGGTTGGACATGACAGGTCCATACTTAATTCTTTCAAACCTAACACAAACCCCCCTTCATGCTGTAATCAATCAAGAAGATAGCAAAGGAGAGACAAAGGTTTTAGCCTGAACTCTGCTCAACCCTGGCAGCTTTTTCCTCTCTGTTTGAGGAGAGAAGCAAAAGGCTCCCTTCTGCTTTCATTCACTGATAACGTAGGACAGCCATAGGACAGCCATGGATTCCCACTTCACTTACACACTGAAATAACCCAACTAAGTCTTCCGCCTAGCAACAAAGAATTCAAACTCTATGTTCGTGATTAACCCAGTTATATCTAATAGTCCACTAAAAAATCTCCCTCATCACCATCTTTCTTAATCACAACCAATGTCATATATCCCTCTTTACTCTCTACCATTTGGGTAAAATCCCTGTTATATGTAGGAAAAGCTAAGACTGTTTGGGAAGTGAGCAACTTTTTTATCTTCATAAATTGTTCCTCCTCCTCAGAGTTCCAAATGATTTTACCATGGGCTGCCATTGCCTTCCCATAGATAAGATCACTTAATTTACCAGTATGCAGTACATAATGGAGTACCCAAGCTCTACAGTAGTCTATCATTCCCAAAAAGCTCATCATTTGTTTCTTGTTTAATGGTTTTGGTACTTCAAGTATAGAAGAACACAAATCTTTCTGTATTTCGTCTCTGCATTTATTCCTTAACTCATCCTTCTTCATCTATTTCTGGACAGCTAGTCCCTATGCTAAATTCTCCTATCCAGCTTCCTATTATTACTATCTTCCTGATCTTATTACTAAATCAATGATCTAGGTAATAGCTGTTTCGCATTAGATTGTGCCTTCCTCTGATTACTGCAGCTCATTGCATTAATTTACTTTCAAATACCAACTTGTTGTTTATTAAAACATAATAAAAATGAAATTTAAATGACAACATTTGATAATATCTCAACTTACTTCTATCCCGTAAAAGTAATCCAAGATTAGTACAATTGACTAGCAACAGGTATCCCTCATTCAGGGAAAGCTCTCTCTCTCTTCTGTTATTTTATGGTTCAAATCATATTATTACCAAATTATAATCTTTTTCACAGTATTATAAATTACCCTCAACTTGATAAAATAAACTATCTTAAAGTCCTCCTCTCATGCCTTTAGAATTACCAGTGTGGATGATTAATTAACACCAGAAAGTCAAAACAGAGATCAGAGGCCATTGAAATCATTCAACAAACTGTTCCATCCCATAGTATAGTAAACATTACCATCATTCTAAATATTTCATAAATGTTACTTATCCCAAGTGTTCATTAAGTCCTCATGACATTTATTCTCATAAGAAATCATGTATACCCTAAACTCAGTCAAAAACTGAAGAACTCCATAAAATTCACTGTGTGCTTCTTTAAGACGTATCACCTTTGAACTGTTGAAAAACCCCTAAATTCAACATAACAACCCTTTATAAACATCATACTAGGTGTGTTGTTTTTTATTTGAAAAACCCAATTGAAAAACAACAACCAAAAATAGCCAGGCCCCACTTAATTTGGTAGCTCACTTTTACGACCTAAATACTGCATAACTTCACTACTGCTCCCCCTAGCCCTGGGCAACATTCCAATGAGATAAGCTAATCTCTTTCTCCTGGAAGAGGAATTATACATTTTGTTAACCTTCAATTACCATCAGTAATCTAAAGATGGTAAGTACACACAAAACATGATACAGATATCCCCAGTCCTAACTCATCAATAATCGTTTGTATCAATCTAATTCCTCATAACTAATCTATAAAACCACTCAAAATTCCTAGAGTATACAATGATTATGTTTAATTGATTACCCTTCAGATCATATCCTCTTTAAATCTCACAATGATTATTGAACCCCTAAATCTGCTCCATGTGATCTCATCTCAAATGATCCATTATCAATTATTTGACCAACACCATAGGAAAATCTGTCACCCCTTCTATTGTTCCTGTCGCCCCTGTAAATGTCATATTTCATTCATTAGCCAATACAATCACATACTCCATGTAAGTAAGACATTATATTTTATCCCAGGCACATCCTTAACATAATGCTATAGGAGACTTCCATCAATCCTGGAAGACACTATATAATACCACGTTTCATTAAGTTCACTACACCTTCTAAAATAACCCTATAACCCCTTTCTATTAATTTAATCATTGCAACCTGTTGCATTGATGTTTTTAAAATATAAACCTATTGTTGAATAACTTCATACTTATAACCAATGTTTATTCAATCCATCATACTAATAGTCACAACTATATCCCATTGTTCAACGTACCATAAACAGATTATCGTTTTAGATATCACCAATTATTTTCATACACCACTGGTGTTACCCAACCTATACAATAAAGTAATAACCATTAGACTTTGTCAAAGAAATGCTTTTCATTCAACTATTCAAACTTCTGCTCGATACAGTCAAGCAAGTACAACTCTTTTACCCGGGAACTAGAACCATAAATTATTTTCCTTTGTCCTCAACTCAAATTATTTTCACAGCTCTATCGCAATTTTCAGTTTGCTATTCAATTTCTTTAACTGTTCTCTCTGATTAGGCCCTAATTAATAAAACAAATACTTGCTATCGTTGATAAGCATACATTTAATTATATTCCTATCATTTGAACTATGAACTGTCTCTCACCCCTTCCCCCCCCCCCTCCCCCCTGCTCCTTCCTACACAACGGGGGAGGCGCGGGGACCTGCCCTAATCATCTTCCTTCTTACGAAATCATGTCATTAGTACTTTTCATAGACCTTTTTAGAATATTCATCTACTTAAGCTATCTAATTCAACCTTTCACATTTCTCAATCCACCTAGTAATCTAGGTCCATAGCCCCAATGCGAAAGCTTTACCCACTGTCCCTACCTGGGTTCGAACCAGGGACCCTCAACATACAGTGGGGGAAAAAAGTATTTAGTCAGCCACCAATTGTGCAAGTTCTCCCACTTAAAAATATGAGAGAGGCCTGTAATTTTAATGGGGCCATGTATCGTGAGGAAAAAAATTAATGGGGCCATGTATCGTGAGATTTTGAGTGAAAACCTCCTTCCATCAGCAAGGGCATTGAAGATGAAACGTGGCTGGGTCTTTCAGCATGACAATGATCCCAAACACACCGCCCGGGAAACGAAGGAGTGGCTTCGTAAGAAGCATTTCAAGGTCCTGGAGTGGCCTAGCCAGTCTCCAGATCTCAACCCCATAGAAAATCATTGGAGGGAGTTGAAAGTCCGTGTTGCCCAGCGACAGCCCCAAAACATCACTGCTCTAGAGGAGATCTGCATGGAGGAATGGGCCAAAATACCAGCAACAGTGTGTGAAAACCTTGTGAAGACTTACAGAAAACGTTTGACCTGTGTCATTGCCAACAAAGGGTATATAACAAAGTATTGAGAAACTTTTGTTATTGACCAAATACTTATTTTCCACCATAATTTGCAAATAAATTCATTAAAAATCCTACAATGTGATTTTCTGGAGAAAAAAAATATCATTTTGTCTGTCATAGTTGACGTGTACCTATGATGAAAATTACAGGCCTCTCTCATCTTTTTAAGTGGGAGAACTTGCACAATTGGTGGCTGACTAAATACTTTTTTCCCCCACTGTATATATCGTTACAAATTTATAGGTACCTCTCAAATAATCGCTTCGTGGTGTTTTTAGACAATTCTTAATCAACACAAATCACTTCTTCAAACTTTTTACCCGTGGAACCAAAAAATAGACTGTCATTTCCCGGACACTGCCCTTTCCATTATCTCTGCAGTCGCGATGGTTATGACCTGTTTTGTTAAAGTATTTACACGGCGCCTCACACTCTCTTGCAAAATTACCTTCCTTGTTACAGTTAAAGCACTTCCTCTTATCTCCTCCCATATTCTTTCTCCCTGGCTTATTATAGCTATCTAATCTCTTCAACTCTCTGTGTTTAAATTCTCTAGTCTTTCCTGACTCTTTCGAGCCTCCAAAAACCATACTCTCGCTGTCTCTAGCCCCCTATTCTCGCTGTTTCTTCAAATCCGTTCCACAGTTTACATGCATCCGCCTAATCATAGCCTCTAATTTCTCTACATCGAGATGCCCAATAAATCCATACCTCTTCTCCCAAATTGATCCATAATCAATATTCCTTTGATCTCTTCCTAACATATATCTTTCATTCCCCGTTAATTCTCGGACCTCTTTAGAATATTTATTTCCCATGGTAGAAAAATAAGAAATCCCCCCGTTTAGTAATAATTCAATCAATAATTATTTTCTTTGGGACTTATTATTAGGTGCGACTTTTGAGCAAATGTTATGATCTGCTTTTGTAATCAACCATTTAAATTATTCAACCCGTAACCCAGAGTTTTTTAAGACCCCAGTTTCATGAAACGGATGGGACAACCATTTTTTTCTCACGCGACCTATTTTAGTCCCTTCCTTGAAACAATTATCACGTATTTCGATGGATCATTAGGTCTCACACGTATACAACCTTATACGATTTTTTGCTAACACTATCCGTAACCTAGAGGTCGTAACTGCTCTAGTTTCATGAAAGAGTTAGAGCAAATCCCCAGTTGTTTATGACTCTTGACTTGTTTAATGTATCTATCTCACACAATGATAATATCTCCCTTCCTGTTTATATTGTAAACACTGTACCCCGTACAATCTCAATATTAACTAGTTTATTTTGGTAATGGCCTATTACCTTGAGTCATTTCAGACGCCCTTCCTTCCTTTAAGTTACTGTGCTTTACCACTCTAGAATATGGCAAGTCTTATGAGATTTTGGTAATTATTCTCTGCCCTTCACAAGAATTACTATTCTTATACAAGTTCAAATCATTTCACCAAAACCCATGAATAAAAATTACTGACCTTATCCTTGCAGTTGGGATTTAAATGCTTTTTCAGATCTCGTCAACGTCTTTATCGTTCATAAGGTTCATCACCGGCCTGTTTATAACCTTAACGTCAAAGGCCAGGTCTATTCTATACGGATGTTATCATCCGCCCGTGCACGGTTTTCGGTGTCCTCAGAACGACAAAGACGTATTTTTGAGATCCGGCTCGAAGGACCATTTGTCACGACAATTTATATCTCTAATTAATCAAACTTAATGCTCTGAATAATTCCCAGAGGGTGTAAGGCTCTGGTTTAATCATGAATTAAACAAAGGTCCACAACCGGCAAGAATGATCTGTATGTTTAATCATGGAGAGCTCTGCCGCCAAAAAACACATATACAGCTTTTATACCACTTCACACAAAGGCACTTTGCTCCGCCCACCTTTAGGAGGCCTTTAACCAGTTTCTCAGTTCCCTTCATCCTGGAATGTTTGTCTCAGCAGTTTCTAACTCACCCCCTCTGTTAGTGGGTTTATAATGATAACCCTAACACAGTTCAGACAGTCATCATCAGTATTGGGGTTAACAATTTTAGTCATAATCATAATTCCTCTATCACCGTGAAGCACAGGGGTGGCAGCATCATGCTGTGGGGGTACTTTGCTGCAGGAGGGACTGGTGCACTTCACAAAATAGATGGCATCATGAGGAAGGAAAATTATGTGGATATATTGAAGCAACATCTCAAGACATCAGTCAGGAAGTTAAAGCTTGGTCACAAATGGGTCTTCCAAATGGACAATGACCCCAAGCATACTTCCAAAGTTGTGGCAAAATGGCTTAAGGACAACAAAGTCAAGGTATTGGAGTGGCCATCACAAAGCCCTGACCTCAATCCTATAGAACATTTGTGGGCAGAACTGAAAAAGCATGTGCGAGCAAGGAGGCCTACAATCCTGACTCAGTTACACCAGCTCTGTCAGGAGGAATGGGCCAAAATTCACCCAACTTATTGTGGGAAGCTTGTGGAAGGCTACCCGAAACGTTTGACCCAAGTTAAACAATTTAAAGGCAATGCTACCAAATACTAATTGAGTGTATGTAAACTTCTGACCCACTGGGAATGTGATGAAAGAAATAAAAGCTGAAATAAATCACTCCCTACTATTATTCTGACATTTCAGATTCTTAAAATAAAGTGGTGATCCTAACTGACCTAAGACAGGGACATTTTACTAGGATTAAATGTCAGGAATTGAGGAAAACTGAGTTTAAATGTATTTGGCTAAGGTGTATGTAAACTTCCGACTTCAACTGTATGTACATGTAGGTAGGGGTAAAAGTGACTAGGCAATCAGGATAGATAATAAACAGAGTAGCAGCAGCGTATGTGAAGAGTGTGAAAGAGTGTGTCTATGTGTGAGTGTGTGTGAACGTGTGTGTGTGTGTGTTGGAGTGTCAGTGTAGTATGTGTGAGTGTGTGGGTGGAGTCCAGTGAGTGTGCAGGTGGAGTCCAGTGAGTGTGCATAGAGCAAGAGAGTTAGTGCAAATAAAAAGGGGGGTCAATCCAAGTAGTCCCGGTAGCCATTTGATTAACTGTTCAGCAGTCTTATGGCATGGGGGTAGAAGCTGTTCAGGAGCCTTTTGGTCCCAGACTTGGCGCTCCGGTACTGCTTGCCATGCGGTAGCAGAGAGAACAGTCTATGACTTGGGTGGCTGGAGTCTTTGACAATTTTTAGGGCCTTTCTCTGACACTGCCTGGTATAGAGGTCCTGGATGGCAGGGAGTTCGGCCCCGGTGATGTACTGTGCCGTACGCACTACCCTCTGTAGCGCGTACGGATAACCAAGCAGTTTCCAAGCGGTGATGTAGCCAGTCAAGATGCTCTCAATGGTGCAGCTGTAGAACTGTTTGAGGATCTAAGGGCCCGTGCCAAATCTTTTCAGCCTCCTGAGGGGGAAGAGGCATTGTCGTAACCTCTTCATGACTGTGTTGCTGTGTTTGTGACCTGCTCCGACCCGCTCCAATACAGCCCCGTCGATGTGAATGTGGGTGTGCTCGGCCCTTCGTTTCCTGTAGTCCATGATCAGCTCCTTTGTCTTGCTGACGTTGAGGGAGAGGTTGTTTCTGACCTCCTCCCTATAAGGTGTCTCATCGTCGTCGGTGATCAGGCTTACCACCGTCGTGTCGTCACCAAATGTAATGATGATGTTGGAGTTGTGCGTGGCCACGCAGTCGTGGGTGAACAAGGAGTACAGGTGGGGACTAAGCACACCCACCGTGTTGAGGGTCAGCGTGGCGGATGTGTGGTTGCCTACCCTCACCACCTGGGGGCGGCCCGTCAGGAAGTCCAGGATCACGAGACACGAGACTGTTAGGCTATGGTTCAACCCAGCACTCAGAGAAACAAACACGACTAAGGGAGTGGAAGAAACAAAAATTATTTTAATAAAAGTTCAAATTGTCTTAGTCCAAAAACAACTGAAGTAAAGGAACAGAGTGGGCTAGTCGGCTCCGGAGGAAGGAGAGGCTGAGGCAGGCAGGCAGGCAGGCAGACCGGCAGGCAGGAAGGCAGGCAGGCAGGTTGGGAGGTATGTCTGAACTGAAGACAAAACAAACGACAGGTTAAGGAGAGTAAAGAGCCAGGCTGAAGACAAAGACAAAATAACTCTACTGGTGAGCCAAGTTACCGCTCTGGTAAGAACAACGATCTGGCGCCGGTGGAGAGCCATGCCCAGGAATTAGTAGTGCAGGTTGATGAGAGAATAGGATGCAGCTGCGTAGGCAGGTGTCACGCCCTGGCTCTGGGGACTATGTTATGTTGAGCCAGGGTGTGTAAGTCTATGTTTATTTTCTATGTTGGTCTGAGTGACTCCCAATCAGAGGCAACGAGTGTCAGCTGGGTGTCTCTGATTGGGAGCCATATTTAACTGTTTGTCTTGCACTTTGTGTTTTGTGGTTTCTTGTTCCTTTTGGTTTGTGTATCAAAGGACTTCACGTTTCGTTCTTTGTTTTGATCACGTGATCTAGTCATTAAATATAAATATGTTCACCCGCAACGCTGCGCCTTGGTCCTCTCTGTTCGACGATCGTGACAGAAGAAACCACCTTAACCAGACCAAGCAGCGTGTTCAGGAGCCATCGCTGGCAGATCTCCGTGGCAACCTCGACTGGATCAAGCAGCGGGACGAGGAGAGAGGATGGACGTGGGAGGAGATGATTGCGAGTCTGGCAAGAGGGAGGAGAGACCCCCAGGAAATTTTTAGGGGGGGGCTCACGACGTCGGGCCAGCAGGTGTACGGGTTAGAGCGGTGCAAAGCGTTGGCAGAGAAGGCCGGCAGGTTAGGGGGGCCACTGGGCACAGAGGAGAGGGAAAGTGTGGAGGCACGGCGAGAGGTACTGGGGTGTGTTACCAGTCCGGTCCGGCCCGTTCCTGATCCCTGCGTGGGGCCAGTGGTGTGTGTCCCCAGTACGGTCCGGCCTGTTCCTGCCATTCCCACCAAGTCAGTGGTGCGCGTCGTCAGCCCAGCCCGGCCTGTTCCTGCCATTCCCACCAAGTCAGTGGTGCGCGTCGTCAGCCCGGCCCGGCCTGTTCCTGCCATTCCCACCAAGTCAGTGGTGCGCGTCGTCAGCCCAGCCCGGCCTGTTCCTGCCATTCCCACCAAGTCAGTGGTGTGCGTCGACAGCCCAGCCCGGCCTGTCCCTGCTCCACGCACAAAGCCTACGGTGTGCGTCGACAGCCCAGCCCGGCCCGTTCCTGCTCTCCGCACCAAGTCTGTGGTGCGCGTCGCCAGCCCAGTCCGGCCCATCCAAGCTTCCCGCACCAAGCCAGTGGTGTGCGTCGTCAGCCCTGTCCGGCCCGTTCCTGCTCTCCGCACCAAGTCTGTGGTGCGCGTCGCCAGCCCGGTCCGGCCCGTCCAAGCTCCCCGCACCGGGTCAGTGGTGCACGTCGTCAGCCCGGTCCGGCTCATTCCTGCTCCCCGCACCAAGTCAGGGGTGCGCTTCGTCAGCCCGGTCCGGCCGTTCCTCCTCCACGCATCAAGCCAGGGGTATGCGTCGTCAGTCCAGCACAACCCGTGCCTGGGTCATGTCCGGAGCCGGATCCGCCGCCGAGGCGGAGTGCCCACCCGGTCCCTCCCCTGTTGTGGTTGTTTGGCGCGGCCGGAGTCCGCGCCTTTGGGGGGGGGTACTGTCACGCCCTGGCTCTGGGGACTATGTTATGTTGAGCCAGGGTGTGTAAGTCTATGTTTATTTTCTATGTTGGTCTGAGTGACTCCCAATCAGAGGCAACGAGTGTCAGCTGGGTGTCTCTGATTGGGAGCCATATTTAACTGTTTGTCTTGCACTTTGTGTTTTGTGGTTTCTTGTTCCTTTTGGTTTGTGTATCAAAGGACTTCACGTTTCGTTCTTTGTTTTGATCGCGTGATCTAGTCATTAAATATAAATATGTTCACCCGCAACGCTGCGCCTTGGTCCTCTCTGTTCGACGATCGTGACAGCAGGAATCACTGGAAACAACCCGCAGCTGCACAGGAGAGGCAGATCCTGAGCACGCCCCCTGATCCACTCCAGACACACCCACATAAAGGGGACAAACACACATACAGATACAACAGACAAAGAGGGGACAAAACAAGGAGGAAGGGAAACAGAAAAGGGAGAGACAAGCTGCCCACATAACAGAGACTGTCTTACGTTGTGCCAACTAAACTGTCCCTTAGTGGTAGAGTGTGCTCACCCCCTGGACGTTGTGTGCTGAAGATTGTATGGTTCTCAAAGTTTCCTAATCACAAACAATTAGTTATTCTTCAAATTGCTTGACTTGGCTATAGCATTAAGTAAGATGGCTAGCACGACCGAAATGACGAATGCTAACCAGCCGGGTTCTGGTTCGCGAACATGCCCCAATGAATTAAAAGATACTCACGTTTGTTGTCTTGTATGCCTCGGCTCGGTACATGCTCAGGCTGCCGTCGCTAAAATCAGTTTGTGTGCGAGACTAGGGGATGGCTGGCACTGTTTCCCTACTAGTCCGCCGTGCAGGTTCTCTTGACAATAGTGTAGCATTCTTTAAGGGGCTTGACGGTTCCGATAGTGACTTCCTCTCCCGGGTGCCCGTACCTCAGCTGAGTCTGACTTGTGGGAAGCGGAGATGGTTTGGGTCATTGGTCGAGTCGAATGTCTCCCGGCTCCTGTACGCTCTGTCACCGGTTACGGGAGGCTTGATTAAGCACCGCTTGCCTCTCTTCCCAGAAGGTTGCGGGTCCCACCTCGGTGATCCGGTCCTACGTAAACTTTTGAGACCAACCTAGCTAACAAGCGCTGCATAGCATGTCCCTGGTTGCCTCAACTTGGGTGCAGATATTTTATCCAGGTGGGACCCGCACCCTTCTGGGAGAGAGGCAAGCGGTGCTTAATCAAGCCTCCCGTAACCGGCGACAGATCGCTTAAGAAGCCGGGAAACATTCGACCCGACCAACGACCCAAACCATCTCCGCGTCCCACAACTTGTATGCGCCCACTCCACCATTCTGGCAGCGTCTTGGGCGTTGTTTAAAGGGTTGACCATAGTGAAGGTGTCATAATACCCATAAAACCTAGCGGTCAAACAGGGAAATGGTTCCAATCGTTTTTCCACCATTCATTTTTCCCATAGGGGATTTTAGAAACTTAAAACAATGGCTGTGTTTCGTGTAGGCTTACCTTGGTGTGACGTTTTGATAACCATGTAAATCTCTCTCATACAAGGTGACAATTATCAATATATTCGGCTCTATTTACTCTCAGATTCGAAAATGCTAATTAGCATCAAAATAGACATCATGCTAGACTACAAATCCCTGCTAGCTCCTGCACGTCATCTCTAGCTGGCATGGGTATTTATGGGTATTATGACTCATACTGTGGTACTCTATAGGATATATTTGTGCTGCGGCGAGTTGGGCATCACCACACACTTTTTTGAGGTTTTATCGCTTGGACGTCACTGCTGGGACAGGGGAAAGTCACTAGGCAGCGCGCCATGTTTGCAATACCTAGACTGCCGCATTTGGCAGGGTCAGGTCTGGGTGGTCTCCCATTGGCCCTTTCATTTAGTATCCATTGGGGTCGGCTTGGGGTGTGGTTATGTTTCCCCATAGTATGTTGTACCGAAGTTGACTGACTGAAAGGGAACGTAACATTATGAATATAACTACTTTTCCCTGAAGGAGGGAAACGAGGTACAACACCTGTTTGGCCCCACGCTGCCTGTTTCTCGGCTTGGTGAAGAGTGGTATTAAATTGAAGGAATGAATCCGAGCCTCACGCTTATCTCCTGTGGAAGGCGGGGCTTCCAGCGAGGAGTGGATTGCATTGGCCTTGTCAGGCGTGATTGTAGATCCTTCAACCGAAGTCGTGAGAGTATGACTCCCCCATAGTATGTTGTACCTCGTTTCCCTCCTTCAGGGGACAGACGTTATAGTCATAATGTTAAATTCTTTACCACTGTGGTTTGCTATAGTTCAAGTTAACTTTTTTTGTCCCAGAGTAGGCAATAAAAACATAAAATCCACAGTCACAAACAACAATGCTATTCATTCTTCTTATAGTTCACACACAAGCTATTATACCTGAAAATATTGACAACCTTTGGAAATAATTGTATTTTTACTGTATTATGTTTTGAGTTATAACATGATTGGATTTTCAGCATGATTTTCCTCCATTTCCATTCCCACCTCTCTGAATTATGGTCAGATGATGGTCTGGTTTGACAGGAAGTGCATTTGTAGCAAGATAAAGTTTCCCTACCCTGAAAGTCTAGACAAATAGGTCTGTGAATCGTGTAATGTAATCACTGTGTGTCTGTTTCCCTGCCTCAGTCTCATCAGAGACAGCACAACAAAGACAAGCCCTACAAGTGTCCGAACTGCTACCGTGCCTACTCGGACTCCGCCTCACTGCAGATCCACTTGTCTGCGCATGCCATCAAAAACGCCAAGGCCTACTGCTGCAGCATGTGTGGCAGAGCCTACACCTCAGTGAGTAGGCTATGGGGCAGCATGAGCTGATGTTTTCACAGGATGTGGGCAAACATTGTCAACGTCGTTAGCGACGGAGTCCTAGTGTTGTTTCTTAATTCTCATTCAATATATAAATTGTATTGGTACTGTAGATCAACACTCTAGACTCTTTTTAAAATTACACTTTTGGGGAAGCATTTGTACCTCGTTGTCTACTGAGGCTTGGTGTTAACTGAACCTTTATTTGATGTTTGTCCTCAGGAGACCTACCTTATGAAGCACATGTCCAAACACACGGTGGTGGAACACCTGGTGAGCCATCACTCTCCACAGAGGATGGAGTCTCCAAGTATCCCCATACGGATCTCCCTCATCTGAGCACTTCACCCTGACACCCTACCCGACACCCATGGAGGAACCCCCTGTAAGGTTACCCCTCCACTTAAGCGTAATCAATCCCAGATATTGGCTTTTATTTGTTTGTTTGTATTCCCCCATGTGGGTTCCAAAAATGTGTCAAACTGTATTTGTACCTTATCAAGAGGTATACTTTCTTTCTTTTTTTACACCTCCCTGTCATCTAAATGGTGTGGTTGGGTAATGTTTGGGACATCCAAAGATGATTTTACAGCACTTTCAGGCCTCATAGTATTGGCCAAAAAGGTTTTTAGTCTACTAAGACTATAAAAGGCATTGCTCCAGGCAGCTAAAAAGTTAACCATAGGTGTTATAATGCATTATAGGACCACTCCTATTTTCTTTTTATATTGTCCTTTTCTCTCTTTACTCTTTGCAAAAGTATATTTACATTGGGAACTTTACCTTCCTTTTGGTTAGGTCAACTGACTGTCACACCCTGGCTCTGGGACTCTATATGTTGAGCCAGGGTGTGTTCATTCATTGTGTTCTGTTTCTTGGTTGGGTTGTTCGAGGTTGTTGTATTTCTTTGTTTGAGTGACTCCCAATCAGAGGTAACGAGTGTCAGCTGTTGGCTCGTTGTCTCTGATTGGGAGCCATATTTAAACTGTCTGTTTTCACCTTGTGTTTGTGGGTTTTTGTTCGTAGTCAGTCATTGTCACTGTGGACTTCACGAATCGTTATTTGTTTTGTTGTTTCGCTTTAATTAAATAAAGCATCATGTTCGTGCAACACGCTGCGCTTTGGTCTATTCCTTTCCAAGACGATCGTGACAGAAAAACCCACCGTAAAAGGACCAAGCAGCGTGTCCAGGAGCAGGCAGACTGGACATGGGAGGAAGCGCCAGGAAAGGAGATAGAGAGGCTGGCGGTGGGCAAAGTGTGGTCCTGGGAGGACATGCTCGGGGGCAAGGGACCTTGGGGTAGGATCAAGGCCCTGGCGAGAGAGGAGCAGCGGCGTCAGCAGTGCCATCGTCGGACGGACGAGAGGCACCCCCAAGAATTTTTTAGGGGGGGGCACACGGCATGGGCGACTGGGCAGCAGGAGGCTGCCACAGGGCTTATTGGGCGATTTGGAGAGGAGGCCACCGGGTTTGGGGGGCCAGAAGGCAGGTTCGCGGAGCCTGGATGGAGAGCGGAACCAACTTCCCGTGCTCAGGCATGGCAGCATGGGACGGGGCAGGTTCCGCGGTATGCGGAGCGGCGTACTGTGCCACGAGTGGTCCGGCATAGTCCTGTACGTTCTGTGCGAGCACCCCGCACGTGTCGTGCGAAGGTGGGTATGCAGCCAGGACGGAGTGTGCCGGCTCAACGCTCGTGGTCTCCAATGCCTCTCCGCGGTCCCGGATTTCCTGCTCCAGTGTCACGTGCTGTTATGCCAGTACGGGTACACAGCCCTGTACGTCCTGTGCGGATGCCACACACAGTGCGTGTGAGGGTAGGCATTCAGCCAGGACGGGTGGTGGCCGCTCTTCACTCCAGGTCTCCTATCCGTCTCCACAGCCCAGCCCGGCCTGTCCCTGCTCCACGCACCAAACCTACGGTGTGCGTCGCCAGCCCAGCCCGGCCTGTTCCTGCTCCACGCACCAAGCCTACGGGGTGCGTCGCCAGCCCAGCCCGGCCTGTTCCTGTTCCACGCACAAAGCCTACGGTGTGCGTCGCCAGCCCAGCCCGGCCTGTTCCTGCTCCACGCACCAAACCTACGGGGTGCGTCGCCAGCCCAGCCCGGCCTGTTCCTGTTCCACGCACAAAGCCTACGGTGTGCGTCGCCAGCCCAGCCCGGCCTGTTCCTGCTCCACGCACCAAACCTACGGGGTGCGTCGCCAGCCCAGCCCGGCCTGTTCCTGTTCCACGCACAAAGCCTACGGTGTGCGTCGCCAGCCCTGCCCGGCCTGTTCCTGCCACTCGCACCAAACCTACGGTGCGAGTCGTCAGCCTGGTCCAGCCCGTTCCTGCTACTCGCACCAAGCCAGGGGTGCGAGTCGTCAGCCTGGTCCAGCCCGTTCCTGCTACTCGCACCAAGCCAGGGGTGCGAGTCGTCAGCCTGGTCCAGCCCGTTCCTGCTACTCGCACCAAGCCAGGGATGCGAGTCGTCAGTCCGATGAGGCCCGTTCCGGCTCCACGCACCAAACCAGGGGTGCGTATCGTCAGCCCGGTCCGGTCCGTTGCTGCTCCACGCACCAAGCCAGGGGTTCGCATCGTCAGCCAGGTCCGGTCAGTTCCTGCCTCACGCGCCAAGCCAGGGGTGCGCGTCGTCAGTCCGGTGCCTGATCAGGTACCGGGCAGCTGCTCCACAACGGAGCTTGAGCAATCCGCTCCGTCGATGTCCGGTCCAGATCCAGCCAGCGGGGTCAGACCGGACCGGGGGCGCTACGGGGGAATTGTGGAAGGGTGGTGGTCAAGCCCGGAGCCGGAGCCGCCTCCGAGGAGGAATGCCCACCCAGCCCTCCCCTGTTTGGGTTTTGTTAAGGCGCGGTCGCAGTCCGCGCCTTTAGGGGGGGGTACTGTCACACCCTGGCTCTGGGACTCTATATGTTGAGCCAGGGTGTGTTCATTCATTGTGTTCTGTTTCTTGGTTGGGTTGTTCTAGGTTGTTGTATTTCTTTGTTTGAGTGACTCCCAATCAGAGGTAACGAGTGTCAGCTGTTGGCTCGTTGTCTCTGATTGGGAGCCATATTTAAACTGTCTGTTTTCACCTTGTGTTTGTGGGTTTTTGTTCCTAGTCAGTCATTGTCACTGTGGACTTCACGAATCGTTATTTGTTTTGTTGTTTCGCTTTAATTAAATAAAGCATCATGTTCGTGCAACACGCTGCGCTTTGGTCTATTCCTTTCCAAGACGATCGTGACACTGACCAATAAGACAAATTCCTAAATCATGAATCCAAGTATTTGTTTTTGCTACTCCTAATGTCAATGTTTGCATCATTTTGTTACTTAAAAAGGAATTGTTCTCATGTAAGCTTTATCACGTTTAAGTATGTCTCTTAGACACAATGCACACAAAATACTTTCCAATTGGAGGGTCAATACCTATGTTTTATTGTTGTAGTTGTATTTTTCATCTTGTTGATGTTATTGTCCATGGTATTAAAAAGGACACTGCTGAAGGCAATCCTGAAAAGCACCAAAATATATTTTTAATCTGATGTTGGTATTTGTAGAAACTCAGCATGTAAGAGTAAAAATATTTTGGTTCGCCTAATTTATGTATTGAAGAAATGTAGCACAAAAAATTGTCCATTATGGAACTGATATATTTGTTGGTTCAAGCCATTCCAGTACCTGACAGATTTTCAACAAGATTTTAATGGAGGCAGACAACTAATTTCTTCAAACACACATTTTATTATAGGTAGAGGGTTCAATGTGACTCGATTGAACCCTCTACCATTTGTCATGCTGTGGTAAATGACATGCATGAGCTCTGCCTGTGTGGTACACATATTTGTTTTGACCGACGTTGATGAGGAAGGGGTCTCCTCATATTTCCTTTTATCTTACCTATGAAATAGGAATGAAAAGTACAAATACGAGAATTCACAGGTTTGCAACCAAATGAATGTAATCCTTTTAAATTGTTATATTTTCCCCATGTCTGCCAGTGATGGATATGGTGTGCTATCTGGTAGAAAATGGCAGAGCACATTACAAAATGTGATCCCTCCTGGCCTTTCATTGGTTAACACCTGTGAAACTCTTTGCGAAGAACAACATGTGTTGCCTCATCACTGTCTCCTTTTCTATTGAGTGATTATTTGTACATTTATTCTGCAGCTATGTCCTGCAGGTTATTTTATGCCCTTTAATGTTTGAATTGAAAATTAGTAAATTGCTGTTTTGGGTGTCCCATGAAATATGTATAGATATCTTTATGTACTAAAAGACCTCCTTGTGTCTTGTAATCACTTTGCTCTCATGTCTAAATATGAATGATTAACATTTTGTTAATTTTATACACATTTAAGCCTTAACTTTTATCATTGTATTACATTTTATTTGCCCCATATTGATGCTTCTCTGTAACCAGAGTTTTATGCATTTTTATTTCATAGCATGGAATATACTGTAAATAAACTATATTAACTGTTAACCCCTTTTCTATAGGAAATGATTATATAGGTCTAGCTATTATTACAAAAATCATTTTTTCATTTGTCATGCATTGTGGTACCATATACACATTACACACAGTCAAGACTTAGAGTGAATTTACTTTGTGTAAGAATTAGCAAAAAATAAAAGTATGAAAATGTTCCAATAGTTTTGGATTATTTTTATTGGCCAATATGTCCTTACATAATAATGTATAAATTATACTTCAAGACCTACATAAGCATTTCTTATCAACTGTTGTTCCTTGGCAAACATTTATTTCAAATATGTATATGATGCTGGAGATACTTTGCCTTTCAGTTAGGCTACCTGAGTAAGGTATGTACTGCAGTCAGGAATGGTCACCTCATCCACCTGAATCAACAGATTCCCTCATGCCTGTTCATAGCCCCAAATTGACTCCCATACCATTCTATGACCTTTTGATGCCAATAAGAATTTGAAATTGTACTCTTGATACTCGCCTGGTGATGTTCAGCACCACGCTTTCGTGATGGTATATCTCGCAATTTATTTTGACCTGTCCTTGATTCTTTTCCCTTGTTGCTTTGGCACACACGCCTCATCTCGAAAGTATCTCGCTCAGTCGTGTGATATGACAAATGAACTCAGGATAATCCGACGAATTGTCAGATGAGTCATGTTGGCATGGGGAAAGATGCCGCGTTCACGTGCTATCCGAGTTATCGGAAGCTCTTAGTTCCAAGTGGGACATTTCATTTTAACGACCCTACAAGACGTAATTACAGGGAAGCTCGGAGAAATGTTTGTTACCTGAGTTGCCGAGTTGTGACGTTTCACCACTTACCTTTTACCTTTTCAACCATATGACAACACGTTTCCCACGAGCACATGAAGCCACCCAAACTTCTCCCCCAGGATACTACTTCTCTTGAGATTAATGCCGCGTTCTGATTCGTTGAACGCTGCAGTTATATAACTACAACCAGCTAGCAAGTGATAGTTTCCTAGTTCTGACTAGTGATAGTTTCCTAGTTCTGACTAGTACTTGAAAGCGGCATCAGTTTATTATAGACGCATCAACAAGCAGGTGTGTTTACAAGAGCAGGTAGGCTACAATATTTCAATCTACACCTGATGACATTGATGCTGTTTTTAATTTGTGTTAACGCACTAATTCATGTTTTTGTGATATTTGTGCCTTATCCCTGCTGTATTTAGGCTACTTTAGAATCACATATGTATGATAAATGTATAGCCTAAATTTAAGTAGGCCTACATTTTATTAACCTAAATCCAAGTAAATAATTACTTATCTTTATAATGCGCTGTTCATCATGGCCATAATAACATCAGTTTGGTATTCACTTTAACAATGTAAATGTAAATCCCTCAGCATATTCGTTTCACTCCGTTATACCATCTGAAACAGACTTCGGAAGAGAAAAAAAAAACGCATTGGCAACACAATGAGGTAGGCTATGACTTATGTGATGATGCATGTATGTCATCTATGTTAATAGACTTATTATTTAAGATAAAGTTAATTACCCGTTAATTATATTTATTTAAAATTCATTTTGGGGTATTCATTCATTCGAACAAAATTAAACACCTTGACTGGGACCATGCTAATCCAAACTCCCGGGTTCACGTTCTAGTTGGAACTAGCAAAAAATATATATTTTAAATAAAATCCCTCTCATAACCCCTGAACTAATAAAATTGATCACAATAAATGAAAGGGTCACAATGTTGGGACAATAATATTTCACTGTCAAAACAGACTTAAAAATTAAAACGTCCTGGTCTTTTATGTCGTTTTGCCATGTTTTCAGGTAAAACAGGAAATATAGGCCTACTGATGACAGTTATTGCCTTGACTCCCTATTGCACCTTCTGAAAATATTTTCTTGTCTATTTTCCAGCAGATTAATGTACAAGGCAAAGTGTGTATTAACATTTGCATTCTGTGCCTCTGTGCTGCTCTTCATAGCCTACTTCACACCTACATCAGTAAGGTAATCATTTTCCAAACAGTAGCACCCCACCCCCATACATCTCTCTACCTAAACCAAAAAATTAACATACCATACCCTCTTCCTAATCAAACCGATAACTCCTTCTCCCATTCGCCAATCAATGGCTATATATTTCACTAAATCCATCTCATATGTTGAAGGTATGGTTGTTATCTAGTGAACTTTCCATAACCAGAAACACATTACCAGTCACACACAATAGAAACAATCCATACACTTCACCTAGAAACAGAAAGGTGTGTACGTTTTGACCCAGCATGTTGCGTTGCATTGCAGGTACATGGAGGGGTTCCTTCCCATGAGCCGATGTCCTCTAGCCCCTGCAGAGAAGCTGAAGCTGGGGAACAGTATAGATGCCTCCCTAGACCTGTGGTAGGTAGCTTAGTGGGTAAGAGCGTTGTGCCAGTAACCGAAAGGTCGCTGGTTCTAATCCCCGAGCCGACTAGGTGAAAAATCTGTTGATGTGCCCTTAAGCAAGGCACTTAACCCTAATTGCTCCTGTAAGTCGCTCTGGATAAGAGCGTCTGCTAAATGACTAAAAATGATTGTCTGCACAATGACATGCCCAGAGCATGCCATTACTTTCACTGTGTTCACTACTTTTATTTGTTTTGTGTTGGAGGCTGACAATGAAATCTCAAGATCTTTTTAATGACGTGCATTGATATCAAACTGTGTTATTGGTAAAAGTATGGGGCTAAGCTCAACACAGTTCTATACCACAAATAGTTCCTTGTAATAGGTTACTTAGTGCAATGTCAACCACATAATCTGCTTGTTCAACCTGCTTGGCAGTATATTTGGGAGAACGGGCAGTGGTTTTAGTTAGAGGTATGTTTGTTTGTCAGACCCTGTATGCACAATAATTAGCTAGTCAGCCAGCAGTCAAATGCTTCATGCTTTAGTGCAGGGGTATTCAAATGTTACCCTACGAGGTCCGGACTACCCCACTGGGCACACGCTGGTTGACTCAACGTTGTTTCCACGTCAATAAAATCACGTTGAACCAACATGGAATAGACGTTGAATTGACGTCTGTGCCCAGTGGGACTGCTGGTTTTCTGTTCTACCGGGGCGGCAGGTAGCTTAGTGGTTAAGAGCGTTGTGCCAGTAACCGAAAGGTCGCTGGTTCTAATCCCCGAGCCGACTAGGTGGAAAATCTGTCGATGTGCCCTTGAGCAAGGCACTTAACCCTAATTGCTCCTGTAAGTCGCTCTGGATAAGAGCGTCTGCTAAAATGACGTAAATGTAAAATAATTAATTGCACCCACCTGGTGTCCCAGGTTTAAATCTGTCCCTGGTTGGAGGGGAAGAATGGGGAAAAAACCAGTGGAACTAGCTTTGAGTTCTAGATTTGAATTTGAGTGCTTTAGTGTATACAGTGCATTCGGAAAGTATTCAGACCCCTTAACTTTTTCCACATTTTGTTACATTACAGCCTTATTCTAAAATGGATTAAATATATTTTTTCCATCAATCTACACACAATACCCCATAATGATTAAGAAAAACCGTTTTTTAGATTTTTTTGCAAATGTATTAAAAATAAAAAACGTATATGACATTTACATACAGTGAGGGAAAAAAGTATTTGATCCCCTACTGATTTTGTACGTTTGCCCACTGACAAAGAAATGATCAGTCTATAATTTTAATGGTAGGTTTATTTGAACAGTGAGAGACAGAATAACAACAAAAAAATCCAGAAAAACGCATGTCAGAAATGTTATAAATTGATTTGCATTTTAATGAGGGAAATAAGTATTTGACCCCCTCTCAATCAGAAAGATTTCTGGCTCCCAGGTGTCTTTTATACAGGTAACGAGCTGAGATTAGGAGCCCACTCTTAAAGGGAGTGCTCCTAATCTCAGCTTGTTACCTGTATAAAAGACACCTGTCCACAGAAGCAATCAATCAATCAGATTCCAAACTCTCCACCATGGCCAAGACCAAAGAGCTCTCCAAGGATGTCAGGGACAAGATTGTAGACCTACACAAGGCTGGAATGGGCTACAAGACCATCGCAAAGCAGCTTGGTGAGAAGGTGACAACAGTTGGTGCGACTATTCGCAAATGGAAGAAACACAAAATAACTGTCAATCTCCCTCGGCCTGGGGCTCCATGCATGATCTCACCTCGTGGAGTTGCAATGATCATGAGAACGGTGAAGAATCAGCCCAGAACTACACGGGAGGATCTTGTCAATGATCTCAAGGCAGCTGGGACCATAGTCACCAAGAAAACAATTGGTAACACACTACGCCGTGAAGGACTGAAATCCTGCAGCGCCCGCAAGGTCCCCCTGCTCAAGAAAGCACATATACAGGGCCGTCTGAAGTTTGCCAATGAACATCTGAATGATTCAGAGGAGAACTGGGTGAAAGTGTTGTGGTCAGATGAGACCAAAATGGAGCTCTTTGGCATCAACTCAACTCGCCGTGTTTGGAGGAGGATGAATGCTGCCTATGACCCCAAGAACACCATCCCCACTGTCAAACATGGAGGTGGAAACATTATGCTTTGGAGGTGTTTTTCTGCTAAGGGGACAGGACAACTTCACCACATCAAAGGGACGATGGACGGGGCCATGTACCGTCAAATCTTGGGTGAGAACCTCCTTCCCTCAGCCAGGGCATTGAAAATGGGTCGTGGATGGGTATTCCAGCATGACAATGACCCAAAACACACGGCCAAGGCAACAAAGGAGTGGCTCAAGAAGAAGCACATTAATGTCATGGAGTGGCCTAGCCAGTCTCCAGACCATAATCCCATAGAAAATCTGTGGAGGGACCTGAAGGTTCAAGTTGCCAAACGTCAGCCTCGAAACCTTAATGATTTGGCGAAGATCTGCAAAGAGGAGTGGAACAAAATCCCTCCTGAGATGTCTGCAAACCTGGTGGCCAACTACAAGAAACGTCTGACATTTGTGATTGCCAACAAGGGTTTTGCCACTAAGTCATGTTTTGCAGAGGGGTCAAATACTTATTTCCCTCATTCAAATGCGAATCAATTGATAACATTTTTTACATGCGATTTTCTGGATTTTTTGTTGTTATTCTGTCTCTCACTGTTCAAATAAACCTACCATTAAAATTATAGACTGATCATGTCTTTGTCAGTGGGAAAACTTACAAAATCAGCAGGGGATCAAATACTTTTTTCCCTCACTGTAAGTATTCAGACCCTTTACTCAGTACTTTGTTGAAGCATCTTTGGCAGCAATTACAGCCTCTAGTCTTCTTGGGTATGAAGCTACAAGCTTGGCACACCTGTATTTGGGGAGTTTCTCCCATTCTTCTCTGCAGATCCTCTCAAGCTCTGTCAGGTTGGATGGGGAGCGTCACTGCACAGCTATCTGTAGGTCTCTCCAGAGATGTTCGATCAGGTTCAAGTCCGGGCTCTGGCTGGGCCGCTCAAGGACATTCAGAGACTTGTCCCGAAGCCACTCCTGTGTTGTCTTGGCTGTGTGCTTAGGGTCATTGTCCTGTTGGAAGGTTGAACCTTCGCCCCAGTCTGAGGTCCTGAGCAGGTTTTCATCAAGGATCTCCCTGTACTTTGCTCCGTTCATCTTTCCCTTGATACTGACTAGTGTCCCAGTCCCTGCCGCTGAAAAACATCCCCACAGCATGACGCTGCCACCACCATGTTTCACCGTAAGTTCAGGCCAAAGAGTTCAATCTTGGTTTCATCAGACCAGAGAATCTTGTTTCTCATGTTCTGAGAGTCCTTTTGATGCCTTTTGGCAAACTCCAAGCGGGCTCTCATGTGCCTTTTACTGAGGAGTGGCTTCCGTCTGGCCACGCTAACATAAATGCCTGATTGGTGGAGTGCTGCAGCGATGGTTGTCCTATTGGAAGGTTCTCCCATCGCCACAGAGGAACTCTGGAGCTCTGTCAGAGTGACCATCAGGTGTTTGGTCACCTTCCTGACCAAGGTCCTTCTCCCCCAATTGCTCAGTTTGGCCGGGCGGCCAGCTCTAGGAACAGTCTTGGTGGTTCTAAACTTCTTCCATTTAAGAATGATGGAGGCCGCTGTGTTCTTAGGGACCTTCAATGCTGCAGAATTTTTTTGGTACCCTTCCCCAGATCTGTGCCATAACACAATCCTTTCTCTAAGCTCTACGGACAATTCCTTCAACCTCATGGCTTGGTTTTTGCTCTGACATGCACTGTCAACTGTGGGACCTTATATAGACAGGTGTGTGCCTTTCTAAATCATGTCCAATCAATTGAATTTACCACAGGTGGAATCCAATCAAGTTGTAGAAACATCAAGGATGATAAATGGAAACAGGATGCATCTGAGCTCAATTTCGAGTCTCGTAGCAAAGGGTCTGAATACTTATGTAAACAGGGTATTTCAGTTTTTTTATTTTTACTTTGTCATTATGGGATATTGTGTGTAGATTGAGGATTGTCTTTGTTTTTAATTTAATCCATTTCAGAATAAGGCTGTAACAAAATGTGGAAAAAGTCAAGGGGTCTGAATACTTTCCAAATGCACTGTAAGTCCTGCAATATTCAAATGCACTAAAAAGGGCCACTCCCTTGAGCATTGACAGCATGTTAACCTTGCTTCATATCTTCCACGGTCTCTAAAAAAAGGGGTTAATTACCCTTATTACCCTTTTATTCTATATCATTTTCCTGTTGTCTCCCTGAATGCTCCGATTCCATATACCACACAGTACACACTACAGTGAAGCCACTGTTTTTTGGCCATTGTTTGTTCTGAAACCCAGACCTCTGTCGGTTCTTTTCTTTCCTACCAGGTCCAGAGGTGATGTTCAGACCTGCACTTACTGGGGAGCCCCTGTGATCTGGGATGGGATGTTTGACCCAGATCATTACGACCAGGAGCACAGGAAGAACCACTCCTCTGTGTCTCTCACTGTATTCGCTGTGGGCAGGTCGGTTTTTCATCTGTTACCAGTTTAAAATCAATTTATCAATTCTTATGAAACACTTTTCAGTCACGTAAACAACATATTTGGAGATGTTCTTCTTGAACCAGAGTTTTACTCCTTCCCATCCCAAGGTATCTGGATGCCTACCTGAAGGCATTCCTTCTCTCTGCTGAGCGTCACTTTATGGTGGCTTTACCTGTGACATACTATGTGTTCACGGACGTTCCCGAGAGGGTACCAGACATCCAGCTTGGTCCTGGGCGTAGCCTGAAAGTTGTGAGGGTGCAGAGACACTCTCGCTGGCAGGACATCTCCATGATGCGTATGAGGGCTATCGCAGATGCCATCGAGTCACAGATTCGTCACCACAGCCGCTACGTCTTCTGCTTTGACGTGGACCAGGTGTTTGTGGGTCGGTTCGGCTCAGAGACTTTGGGAGACTGTGTGGCTCTGCTCCACGCCTACTACTACCACCGACCACAGAGCCTCTACACCTACGACCGCAACCCCAGGTCCAGGGCTTACATGGAGAGTGGGGACTTCTACTATCATGCTGCTGTGTTTGGAGGCTCGTGGCAGACAGTGAAGAAAATGACAGAGACCTGTTACCAGGCCATCATGGAGGACAAGGAGAACCAGGTGGAGGCTCTGTGGCATGACGAGAGTCACCTCAACAAGTACCTGTGGCTCCATAAGCCCAGCAAAGTGCTGTCTCCTGAGTACTGCTGGGACAGCAACATCGGCTACCGTGGTGACATACATGTGACCCGCCTGCTCTGGTCAGAGAAAAAATATGACACACTCCGGGTTACAGAGTGAGTAATCAGAACCTGTGTGCAATAATCTAATGAGCAAAAGCCCCTGAAGCTTCAAACATAGTCCACAGTACGGAGCTGCGATAGTCTACAGCCCAATGTGACTTATGCCCATGCCTTGTTCAGAGCAATGAGGCTTGTAAATATGTCACAATGGGCTGTCAGATTATTGGAGCTGTGAAACTGTGGAATCTTTGGCTTGTGTATTGAAACATGATTTTACCAAGTAGTACGTTTCGCTTCAGTTGTCTGGCGGTATTGTCTCTCCACCCACCCAGCTTGCTGTCTGTGGCTGCCAGGAATTCCCCTGTTAAACCCGGATGTCTAGTCTGGAACAAATGGGAAATGTATGCAAATGATTTAACTTAGGCTATGCTTGCACTGCTTCTTTTGTATGGTTAATATTTATTTGAGGATTATGAAGTAAAAATCTGTTCTATAAAGTTGTATTAGATATTGGAAATTGTTTTTTTGTATAATTAATTTTACAAATAAAGATGGATACCTTATCCAAGTTTATTTTTTAAGAACTTGTCAGGATCCACCCATAGCAACCCCACTCCAAAATAAGGGCTAGATTCGATCAGTAGCACTACGGGTTGAATCTAGGCCTAACTGTCTAAAAATGACAACATCTCAGGTTGGGGATATTGCATGCCTCTAAGGACAAGGATTTACTGGCCACATGTCTTCGAATAACAACATTCTTAAAGGGAGGCTGAACTCACTGATTTTGCCTGGGTTTTTCTGCTACTCATTAAAATGAGATTTGCTTCTTTGGGGTGCGATTCAATGTGGGTGAATTATGTAAGGGATAAATGCCAATGTTCTGTACATTATCTTGAAAAAAGTGGATGACGCAATGGGACGGCGAGTTAGCCCTTCTAGCCTGTCAGAAACAAATATTCAACAATGCTGTGGTATAAGTTCGCTATATCGTACCCTGGCAGTTATTGTTTGTCCCACTTTACTCACCGTAGTTGAGTCATCCCAAACATCCTGAGCCACCATACGATCTCTGACCTTGCCTAAAGGAATAACTGTTGTTTGTGATGCTAATGTTAGCTCAGGAATGTTTAGATGTTTGAGTTGGGGTGGGGGGTAAAACCAAAACAACTTTTATAAAGAACAAGTCTCGTTCTTTCAACATAACATTGGCGACGATTGGTAGTTCTGCTGTCTGTAAAGAAATGGGGGGACAGTAGGTTGGTTCTGCTGCTACGATTGGATAGCGTGTACAGCAGCACACGTGCAGCTGTGCTCGGGATGATGTGGGTGCTGCCAGCAGTGCCAGGCAACGGTCCCGTGTGGGCAGGATTGAAAACGGTGATGTTCTCGATTCTTTGACAAATTATCCTATTTACACCCCTTTTAACAAATTATTACTGTTTTTCTAAGTCTAAATACTGTTCTACTAATTACTCTCCTTGGTTTAAACTTAAAGCAGCAATCAGCAGTTGAAACAATAACAGAGCGTGCTGCCCACCCGTTTTGGTAAGAAGCTGAGGGATGGGGCAGGAGAAAGCTAACCTCTCAAATGCATAGACAGAGCTATGGATGCAAGGATTGATCAAAATTATAGTTTGAACCATGTTTTGAGGCTATATAGTGTTTGTTTACAAACGTTGTAGTAAAACAAGCTTATATTTTGGGTTCTGATGGGGTACGACAGTTGAACTAAGCTCATGAGGCATTTACAGTACCAGTCAAAAGTTTGGACACACCTACTCATTCAAGGGTTTTTCTTTATTGTTACTATTTTCTACATTGTAGAATAATAGTGAAGACATCAAAACTATGAAATGACACAAATGGAATCATGTAGTAACCAAAAAAGTGTTAAACAAATCAAAATATATTTTATATTTGAGATTCTTCAAAGTAGCCACCCTTTGCCTTGATGACAGCTTTGCACACTCAACCTGGAATGCATTTCAATTAACAGGTGTGCCTTCTTAAAAGTTAATTTGTGGAATTCCTTTCCTCCTTAATGCGTTTGAGCCAATCAGTTGTGTTGAGACAAGGTAGCTCTATTTGGTAAAAGACCAAGTCCATATTATGGCAAGAACAGCTCAAATAAGCAAAGAGAAACGACAGTCCATCATTACTTTAAGACATGAAGGTCAGTCAATACGGAACATTTCAAGAACTTTGAAAGATTCTTCAAGTGCAGTCGCAAAAACCATCAAACGCTATGATGAAACTGGCTCTCATGAGGACCGCCACAGGAAAGCAAGACCCAGAGTTACCTCTGCTGCAGAGGATAAGTTCATTAGAGTTAACTGCACCTCAGATTGCAGCCCAAATAAATGCTTCACAGAGGTCAAGTAACAGACACATCTCAACATCAACTGTTCAGAGGAGACTTCGTGAATCAGGCCTTCATGGTCAAATTGCTGCAAAGAAACCACTACTAAAGGACACCAATAAGAAGAAGAGACTTGCTTGGGCCAAGAAACGCGAGCAATGGACATTAGACTGGTGGAAATCTGTCCTTTGGTCTGATGAGTCCAAATTTGAGATTTTTTCCAACTGCTGTGTCTTTGTGAAAAGCAGAGTAGATTAATGGATGATCTCCGCATGTGTGGTTCCCACCGTGAAGCATGGAGGAGGTGGTGTGATGGTGCTTTTCTGGTGACACTGTCTGTGATTTATTTACAATTTAAGGCACACTTAACCAGCATTGCTACCGCAGCATTCTGCAGCAATACGCCATCCCATCTAATTAGCGCTTAGTGGGACTATCATTTGTTTTTCAAAAGGATAATGACCCAACACAGATGGATTGATGGAGTGCTGCATCAGATGACCTGGCCTCTACAATCACCCGACCTCAGCCCAATTGAGATGGTTTGGGATGAGTTGAACCTCAGAGTGAAGGAAAAGCAGCCAACAAGTGCTCAGCATGTGGGAACTCCTCAAGACTTTTGGAAAAGCATTCCAGGTGAAGCTGGTTGAGAGAATGCCACGAGTGTGCTAAGCTGTCATCAAGGCAAAGGGTGGCTACTTTGAAGAATCTCAAATATATTTTGATTTGTTTAACAGTTTTCTGGTTACTACATGATTCCATATGTGTTATTTCATAGTTTTGATGTCTTCACTATTATTCTACAATGTAGAAAATCTTATAAAATAAATGTAAACCCTTGAATGAGTAGTTGTGTCCAAACTTTTGACTGGTACTGTATGTGTTATTCTTCAAGAATCAATGGGTACATATCATTAATATAAGTCAAAAAATGGATGTAGCAACTGCTGATTGCCCCTGTAAATACTGACAATGTGAAAATATCACAGAAGTTATATGACACAAAATAAACTTTAATAGACTGTTAATCCACAATGCATAGAATATATGTAATATAAAAATAAAACAATTAGTCCTGTCATGGCATTATTCATTGCAGCATTCCCGTCCTAGGTTTGGCTGTAGCTGCCTGTCTGTCTGTCCTCACACATCGTCACTGTCCGAGCTCAGTGCATCTGAGTGGGTATGGTGGTCTGCCCTGGTCAGAGGGGAGGTCAGGTTCAGATTGCTGTCCCACACCCCTGGGGATGAGGTCAGGTTCAGATAGCCCGTCTCCACAGGCTGCATGGTCAGGGTAGAGAGTTGAGAGGTGAGTGAAGAACTTGGAGAGGTGGCTTCCTCTGTGTGACTGGCCTTGCTCCTATAGATGTTGTCCAAATGGCTTCTCATGTCAAATGCTCTGGGCAGAACTCTGTTGACCACAGAAAACCCATTGTCTTACTTTAAGGGAAGTGCAACAAAGATGCTCTGTTTAAGTGGATACGGTATCCTTTCAAGACAATGGCTGTTTTGGAACAAAATTAGAACATAAACAGAACAGTGACGTTTCTTTACCTGGTTTTCAGATGACTAGACGTTAGCAGTGTGCTCTCAAAATGAGACATTTTCTTCAATTCCTGATTTAAAAAACAAACGGAAATGTGTCACGTTATGGTGAGGCAAAATCCCACTTTCAAGTCAACCTCATGCCCTGTCTTTTAACCTTATCCTGCACTTTTAAACATATCCTGAACCCCGAGCTAGCATTCTCCAGCCACAACTTTATCCATCTTCATACACACACAATCAATTAAAAACTCTCTGTTCTGTGCAGTGCTGTGTTTTAGGACTTAGATTAAATCATAAAATAAATTCCATATAGCAAGAATGCATCCAGGGTAAATCTAGGCTCATGAAAACATGAGAATGTGGAACGCACAACTAGAGTTGTTTGTTGACAACCTTAAAGTGCAATTCCACCCCTTTTCAATCTCCTTTTCATTATCTCCAGCACAATAACAGTGTCTATGTGAAAACTGTGCATTTCTATGAGATTCGCAGTGACGTGGGGAGTAATAAAATAACATCCCTTTTGCTAGAAACTCGTTGCAGGTTTTGAAAATCATTGTTTTTCTTACTTTTAATCCTACCCTGTGATGTCATAGAAGCATTTTTAGGACCTTTCTTCTCTTTTTAACTACAGATTATAGAAACACGCTGTTTTCACATATGTAGACACTGGTATTTTGCTGGAGATGATAATGAACATGAGGTTGGAAAGTGGTGGAATTGCCCTTTAACAATCTGCTACATTGCCCCTTTAAGGGAATCTGTGATTGCTACATCAATTTTTTTCTTTTAAATTCATGATATGCCCTATTGAATCTTGAAGAATACAACTTATAAATTCCTCATGAGCTTAGTTCAATTGTCTAACCCCATCATGCCCCAAAACAAGCTTGTTTTACTCCTTTGATGATAAACAATGTAATTGGAAACAAACACTGTATATCCTCAAAACATGTTTAAAATTTAATTTTGATTGATTTTTTTGTAGATTTTTTGGACAATTTTAAACAACACAACCACATGTACAATGGATGGTCAGACCTTGCATCCATAGCTCTGTCTACAAATTTGAGTGGTTACATTTCTCCTGCCTCATCCCTGAGCTATTTACCAAATCAGTGGCAGGGTTGGCCGTTTTGTTATTGTTTGAACTGCAGATTGCAACTTTAACGCCACTAAGTATGAAGTCCAATTATGACTGGCTTTCCAAGAATACAGACTATGGGCAATTTAAATCGTTTGATACTTTGACAACTTAAACAACAATCCACATTTCTACGCCACCCAATGTACCTGTACATTAGCGCTGCGTGCTTTATGGAGATTATTTAGAGCGCGCTGCAATGTTGCTCCATTAGGTATCAGACCGGACATCTCCACTATGGTGTCCTGTAAGTGCTTGCTTTCCTTCTCCAGGAAATCCACACTGGAGAATGAAACACCACACTCAGACACTCCACAGCCACATCCAACACTCAACAACACTACAGGAGGTTCAGTAGCTGTGCTAAATGATGGCGCTGTAGTCTCATTCCTGTGCTAAATGGTGGAGCTGTAGTCTCATTCCTGTGCTAAATGGTGGAGCTGTAGTCTCATTCCTGTGCTAAATGGTGGAGCTGTAGTCTCATTCCTGTGCTAAATGGTGGAGCTGTACTTTCATTCCTGTGCTAAATCAGAGGCGGTTAGTAGTACTTGTGTTTAGTAGTATTGGTGGGGTTCAGTACTGTATTGAGTGGTGTTAGTGGGGGGGGGTTCTGAATACCTGCATTGAGTGGTAGTGGCAGCAAGCACACTGTTGATTGTTTTCTCCTCCACGTCATTCAGTTTTCCGAGCAGATCCCTCTTCTCTGCCAGCAGTTTCCCATTTTCCTCATTCATGTTCACTATTATCTCTTTCTCCTAGAGAAAACAGAGAAAGTTTCTTAGTTCAGTTTTGCATAAATGGCATCAATTGGCATTGTCCAGATTTAGGGCTTGGACAGACCACAATACTTCGCACCTCTGCAGTCATTTTTGTGTGTGTTCAAATAGCACAGTACATCGGCCGTCAGCCTTGTTAAAATACTCCAGGCCAGAACGGGCAGTAGCGTTGCTTGCTTTGTTTCCGTTGGTATGTCCATGTTCTGTAAACGGCCAAAACTACCTTTTCTGCGCTAATGTTGCTAACTAGCTAGCTAGAATTTGTATAATGTCCTTGCTCATACTTTAGCTAGATGGCCACAACTAGATAACTAGCTAGGAAGATCATGAAGAAATAATTTAATTCACTCTCCATTATACGATTATGCCAGTGCTAGCTAACGGTTGGCATCATCATTCGCTAGCTAGATTAAGACTCGGTCAAAGATTTTGGGAACCTTTCATCTGTGACTCCGTACTGCACTGACATTCGGCAGACAGGCATTTAAATTACTTAATGAAAACAAATTCATTGTAGGGCTGCAACTAACGATGATCTTAATCAAATTCTGTCTTTCTATGAAAATGCCTTTTCATTAAATAAAATACCAGAACAATGCACATCTACTAATAATGAATAAGCTTTTGTAGCAGGTGAAAGCATTAGACTATAGAAAATGAACACAGGTCTCATAATCTCTCAATCACAAGCCTCCTTCATTGTAAGTAGCCTGCTAATATCTATATTTCAAGTCTTGCCACTGCCGACTTGAATCTAATGTAGCTAGCTAGTGAACGCACCCCCCTGTCTGTCTACATCTGTTCGAACAGCATGTTAGCCTGTCCACTTTGTTTAGATGTTGAAATGAAGTGGCCTACCCGGATAAGAAGATGCTTATTTAGAGCTCAGAATGAGAACGAGTTGCTTATCTACTTTATGTAGCCCACCCACTTAATTTAATAAATAAAATCGTTTTTTTCTCACGTAGTATAAGCACTCGGATGCAAGCGTTAGCATAATTAGCATTCACATAGAGTTGGAACTGCTTGTTGTGAGTGGTAGGGCTTGGTTTGTGTATGTGATTAGGGGGGATGGTGCAGAGCACAGAAAGAGCGAGGGAGACGAGACCAAAAACAACACAATATGAGAACGCAAAATCAGCTAACATTCAATCTTGACGAGTACTCGATTATGAAAACTCTAATTGAAGTCGATTTTAATGAATAATCAATGCAGCCCTAATTCATTCTGATTTGTTACTACCAATTATGTATATAAACCCCATTCGGTTGCTACCTACAGTGGCTAGATAGCTAGCTTTTGGAGGAACCGTTCCAATTTGTTTCATGTGAAGTGTGATTGGCTTAGCTAATTACTGTATATTGTCAAACTTAAGCAAAATAATGTATATCCTTCAAGCACAAAACTCCCTTAGCTAGATGCAAGACTTGCAAAAAAAACAACGTCAAAATTAGTTGCAGATGTTTTATTTTAGTTAAGATCCATTTTGACTGTTTTGAACATGAAAGTGGCTGTCCAGGAAAAGTGCCCTCCTCGCTAGCTGAGGTTCATGCTCTCTGATTGGCTCAGAGTTGTCAGGCACACAGCAGGTGGTACCTATTGTTGTGCCAGGCAAGGGAGCTGACCCCTATGTGAAGGCTGACAATCTCGCTGGTGGGTCTGACCTCTTACCCTGGCTGATGAGGTTAAGGCGAGAGCCAGGTCTCTCTCAAGGCTTTGAATCTTCTCATCACGACATCCTGTCTCCTTCAAAAAAATCTGTTTGGCTCGCCGCATTTTGGCTTTGTGCTGAGATCGCTTCTCTGCGTTCTTGCTGTGGGAGCAGAGGAAACCAAACCACACAGCATTGTTGAGCACCAGAAGAGAGTGAACGTGTGACCACAGTAGCCAGGCTAAGTCCCTGGTTTTGCTTTGTGAATGTTCTCTAGGCTCTTTACCTTTTCTGTAAATCCAGGCACGTGAGGACTTCCATGAGCTCCTCTGTCAGTTTCTCACAATCCTCCTGCCTTGCCTCCAGGCATTCCTTCAGGATGACATAATCAGCAGGAATCTGTGGTCAGTCAGACAGGCAGGCAGACAGAAAGAAAATATCAACATCTACATAGGCTAGATGAGGGTCTCAGTTTACATTGGTTCCAATACCATGACATTCTGACTGAAACACTGATACAGTGGGGTCTGAAATTATTGACACCCTTGATAAAAAGATGAGCAATAATGACGGTATAAAATAAATAATTCAAATACTGAGCTATGTTGTATGCTAAATTTTTTTTTGAAATTATTATATTTTATACTAATACTAGTATGCTAGTATGCTAGTTTTATATGAGAACCTCTCACCATGAACAATAACAGGGGAGGTTAGTATGTCTTGGGGGTATGACCTTTGACCCGCTGTCACTTTCTCACTCATTATTATTTGTAATCATGGTAGCATCCACATTAATGTAGAAGTGTTTAGAAACATATTCTTATTTAGAATAAAAGTGACTCCAAAATGATACAATACATTATTTACCATTCATTTCGATTGGGCACAAAATAATCTCTAACCAAAACTGCAAATGCGTAGAGTCACAAGCTTGATGTAGTCATTGCGTGCTAGGAATATGGGACCAAATACACAACTTTTGACTACTTTATAAGAATCTTTAGGGGTGTCAATAATTTTGACCTCTACCTTTTGGGAGAAAATGTTTTATTACTATTAACAAAATCTCTTCCTCTCAGCAATTCTATTAGTTTAACTCTTCGGAGTCTGGAGCTTTTTTGGCCGTTTTTGGGTACCTTCAATTTTGCCCTGATATACTACATAAAGAAATGTTTACCAGACCAATGTTGGGTATCTTTTTTTTCAGCACAACCTCACCTATATGATCTGTTAGTAAGTTTTTCACTTTGACATACTATTTCAACACACTGGACCCAAACACACACAGAAAACACAAAGTCCGTTTAGAAAAAAGATGGTTTTTTTATTGTAAAACCCTCAAACATGGTGAACCAAGCATTTAAAAAGCTTCAAATTGAACCACAAGGTGCAAATATGAACATATAAAAGTATTTTGGTGATATATACAAGCAATAAATAACTATTTACAATAAAAAGTAGGTATAACCACTGGCGTTTTTCTTCTATTCTAACCCTAAACCTTTTTGTGCCACTCCTCAAAACAGTTTCTGTCCAAAATGAAAAAAAAAGCTTCAAATTGAACCACAAAGTGCAAATATGAACATATAAAAGTATTCTTGAGATATATACAAGCAATACACAACTATTTACAAAAAAAGTAGGTATAGCCACTGGCCTTTACCCTATTTGTGCCACTCTTCAAAACAGTTCCTGTCCACAATGACACAGAGAGCCACATCACAGGCCTTGCACTTCCATGGTGTGACAAACCTCTTCTTGTCAACTTGTTTACAGCGTTGACAAACCCTGCGGCCTGCTGTGGCTTTGTCTTTGGCCTCTGCAACATTGGCAATGGCCACAGGAACATGGCTGGTGCTTTTTTGAAGTGGAACCCCTGTCTGGGTCACTCCGCACAGCTGGGCCACAAGTTCTGCCACAAAGTTCTTGTGCGTCATGGGTGTGACCTGTTGGGTCGCACTGATGTCACAGTGCAGGATGTATGCATTTGTTGTTCCCATGTCCAAAAAATGCAGGAAGAGGGTACGGTACCAGCGAGCAGTTCTGCGATGGGTTGAGTAATACTGGAGAAGCTGGTCTGACAGGTCAACCCCTCCCATGTACTTATTGTAGGCCATGATGGGGGTAGGGCAGGGAATGTCTTTTGCTACCCAGCGTCCAGGTCCTTCCTTCACCTTCCTCTTGATTGTCTCGCCCGAAAACGCTGGGTGGATTGTGGAGCACACCGACACCTCCCGCGTATCCATCCACTTCACAAAGACCAGGCGATCCTCTCTGATCCATCTCACAGACCCCCTCTTCGATTTGCTGGTGAGGGCATTTTCTCTGCCACTAGGACACCCTTTTCTGTTGCTTCTGTAGGTCCCACAGGCTCCAAACTTCATACTTCCCAAACTCAGGAACAGTTTTGGGCTGGTGTAGAAATTGTCCATATAAATATGGTATCCTGTACCAAGATGTGATGGCTGAATGAGGTCCATAACAGCATCATATGAAAGTCCATGCACGCTGGGTGTGTGTGCTTTCCCAACATACACGTTGAAGTTTAGAGTGTAGCCATTGTTAGACTCTGCCAACACAAAGAGCTTGATCCCCCATTTGTTAGGCTTGTCCTTCATGTACTGGGTCATGCCAGTTTTGGCTTTTGTAGCCACCATCCTCTTGTCGACTGACAGTTCCTTCTTAGGATGGTAATGAGCCTGGCAGGCAGTGCGAATGTCGTCCATCAGAGGTTTGACCCTGAACAGTTTGTCATGCTGGGGTGTACCTTTGCGCTGGTCATTTATGACATCCTCCTCTGGATCACTTAGGTGGATGTTCCATGAGATGGACCGGAATATGTCTCTTGGCATGACCTTCGCTGGCAATGAAACAGACAATATGTGGCTTTGTTTCCAGTAGTCCTGGATACTAGGCAGAGTCACCAATGAGGTGTAGATGAGGAGACCCAGAAATCTGTGCAGTTCCTCCACATCAACGTCAGTCCACTGATATTTGCTCCCCTTCTGCTGATTTCTTGCTGCCTGTTTGTTGGTGTTTCTGCAGATTGTCCTCATTGTATCTGCGGCGAAGTAGAGCAGGAAGAGGTCCTTTGGTGTGTGCCCTGAATGCAAATCCACCTGGGCTCCTGGTGGTCTGCGGGGCATGAACCTACTGGCTTGTGGGGCAGTGTCAGGATCAGTCTCTGTTTTCCATGGCTCAGAGCTCTGTTCTGGCTGTGCTGCTGACTGGGCTGGAGATCTTGACCTGGTCTTGGCCTGATCCTTCCTTCCACGCCCCCTCTGTGATGGCCTCCGTCGGCTTGTTGTGGGGGTGGGGGCTGTTGATGGCCCAGGCTGCTCGTCGTCGTCGTCGTCACTATACAAAACAGGTAAACGGATTCAAGATTATTCAAAGTTCAAGATGTTCATTGGCATTTGCACTACAGTGAAGTAGAATAGAATACTATAGTAAGATAAACGAAAGCAATAAAACAAATTCATTTTAGAAAAATGTTTGTCTTCTTACCTCACGTTTTCAGCAACAAAATCAGGGTCCTCGAAGTCATCCTGGCCACTCTCATTGTCTGACGACGAACTTTCCAAAGTTTCTTCATCGCTCATTTGGAATAACAAGTCGACGGCTTGTTCAACGTGAAGTGTGCGCCTCATATTGCTTCACAAAAACGATACTGCTGACAATAAAACTCTTGAAATACAAACAATTGAAATACTAACTCGTGAAAAACTCTCCAAAACTACTCATGAACTGAACTAATTCCTCTCGTTCGTTCTTTCGCAATGGCTAGTTGTCATGGGAATGAATGTTTATATACTCGTGTGCATCCTGAAGAACCGGGTTAGCACAAGCACACGTTTTTTTCCGTTCCTTTTTATCACAAAAGACGACAAAGTTATTATAATAAATGCAAAGCGCTCATAAAAGAGCGCATATTTTGACGCACTTTTTTCATGGAATTGAAATTATCATAACTTTGGTTTTAGTTGGTGTATTTACATGAAACAAACACTCAAAACGTAGCTTCGGGTCTCCATTTCTGCATGAAATCGACGGCAGCCCTCTGCGTCACTTGGTTTGGATGCTGCGCGGTCCTAAAGCCGGCCCGCGATTTGAACGCGCCGAAGCGTTCGCCGACTCGGAAGAGTTAAAATAATATAATTTCCTCTTTTTTTTGGCATACAATATAGCTCAGCATTTGAATTATTTATTTTATACAATCATTATTGCTCATCTTTATCAAAGGTGTCAACAATTTCAGACCGCACTTTATATTAGTAATTTGACAGCTTCCTCTTGGAATTAAGAGAGAGTGCCACGCCCCACAGTCAGAGGGTGCCAAGACACTCACCTCCTGCCTGGCTGTGCTTGTCTGACTCTGTAGGACATCTAGCTGTGTCTGCAGGCCTTTAAACCGGCGGCTCAGCTCTGAGTTAGTGCGGTTCAGGGAAGCCTCCACCTCTCGCAGGGAACGCACCTCCTCCTGCAGCTCCTCCTCCCTCTGCTCCCACAGCCTCCTGAATGAACCACACACACTGTTAGACCAGGACCACAGATCTACAACTGCACAAGCTAACCGCTACAAGACCATAACCGACCATCACACAGCTGGTTGCTGGTTTAAAAAATTTAACTGAAGCAGCAGAGGGGCCTTTAGTAGGAGAAGGTACCTGTGGAGCTGGTTGTCCTGAGTCCTAATGGTCGTGTACCTTGCCTCCTCCTCTTGCTGGCCAGACTCTGTGTTGCGGTTTCTTTCCACGTTCAGCTGGTGCTCTGTGCTCTTCAGCTGCTGCTGCAGACCCTGCATCTGGGTCAAAGAGGCAGTGGAGGGAAGAGGTAATTTACCTTATGTTGTGTGGAAAGTATTATTATTCTGTTTTTCTTGGTCAGAGAGCTCAGAACTACAGATATATACAGTTGAAGTCGGAGGTTTACATACACTTAGGTTGTAGTCATTAAAACTTGTTTTTCAACCACTCTGCAAATTTCTTGTTAACAAACTATAGTTTTGGCAAGTCGGTTAGGACATTACTTTGTGCATGACACAAGTAACTTTTCCAACAATTGTTTACAGACAGATTATTTTACTTATAATTCACTGTATCACAATTCCAGTGGGTCAGAAGTTTACATACACTAAGTTGACTGTGCCTTTAAACAGCTTGGAAAATTCCAGAAAATGATGTCATGGCTTTAGAAGCTTCTGATAGGCTAATAGACATTATTTGAGTCAATTGGAGGTGTACCTGTGGATGTATTTCAAGGTCTACCTTCAAACTCAGTGCCTTTTTGCTTGACATCATGGGAAAATCAAAAGAAATCAGCCAAGACCTCAGAAAAAAATGGTAGACCTCCACAAGTCTGGTTCATCCTTGGGAGCAATTTCCAAATGCCTGAAGGTACCACGTTCATCTGTACAAACAATAGTACGCAAGTATAAACACCATGGGACCACGCAGCCATCATACCGCTCAGGAAGGAGACGCGTTCTGTCTCCTAGAGATGAACGTACTTTGGTGCGAAAAGTGCAAATCAATCCCAGAACAACAGCAAAGGACCTTGTGAAGATGCTGGAGGAAACAGGTACAAAAGTATCTATATCCACAGTAAAACGAGTCCTATATCGACATAACCTGAAAGGCCGCTCAGCAAGGAAGCAGCCACTGCTCCAAAACCGCCATTAAATAGCCAGACTACGGTTTGCAACTGCACATGGGGACAAATATCGTACTTTTTGGAGAAATGTCCTCTGGTCTGATGAAACAAAAATATAACTAAATTACACAATTTTCTTCATAATTCATTTGGTACATGTTAAAGAGGTTAATGTAAAATAATGAAATATGTCGGCTTTCACTTGTGGCACTTCCAAGGCCTTTCCATTGTGATTGTTATGGTTGTGTCAGTCATGTTATGTGCTTGGGCTATTGTAACGCGTTCGGCCAGTTGGCAGGTCAGAAATGTCAGTTTCCTAGTACCGACTAGCACTTGAGTGCTGTATTATGCCAACTTCACGTTCTCGTGGAAAATGGGAAGTTGTAGCTCTGACATGATTGTGTTCAAGTGGTTTTGAGGTCGGAACAATTCTTAGACCAATGAGATTGGCAACAACATTTTCACAATTTCTCACTTGTAATTCCTACTTGGAGGGTCATTCAAGTGAAACTTCCCAGTCGGAACTAGGTATTTCCGATAACTCTGATAGCACCCTGAACGTGACATTAATATGTGTGATCGACAACAGTAGGGTCTGGGTCCCGGCGTGTCCAGTCCCCATACCCATTCCATAGGAGTGAGTGTCAGTAGCCTACTATATGTCCATGCTATGTAAAGTAAGTATGGTGATTATTATTAAGGTTCTGGTCGTCTGAGATACCAACAAGTAAGGCTATACAACATACAATATCAATAAATATATATATATTTTTTCCTATTAGTGTATTTGAGTTTGTTCTGTCGTTTCTGGATGATTAAATTGAAATTGCAACCAACTTTCTATGGCTTGTTTTAGATATAGTGATATTTGAGAGATGATTTCATTTCAAATAACTGAAAGTGAGAGGTTGTGATCTGAATAAAGGGGTAAAATGCCATTATTGAACATGTGGTGATTAGAACAAAAGATTTCACTCTTGACTTTGGCGACTATTATTGCACGGCAGTGTCCTAATGCACGCAGTGGACTATTGGCATCGTTTGCCATAGCAGGCTGGCATTAGATTAGAACAGAAGATTTCACTCTTGACTTTGGCGACTATTATTGCGCGTAAAGGCCGGCAGTGTACTATTGTTTTGGGCGCGCAGTGTATTATTGCGGGCGCACGCAAAGTGTATTGTTTTGGGCGTGCAGTGTGTTGTTTTGGGCGCGCAGTGTATTGTTTTGGGCGCGCAGTGTACTGTTTTGGGCACGCGGTCATAAAAAAAATAAGCAAAGCATCCCTTCTGATAGCCGACAGCTCCGCAACGGGCCAATCGGGGTGGTGGGGAGATGGTGTCCAATCAGCAGATGCCACTGCCGGCTTTATACATTTCACATGGGCATTTCGAGGCTATACTCCGACTGTCTAAGAAGGAAGCTAGCGCCATGGCCAGAACCAAGCAAACCGCTCGCAAATCCACTCGTGGCAAAGCCTACAGGATGCAGCTCGCCGCCAAGGCTGCGCGCAGGAGCGCCTCCCCGTTACAGGCCCGGCACCGTGTCTCAGAGAGATCCGTCGTTACCAAAGCTCCACTGAGCTGCTCATCCGCAATGTGCCCTTCCAGCGCCTGGGGAGAAAAATCGCCCAGTTCTTCAAGACTGACCTGCGCTTCCAGAGCTCCGCCGTGATGGCCCTGCAGGAGGCTAGCGAGGCTTACCTGGTCGGTCTGTTCGAGGACACCAAACTGTGTGCCATCCACGCAAAGAGGGTGACCATCAGTGCCCTAGGACATCCAGCTGGCCCGCCTTATTTGCAGAGAGCGCGCGTAAATTATGACCTGATCTCCAAAATCCCACCTCAATATTTCCATCAAAAAGGCACAATTGATCTATTTATACGTGGTCCTCTGTAGCTCAATTGGTAGAGCATGGCGCTTGTAACGCCAGGGTAGTGGGTTCGATCCCCGGGACCACCCATACGTAAACATGTATGCGCACATGACTGTAAGTCGCTTTGGATAAAAGCGTATGCTAAATGGCATATTATTATTATTATTAATATTATTATTATAACTTTTTGGCCATAATGACCATCGTTATGTTTGGACGAAAAGGGGGTGGCTTGCAAGCCGAAGAAGACCATCCCAACTGTGAAGCACCGGGGTGGCAGCATCATGCTGTGGGGGTGCTTTGCTGCAGGAGGGACTGGTGCACTTCACAAAATAGATGGCATCATGAGGAAGGAACATTATGTGGATATATTGAAGCAACATCTCAAGACATCAGTCAGGAAGTTAAAGCTAGGTTGCAAATGGGTCTTCCAAATGGACAATGACCCCAAGCATACTTCCAAAGTTGCGGCAAAATGGCTTAAGGACAACAAAGTCAAGGTATTGGAGTGGCCATCACAAAGCCCTGACATCAATCCTATAGAAAATATGTGGGCAGAACTGAAAAAGCGTGTGCGAGCAAGGAGGCCTACAAACCTGACTCAGTTACACCAGCTCTGTCAGGAATAATGGACCAGAATTCACCCAACTTATTGTGGGAAGCTTGTGGAAGGCTACCCGAAACGTTTGACCCAAGTTAAACATTTTAAAGGCAATGCTACCAAATACTAATTGAGTGTGTGTAAACTTCTGATCCACTGGGAATGTGATGAAATAAATAAAAGCTAAAATAAATAATTCTCTCTACTATTATTCTGACATTTCACATTCTTAAAATAAAGTGGTGATCCTAACTGACCTAAGACAGGGAATTCTTTACTAGGATTAAATGTCAGAAATTGTGAAAAACTGAGTTTAAATGTATTTGGCTAAGGTGTATGTAAACTTCCGACTTCAACTATGGGTGCCAATCTTATCCACAGTAATGCAACTGACTCAACTAACTGCATGGAATTTAAATGTGTTTAATGAACTGGAACAAAGTTGATTGGAACAAATTTCACCGGCCCTCTGCGGATATGGATTGGCCACCCCTGGCTTGAGACTATAGGCTGAAGACTATGAATGACACTGCACTCCTGCATGGTGTCTCACCTCTGCCTCCATGGCTTTGAGCTTGGCCCTCTCAGCGCTCAACTTCTCCTGCAGACGGCTGCAACTGTGGGCTTTCTGGCTGCTCTGGGCCAGCCCCTCCCTCAGCTCCCTGCTCTCCTGCTGCAGAGCCCTCTGCTCCAGATGGCTGACCTTAGCCTGGTCCTGCTTCAACTCAGCACACACCTGAACACCACCACAACCACACACACAACCAGTACATTTAATTTACAGTGCCTTGCAAAAATATTCATCCCACTTGGCGTTTTTCCTATTTTGTTACATTACAACCTGTAATTTAAATGGATTTTTATTTGGATTTCATGTAATGGACATACACAAAATAGTCCAAATTGGTGAAGTGAAATGAAAAAAATAACTTAAAAATAAAATTCTAAAAAATAAATAACGGAAAAGTGGTGCGTGCCTATGTATTCACCCCCTTTGCTATGAAGCCCCTAAATAAGATCTGGTGCAACCAATTACCTTCAGAAGTCACATAATTAGTTAAATAAAGTCCACCTGTGTGCAATCTAAGTGTCTCAGTATATATACACCTGTTCTGAAAGGCCCCAGAGTCTGCAACACCACTAAGCAACGGGCACCACCAAGCAAGCTGCACCATGAAGACCAAGGAGCTCTCCAAACAGGTCAGGGACAAAGTTGTGGAGATGTACAGATCAGGGTTGGGTTATAAAAAAATATCTGAAACTTTGAACATCCCACGGAGCACCATTAAATCCATTATTAAAAAATTGAAAGAATATGGCACCACAATAAACCTGCCAAGAGAGGGCCGCTCACCAAAACTCACGGACCAGGCAAGGAGGGCATTAATCAGAGAGGCAACAAAGAGACCAAAGATAACCCTGAAGGAGCTGCAAAGCTCCACAGCGGAGATTGGAGTATCTGTCTATAGGACCACTTTAAGCCGTACACTCCACAGAGCTGGGCTTTACGGAAGAGTGGCCAGAAAAAAACAATTGCTTAAAGAAAAAAATAAGCAAACACGTTTGGTGTTCGCCAAAAGGCATGTGGGAGACTCCCCAAACATATGGAAGAAGGTACTCAAGGAAAACGCTATGTCTGGCAAACCCAACACCTCTCATCACCCCGAGAACACCATCCCCACAGTGAAGCATGGTGGTGGCAGCTTCATGCTGTCGGGATGTTTTTAATCGGGAAACTGGTCAGAATTGAAGGAATGATGGATGCCGCTAAATACAGGGAAATTCTTGAGGGAAACCTGTTTCAGTCTTCCAGAGATTTGAGACTGGGTTCACCTTCCAGCAGGACAATGACCCTAAGCATACTGCTAAAGCAACACTTGAGTGGTTTAAGGGGAAACATTTCAATGTCTTGGAATGGCCTAGTCAAAGCCCAGACCTCAATCCAATTGAGAATATGTGGTATGACTTAAAGATTGCTGTACACCAGAGGAACCATCCAACTTGAAGGAGCTGGAGCAGTTTTGCCTTGAAGAATGGGCAAAATTCCCAGTGGCTAGATGTGCCAAGCTTATAGAGACATACCCCAAGAGACTTGCAGCTGTAATTGCTGCAAAAGGTGGCTCTACAAAGTATTGACTTTGGGGGGGTGAATAGTCATGCACGCTCAAATGTTCTGTTTTTTTGTATTATTTCTTGTTTGTTTCACTATAAAAAATATTTTGCATCTTCAAAGTGGTAGGCATGTTGTGTAAATCAAATGATACAAACCCCCCAAAAATCCATTTTAATTCCAGGTTGTAAGGCAACAAAATAGGTGAAATGCCAAGGGGGGTGAATACTTTCACAAGCCACTGTACAAACAGAGAAACCATGATTTGTTTTCCAAATGTAATCCATAGAATGGTCCTTTATTTGTTGACATATATTTGACATTTGTATCTAAAAGCATATTCGAGAAATAATCAAAGTTGGTATATTTATTAGATTTTGGCCTTACCAAGGCATCCTTTAAGACTCTATAATGTTTCATCTGTAGGTGCTAGCTAGCAAAAATTGGTGTCATATGAATCTTTACCGCTTGCTTTGTAATATGAGTAGTATTTTGGTTTCCACAAAATATCTTACATGAATTTATGAATATTGAAAAATATAAACATGAATATTGAAAAACCTAAATGTTTGGTTTGGATAATTTTCCTATATATTGTAGAACATAATAAACTCTACGGGCATATCAAAGTTCCAGAGTGGGATCTCTGCTAGTTTTAACGTTTTGGCCCATTTTATACAGAGAAATTGGCATAGTAGGCAATGTAACCAATTACAGCCCTCCTTTTACTTGTATCATTGCACATCCTGCAAATCACCAGCAGAGAGCAACCATTTTGAATAAATGTTCACATTCACTCTGTTGGTAATGCTTACCAATTGGATCATAACTCTAAAAGTAGCAGAAATCCCACTCTGGAACTTTGATATGCCCGTAGAGTATATTATGATTTCGTTTTTTCAATATTCATAAACTAATGCAAGCAAATTGTTATTGAAATCAAAATACTACTCAGATTACAGCGCAAGTGATAAAGCTTTATATGACACCAATTTCTGCTTGGTAACATCTACAGATTAAACATCATGGAGTCTTAGGCCTGGGTAAGGCCAAAGTGTCACAAATATTCCAACTTCAATTAATTATGCTTTAAGATATAAATGTCAAATATATGTCAACAATCCTTCCTCCAAAGGACCATTCTATGGATTAAATGGAGTAAAAATTACAAAAATCATGGTATTATTTTGTCCTGTTTTCGTAAGGAATCACTCCTGAGTAGGGTTGTAAAGCTACCGTTAATTTTTACATTTTAGTCATTTAGCAGACGCTCTTATCCAGAGCGACTTACAGGAGCAATTAGGGTTAAGTGCCTTGCTTAAGGGCACATCGACAGATTTTTCACCTAGTCGGCTCTGGGATTAGAACCAGCAACCTTTCGGTTACTGGCACAACACTCTTACCCACTAAGCTACCTACCAAATTTACCGGAATCTTCTGTCATTTTGGTAATTAACTGGTAATCTATGGTAATTTTGGTCATTTACACTTGAATAACTTTTAAATGTATTTATATATAGTATTCATTTTTGATATCTCTGTCCATATTGTCCATGGAAAGACAATAGTGGATAGACCATATGGTTAAAGAGAAAATAGCCTAATTAATGAAAAAAAGCATATAATCAACAATGGCATTATTTTTCAATTAACTCTGCATCTCTTCCAACTATTAACATAGTAGACCTATTGACATAGTAAAATAAATAAAAGTGTGTAAAAAAAATATAAAGGATATTTCATGCTGAAACCCTCCTATTAGACACCAGTGGTATTCACTAAGTTGATAGTTTGTATTTAGGATAATGTTTTACAGCTTTCTTTCAATTTTATTTTATTTTAAAATCATCTTATTTGATTATTTTATATATTTCACATGTGATAAAGCCACACAGAGGACCAGAGATAATTACAGACACCTGTGATAATCTGAAGTACCCAAAAAGGGCCACTAGATGTAATCTGTTAAAATTCCCCAAAACCTTGAAAGTTACCAAAATTCTGGTAGATTACTGGTAAACTTAGAAAGTTTCCAGTAATATACCTTCCCTTTGCAACCTACTCCTGAGTACTTGGAGCACCTGGAGCAGCAAATGCAGCAAAACTGCCCTTATAAATGCCCTATTTATAAGTAATCAAGCAATGTACTGTACAGTGAGTCTATGAAGTTACATTGGACCATGATGGAAAGATAGGTTAGCTTTTCTAAGTTGTTTTACTAGGGGGGGAATTCAGACCCGAGTTACGAGCGTGTAAATGGAACTTTCTTCCCTTTTATGTAATTTTCTCTCTACGCATATTCTGACCTCATAATTCCACCACCTTTATGCGTGAGGCAAACGATGAATAAGGTCGAGCAACTGGTCGGTTCCAAATGGAAAAACATCAACAAAAAAAAATCCATTATAGAAATAACACCATTCTCCATGCACCGTAATTTACTAATTGATGAGAGCTAATGATAAGAGCTAGGTAAATGAGTAATCCGTTTGGATAAGGGGATTGTAAATATAAATTACAATTGTTTTAGATGTATCTTACCTTATGATCTTTGGAGACAAATGTGAAACTAGTCATATAGCAGCAAACTGAAGCATATCAACATGACAGGTAGGCTATGTGTACCCCTTTCCCACAGTGAAATATATGAAATGATGTGCCTACAGAATTTAAATTGAATGGCCTTATAACTTGCAGGGATAAATCTTGGAGACGCAAGCCAAATGAGATGACAAGCCAAATCCGTGCAGAGTGACAGTTGGGCCAAATTTAACCTTTGTGCGCTCTAGAATGTTTCGATTTCAGCCCTATTGCTCACTAGCAATTATGGATAATATTTAACATATTACAAGTTGTTCAATAACTTGGGACATGTAGCCCACTTCATGGAATCATCATGGAACGCAGACCAAGCCTGGCAGTTTAAACCTGGAGCCTGGCACATGGTTTACGATGACTGGACTGTTGTCATATCAGTTCCATGATCAGTGAGGATTAAAGTCGATTTATAGGACTGCTGGTCAATCCCTACTGTTACACGTTTCTCCCCTTCCAGTATTAAATGGATTGAACAACTGAATGGCCACTTTCAGGATTAATCAAACCACTGTATTTTTTATTCAACAATATATTTAGTGCATAAAGGCTCTCCAAACCGTTTTTTTAATGAAGTAGGTAGATTCCTAAATAAGTTTCTAACACTAGATAATCTACAAGATCAGATTATTTTACCAATTGGTGCTGAAACTGAGATATTTTGATAGCTTTCTTTCATTGATCCCTACTATTCTGAACCCGTTCTCTCTATATATTATAGTGAGTCTGTCGAGAAAATTCAAATAAAATGCACACCGTATTACAACATCCCGGAGTCGCCTCTTCACTGTTGACGTTGAGACTGGTGTTTTGCGGGTACTATTTAATGAAGCTGCCAGTTGAGGACCTGTGAGGCGTCTGTTTCTCAAACTAGACACTCTAATGTATTTGTCCTCTTGCTCAGTTGTGCACCGGGGCCTCCCACTCTTCTTTCTGTTCTGGTTAGAGACAGTTTGCGCTGTTCTGTGAAGGGAGTAGTAAACAGCGGTTTCTAGCCTTCATTTCTCAGAACAAGAATAGACTGACGAGTTTCAGAAGAAAGTTATTTGTTTGAGCCTGTATTCCAACCCACAATTGCTGATGCTCCAGATACTCAACAAGTCTCAAGAAGGCCGGTTTTATTGCCTCTTTAATCAGAACAACAGTTTTCAGCTGTGCTAACATAATTGCAAAAGGTTTTCTAATGATCAATTTGCCTTTTTTAAATGATAAACTTGGATTAGCAAACACAACGTGCCATTGGAACACAGGACTGATGGTTGCTGATAATGGGCCTCTGTATGCCTATGTAGATATTCCATAAAAAATCAGCCGTTTCCAGCTACAATAGCCATTTACAACATTAACAATGTCTACACTGTATTTCTGCTCAATTTGATGATTTTAATGGACAAAAAAATTGATTTTCTTTCGGAAAAAAATGACATTTCTAAGTGACCCCAAACCTTTGAACGGTAGTGTAGGTTGCGTTCCCCTGCTCAGATGTTGCATGCATCAACCAATGGTTGGGTGCCACATCATCGACTGGCATCGGGCACCAGATTGCTATAACATATGTGGTTAGCTGTTAAGTAAAATACCTATCCAGGCATTGTAAGATCTAGCATGCGTCAGCAACGCCTAGGCAGAGGAACGCGCCCATGCACTCCTCTGCCCATAGACTGGGGTTTAATTCCCCACTCCAACCCTTCAAACTGTTTCTCCCACGTACCTCCCACGTACCTGTCTCCCCTTCTGTAATTTCATAACCGTCTCAATAAAGTGTCAAGATACCCCCCAAAAGACAGGTTGTTTTCTAATCAAATCATGGATTAACTGAGATTTCCCTATTTAGACAATATCTCTTTAGCCTGGGTACCAGTCTGTTTCTGCTATCTTTCCACTTCTTTCCACTCCTTGATTTTGGCATGACAAGGATTATAGGCAGTGGAATGTTAGCTTAAAACAGGATCTGGATTTCACTAAGCATTTACTGTCTTTTTGACGTCCGTATAAGACTTATTTTCGACATCTTGAAAAGACGCCTTCTAACCCTTCATTCAGCACCTGAAATACACGCGATATCAACCTCTGGAAAGGATGTCTAAAAGACGTCTCTTCAACGTAAAGGAAAGGTAGTCAGGAAAGAGGATTAACATTTTAAGATGATTTTTAAGATTAAATATAAGGTGTATTTAAGCAATTTGTTGTGAGATAAATCTATATTATGTTACTATTCTATCAAACTTAAAACTTGCAATTTCATTCCATTAACAAATCAGATACATATTGGCATTGCCAATAGGCTAGGTCCTAACCTTAAACACATTATTGGTCCTAACTAACCCATTCACACTAATTATGTAGCCCCTCCTAGTGGCCACAGAATAACACTACACCATCAGACGTACAGGAGTCATCCTCACCTTAAGCTGCAGTTCCACCGCCTGGCTACTGTGCTGCTGCTGCTTGCTCCGGCCCAGAGCTTCATCCAGCTTCAACTCCAGCTCCTCCCTCATATTCTCCAGATGTTCATATTCCTTCTTCTCCTCATCCATCTTAATCTTCAGATCCTCATACACCCTCTCCACCTCCCCTTTCTTAGTCTTCAGATCCTCATACTCCTCTTCCACCTCCTCTTTCTTAGTCTTCAGATTCTCATACTCCTCTTCCACCTCCTCTTTCTTAGTCTTCAGATTCTCATACTCCTCTTCCACCTCCTCTTTCTTAGTCTTCAGATCCTCATACTCCTCTTCTACCTCCTCTTTCTTAGTCTTCAGATCCTCATACTCCTCTTCCACCTCCTCTTTCTTAGTCTTCAGATCCTCATACTCCTCTTCCACCTCCTCGGTCTTATCCATCAGCAGCTCCAGAACCTTCTCCTCCTCTTCTCTCTGCTTCTTCAGCTCCTCATACTCCTCGTCCTCCTCTGCCTTCTTTGTAACATTCATCAGCTCATCGTATTTCTCCTGCAGCCCCTGCAGTTGATGCTGCACATCATTTAGTTTGTCAGTGATTTCGGGCTGCTGGAGGTATCTGCATGAAAGAGAGACAAAGACCATCTGACATCACAACAAATTCCACTTTCCTTTCCTCTTTCACTCAAATGAATTAACTGGAATAACATCTACTATCAACCAACACAAATCTGAGGCATATACTGGGTTTGGTTTTGGGCTAAGTTCTAGAGACAAAGTTAAGGTGGGACCTTTCATGGGTCTTGTCCTGGTCCAGGAGCACTAGATCTGTCTGGAGAGAGACAGTGTGCATCTGAGGGGCGGCCATCCCTTCTCCCTGACACACACAACACAGGACAGGCAATTAAGTGACACTTCAATTATTTTGAAGCAACAGATATTTCTATAAAGATGGTGATATCAATAGCTGATTTGTTGTAGTTTGATGGGGTCTCATCTCCATACTGTGTTTGGTTGTACCTTAGCCAAGTTATGCTGCAGTGCTTCTGGGTGGATCTTAGTCGCATTGCCAGAGTCCTTCATTTTCTCCACCTTAGGAACAACAGCATGTCCACATTACATACAGTAACTATCGTGACCTTCACCCCCCTCATACAGTGTAGCCAAAATGACGGCATCTTGTCTATTGTCAATTTCTTTATGACAATTTAAGAAGGGGGGGGGGGGGGGGGTAACTGAATCCAGGAATGGCAGATTACCATCTCTAGGAGGGCCTTTCTCTCTGCGTCCATGGTGCGCACCCTGGTCCTGAGGGCTCTGATCTCCTGGTCCAGACGATCATTCAGCTCCTTGGCCTTACGCAACTCCACCACGTCTACGGGAGGGACAAAGGGACATTTTACCCTCCAAACTGTGGGCGTCACTGTCTCCACATCAGTTACAGTTAGTCAGTCATACTTCTGGAAAAGCCTAAAGAGATATTGTGCAGTTCCTTTGACATTCTGAAAGGCTCTTCTCTGAAAATACTCCACAAAGGATTATGTTTTCCGGTAATCCAAAAAGGAAAGGAAATAACTTCTTACCACATTTCTTGAGCTTTTCTACTTCCTGTCTGAGCTGCTCTACCTCCTTCTGGGCTCCCTGCAGCTCTGGCTCTGGGTAAAGCACACACACACTTATTCAAGACTGACATCGGAGAAATACATAACACACAACTGATACACACAGACCAATGACAACACTGGCACACAAAACATGCACACATTAATACAACAGTAACCCTCACTTAGCAGAGAAAAGGGCTGTGTGAAATCTGGTCTCACCATAGGCACTCTGGGTCATGCGGGCTGACTCCAGCTCATCGGTCAGACGTCGGATCTCTCTGTGGGCCATGGCCAGGCGGCGTGACGCCTCCTCCAGGTCTCTCTCTAGACGGGCCCACTCCCGCTCCACACTGAGCCCTGACCCCGGCCTGAGCTCAACCTGGGGAGAGGAAGAGAGCAGACCACACCACTGATCATGGAGAGGAATCTATTATCTCTGTCTACAGGAGTACCATTGATTTGACTAATCATTCTCTGCAGGAAAAGGTGGAGTCATTTGAAAGATCATTGTTGTGAGGCATTAGCTGTTCCTCAAGCTGAGAAAGTTAAAGGGGGTTAAAACAGAATAAACAGAAATATTATATATTTTTTATTGGTCAGGAAATCACACGTGCAGTACATGCATTTCGTTTCGACAGGATACCATTGACACTGAGGGGTGTAGACTCACAAAATACCCATTACATCCAGACATCCAGAAACATGGAACAATGTTAACTAGAAAGAGGTTGCGTTTTTTGTCATGAAACCTGTTCTTGAGGCAGCTCTTCGGAGTGGTCACTAGCTGGCACAGCCACAAAGTCATAAAATCATTAACCCTAACCTTAACCACATTTTGACTTTGCAGCTGGCCCATCTAGCAGAAATCGCTCAGTTCTGCCTCCAGGACAAGACTCATCCCAATAAACGTCAACCTGCAAAGAGAACAGGATGAAAGAAAGAGATGCAGCAAACACAGAAATTAGAGGGCATGCACAGGGGTCCCCACACCATGCTAAAGAGTTTCAACTTAAAATAGAGCATCTTATTCAGGCTTGGCTAAGTGTTGATGGGGATGCAGTATTATCTAAATGGACATACTGAGGCAAAAGTCAAAGCCTGTTTGCGCTGAGCTGCCTTGCGGAGTCCAAAGAGCCTCTTCCATGGGCTCTGGCCACATGCCCCCTTGTGGAAAGACAGTGGAATGAATGAACAGTTTAGTCACAGACAGGGGTCTGGATCATCTTCTCTCTCCATGGTCTTACCAGTGGAGCTGCAGCATGTCCACTGTGTCTATAACACCCTGATTTAGCGAATTCACTATAACAACATGAACCAACTATAGTATTTCCATGTAACTATATATCTCCATGTAACATTTGTGACAGTTACTAAACCACTGGAATTGAATGAACAAGAAAGAAATGTGACTTCTAAAGTACTTTGGTTAGCCCTAATTCTTCTTTCTAAGCTCAGTATAATCTTGAACTGAGAAAACGAATGAGACAGCGAGTTGGTCTCACCTGGTCCATGCTCTCTTTGGGGCCCTGAGTCTGGGACTGAGTCTCCTGCTGGCTGGCAGAGGGGGTGCCTGCCTGGGCATCGGGGGCCAGTGGGGCCTGGGGGTCATCAGGTCTCTCCAGCAGGGAGGCCCTCTCCACAAGCAGGTAGGCCACCTGTTCACTGGGGGTGCTGGGGATCACTTCTGCCAGGCCCTCCTGGTACAACATCTCAGCCACCTCATTCATCTGGGCGTCTGCACACACACACACAGTAAGGAAGAGAATCAAGTGTAAGTACAGTGTAACAATGACTTATTACAATACCTACTACACTTCACTTAAAGGGGACTATTACACATTGATAAGGACACTAATGACACATATGATAGGGAATGGGATACACATTTGAATCCTACAGACGAAGAACCATATGTGTGTTTAGATTGTAGTTTTATAGACTTCATGAATCATTATAAAAAGTAAGGAAAATATGTATGAAATCAAAAACTAGAAAGTATAATTGAAAGAGAGAAGTGTGATGTCATGATCGTTCAGTAATTACACTTGATGAGGTACAGTGGGGAAAAAAAGTATTTAATCAGCCACCAATTGTGCAAGTTCTCCCACTTAAAAAGATGAGAGAGGCCTGTAATTTTCATCATAGGTACATGTCAACTATGACAGACAAATTGAGAGAAAAAAATCCAGAAAATCACATTGTAGGATTTTTAATGAATTTATTTGCAAATTATGGTGGAAAATAAGTATTTGGTCACCTACAAACAAGCAAGATTTCTGGCTCTCACAGACCTGTAACAACTTCTTTAAGAGGCTCCTCTGTCCTCCACTCGTTACCTGTATTAATGGCACCTGTTTGAACTTGTTATCAGTATAAAAGACACCTGTCCACAACCTCAAACAGTCACACTCCAAACTCCACTATGGCCAAGACCAAAGAGCTGTCAAAGGACACCAGAAACAAAATTGTAGACCTGCACCAGGCTGGGAAGACTGAATCTGCAATAGGTAAGCAGCTTGGTTTGAAGAAATCAACTGTGGGAGCAATTATTAGGAAATGGAAGACATACAAGACCACTGATAATCTCCCTCGATCTGGGGCTCCACGCAAGATCTCACCCCGTGGGGTCAAAATGATCACAAGAACGGTGAGCAAAAATCCCAGAACCACACGGGGGGACCTAGTGAATGAACTGCAGAGAGCTGGGACCAAAGTAACAAAGCCTACCATCAGTAACACACTACGCCGCCAGGGACTCAAATCCTGCAGTGCCAGACGTGTCCCCCTGCTTAAGCCAGTACATGTCCAGGCCAGTCTGAAGTTTGCTAGAGTGCATTTGGATGATCCAGAAGAGGATTGGGAGAATGTCATATGGTCAGATGAAACCAAAATAGAACTTTTTGGTAAAAACTCAACTCGTCGTGTTTGGAGGACAAAGAATGCTGAGTTGCATCCAAAGAACACCATACCTACTGTGAAGCATGGGGGTGGAAACATCATGCTTTGGGGCTGTTTTTCTGCAAAGGGACCAGGACGACTGATCCGTGTAAAGGAAAGAATGAATGGGGCCATGTATCGTGAGATTTTGAGTGAAAACCTTCCATCAGCAAGGGCATTGAAGATGAAACGTGGCTGGGTCTTTCAGCATGACAATGAGCATTTCAAGGTCCTGGAGTGGCCTAGCCAGTCTCCAGATCTCAACCCCATAGAAAATCTTTGGAGGGAGTTGAAAGTCCGTGTTGCCCAGCGACAGCCCCAAAACATCACTGCTCTAGAGGAGATATGCATGGAGGAATGGGCCAAAATACCAGCAACAGTGTGTGAAAACCTTGTGAAGACTTACAGAAAATGTTTGACCTGTGTCATTGCCAACAAAGGGTATATAACAAAGTATTGAGAAACTTTTGATATTGACCAAATACTTATTTTCCACCATAATTTGCAAATAAATTCATAAAAAATCCTACAATGTGATTTTCAGGATATTCTTTCCTCATTTTGTCTGTCATAGTTGACGTGTACCTATGATGAAAATTACAGGCCTCTCTCATCTTTTTAAGTGGGAGAACTTGCACAATTGGTGGCTGACTAAATACTTTTTTCCCCCACTGTATACACATTCCAAAAAAAGACATTTAACAATATCAGATTTTTTGTTCCTCGTTGCAAAGGTTTTGTTTCCATAGGGTTACATTTTTTACATCTTATCTGGGTTCTACAGTACATCAGGTCCCACCTTGCTGGAGTGTCACGCGTTGCAGCTGGGCCCTGAGGACCTCATTCTCCTGCTCATACTCCTGGGCCAGGGCATCCCTCTTCTCTGATAGGCTACGGATGTGCTCCAGGTACCTCTGCACCTGAGATAGACACATGAGATAGACACATATCATCAGCTCAGGCCCTGAGCTTTGGCTGAAACCAGAAGAGTGAGTTCCTGTACCCACCACACGGCCACACCACATGGTACCATGGGGCCAATCAGAGAAACATTATTGAGATGAATGTATGTGCAGCCTGTAAAGTACAGTGTAGCATCATATCACAGACAAAACTCTAGGCGATGGCTCACCTCGGCCATTTCAGCAGAGTGGCGTGCTCGTAGGCTGTCCAGGTCATGGGTCACGGCGACGAGGCGTCCCTCGCTGTGCTCGAACAGCCTCCATAGGAAACCCAGCTGCTCCTTCACTGAGGCCCCGGGGGCCATGCCCTTCTCCTGCAGACAGAGGACCACATACCCCAGTTCCTTCTGCTCCTCCTGGGGTTAACATGACAAAGAGACAGGGACAGACCACAGAGATCAGATACTGATAGGCACCTTCTATTGAATGGAATGTCTCAATGCTGTTTCTTGTATTTGTATTTGTATTTGTATTGATTGACTATCAGCTATAAAGCAAATTGCTGCTCTGGGATAATACATCTCTACTCTACTCTACTATGAAGATGGTCAAAGACAAGGAAAAAACTAAGTGAAACTCTGGGAGACCACATCCTCCTAGGCTAGAAGAACATCCTTCTGCTCTGACAGGATTGGGATCTGCTCTGGGTACTGGGCAATGGTTTACACCTGAGAGACCTGAGACACACTTATCATCAGTGTCTCAAGGTATCAAGGTAACTTTTAGGTAACATAACCCTGTGTTGAGAAAGATTAGTGCACTCTCTGAGACTAATTTGATTTAATTGAAGGAAAAATGCTGAACTTGTCAGATCACCTGCCTTGCCAGGCAGTTTCTTACTTATAAAAGTTTTAATATGAAGCCTGTCAATGGCACTTTGATGAGGAGGCATGGATTGTATCTCTGACACATAACTTATTAATGTTTCATCCACATCTCATGCACTGTACTGTTCAGTATGACAAACTAATTTTACAAAACATACAGTAGACTTTCTCAGCGGGGTTGGGTTAAATGCAGAAGACACATTTAGGTTGACTGCATTCAGTTGTGCCTCTGACTAGGTATCTCCTTCCCCTTCCTTCTGTTCTCTGTGGAGAACTATGCCCCATACTGTTGAGACTTTGGATCCACATGACCTTGGGAAACAACTGTTGCTTATTGGCGTCAACTGCAGTTGGGATAGTCAAGAGAGGTTTGCCTGAAATGTGCAGCTGTTTAAATGCCCCCCATATTTTATCCAGACCTTCCCAACTATTTTAAGAGTTGTTTTTGGAAAGGAATCTTACATTTATAATTTACTATGAGAAAAATGCCCAAGGTAAATCATGGTAAATAAAGTCTGCGGTTAATGACAGTTGATTATAGTCATCATTCTAGTTTTGCCAGAGAAAGTCTGTCACTGTCATGGAGGGTTTGTAGCCTAGATACTGCACTCACTGTAAACTTCTTTTGACGGGTTGTCAGAAAAGTTGAATGGTAAATGTTGATCAACAGTTGCAAATCGGCTAGTATAAAGTCGTCAACATCAAATTGTAAAACTATGAAAGAAAGAGGGACTTACCTCACTCTGCTCCATATATTCCATGATAGGCGAGACAACTCGAAACAACTGGAAGATGACTATTATTTAGGCGTTTAATCCCCCAAAATAAGCGATGCGAAACATAAAAGTGATTTGCTTCTGCAAAAAAAATGGCTGGAACAAACTCGCTTTCTAAAGTGGAACACATTATCGTTATGCGACGCAACAATGTTGCATTGCATTCCAGAGCCACGCATCGCGTAATAAGGCATTGAGCAGTCCACGGGTTTTTAGATCGGACATGGCTGAATACAAAAGGCGTTAGCAGACCTACTGTAGAAACCCTCACCCAGTGAGACGCATGGACGACGACTCCCAAGCCAGCACAATTTCCAAACAAGGATACGTTTTTTTATAAGCTATTCTCTGACTCCTTTCTCTTTATAAACCTTATTTCAAAACATGATCAATTTATCTATTCTATTTTATTGTTAATTTTAAGTGTCATGATTGTAGTTATTTTTCTGTCGTCTGTTTTTAGTATGCCACGGATCAGTGCACAGATGGTCTCACTCCCTTCCCATCATAGGCTACCGTTATTTTTGACTGGGTGGGTTTTCTCGGAGTCGTGAACGCGCACCGGGATACCAGCGCACCCTTCGCTTCTATTTTCTGGCTACAGAATATGAAACACCGAGGAAAAAATAAATTGACCCACGCCACCGTGTCCTATAAATCTGTTTAGAATATGTACGTTTTTGTAGCCAACTCTCCCAATCATAGGCTTTAATATTCCTCATGTTAGTTGAATATTTTTTTATACACAGACCTACTACTTAATTGGGAAATAATCTTCTTTTGTATCGAAATAATACGGTGAATGTAACTGAATGACAGTAACAGAGATAGTGAACTTTGTCTCAACCCTTCTCCATAACAGCAGAAACACTAGAGGGCGCACGTATAATGCACAACAGATATGCAACAAAAGACCAAGCTGAAACTCTGATCAAGATAGGGGGGTCATTAGATAAAAAATAAACATAGATCTAGTGGTCAGGATAGAGTAGGATAGACAGTAGGATAAAAGTACTAAGCCTAACCATAGCCCTAACTTAACCCTAGCTTCATGCCTACACCCCAGTTCAACCCTAACCCTACTATCAGCCTAATCTTGGCATAACCCAACCCTAGCCTTATGTTCAACCCTGGCTCAAACCTTAGCCTAACCCCTCCAAATAGGGCTCCAGGGCCTCTGAATTCCCAATTTAATTGTGCTACACCTAGAATTTAGCAGACTTTCTACATTGGCCACTTGACCCAACTTCCACTAGATAGCCCAGCCACAAAGTCAAAACAGCTTTCCCATTTTGACACAGATGCCTGGTGGGAGAAATCAATAAGTGAATCACAACACTGGCAGGTTAGTAATACTGTGAAACACTATCATTCCACTATTACTGCAGCTATATTATGGACATTTTCTGAAATTACAATGCAAAAATATGAATACAAAACATATGTGTAGCACCTTTAACCCCTGTATGTAACCATAGACCAAGCTGCAATTCAGATCAAAATAGGGGTGTCATTATATACAAAAATAAACATCAGTGTTCAGTTTAATGGAATTGAATTACATTGAATTTTATCAAGGCACTTTATGGAAAAATGTAAATTAGTTATTTGGTTTCTTTTTAGATTATTCTATTTTATTGTATGTTTGTTGTCAAATATTGCCTTTACATCCAAATAAAACAGATTTTGTGTTGTGAAAATATTTTAGTTTGTCTTATTGTGTTAACTTTTAGCCTACTTGTTGAGGTTTCTTGTGTGGTCTCAGTTTTCCCGCTCACTAGGAATCAAAAGTGTTCTCTAATGAGAAGCAATTTCCTCCCATTGACTGAATCCAGCCTGGCAACAGTAGCCTACTGTCCTGTACTACAGACAGACTAACCCAGAATGGGTTATACAGTACATCTCCCATATTCCCACACAGTCACCTCTAGATCAAAGCAATGGATCACTTTAAACTGGTAGTCTACCCAACTATAGTGTGACTTTGGATACAACTCGACAAAACAAATACATGAGGTACATTTCTCCTGACAAATGGAATAATGTATGTTGATATGACAGTTTAGATCCTTCTGTCTCTATAAACTGACACATACACTACCAGTCAAAAGTTTGGATACACCTAGTCATTCAAGGGTTTTTCTTTATTTTTACAATTTTTTTACATTGTAGAATAATAGTGAAGACATCAAAACTATGAAATAACACATATGGAATAATGAAGTAACCAAAAAAGTGTTAAACAAATCAAAACATATTTTGTATTTGAGATTCTTCAAATAGCCACCCTTTGCCTTGATGACAGCTTTGCACACTCTTGGCATTCTCTCAACCAGCTTCATGAGGTAGTCACCTGGAATGCATTTCAATTAACAGGTGTGCCTTCTTAAAAGTTAATTTGTGGAATTTCTTTCCTTCTTAATGTGTTTGAGCCAATCAGTTGTGTTGTGACAAGGTAGTATACAGAAGAAAGACCTATTTGGAAAAGACCAAGTCCATATTATGGCAAGAACAGCTCAAATAAGTGAAGAGAAACGACAGTCCATCATTACTTTAAGACATGAAGGTCAGTCAATATGGAACATTTCAAGAACATTGAAGTTTCTTCAAGTGCAGTCGCAAAAACCATCAAGCACTTTTATGAAACTGGCACTCATGAGGACCGCCACAGGAATGGAAGACCCAGAGTTACCTCTGCTGCAGAGGATAAGTTCATTAGAGTTACCAGCCTCAGAAATTGCAGCCCAAATAAATGCTTCACAGAGTTCAAGTCACAGACACATCTCAACATCAACTGTTCAGAGGGGACTGTGTGAATCAGGCCTTCATGGTCGATTGCTGCAAAGAAACCACTACTAAAGGACACCAATAATAAGAAGAGACCTGCATGGGCCAACAAACACGAGAAATGGACATTAGACTGGTGGAAATTTGTCCTTTGGTCTGGAGTCCAAATTTGAGATTTTTGGTTCAAACCGCCGTGTCTTTGAGAGACGTGGTGTGGGTGAACGGATGATCTCCGCATGTGTAGTTCCCACCGTAAAGCATGCAGGAGGAGGTGTTATGGTGTGGGGGTGCTTTGCTGGTGACACTGTCTGTGATCTATTTAGAATTCAAGGCACACTTAACCAGCATGGCTACCACAGAATTCTGCAGCGATACGCCATCCCATCTGGTTTGGGCTTAGTGGGACTATCATTTGTTTTTCAACAGGACAATGACCCAACACACCTCCAGGCTGTGTAAGGGCTATTTTACCAAGAAGGAGAGTGATGGAGTGCTGCATCAGATGACCTGGTCTCCAGAATCCCCCGACCTCAACCCAATTGAGGTGGTTTGGGATGAGTCGGACGGCAGAGTGAAGGAAAAGCAGCCAGCAAGTGCTAAGCATATGTGGGTAGTCCTTCAAGACCATTGGAAAAGTATTCCAGGTGAAGCTGGTTGAGAGAATGCCAAGAGTGTGCAAAGCTGTCATTAAGGCAAAATTAGCACATACATTATTTTATCGAACCCACAACCCTGGCGTTGCAAACGCCATGCTCTACCAACTGAGCTACATCCCCTTGGCGAGGTCATGAATCTAGAGGGTATGGAGAAGGCAGGGCTCGTTTGCAGACCGATGGATGGAAAGCTGGTGAGTAACTAAGCTCCAGAGGCTAACAAGGGGGCTAATCCTAGCACAGTGCTTCCGAATAAACAGTGCCGGTTCTTGGCAGATCAGCTGGACAAAGTGTACCAGGCTGAAGGTGTGGTGGCCCAGTCGTTGAACGTGGTCACAATGCTGCAGATGTATCATATCGATTTGCTGCAGGAGCTGAATAAGACCGTGGAGGCGGGGAAGCCGGTTTCAGAGCTTCTCAACTAAATCCGTGCTACGGCTGATTTTGTGCTGCGTCTGTCCCACTGTGCTATCCTAGTTGTGGGGAAAGTATGGTAGCGACGGTGGTGGCTCAGCGCCACCTCTGGTGGACGTAGTCCCAGATTCCTGAGAGGGACAGGCGGATGTATTTGGATGAGCCAGTTTCGCCAAATAACCAGGCTCATTTCGAGGAGAAACAAAAACAGGACACAGCTCTTTTTCCCACAAAAATCCTTCACCGGGGCACCTCAGCAGTTCCCGAGGCGTGAAGGAAAGGGTCTAGGCCAGAGGCGGGATACCCCGGGCCAGGGGGCGGCTTCAAGGTCGGTTTTTGATCGTCTTGGTGCTTCTGGGCAGTGGCGGACGTCTTAGCACAGACGCCATGCTGGGTCGAAGGAGAGCGGAGTGAAAGAAGCAGACCTTGCCACCCTAGCTGGAGGCCGGGGGAGTGTTCTTGGGGCCCTCCTCCCCAAGCACTTACGGTGCCAACAGTGCTCCCAAGTGGCTCTCAATGGGAACAAGTTACTGGTTGCCGAAGTCCCCGTACCCGGTGTGGGCTGGGTATCAGAACGGCGGTACCACGAAACCACATTGTTTCTACCCAAAATTCCTCTGTGTTCAGGGGTATTGAGAGTGTGCTGTCGTCCAGATGTGGGCATTCCCCACATTCAGACACACGGTTGTCATGAGTGGTGGATATGAAAACAAGCATGACAAAAAAAAGTAATATATCCCAGTCCTCAGGGTGGCACTCTTCCCCTTCAGGAGATAATGTTTGGGAGACTGGCAGCGTGATCTGTCCAGTGGCGGGCATGCACAGTTTCACCATGTTTAATGAGGACGGTGACGAGGAGGTACTGTTTGCGGTTCGCTGTGCATCCTCCTCCTTTTTGTGGCATCATTTTGTCAATGGTCCTCGAGGTCCTAACGTCTGTCTTGAGAGAGATTTCCTCTCTCCTTCAAAAGCAGCCTATTCGGGTGGTCCCCATGTCAGAAGTACAGAGTGGTGGGTACAGCCGGTACTTCTTAGTTCCCAAGAGTGATGGAACGTTGTGTCCCATCCTGGACTTCCGTGATTTAAACAAGCACCTCAAGGTTTGCAAGTTCAAAATGCTCACACTTCACCGGCTATTGTTGTCAGTGCGTCCCAGCGATTGGTTCAAATCCATAGATCTGAAGGATGCGTATTTTCATGTGGCCATACATCCTCCCCACAGAAAGTTTTGGAGGTTTCATTTTGAGGGTGTGGCCTATGAGTTTCTGGTCTCCCTATCACCCGCACCTTTTCTATGGTGGTGGAGGCGGCTTTGGCACCGGTGTGGTGCCAGGGAATAAGAGTATTGGTCTATCTGGATGATTGGCTGGTCGTAGCGGAGTCGAGGGAGCATGTGGAGCTCTACACGCTGGTTTCCCATATTCAGTGTCTGGGGTTCATAGTGAATCTCAAGAAAAGTTGTTTGATGCCGGCTCAGCGCATTCATTTTCTGGGTCTCATTCTGGACTCAGTTCTGAATCATGTGTTTATGTCACAACAGAGGATGGTCGCATTCCAGCTCTGTCTGGAAAGGTTTCAGCTGGGGCACTCGGTGCCTGTGGTTATTGGGTCTGATGGCCTCTATGATAGCTGTGGTGCCTATGGGATCCACGACTGCTGTTGCAGGGGGTACTCATGGGCCAGGTAGTGTCCCACAGGGTGATCACTACAGATGCATCCTTACTCGGATGGGGAGCGCTGTGTGTGGACTACTCGGAAAGAGGGATTTGGTCAACAGCGCAAAGAGCGCTGCATATCAATTACCTAGAGCTACTGACTGTTTTGCTAATGTTGAGGCGTTTCCTTTTGATGATGGAAGGCCAGCATGTGATGGTAAGGTCTGACAACAGGACGGTGGTGGCGTACATACAGGCAGGGGGGGACGCGGTTTCTCTCTCTCCTAAACCTGGCCTGTTATCTGCTCGTATGGAGCAGTGCGCATTTCCTGACGCTCAGGGCTACATATCTTCCCGGATCTCTCAACGTGGGTGATAGAGAATCATTGTACCATCTAAACCGCTGTGAAATATATTTTTCATAACCAAAAATATTGTATTTTCAGCTGTTTGAAGCTGGTGTACAAAACCAAAAATAAAAGACGCAAAAACTAAACTTATGAACGGGAAGCATAGAAATAGCCACATTGAACAGATCTACCGCTTCTTAGACTTGCTTTCAATGAGAATGACAGATCTATAACACACGTGAATTTGGTCAGGTCTCCCAAAAAGTTACATATTGCAGCTTTAAGTGTGTGTTATTGAACAGTGAATTGCATTTCATGTCACTGTTTACATTGTATTAATCCTGCACATGTAGAGTTTAGCACACTATATTTCCCTCAGAGTTTAGTAAGTGTAATGCTGTGTAGTCAGCAGCTGTGTTAATAAGCTAATAAGTAAGTTAGCATGGTGTATCTGTAGCATGGTTAGCGCCTTAGCACTTCATATTGTGTATTTGCATAGAGAACTTGTGAATAGCATCATTCTCTTAGTAACCGCTTACACGCAAGTTCTGACTGAGAACTGGTGTAAGCAGACCACTATCTCAAATCAACTGCTGATAATCTGAATAATCCTTCCAAATTTTGGCAAGTAGTTGTAAGTCTGACATCATAGAGCTGTGCCTCAAGGATACATTTTAGGTCCACTGTTGTTAATTATCTATATCAACAACATTGGGAGACATTGAGACAGCTGATGTACATTTTTATGTGGATGACACTGTTCTCTATTCAAGTGGCAGCAGATTGACTTTGGTTTAAAAACAAACTCAAATGGCTTTTAACATCATTCAACAGAATCTGTACGATTTGAAGCTTGTTCTGAATTCCTCTAAAACCAAATACATGGTATTTTCCAATACGAAACACTCTGAAAACCATGTCATCACTACCTTGGAAAGGAATTCTATAGAGCAAGTCAAGACGTACAAATATCTGGGAGTTTGGGTGCATGAGAAGCTGAGCTTCACTAATCATGTTGAGAACCTGCTAAAGAAGATAAAGTTGAGAATAGTTTTTTATTACTGGGATCAGACATGTTTTTCGTTGGAGGCCAGAAAAGAGCTGGTACGGTGTAGATTACCCTCTATCTTGGACCACGGTGATGTGATTTATATGCAGACCTCAAGCACTACCCTGAAGGCACTTGATTCTGTGGATCATGCAACGCTTAGGTTTAGTACCAACCAAAAGCATCTGACACATCACTGTGATCTCTATCGTGCTGTCGGCTGGTCTTCGTTGACTCTACGTAGGCTTAAACATTGGTATGCTATGACCTATAAGGCCATTTTGGGAAAACTGCCACTTTATCTCTGTTCTTCTTTGATAAGGTCAGAAAATAAATACCAGCTACGGTTTCACTCCTACTTACTTTTAACGGTCCCTACAATCAGAACGGATCATGGCAAAAAGTGTTTTAGCTACTCAGCTCCGTGATCTTGGAATTCTCTACAGACCAGCTTGAAACTCCAGGATCGTGTTTCCTTGGAGGAGTTTAAAAGTTTGGTCGACTCACATGTTACTGAGGAATGTGATTGTCATTAGGAATTGATGCGGTGGTACATATGATTGATTATTTTATCTATGGCGCTTGTATGTTTCTGTAATTGAAATGTATATGTGTCTACCTCAAAACAAAATGTATGGTGTGTCTATGTCTGTAAGTTGTTACAGTATGTCTGATATTTGTCTCAAACATTGCTCCCCCCTGCTGCTGTCTTGGTTGGACCAGGTCTCTCTTGAAAAAGAGATGTAATCTCAATGAGACTAACCTGGATAAATAAAGGTTAAAAAAACAAGTTTGTTTAATTATTACCACAGAGAGTTTATAACATGTGCATCCGTGGTAATCCTTTATTAGTGGACGACGGGTCGCAGCCATAACAGTTATTTCAGTTATACTGTATGAGGAGTTATTATACACCAGTCTATTATATTGATGGATGCCTTTGCATACTATTTGGGTCATGATAGCACTTTAGTGCCTTTCCAGTGTATTAATACAGTTAGTATTTATTAGTTAGTCAAGCCTAAGATGGCGCCGGTGCACGTTACTTCAGTAATTGTGTTGTGTCCCACCCTTTCCGGTGTCTTTATGGGATTCAGTGAGATTCCATCCATTCAGTTATTAGTGATGGTATAGTCATTAATGTGCTACTACTGCTAACTAGTGGTGCTTTAGTTTAAGCCTTTGATGTGTAGTAACCTGTTATAGTGATGCCATATAGTTTCTATTGTCATGCAATATCATTGTATAATAGCTGTATATCATTCCTGATATTGATGGCACTTTTGTTAACTGCTTCTTCCTATAGGAAAACCACACATACACACACATACACGGACGCTTTCACACCGAAGTGTGCCTTGTGTCAAGCTATAGCTCTGTACATGCTGTGCTGCCTTCATACGGTGCTGTTATATACTGTCTATCTTCAAGTCAACTGCAAGTCAACTATTCACTGTTTCTTCCCATCAATGCATTCTGACCGACGCCCAGATGCAAGCACACCCATACCAAACCAACAACCTAAGAATAATACAGTCCTTTAGCCCACTATATTGTGGTCCGTTTGAGCCGGATAAAAGTGTTTACTCCCGGATCGAGATGCAGCGAGTTACCGGTGAAGCCTGGACCTGGTCTGATCAACCATGGCACCAAGCCTCACCTTATCCAAGTTATAGTAGCACAGCACAGTATGTACATGGGCAAGAAGACGACCTTCAGCCTCGCATGGAGGGAGCTGCCAAGACGACACCCCTCACTCCACCCAGTCCCTTCCTCTCCAGCCAGGCCAGATGGGACACAACTCCAGATGAGTGGGAGACCTTCAGAGAGTACAGGTCCGTCCTAGACTCCCATCTGACCCACGAGGACAGAAGGACAGTCTCACTCAGCTATGTGAGCAACAAGAAGAGAGCTCATACCCCAGTCTATAGCTAGACTCTCTCCCACTAAGCCAGCCTCTACAGAGCCCTCATCACGAGGCATCCCTGTAGCAGAGAGAGTTCTGCCGACACCACCACGGCCCGCATCAGAGCCTGCTGAGCATACGGAGCCATCACCCAATGAAGAGGATAAGACTTGTGAAGGACAGTATGACAACTGTGAGTTGACTGACCCTCCACTGTGGCCTCCAGTTAGTGATGAGTCACTACTGCTGTGTCATCAGAGTGACACTCCAAGCCTTCAGTGCGGCTACCAAGAGCCTTCTCCAGTAGCTATGAGTTCCCTCAGTCCCGGCACTCACCACACCTGTCTGAAGGCTATTCATCCACTAGTGGTCCAGCTAAGAGACATACTGTACCTACCTGTCAGCTCCCAGACACTTCCAGTGTGGAGAACCAGCCCGCTGACGGTGGTAGGGTGTATCCCTGCCACTGGTTCTCAGTTTGCTTTCAGCATGGGTATCCATCCTGTTCCTGACAAGGTGTTCCAGTCTGCCCCCGCTGGGGACTCATCAGCCAACAGTAGCCTTCAGCCAACCGCTGTTACAGAGTCGCCACGGGCTCCTGCTACAGAGCTAAAGTTAGTCAGCATGGTGGACTCTTCAGCTGATCCAGCTACAGAGCATCAGTCAGCAGTAGCCATCATGGAGCTCCAAACCACCTACCCCTGTCCCGGAGCCCAGACCAGCTACCACAGATGGGTCCCAGACTGCCCTTACCCCAGGGTTAATGCTGATTACAACAAAGCTAACTCATTCTTCCCTCAGGTTACAGTCTGCCAAAGAGTATGGGGCTGAGCCTACCCCTGTTAGGTCAGACTCAGCGTCTTCCACTCAGGAGGGGCAGCGTTCTCTACCCATGGGTGCCCAGCCTGCCTCTATCATTGAAGACCCGCTGCCTCCTACCCTGGCAGCCCAGCCAGACCTGGACCTGAAGGTACAAGCTGGCCCTGTCTTCAGGTCCCCACCTCCTGCAACAGAGATCCATCGTGTTGTAGCCACAGGGCCACAGACCGCTGTTGATGCAGATCATCAGCCAGCACCTCCCTCTCTGCCACCAGCCGCAGCCCAGGGATCCTCAGCCCCTGTCACAGTATCTCTGCCACCAGCTGCAGCCCAGGGGCCACCACCTGGCTCTAAGCTAAGAGTCATCCCTGTTCCAGTTAGGGGGCTTCAGAAGCCAACAATAAGCCCCCACCTGCCCCTGATGAAGAGCCCAGCTCATCTCCAGCCACGGGCCCTCCCATGTTGCCAGGACTACAGTACTACAGTATGTCTTACAGGTCCCTAGCTTTCAAACTGTTCCCTTTCTCACCTCCTCTGTTTGCTTCTAGTGAACAATGGAGGTTGCATGGCCTGTGTCTGGTGTGTGCTTTACGTAGGTATATGAATAGGACCAAGGATATCCCAGTTTTTGACCATCTTTTTGTCTGTTTTGCTAATCCAGCTCGGGGTAGGGGCGCTTTCTAAGCAGCGTCTTTCTAATTGGATTGTGGAGGCTAGTTTCCAGTGTGTTTGAGCCTTAGGCTGCCGTGGCAGAGCAAGAATACACAGTTTCCAGGTTACTGCAGGTTTCCTGTGGGTTTGAGCCTCGGGCTGCCGTGTAGCCTCCTGTAGCTCAATTGGTAGAGCATGGCGCTTGCAACGCCAGGGTTGTTGGTTCGATTCCCATGGGGGGCCAGTATGAAAAATATATGCACTCACTAACTGTAAGTCGCTCTGGATAAGAGCGTCTGCTAAATGACTAAAATGTAAATGTTCAACGACTCTGGTCATGTTATGCAGCGTGCATGTGCGCTTTGACAGGTGTTCTGTTGTTTTAGACTTGCGGTTGCTTATACAAGTTCTGATGTTTCAGGCTCGCAAGGTAAGTAGTGTTCTTGGAACTGTGGGGTCTATGGACTTTGGCTGAAGTGGTAGCGTTTCAGTTGACATAGCCAAGTTGGCCTCATGAGGCTCTGACAGTTGATGCTGCTCAGGTAAGTATTAGGGAAAAAGGTGGCTTCTGTAACCCCTTTTTGGAGCCGGTGGAACCTGTGTGTGCTTGGGCTGCCGTGGGCCTCCTAGTTTGGTAGTTTGACCCTCTGAGCCGGCTTGGGGTGTGATTATATGTCCCCATAGTATGTTATACCGAGTGACCAACTGAAAGGGAACATACAGTTCTGACTATAACTACTGTTCCCTAAAAGAGGGAACGAGGTATGACATATTTTGGCCCCGCGCCAACAGGGGGTTTGGGTTTGCTGACGAGCGGTACTGAATTGATTAAATGAATGCGAACGTTGGTATTATAGCCAGGAAGGTGGGGCTTCCAAGGGCAGGCTCGGCGTCAATTGGCCCATTGGGAGTGATTTCAGTTCTCTTCAGGTGAATATGATTGGTTGTTGACTCCCCATGGTATTGTATACCTCATTCCCTCCTTCAGGGAACAGTAGTTATATTCATAACTGTACGTTCTCCCTCCTACTATGTTCATTCCTCAGGTTTGCTCATCTTCGTACTAGGTAGGTACTACATAAACAGTACAGTTTACCTCAGCAGTGAAAAAGCCTAATGCAAACCAGATAAAGAATGTGACGAGACACATACCTTTTAAAATAGTCATGATCAATCTAATGGAAACAAATCTCACTCTCACTGTTTCACACAGAGGAACATGTAGGTGTTGTATTTGAATTCAGAAAGGAGAAGAACAGTACACACACACAGTCTGCTCTATTCTGGAACTGAATGTCTGAACTTAGTCCTGTCAGAATGGGCCAGCTTGAATGGGCAAGCTAGAGGAGACTGTGAAATTAACACCTTTCAAGAAATCCTCATATTCCAGCCATTTGTTGTTGGATAGAGATACATATTAGATTATTTAAAACAGTATGAGGATGGGATATAATCTTGTCCTGCATTGCTTCTAAACGTCTGTATATATGTGCACAGGCTCACAGGAAAGAGACACGTAAACATACTGTACATGTTTCTAGTCTGATTGAAATTATAATAGTAATAATAGTAGCAGCAGACAAGGGTTTCAGACAAGAGACAGGACATTTATTTACAAAAGCTACAGCATGTTGGAGCTCTGCTATGTTCTTCAAAAGCAGTTCAGGCTCTGTAGATAGAGTGAAATTCCCCTGACTAAGATGCCTGTGGTGGGTTGATAGATGGGCAGAGAGAGATAGTCACTGTAGGCCGATGTTGAGGAGCATGATGAAAGTGAACATGTTTCCCCCTGAGAGAGAGAGAGAGAGAGAGAGAGAGAGAGAGAGGTGGAGAGAGAGAGAGAGAGAGAGAGAGAGAGAGAGAGAGAGAGAGAGAGAGAGAGAGAGAGAGAGAGAGAGAGAGAGAGAGAGAGAGAGAGAGAGAGAAATGTTTCAGGCCACTGTCTCAAGACTCTGTCTGTGTCCAGGACCCTTGGGTGTAGCCTCTGTGGAAGCTCCCAGTAGCAGCCATCATGGTTCTCCTGCTCATGTCTGTGACTGTGCTGCATCTGCTCACTCTGGCCATGCTGTTCATCGCCACCATGGAGAAGGTGAGACACTCTCCACTGTTAGCCAAATAGTATTCATGCATAAAAAACTAATAGTGAAAGAAAAGCATTGTAAGTTAGAATTTTGTAAAGTTAGTGTGGGAGAGGTGGAACAATTATTGTTATCGATCAATAATGACAAACCTCCTGGCATTGACAACTTAGATGGAATGCTACTGAGGATGGTAGCTGACTCTATGGCCACTCCTATCTGTCCTATCTTTAATCTGAGTCTAGAGGAAAGTGATTGTCCTCCACTACCCAAGAGTGGTAAAACAGCCTTTCCTGGTTCTAACAGCAGACGTATCAGCCTGCTGCCAGTTCTTAGCAAACTGTTGGAAAAATGGTGTTTGACCAAATACAATGCTACTTCTCTGTAAACAAGTTGACAACAGACTTCCAGCATGCTTATAGAGAAGGGCACTCAACGTGTACTGCACTGATACAAATGACTGATGATTGGTTGAAAGAAATTGATAATAAGAAGATTGTGGGAGCTGTACTGTTAGATTTCACCATAACCTGTTGTTTTATGGCTTTTACATCCTCTGCCATATCATGGATTCAGAGCTATTTACAGTGGTGTGAAAAAGTGTTTGCCCACTTCCTGATTTCTTATTTGTTTGCATGTTTGTCACACTTAAATGTTTCAGATCATCAAACAAATTTAAATATTAGTCAAAGATAACACAAGTAAACACAAAATGCAGTTTTGAAATGAAGGTTGTTATTATTAAGGGAAAACAAAATCCAAACCCACATGGCCCTGTGTGAAAAAGTGATTGCCCCCTACAACCTAATAACTGGTTGGGCCACCCTTAGCAGCAATAACTGCAATCAAGAGTTTGCAATAACTTGCAATGAGTCTTTTATAGCGCTGTGGAGGAATTTTGGCCCACTCATCTTTGCAGAATTGTTGTAATTCAACCACATTGGAGGGTTTTTGAGCACGAACTGCCTTTTTAAGGTCATGCCACAGCATCTCAATAGGATTCAGGTCAGGACTTTGACTAGGCCACTCCAAAGTCTTCATTTTGTTTTTCTTCAGCCATTCAGAGGTGGACTTGCTGGTGTGTTTTGGATCATTGTCCTGCTGCAGAACCCAAGTTCGCTTCAGCTTGAGGTCACGAACAGATGGCCGGACATTCTCCTTCAGGATTTTTTGGTAGACAGCAGAATTCATGGTTCCATTTATCACAGCAAGTCTTCCAGGTCCTGAAGCAGCAAAACAGGCCCAGACCATCACACTACCACCACCATATTTTACTGTTGGTATGATGTTCTTTTTCTGAAATGCGGTGTTACTTTTACGCCAGATGTAATGGGACACACACCTTCCAAAAAGTTCAACTTTTGTCTCGTCAGTCCACAGAGTATTTTCCCAAAGGTCTTGGGTATCATCAATATGTTTTATGGCAAAAATGAGATGAGCCTTAATGTTATTTTTGCTCAGCAGTGGTTTTCATCTTGGAACTCTGCGATGCAGGCCATTTTTGCCCAGTCTCTTTCTTATGGTGGAGTCATGAACACTGACCTTAATTGGGGCAAGTGAGGCCTGCAGCTCTTTGGATGTTGTTGTGGGGTCTTTTGTGACCCCTTGGATGAGTCGTCGCTGCGCTCTTGGGGTAATTTTGGTGGGCCAGCCACTCCTGGGAAGGTTCACCACTGTTCCATGTTTTCGCCATTTGTGGATAATGGCTCTCACTGTGGTTCGCTGGAGTCCCAAAGCTTTAGAAATGGCTTTATAACCTTTTCCAGACTGATGGATCTCAATTACTTTCTTTCTCATTTGTTCCTGAATTTCTTTGGATCTCGGCATGATGTCTAGCTTTTGAGGATCTTTTGGTCTACTTCACTTTGTCAGGCAGGTCCTATTTAAGTGATTCCTTGATTGAGAACAGGTGTGGCAATAATCAGGCCTGGGTGTGGCTAGAGGAATTGAGCTCAGGTGTGATAAACCACAGTTGAGTTGTGTTATAACAGGGGGGGCAAACACTTTTTCACACAGGGCCATGTAGGTTTGGATTTTGTTTTCCCTTAATAATAACAACCTTCATTTCAAAACTGCATTTTGTGTTTACTTGTGTTATCTTTGACTAATATTTAAATTTGTTTGATGATCTGAAACATTTAAGTGTGACAAACATGCAAACAAATAACAAATCAGGAAGGGGGCAAACACTTTTTCACACCACTGTATCTACGAGAACAGAGGGTTTTCTTTAATGGAAAGTTCTCTAATGTCAAACATGTAGGGTGTGGTGTGCCGCAGGGCAGCTCTCTAGGCTCTCTACTCTTTTCTATTTTTACCAATGACCTGCCACTGGCATTTAACAAAGCCTGTGTGTCCATGTATACTGATGATTCAACCGTATACGTGTCAGCAACCACAGCTAATGAAGTCACTTAACAAGGAATTGCAGTCAGTTTTGGAATGGGTGGCCAGTAATAAACTGGTCCTGAACATCTCTAAAACTAAGAGCATTGTATTTGGTACAAATCATTCCTAAGCTCTAGACCTCAGTTGAATCTGGTAATGAATGGTGTGGCTGTTGAACAAGTTGAGGAGACTAAATTACTTGGTGTTACCTTAGATTGTAAACTGTCATGGTCAAAACATATAGATTCAATGGTTATAAAGATGGGGAGAGGTTTGTCCGTAATAAAGAGATGCTCTGCTTTTTTGACACCACACTCCAAAAAGCAAGTCCTGCAGGCTCTAGTTTTGTCTTATCTTGACTATGGTCCAGTCGTGTGGTCCAGTGCTGCAAATAAATACCTAGTTAAGCTGCAGTTGACCCAAAATAGAGCAGCACGTCTTGCTCTTCACTGTAATCAGAGGGCTAATATAAATGCTATGCATGCCAGTCTCTCTTGACTAAGAGTTGAGGAGAGACTGATTGCATTACCTCTTCTCTTTATAAGAAAAACTAATGTGTTGAAAATTCCAAATTGTTTGCATAGTCAACTTCGACACAGCTCTGACACACACACTTACCCCACCAGACATGACACCATGGGTCTTTTCACAGACCCCAAATCCAGAATAAATTCAAGAAAGCGCACAGTATTATATAGAGCCATTATTGCACGGAACTCCCTTCCATCTCATATTGCTCAAATGAACAGCAAACCTGGTTTCAAAAAACAGATAAAGCAACATCTCACGGCACAAAGCCTCTCCCCTATTTGACCTAGATAGTTTGTGTGTATGTATTGACATGTAGGCTATGTGTGCCATTTTTAAATGTATGTAGTTCTGTCCTTGAGCTGTTCTTGTCCATTAATGTTCTATAATATGTCATGTTTAATTTTTTGTGTGGACCCCAGGAAGAGTAGCTGCTGCTTTCGCAACAGCTAACGGAGATCCTAATAAAATAGCAAAATAACAAATCCAACTCTGCAGCACTCCCTTTCCTGGCTTATGTTGCTGATATGAGTATCAAAGGCTGAGGAGAGCAACCACAACATTGTTGAATGTCAGCATATTGATAGTGCTATGGTGCTGAAGAAAAACCCACCGTGACCTTATATAATATGCAGGAATTTGATTTATGGATACCTAATCACATCTAAAGCTCTGAAGGAATCCAGCAGTTGGTAGTAGCCTACCCAGTTTTATGATTTGGGCAGATTTCCTGCCTACTGAACTAAACCTTTCTTGTATTGTGTGTCTCTCTCTAGTCCTGGTGGGTCTGGGCCGATGCTGAGTTCACAGACCTCTGGTATAACTGCATTCATGACAACGTAACGGGAAACTGGCTGTGTGCTGTCTCTAATGAAAATGGTAAATAAAATAGGACATTTTATCTAGTGATCTTTATGATCTAGTCTCCATGTGATTGAGGATGTATATTTATGTAACTGTGTCCAACCAGTATTCTGTGTAATTATGCCTTTGAGTGATCATGTGCATTATGTTTGTGTTTTGTGTTTCCAATATAGTCTTCATATTCAATGTGTCTGTGTGTTGGTCCCAAAGACATGGAGTCTTATGGCTCTTCTCTTGTTCCTCCAGACTGGCTGCAGGCTGTCCAGGCCCTGATGGTCTTCTCTGTGGTCTTCTCCTCTATCTCCTTCCTGGTCTTCCTGGGTCAACTTTTCACCATGTCTAAAGTCGGGCTCTTCTATTTCACAGGCCTTTGTCAGGTCTTCGCAGGTACTGTACTGGACAAGAACTTACCAGTTTATGGCAACCAGTTATTTTGTGTGTGTACTTACTGTATGTTATTTGAGAGGTTTTGTCATTAACCTAAATAAGTTGTTTCCTCATTCTCTGTTAGTTGTGGTTATTCATTCACACACATTTATTCTCTGAAGAGAATTTACCCTCCCTGTCCCCTATCTGCTTTGCTCCTCCAGGATTCACATAATTTGCTGCCTCGCTCATCTTCACGTTCCACCGTAAGGAAATCCTGGAGGACTCCAGAGACCTGAGCATGGGTCACTTTGGCTATTGCTTCATCCTGGCATGGTCCTGTGTACCCCTCCTGCTCTTCAGTGGAGTTCTGTATGTCCACCTGCGCAAGAGGCAGTGAGCCAAGACAGATGTGAGGGCAATAAGCAGCATCATTCAGTATTTCTTGGTATTGTTAGCCTGTTATCACTTGACTGTAGTGAACAACAACAGATATGCAATGTACGATGAAAGAGAGGTCTTTATTTTCTCTGTATTAAATTTCCAATGGGATTTATATACACTACATGACCATAAGTATGTGGACACCTGCTCGCCGAACATCTCATTCCAAAATCATGGGCATTAATATGGAGTTCGTCCCCCCCTTTGCTGCTATAACAGCCTCCACTCTTCTGGTAAGGCTTTCCACTAGATGTTGGAACAGGGGGCATTGTCATGCTGAAACAGGAAAGGGCCTTCCCCAAACTGTTGCCACAAAGTTGGAAGGACAGAATCGTGTAGAATGTCATTGTATGCTGTAGTTTTAAGATTTCCCTTCACTGGAACTAAGGGGCCTAGCCCGAACAATGAAAAACAGCCCCAGACCATTATTCCTCCTCCATCAAACTTTACAGTTGGCACTATGCATTCGGACAGATAGCGTTCTCCTGGCATCCTCCAAACCCAGATTTGTCCGTCGGACTGCCAGATGGTGAAGAGTGATTCATCACTCCAGAGAACGCGTTTCCACTACCTCAGAGTCCAATGGCGGCGAGCTTTACACCACTCCAGCCGACGCTTGGCATTGCGCATGGTGATCTTAGGCTTGTGTGCGGCTGCTCGGCCAGGGAAATCCATTTCATTAAGCTCCAGACAAACAGTTATTGTGCTGACGTTGCTTCCAGAAGCAGTTTGGAACTCGGTAGTGAGTGTTGCAACTGAGGACAGACCATTTTTATGCGCTACGCGCTTCAGCACTCTGTGAGCTTTTGTGGCCTACCACTTCGTGGCTGAACCGCTGTTGCTGCTAGACGTTTCCACTTTACAATAACGGAACTTACAGTTGACCAGGGCAGCTCTAGCATGGCAGAAATTTGACAAACTGACTTGTTGGAAAGATAGCATCCTATGACGGTGCCACGGGCTCTTCAGTAAGGCCATTATACTGCCAATGTTTGTGTATGGAGATTGCATGGCTGTGCACTCGATTTTATACACCTGTCAGCAACGGGTGTGGCTGAAATAGGAGAATCCACTCATTTGAAGGGGTGTCCACAAACTTTTGTATATATAGTGTATGTATTGTGTACATACTATTACTTTATCTGTGAAATACACTTTTTATATTTAATCTATCAATTGAGTCACTTCATTTTATAGAACATTTTTGACTGTCGGCAATATTGCTGCAGTTTGGGTTAATTCTGTCGTTTCTGTGATAAAGTATTTGATTGCAGAAAATCTTCCTCATGATCAGCAAGAAAAGCCTCAAGACATGGAATGAACTGGAGAGTGGCACTTGTGCGTTTAATTCCCTTGTGAAAGCTTGTTTATATTCATACCATATGCCCATTGTGGAGAACTCCAGTATGCCATACTTTAATAGCCATTATGTTCTTGGAGTTTCAGAGACACTCCTGTGAAGGGGCATTCATAGGTAGCTACCACACTTACAGTACACCACAACATTATCTTTCTCTAAAAACACTTTATGGATATGGTCAAATAACATCAATAACTGACTAAATGATTGTTCCACTTTGTAGAAACCCATATCTCATGACATCATTTTGAGCACATACGGTGGAAATTCGACGAGAGTCAATAGAAGGTGTGGAAAGAGAGGACTGCCTCCAGCGAGGCTTCACCAGATACCTAGGTGTCTGGTTAGACTGTAAACTCTCCTTCCAGACTCACATAAAGAATCTCCAATCCAAAGTTAAATCTAGAATCGGCTTCCTATTTCGCAACAAAGCCTCCTTCACTCATGCTGCCAAACATGCCCTCGTAAAACTGACTATCCTACCGATCCTTGACTTCGGCGATGTCATTTACAAAATAGCCTCCAACACTCTACTCAGCAAATTGGATGTAGTCTATCACAGTGCAATCCGTTTTGTCTCCAAAGCCCCATACACTACCCACCACTGTGACCTGTACGCTCTTGTTGGCTGGTCCTCACTACATGTTCATCGTCAAACCCACTGGCTCCAGGCCATCTATAAATCACTGCTAGGCAAATCCCCGCCTTATCTTAGCTCATTGGTCACCATAGCAGTACCCACCCGTAGTCTGCGCTCCAGCAGGTATATCTCACTGGTCATTCCCAAAGCCAACACCTCCTTTGGCCGCCATTACTTCCAGTTCTCTGCTGCCAATGACTGGAATGAATTGCAAAAATCTCTGAAGCTGGAGACTCTTATCTCCCTCACTAACTTTAAGCATCAGTTGTCAGAGCACCTTACCGATCACTGCACCTGTACACAGCCCATCTGAAATTAGCCCACCCAACTACCTCATCCCTATATTGTTATTTATTTTGCTCTTTTGCACCCCAGTATCTCTATTTGCACATATTCTCTTGCACATCTAGCATTCCAGTGTTAATACTATTGTAATTATTTTGCACTATAGCCTATTTATTGCCTTACCTCCATAACTTGCTACATTTGCACACACTGTATATATATTTTCTGTTGTATTTTTGACTTTATGTTTTTTTACCCCATATGTAACTCTGTGTTGTTTTTATTGCACTGCTTTGCTTTATCTTGGCCAGGTCGCAGTTGTAAATGAGAACCTGTTCTCAACTGGCTTACCTGGTTAAATAAAGGTGAAAAAAAAAAAAAAAAAAAAACAGGCAGTCAGGGGGAGTCTGACTCCAGTCCTGATCCTGCGGCCAGCAGACCTGCCCGTCTGGCTAGACCGGTCAGAGGACAGTCTCAGGAGTCAGCTATGGTTTTCTTTCATCACCACATAATAGATACAGTGGGGGAAAAAAGTATTTAGTCAGCCACCAATTGTGCAAGTTCTCCCACTTAAAAAGATGAGAGAGGCCTGTAATTTTCATCATAGGTACACGTCAACTATGACAGACAAAATGAGAAAAAAAAATCCAGAAAATCACATTGTAGGATTTTTCATGAATTTATTTGCAAATTATGGTGGAAAATAAGTATTTGGTCAATAACAAAAGTTTCTCAATACTTTGTTATATACCCTTTGTTGGCAATGACACAGGTCAAAGTTTTCTGTAAGTCTTCACAAGGTTTTCACACACTGTTGCTGGTATTTTGGCCCATTCCTCCATGCAGATCTCCTCTAGAGCAGTGATGTTTTGGGGCTCTTGCTGGGCAAGACGGACTTTCAACTCCCTCCAAAGATTTTCTATGGGGTTGAGATCTGGAGACTGGCTAGGCCACTCCAGGACCTTGAAATGCTTCTTACGAAGCCACTCCTTCGTTGCCCGGGTGGTGTGTTTGGGATCATTGTCATGCTGAAAGACTCAGCCATGTTTCATCTTCAATGCCCTTGCTGATGGAAGGAGGTTTTCACTCAAAATCTCACGATACATAGCCCCATTCATTCTTTCCTTTACACGGATCAGTCGTCCTGGTCCCTTTGCAGAAAAACAGCCCCAAAGCATGATGTTTCCACCCCCATGCTTCACAGTAGGTATGGTGTTCTTTGGATGCAACTCAGCATTCTTTGTCCTCCAAACACGACGAGTTGAGTTTTTACCAAAAAGTTCTATTTTGGTTTCATCTGACCATATGACATTCTCCCAATCCTCTTCTGGATCATCCAAATGCACTCTAGCAAACTTCAGACGGGCCTGGACATGTACTGGCTTAAGCAGGGGGACACGTCTGGCACTGCAGGATTTGAGTCCCTGGCGGCGTAGTGTGTTACTGATGGTAGGCTTTGTTACTTTGGTCCCAGCTCTCTGCAGGTCATTCACTAGGTCCCCCCGTGTGGTTCTGGGATTTTTGCTCACCGTTCTTGTGATCATTTTGACCCCACGGGGTGAGATCTTGCGTGGAGCCCCAGATCGAGGGAGATTATCAGTGGTCTTGTATGTCTTCCATTTCCTAATAATTGCTCCCACAGTTGATTTCTTCAAACCAAGCTGCTTACCTATTGCAGATTCAGTCTTCCCAGCCTGGTGCAGGTCTACCATTTTGTTTCTGGTGTCCTTTGACAGCTCTTTGGTCTTGGCCATAGTGGAGTTTGGAGTGTGACTGTTTGAGGTTGTGGACAGGTGTCTTTTATACTGATAACAAGTTCAAACAGGTGCCATTAATACAGGTAACGAGTGGAGGACAGAGGAGCCTCTTAAAGAAGAAGTTACAGGTCTGTGAGAGCCAGAAATCTTGCTTGTTTGTAGGTGACCAAATACTTATTTTCCACCATAATTTGCAAATAAATTCATTAAAAATCCTACAATGTGATTTTCTGGAAAAAAAAATCTCAATTTGTCTGTCATAGTTGACGTGTACCTATAATGAAAATTACAGGCCTCTCTCATCTTTTTAAGTGGGAGAACTTGCACAATTGGTGGCTGACTAAATACTTTTTTCCCCCACTGTACTTGTCTTAAATGATCTCCAATGTACCTGTCTGATTAGGATGAATAATATCCAACAATATCTTTTTAATTCTAGGCGCTATGCACTTTGCTATAATTTTTTAAATCACAACAAAGAGATCTGCATGGAGGAATGGGCCAAAATACCAGCAACAGTGTGTGAAAACCTTGTGAAGACTTACAGAAAACGTTTGACCTGTGTCATTGCCAACAAAGGGTATATAACAAAGTATTGAGAAACTTTTGTTATTGACCAAATACTTATTTTCCACCATAATTTGCAAATAAATTCATTAAAAATCCTACAATGTGATTTTCTGGAGAAAAAAATTCTCATTTTGTCTGTCATAGTTGACGTGTACCTATGATGAAAATTACAGGCCTTTCTCATCTTTTTAAGTGGGAGAACTTGCACAATTGGTGGCTGACTAAATACTTTTTTTCCCCACTGTATCTCACCATCGGTTGAGACACTGCATTCTCCAACGCCTTACTCACCCTCGGACACAGGGAACAAGACAACAACCACATAATACAAGAATATCCATACAAACGCTGACCGCCCCTAAGATGGTGGCTGCTATGGTTTTCCATTTACCAAACATTTCATCAAACCACCCTATCCACGATGTACTAACTTCTGAGTTCTCAGCTCATTCTTCACTTAGAGCAGTTAATTCTGCAAGAGCTCTGGTGACCGTCCCATCCGGTGTGGTGTTGTTAGGGATAAATGTGCAACAATGGCTTACCATTCTATAGACACCGCCCCTTTCTGCCTGATCTAGAGCCATCCTCTTTTCCTAAGTCATGAGTGAGATGGCGGATAATTGTTCAGAGATCCCTTTTACTGCATCCCTAGTCTGGCCAATAAATAGTTGTTGGTCGTAATAGATATAATTAATCCAATCCACAATTTTGTTTATTGTCACCCACCAAAAGAACGTGGTAGTAAACCCTTCCCCTAATTGTTTCATAGCTTGGTATCCATCCGATACCCCCCTTGGTATCCCAATCGCATCCATCTAAATAGGGCTATTCTCCTTCTTGTTAAAACTCCTCCTACGTCTGTTTAACCCTTTCCTTGGTTCCTGGTGACTAATTCTAACTAGCTGAATCAGTAGAACCAGGGCGCCCGTATCTAGCCACCCTTTTGGTATTCTCTGCCTTCTACTTTACTGGCACACGCCCACCACACATCGGTTACAGGGGCTGTAAGGTTCAGAATTCTCTCCTGTGCTTCTGAACTTAAGTCAATCACATTACTACTATCTCCAATTGATAATTGGTGATGTCTTTGTTTCTCTTTACCCCCCATCTGGATGTTCAGTCCCGCCCGGTCTCATATCCCCGTCCCCAAGTGTGTTTAAACACTTGAGTCTAGGAACAATCCGCCGTGGGGGCCGAACACGAATATAATGGGATTTTATAATCCCAAGTTGCTTATTGACATGTACCCCACCCGTTGGCTACGTCCCTAACCCTTATTTTGAATCCTACAGTCTGCCCTTCTCTGACTCCCATTTTGTAGGCCACTCGTCCTTGACGGTCAGTATGTCGGTCGCTTCTCTTCTCTTTTACTTCTTAACAATGGTAAGGGCATAGCGTAATTGGTGGTGGATCTTGACATATCAAGACCATTGCCGAGACTATGATGCAGCTCAAGTCACCCATATTCCCAAAAACCGCCAACCCTCTCCTGTCCTCAGTCTTTCTGCTTCGTACTACCCCATACTCACACCCTGAGAACACACTACAGTGATGATAGGTCGGGGTAGGAGATCTTCGTTAACAGAGGTGATCCCCAGACCCTATTGTTTCAGTTCTTCTCTCTAACTCTGCGTGTGTTCAGTGGTGCTTGTATGTGTTCTTACCTTTTTGCAGTGGGTAACGTGGACCCAGGTTGCTCTTTCTGCTATTCTATTGGCAAAGGCAGTGACCAATATAACCAGATAGGGCCCTTCCCAACAGGCCTGCTTCCAGTTTTTCTTCTTTAGGGACTGGATGCTCACCAGTCACCTGGTTAGATAGTGTGGGTCACCTTCTCCTTTAGTTCACCTGTGGGGCACAAAACCTCTGACATACCGGTGTGGTTAATAAACTACCTTCCCACGTTTTCTGCTAGGGTGCTCTTAATTTCTATTTCTGCCTGCTCCAGTCCTCCTAACTCAGGCATTCTGTATGGTCTACCAAATCCCTTCTCCAATGGCAATAACCCTTCTTCATCTGGAGTTCTCCTGATCGTCATTAATACTATCGGTAGACCTTGTACCCCATTTCTTCTTGCTCTCCTGTGTGTTTTCCTTAACCCCTCTCTAATCATACCGTTCACATCGGTATTCTCTTTCTAGACTGTATCTAAAAAAAGTTTTTTTAAGTATTTTGTCCGCTCCTTCATATATTTAATCCTACCATCTACTATCATCCCCCCTTTTGACACATGTCTCTGCCCATGTGTCAATATTACCACCTACCTAAACAATCACTTAGGTAATATTGGTAATTTATCATCCAATTGCCATCCCTTATTTATTTTTAAGACTGTCCCTTGCTTCTTTATTGCTCCTCCCACTTCCTTTTGTCTTTTATGGCGGCTAAATTCGACTTTTATTCAGTTCAGAATCAATAGTAATCCAATCAATCAATCCCTTATCTTGTAAAAACACTCATGTTTAGTTCAAACTCTGTTCTACCCCGGCTCTCCCGGGCTTGACCTGAAGACTGATGGTTGGACATGACAGGTCCATACTTAATTCTTTCAAACCTAACACAAACCCCCCTTCATGCTGTAATCAATCAAGAAGATAGCAAAGGAGAGACAAAGGTTTTAGCCTGAACTCTGCTCAACCCTGGCAGCTTTTTCCTCTCTGTTTGAGGAGAGAAGCAAAAGGCTCCCTTCTGCTTTCATTCACTGATAACGTAGGACAGCCATAGGACAGCCATGGATTCCCACTTCACTTACACACTGAAATAACCCAACTAAGTCTTCCGCCTAGCAACAAAGAATTCAAACTCTATGTTCGTGATTAACCCAGTTATATCTAATAGTCCACTAAAAAATCTCCCTCATCACCATCTTTCTTAATCACAACCAATGTCATATATCCCTCTTTACTCTCTACCATTTGGGTAAAATCCCTGTTATATGTAGGAAAAGCTAAGACTGTTTGGGAAGTGAGCAACTTTTTTATCTTCATAAATTGTTCCTCCTCCTCAGAGTTCCAAATGATTTTACCATGGGCTGCCATTGCCTTCCCATAGATAAGATCACTTAATTTACCAGTATGCAGTACATAATGGAGTACCCAAGCTCTACAGTAGTCTATCATTCCCAAAAAGCTCATCATTTGTTTCTTGTTTAATGGTTTTGGTACTTCAAGTATAGAAGAACACAAATCTTTCTGTATTTCGTCTCTGCATTTATTCCTTAACTCATCCTTCTTCATCTATTTCTGGACAGCTAGTCCCTATCCTAAATTCTCCTATCCAGCTTCCTATTATTACTATCTTCCTGATCTTATTACTAAATCAATGATCTAGGTAATAGCTGTTTCGCATTAGATTGTGCCTTCCTCTGATTACTGCAGCTCATTGCATTAATTTACTTTCAAATACCAACTTGTTGTTTATTAAAACATAATAAAAATGAAATTTAAATGACAACATTTGATAATATCTCAACTTACTTCTATCCCGTAAAAGTAATCCAAGATTAGTACAATTGACTAGCAACAGGTATCCCTCATTCAGGGAAAGCTCTCTCTCTCTTCTGTTATTTTATGGTTCAAATCATATTATTACCAAATTATAATCTTTTTCACAGTATTATAAATTACCCTCAACTTGATAAAATAAACTATCTTAAAGTCCTCCTCTCATGCCTTTAGAATTACCAGTGTGGATGATTAATTAACACCAGAAAGTCAAAACAGAGTTCAGAGGCCATTGAAATCATTCAACAAACTGTTCCATCCCATAGTATAGTAAACATTACCATCATTCTAAATATTTCATAAATGTTACTTATCCCAAGTGTTCATTAAGTCCTCATGACATTTATTCTCATAAGAAATCATGTATACCCTAAACTCAGTCAAAAACTGAAGAACTCCATAAAATTCACTGTGTGCTTCTTTAAGACGTATCACCTTTGAACTGTTGAAAACCCCCTAAATTCAACATAACAACCCTTTATAAACATCATACTAGGTGTGTTGTTTTTTATTTGAAAAACCCAATTGAAAAACAACAACCAAAAATAGCCAGGCCCCACTTAATTTGGTAGCTCACTTTTACGACCTAAATACTGCATAACTTCACTACTGCTCCCCCTAGCCCTGGGCAACATTCCAATGAGATAAGCTAATCTCTTTCTCCTGGAAGAGGAATTATACATTTTGTTAACCTTCAATTACCATCAGTAATCTAAAGATGGTAAGTACACACAAAACATGATACAGATATCCCCAGTCCTAACTCATCAATAATCGTTTGTATCAATCTAATTCCTCATAACTAATCTATAAAACCACTCAAAATTCCTAGAGTATACAATGATTATGTTTAATTGATTACCCTTCAGATCATATCCTCTTTAAATCTCACAATGATTATTGAACCCCTAAATCTGCTCCATGTGATCTCATCTCAAATGATCCATTATCAATTATTTGACCAACACCATAGGAAAATCTGTCACCCCTTCTATTGTTCCTGTCGCCCCTGTAAATGTCATATTTCATTCATTAGCCAATACAATCACATACTCCATGTAAGTAAGACATTATATTTTATCCCAGGCACATCCTTAACATAATGCTATAGGAGACTTCCATCAATCCTGGAAGACACTATATAATACCACGTTTCATTAAGTTCACTACACCTTCTAAAATAACCCTATAACCCCTTTCTATTAATTTAATCATTGCAACCTGTTGCATTGATGTTTTTAAAATATAAACCTATTGTTGAATAACTTCATACTTATAACCAATGTTTATTCAATCCATCATACTAATAGTCACAACTATATCCCATTGTTCAACGTACCATAAACAGATTATCGTTTTAGATATCACCAATTATTTTCATACACCACTGGTGTTACCCAACCTATACAATAAAGTAATAACCATTAGACTTTGTCAAAGAAATGCTTTTCATTCAACTATTCAAACTTCTGCTCGATACAGTCAAGCAAGTACAACTCTTTTACCCGGGAACTAGAACCATAAATTATTTTCCTTTGTCCTCAACTCAAATTATTTTCACAGCTCTATCGCAATTTTCAGTTTGCTATTCAATTTCTTTAACTGTTCTCTCTGATTAGGCCCTAATTAATAAAACAAATACTTGCTATCGTTGATAAGCATACATTTAATTATATTCCTATCATTTGAACTATGAACTGTCTCTCACCCCTTCCCCCCCCCCCTCCCCCCTGCTCCTTCCTACACAACGGGGGAGGCGCGGGGACCTGCCCTAATCATCTTCCTTCTTACGAAATCATGTCATTAGTACTTTTCATAGACCTTTTTAGAATATTCATCTACTTAAGCTATCTAATTCAACCTTTCACATTTCTCAATCCACCTAGTAATCTAGGTCCATAGCCCCAATGCGAAAGCTTTACCCACTGTCCCTACCTGGGTTCGAACCAGGGACCCTCAACATACAGTGGGGGAAAAAAGTATTTAGTCAGCCACCAATTGTGCAAGTTCTCCCACTTAAAAATATGAGAGAGGCCTGTAATTTTAATGGGGCCATGTATCGTGAGGAAAAAAATTAATGGGCCATGTATCGTGAGATTTTGAGTGAAAACCTCCTTCCATCAGCAAGGGCATTGAAGATGAAACGTGGCTGGGTCTTTCAGCATGACAATGATCCCAAACACACCGCCCGGGAAACGAAGGAGTGGCTTCGTAAGAAGCATTTCAAGGTCCTGGAGTGGCCTAGCCAGTCTCCAGATCTCAACCCCATAGAAAATCATTGGAGGGAGTTGAAAGTCCGTGTTGCCCAGCGACAGCCCCAAAACATCACTGCTCTAGAGGAGATCTGCATGGAGGAATGGGCCAAAATACCAGCAACAGTGTGTGAAAACCTTGTGAAGACTTACAGAAAACGTTTGACCTGTGTCATTGCCAACAAAGGGTATATAACAAAGTATTGAGAAACTTTTGTTATTGACCAAATACTTATTTTCCACCATAATTTGCAAATAAATTCATTAAAAATCCTACAATGTGATTTTCTGGAGAAAAAAAATATCATTTTGTCTGTCATAGTTGACGTGTACCTATGATGAAAATTACAGGCCTCTCTCATCTTTTTAAGTGGGAGAACTTGCACAATTGGTGGCTGACTAAATACTTTTTTCCCCCACTGTATATATCGTTACAAATTTATAGGTACCTCTCAAATAATCGCTTCGTGGTGTTTTTAGACAATTCTTAATCAACACAAATCACTTCTTCAAACTTTTTACCCGTGGAACCAAAAAATAGACTGTCATTTCCCGGACACTGCCCTTTCCATTATCTCTGCAGTCGCGATGGTTATGACCTGTTTTGTTAAAGTATTTACACGGCGCCTCACACTCTCTTGCAAAATTACCTTCCTTGTTACAGTTAAAGCACTTCCTCTTATCTCCTCCCATATTCTTTCTCCCTGGCTTATTATAGCTATCTAATCTCTTCAACTCTCTGTGTTTAAATTCTCTAGTCTTTCCTGACTCTTTCGAGCCTCCAAAAACCATACTCTCGCTGTCTCTAGCCCCCTATTCTCGCTGTTTCTTCAAATCCGTTCCACAGTTTACATGCATCCGCCTAATCATAGCCTCTAATTTCTCTACATCGAGATGCCCAATAAATCCATACCTCTTCTCCCAAATTGATCCATAATCAATATTCCTTTGATCTCTTCCTAACATATATCTTTCATTCCCCGTTAATTCTCGGACCTCTTTAGAATATTTATTTCCCATGGTAGAAAAATTAGAAATCCCCCCGTTTAGTAATAATTCAATCAATAATTATTTTCTTTGGGACTTATTATTAGGTGCGACTTTTGAGCAAATGTTATGATCTGCTTTTGTAATCAACCATTTAAATTATTCAACCCGTAACCCAGAGTTTTTTAAGACCCCAGTTTCATGAAACGGATGGGACAACCATTTTTTTCTCACGCGACCTATTTTAGTCCCTTCCTTGAAACAATTATCACGTATTTCGATGGATCATTAGGTCTCACACGTATACAACCTTATACGATTTTTTGCTAACACTATCCGTAACCTAGAGGTCGTAACTGCTCTAGTTTCATGAAAGAGTTAGAGCAAATCCCCAGTTGTTTATGACTCTTGACTTGTTTAATGTATCTATCTCACACAATGATAATATCTCCCTTCCTGTTTATATTGTAAACACTGTACCCCGTACAATCTCAATATTAACTAGTTTATTTTGGTAATGGCCTATTACCTTGAGTCATTTCAGACGCCCTTCCTTCCTTTAAGTTACTGTGCTTTACCACTCTAGAATATGGCAAGTCTTATGAGATTTTGGTAATTATTCTCTGCCCTTCACAAGAATTACTATTCTTATACAAGTTCAAATCATTTCACCAAAACCCATGAATAAAAATTACTGACCTTATCCTTGCAGTTGGGATTTAAATGCTTTTTCAGATCTCGTCAACGTCTTTATCGTTCATAAGGTTCATCACCGGCCTGTTTATAACCTTAACGTCAAAGGCCAGGTCTATTCTATACGGATGTTATCATCCGCCCGTGCACGGTTTTCGGTGTCCTCAGAACGACAAAGACGTATTTTTGAGATCCGGCTCGAAGGACCATTTGTCACGACAATTTATATCTCTAATTAATCAAACTTAATGCTCTGAATAATTCCCAGAGGGTGTAAGGCTCTGGTTTAATCATGAATTAAACAAAGGTCCACAACCGGCAAGAATGATCTGTATGTTTAATCATGGAGAGCTCTGCCGCCAAAAAACACATATACAGCTTTTATACCACTTCACACAAAGGCACTTTGCTCCGCCCACCTTTAGGAGGCCTTTAACCAGTTTCTCAGTTCCCTTCATCCTGGAATGTTTGTCTCAGCAGTTTCTAACTCACCCCCTCTGTTAGTGGGTTTATAATGATAACCCTAACACAGTTCAGACAGTCATCATCAGTATTGGGGTTAACAATTTTAGTCATAATCATAATTCCTCTATCACCGTGAAGCACAGGGGTGGCAGCATCATGCTGTGGGGGTACTTTGCTGCAGGAGGGACTGGTGCACTTCACAAAATAGATGGCATCATGAGGAAGGAAAATTATGTGGATATATTGAAGCAACATCTCAAGACATCAGTCAGGAAGTTAAAGCTTGGTCACAAATGGGTCTTCCAAATGGACAATGACCCCAAGCATACTTCCAAAGTTGTGGCAAAATGGCTTAAGGACAACAAAGTCAAGGTATTGGAGTGGCCATCACAAAGCCCTGACCTCAATCCTATAGAACATTTGTGGGCAGAACTGAAAAAGCATGTGCGAGCAAGGAGGCCTACAATCCTGACTCAGTTACACCAGCTCTGTCAGGAGGAATGGGCCAAAATTCACCCAACTTATTGTGGGAAGCTTGTGGAAGGCTACCCGAAACGTTTGACCCAAGTTAAACAATTTAAAGGCAATGCTACCAAATACTAATTGAGTGTATGTAAACTTCTGACCCACTGGGAATGTGATGAAAGAAATAAAAGCTGAAATAAATCACTCCCTACTATTATTCTGACATTTCAGATTCTTAAAATAAAGTGGTGATCCTAACTGACCTAAGACAGGGACATTTTACTAGGATTAAATGTCAGGAATTGAGGAAAACTGAGTTTAAATGTATTTGGCTAAGGTGTATGTAAACTTCCGACTTCAACTGTATGTACATGTAGGTAGGGGTAAAAGTGACTAGGCAATCAGGATAGATAATAAACAGAGTAGCAGCAGCGTATGTGAAGAGTGTGAAAGAGTGTGTCTATGTGTGAGTGTGTGTGAACGTGTGTGTGTGTGTTGGAGTGTCAGTGTAGTATGTGTGAGTGTGTGGGTGGAGTCCAGTGAGTGTGCAGGTGGAGTCCAGTGAGTGTGCATAGAGCAAGAGAGTTAGTGCAAATAAAAAGGGGGGTCAATCCAAGTAGTCCCGGTAGCCATTTGATTAACTGTTCAGCAGTCTTATGGCATGGGGGTAGAAGCTGTTCAGGAGCCTTTTGGTCCCAGACTTGGCGCTCCGGTACTGCTTGCCATGCGGTAGCAGAGAGAACAGTCTATGACTTGGGTGGCTGGAGTCTTTGACAATTTTTAGGGCCTTTCTCTGACACTGCCTGGTATAGAGGTCCTGGATGGCAGGGAGTTCGGCCCCGGTGATGTACTGTGCCGTACGCACTACCCTCTGTAGCGCGTACGGATAACCAAGCAGTTTCCAAGCGGTGATGTAGCCAGTCAAGATGCTCTCAATGGTGCAGCTGTAGAACTGTTTGAGGATCTAAGGGCCCGTGCCAAATCTTTTCAGCCTCCTGAGGGGGAAGAGGCATTGTCGTAACCTCTTCATGACTGTGTTGCTGTGTTTGTGACCTGCTCCGACCCGCTCCAATACAGCCCCGTCGATGTGAATGTGGGTGTGCTCGGCCCTTCGTTTCCTGTAGTCCATGATCAGCTCCTTTGTCTTGCTGACGTTGAGGGAGAGGTTGTTTCTGACCTCCTCCCTATAAGGTGTCTCATCGTCGTCGGTGATCAGGCTTACCACCGTCGTGTCGTCACCAAATGTAATGATGATGTTGGAGTTGTGCGTGGCCACGCAGTCGTGGGTGAACAAGGAGTACAGGTGGGGACTAAGCACACCCACCGTGTTGAGGGTCAGCGTGGCGGATGTGTGGTTGCCTACCCTCACCACCTGGGGGCGGCCCGTCAGGAAGTCCAGGATCACGAGACACGAGACTGTTAGGCTATGGTTCAACCCAGCACTCAGAGAAACAAACACGACTAAGGGAGTGGAAGAAACAAAAATTATTTTAATAAAAGTTCAAATTGTCTTAGTCCAAAAACAACTGAAGTAAAGGAACAGAGTGGGCTAGTCGGCTCCGGAGGAAGGAGAGGCTGAGGCAGGCAGGCAGGCAGGCAGACCGGCAGGCAGGAAGGCAGGCAGGCAGGTTGGGAGGTATGTCTGAACTGAAGACAAAACAAACGACAGGTTAAGGAGAGTAAAGAGCCAGGCTGAAGACAAAGACAAAATAACTCTACTGGTGAGCCAAGTTACCGCTCTGGTAAGAACAACGATCTGGCGCCGGTGGAGAGCCATGCCCAGGAATTAGTAGTGCAGGTTGATGAGAGAATAGGATGCAGCTGCGTAGGCAGGTGTCACGCCCTGGCTCTGGGGACTATGTTATGTTGAGCCAGGGTGTGTAAGTCTATGTTTATTTTCTATGTTGGTCTGAGTGACTCCCAGTCAGAGGCAACGAGTGTCAGCTGGGTGTCTCTGATTGGGAGCCATATTTAACTGTTTGTCTTGCACTTTGTGTTTTGTGGTTTCTTGTTCCTTTTGGTTTGTGTATCAAAGGACTTCACGTTTCGTTCTTTGTTTTGATCACGTGATCTAGTCATTAAATATAAATATGTTCACCCGCAACGCTGCGCCTTGGTCCTCTCTGTTCGACGATCGTGACAGAAGAAACCACCTTAACCAGACCAAGCAGCGTGTTCAGGAGCCATCGCTGGCAGATCTCCATGGCAACCTCGACTGGATCAAGCAGCGGGACGAGGAGAGAGGATGGACGTGGGAGGAGATGATTGCGAGTCTGGCAAGAGGGAGGAGAGACCCCCAGGAAATTTTTAGGGGGGGGCTCACGACGTCGGGCCAGCAGGTGTACGGGTTAGAGCGGTGCAAAGCGTTGGCAGAGAAGGCCGGCAGGTTAGGGGGGCCACTGGGCACAGAGGAGAGGGAAAGTGTGGAGGCACGGCGAGAGGTACTGGGGTGTGTTACCAGTCCGGTCCGGCCCGTTCCTGATCCCTGCGTGGGGCCAGTGGTGTGTGTCCCCAGTACGGTCCGGCCTGTTCCTGCCATTCCCACCAAGTCAGTGGTGCGCGTCGTCAGCCCAGCCCGGCCTGTTCCTGCCATTCCCACCAAGTCAGTGGTGCGCGTCGTCAGCCCGGCCCGGCCTGTTCCTGCCATTCCCACCAAGTCAGTGGTGCGCGTCGTCAGCCCAGCCCGGCCTGTTCCTGCCATTCCCACCAAGTCAGTGGTGTGCGTCGACAGCCCAGCCCGGCCTGTCCCTGCTCCACGCACAAAGCCTACGGTGTGCGTCGACAGCCCAGCCCGGCCCGTTCCTGCTCTCCGCACCAAGTCTGTGGTGCGCGTCGCCAGCCCAGTCCGGCCCATCCAAGCTTCCCGCACCAAGCCAGTGGTGTGCGTCGTCAGCCCTGTCCGGCCCGTTCCTGCTCTCCGCACCAAGTCTGTGGTGCGCGTCGCCAGCCCGGTCCGGCCCGTCCAAGCTCCCCGCACCGGGTCAGTGGTGCACGTCGTCAGCCCGGTCCGGCTCATTCCTGCTCCCCGCACCAAGTCAGGGGTGCGCTTCGTCAGCCCGGTCCGGCCGTTCCTCCTCCACGCATCAAGCCAGGGGTATGCGTCGTCAGTCCAGCACAACCCGTGCCTGGGTCATGTCCGGAGCCGGATCCGCCGCCGAGGCGGAGTGCCCACCCGGTCCCTCCCCTGTTGTGGTTGTTTGGCGCGGCCGGAGTCCGCGCCTTTGGGGGGGGGTACTGTCACGCCCTGGCTCTGGGGACTATGTTATGTTGAGCCAGGGTGTGTAAGTCTATGTTTATTTTCTATGTTGGTCTGAGTGACTCCCAATCAGAGGCAACGAGTGTCAGCTGGGTGTCTCTGATTGGGAGCCATATTTAACTGTTTGTCTTGCACTTTGTGTTTTGTGGTTTCTTGTTCCTTTTGGTTTGTGTATCAAAGGACTTCACGTTTCGTTCTTTGTTTTGATCGTGTGATCTAGTCATTAAATATAAATATGTTCACCCGCAACGCTGCGCCTTGGTCCTCTCTGTTCGACGATCGTGACAGCAGGAATCACTGGAAACAACCCGCAGCTGCACAGGAGAGGCAGATCCTGAGCACGCCCCCTGATCCACTCCAGACACACCCACATAAAGGGGACAAACACACATACAGATACAACAGACAAAGAGGGGACAAAACAAGGAGGAAGGGAAACAGAAAAGGGAGAGACAAGCTGCCCACATAACAGAGACTGTCTTACGTTGTGCCAACTAAACTGTCCCTTAGTGGTAGAGCGTGCTCACCCCCTGGACGTTGTGTGCTGAAGATTGTATGGTTCTCAAAGTTTCCTAATCACAAACAATTAGTTATTCTTCAAATTGCTTGACTTGGCTATAGCATTAAGTAAGATGGCTAGCACGACCGAAATGACGAATGCTAACCAGCCGGGTTCTGGTTCGCGAACATGCCCCAATGAATTAAAAGATACTCACGTTTGTTGACTTGTATGCCTCGGCTCGGTACATGCTCAGGCTGCCGTCGCTAAAATCAGTTTGTGTGCGAGACTAGGGGATGGCTGGCACTGTTTCCCTACTAGTCCGCCGTGCAGGTTCTCTTGACAATAGTGTAGCATTCTTTAAGGGGCTTGACGGTTCCGATAGTGACTTCCTCTCCCGGGTGCCCGTACCTCAGCTCAGTCTGACTTGTGGGAAGCGGAGATGGTTTGGGTCATTGGTCGAGTCGAATGTCTCCCGGCTCCTGTACGCTCTGTCACCGGTTACGGGAGGCTTGATTAAGCACCGCTTGCCTCTCTTCCCAGAAGGTTGCGGGTCCCACCTCGGTGATCCGGTCCTACGTAAACTTTTGAGACCAACCTAGCTAACAAGCGCTGCATAGCATGTCCCTGGTTGCCTCAACTTGGGTGCAGATATTTTATCCAGGTGGGACCCGCACCCTTCTGGGAGAGAGGCAAGCGGTGCTTAATCAAGCCTCACGTAACCGGCGACAGATCGCTTAAGAAGCCGGGAAACATTCGACCCGACCAACGACCCAAACCATCTCCGCGTCCCACAACTTGTATGCGCCCACTCCACCATTCTGGCAGCGTCTTGGGCGTTGTTTAAAGGGTTGACCATAGTGAAGGTGTCATAATACCCATAAAACCTAGCGGTCAAACAGGGAAATGGTTCCAATCGTTTTTCCACCATTCATTTTTCCCATAGGGGATTTTAGAAACTTAAAACAATGGCTGTGTTTCGTGTAGGCTTACCTTGGTGTGACGTTTTGATAACCATGTAAATCTCTCTCATACAAGGTGACAATTATCAATATATTCGGCTCTATTTACTCTCAGATTCGAAAATGCTAATTAGCATCAAAATAGACATCATGCTAGACTACAAATCCCTGCTAGCTCCTGCACGTCATCTCTAGCTGGCATGGGTATTTATGGGTATTATGACTCATACTGTGGTACTCTATAGGATATATTTGTGCTGCGGCGAGTTGGGCATCACCACACACTTTTTTGAGGTTTTATCGCTTGGACGTCACTGCTGGGACAGGGGAAAGTCACTAGGCAGCGCGCCATGTTTGCAATACCTAGACTGCCGCATTTGGCAGGGTCAGGTCTGGGTGGTCTCCCATTGGCCCTTTCATTTAGTATCCATTGGGGTCGGCTTGGGGTGTGGTTATGTTTCCCCATAGTATGTTGTACCGAAGTTGACTGACTGAAAGGGAACGTAACATTATGAATATAACTACTTTTCCCTGAAGGAGGGAAACGAGGTACAACACCTGTTTGGCCCCACGCTGCCTGTTTCTCGGCTTGGTGAAGAGTGGTATTAAATTGAAGGAATGAATCCGAGCCTCACGCTTATCTCCTGTGGAAGGCGGGGCTTCCAGCGAGGAGTGGATTGCATTGGCCTTGTCAGGCGTGATTGTAGATCCTTCAACCGAAGTCGTGAGAGTATGACTCCCCCATAGTATGTTGTACCTCGTTTCCCTCCTTCAGGGGACAGACGTTATAGTCATAATGTTAAATTCTTTACCACTGTGGTTTGCTATAGTTCAAGTTAACTTTTTTTGTCCCAGAGTAGGCAATAAAAACATAAAATCCACAGTCACAAACAACAATGCTATTCATTCTTCTTATAGTTCACACACAAGCTATTATACCTGAAAATATTGACAACCTTTGGAAATAATTGTATTTTTACTGTATTATGTTTTGAGTTATAACATGATTGGATTTTCAGCATGATTTTCCTCCATTTCCATTCCCACCTCTCTGAATTATGGTCAGATGATGGTCTGGTTTGACAGGAAGTGCATTTGTAGCAAGATAAAGTTTCCCTACCCTGAAAGTCTAGACAAATAGGTCTGTGAATCGTGTAATGTAATCACTGTGTCTGTCTGTTTCCCTGCCTCAGTCTCATCAGAGACAGCACAACAAAGACAAGCCCTACAAGTGTCCGAACTGCTACCGTGCCTACTCGGACTCCGCCTCACTGCAGATCCACTTGTCTGCGCATGCCATCAAAAACGCCAAGGCCTACTGCTGCAGCATGTGTGGCAGAGCCTACACCTCAGTGAGTAGGCTATGGGGCAGCATGAGCTAATGTTTTCACAGGATGTGGGCAAACATTGTCAACGTCGTTAGCGACGGAGTCCTAGTGTTGTTTCTTAATTCTCATTCAATATATAAATTGTATTGGTACTGTAGATCAACACTCTAGACTCTTTTTAAAATTACACTTTTGGGGAAGCATTTGTACCTCGTTGTCTACTGAGGCTTGGTGTTAACTGAACCTTTATTTGATGTTTGTCCTCAGGAGACCTACCTTATGAAGCACATGTCCAAACACACGGTGGTGGAACACCTGGTGAGCCATCACTCTCCACAGAGGATGGAGTCTCCAAGTATCCCCATACGGATCTCCCTCATCTGAGCACTTCACCCTGACACCCTACCCGACACCCATGGAGGAACCCCCTGTAAGGTTACCCCTCCACTTAAGCGTAATCAATCCCAGATATTGGCTTTTATTTGTTTGTTTGTATTCCCCCATGTGGGTTCCAAAAATGTGTCAAACTGTATTTGTACCTTATCAAGAGGTATACTTTCTTTCTTTTTTTACACCTCCCTGTCATCTAAATGGTGTGGTTGGGTAATGTTTGGGACATCCAAAGATGATTTTACAGCACTTTCAGGCCTCATAGTATTGGCCAAAAAGGTTTTTAGTCTACTAAGACTATAAAAGGCATTGCTCCAGGCAGCTAAAAAGTTAACCATAGGTGTTATAATGCATTATAGGACCACTCCTATTTTCTTTTTATATTGTCCTTTTCTCTCTTTACTCTTTGCAAAAGTATATTTACATTGGGAACTTTACCTTCCTTTTGGTTAGGTCAACTGACTGTCACACCCTGGCTCTGGGACTCTATATGTTGAGCCAGGGTGTGTTCATTCATTGTGTTCTGTTTCTTGGTTGGGATGTTCTAGGTTGTTGTATTTCTTTGTTTGAGTGACTCCCAATCAGAGGTAACGAGTGTCAGCTGTTGGCTCGTTGTCTCTGATTGGGAGCCATATTTAAACTGTCTGTTTTCACCTTGTGTTTGTGGGTTTTTGTTCGTAGTCAGTCATTGTCACTGTGGACTTCACGAATCGTTATTTGTTTTGTTGTTTCGCTTTAATTAAATAAAGCATCATGTTCGTGCAACACGCTGCGCTTTGGTCTATTCCTTTCCAAGACGATCGTGACAGAAAAACCCACCGTAAAAGGACCAAGCAGCGTGTCCAGGAGCAGGCAGACTGGACATGGGAGGAAGCGCCAGGAAAGGAGATAGAGAGGCTGGCGGTGGGCAAAGTGTGGTCCTGGGAGGACATGCTCGGGGGCAAGGGACCTTGGGGTAGGATCAAGGCCCTGGCGAGAGAGGAGCAGCGGCGTCAGCAGTGCCATCGTCGGACGGACGAGAGGCACCCCCAAGAATTTTTTAGGGGGGGGCACACGGCATGGGCGACTGGGCAGCAGGAGGCTGCCACAGGGCTTATTGGGCGATTTGGAGAGGAGGCCACCGGGTTTGGGGGGCCAGAAGGCAGGTTCGCGGAGCCTGGACGGAGAGCGGAACCAACTTCCCGTGCTCAGGCATGGCAGCATGGGACGGGGCAGGTTCCGCGGTATGCGGAGCGGCGTACTGTGCCACGAGTGGTCCGGCATAGTCCTGTACGTTCTGTGCGAGCACCCCGCACGTGTCGTGCGAAGGTGGGTATGCAGCCAGGACGGAGTGTGCCGGCTCAACGCTCGTGGTCTCCAATGCCTCTCCGCGGTCCCGGATTTCCTGCTCCAGTGTCACGTGCTGTTATGCCAGTACGGGTACACAGCCCTGTACGTCCTGTGCGGATGCCACACACAGTGCGTGTGAGGGTAGGCATTCAGCCAGGACGGGTGGTGGCCGCTCTTCACTCCAGGTCTCCTATCCGTCTCCACAGCCCAGCCCGGCCTGTCCCTGCTCCACGCACCAAACCTACGGTGTGCGTCGCCAGCCCAGCCCGGCCTGTTCCTGCTCCACGCACCAAGCCTACGGGGTGCGTCGCCAGCCCAGCCCGGCCTGTTCCTGTTCCACGCACAAAGCCTACGGTGTGCGTCGCCAGCCCAGCCCGGCCTGTTCCTGCTCCACGCACCAAACCTACGGGGTGCGTCGCCAGCCCAGCCCGGCCTGTTCCTGTTCCACGCACAAAGCCTACGGTGTGCGTCGCCAGCCCAGCCCGGCCTGTTCCTGCTCCACGCACCAAACCTACGGGGTGCGTCGCCAGCCCAGCCCGGCCTGTTCCTGTTCCACGCACAAAGCCTACGGTGTGCGTCGCCAGCCCTGCCCGGCCTGTTCCTGCCACTCGCACCAAACCTACGGTGCGAGTCGTCAGCCTGGTCCAGCCCGTTCCTGCTACTCGCACCAAGCCAGGGGTGCGAGTCGTCAGCCTGGTCCAGCCCGTTCCTGCTACTCGCACCAAGCCAGGGGTGCGAGTCGTCAGCCTGGTCCAGCCCGTTCCTGCTACTCGCACCAAGCCAGGGATGCGAGTCGTCAGTCCGATGAGGCCCGTTCCGGCTCCACGCACCAAACCAGGGGTGCGTATCGTCAGCCCGGTCCGGTCCGTTGCTGCTCCACGCACCAAGCCAGGGGTTCGCATCGTCAGCCAGGTCCGGTCAGTTCCTGCCTCACGCGCCAAGCCAGGGGTGCGCGTCGTCAGTCCGGTGCCTGATCAGGTACCGGGCAGCTGCTCCACAACGGAGCTTGAGCAATCCGCTCCGTCGATGTCCGGTCCAGATCCAGCCAGCGGGGTCAGACCGGACCGGGGGCGCTACGGGGGAATTGTGGAAGGGTGGTGGTCAAGCCCGGAGCCGGAGCCGCCTCCGAGGAGGAATGCCCACCCAGCCCTCCCCTGTTTGGGTTTTGTTAAGGCGCGGTCGCAGTCCGCGCCTTTAGGGGGGGGTACTGTCACACCCTGGCTCTGGGACTCTATATGTTGAGCCAGGGTGTGTTCATTCATTGTGTTCTGTTTCTTGGTTGGGTTGTTCTAGGTTGTTGTATTTCTTTGTTTGAGTGACTCCCAATCAGAGGTAACGAGTGTCAGCTGTTGGCTCGTTGTCTCTGATTGGGAGCCATATTTAAACTGTCTGTTTTCACCTTGTGTTTGTGGGTTTTTGTTCCTAGTCAGTCATTGTCACTGTGGACTTCACGAATCGTTATTTGTTTTGTTGTTTCGCTTTAATTAAATAAAGCATCATGTTCGTGCAACACGCTGCGCTTTGGTCTATTCCTTTCCAAGACGATCGTGACACTGACCAATAAGACAAATTCCTAAATCATGAATCCAAGTATTTGTTTTTGCTACTCCTAATGTCAATGTTTGCATCATTTTGTTACTTAAAAAGGAATTGTTCTCATGTAAGCTTTATCACGTTTAAGTATGTCTCTTAGACACAATGCACACAAAATACTTTCCAATTGGAGGGTCAATACCTATGTTTTATTGTTGTAGTTGTATTTTTCATCTTGTTGATGTTATTGTCCATGGTATTAAAAAGGACACTGCTGAAGGCAATCCTGAAAAGCACCAAAATATATTTTTAATCTGATGTTGGTATTTGTAGAAACTCAGCATGTAAGAGTAAAAATATTTTGGTTCGCCTAATTTATGTATTGAAGAAATGTAGCACAAAAAATTGTCCATTATGGAACTGATATATTTGTTGGTTCAAGCCATTCCAGTACCTGACAGATTTTCAACAAGATTTTAATGGAGGCAGACAACTAATTTCTTCAAACACACATTTTATTATAGGTAGAGGGTTCAATGTGACTCGATTGAACCCTCTACCATTTGTCATGCTGTGGTAAATGACATGCATGAGCTCTGCCTGTGTGGTACACATATTTGTTTTGACCGACGTTGATGAGGAAGGGGTCTCCTCATATTTCCTTTTATCTTACCTATGAAATAGGAATGAAAAGTACAAATACGAGAATTCACAGGTTTGCAACCAAATGAATGTAATCCTTTTAAATTGTTATATTTTCCCCATGTCTGCCAGTGATGGATATGGTGTGCTATCTGGTAGAAAATGGCAGAGCACATTACAAAATGTGATCCCTCCTGGCCTTTCATTGGTTAACACCTGTGAAACTCTTTGCGAAGAACAACATGTGTTGCCTCATCACTGTCTCCTTTTCTATTGAGTGATTATTTGTACATTTATTCTGCAGCTATGTCCTGCAGGTTATTTTATGCCCTTTAATGTTTGAATTGAAAATTAGTAAATTGCTGTTTTGGGTGTCCCATGAAATATGTATAGATATCTTTATGTACTAAAAGACCTCCTTGTGTCTTGTAATCACTTTGCTCTCATGTCTAAATATGAATGATTAACATTTTGTTAATTTTATACACATTTAAGCCTTAACTTTTATCATTGTATTACATTTTATTTGCCCCATATTGATGCTTCTCTGTAACCAGAGTTTTATGCATTTTTATTTCATAGCATGGAATATACTGTAAATAAACTATATTAACTGTTAACCCCTTTTCTATAGGAAATGATTATATAGGTCTAGCTATTATTACAAAAATCATTTTTTCATTTGTCATGCATTGTGGTACCATATACACATTACACACAGTCAAGACTTAGAGTGAATTTACTTTGTGTAAGAATTAGCAAAAAATAAAAGTATGAAAATGTTCCAATAGTTTTGGATTATTTTTATTGGCCAATATGTCCTTACATAATAATGTATAAATTATACTTCAAGACCTACATAAGCATTTCTTATCAACTGTTGTTCCTTGGCAAACATTTATTTCAAATATGTATATGATGCTGGAGATACTTTGCCTTTCAGTTAGGCTACCTGAGTAAGGTATGTACTGCAGTCAGGAATGGTCACCTCATCCACCTGAATCAACAGATTCCCTCATGCCTGTTCATAGCCCCAAATTGACTCCCATACCATTCTATGACCTTTTGATGCCAATAAGCATTTGAAATTGTACTCTTGATACTCGCCTGGTGATGTTCAGCACCACGCTTTCGTGATGGTATATCTCGCAATTTATTTTGACCTGTCCTTGATTCTTTTCCCTTGTTGCTTTGGCACACACGCCTCATCTCGAAAGTATCTCGCTCAGTCGTGTGATATGACAAATGAACTCAGGATAATCCGACGAATTGTCAGATGAGTCATGTTGGCATGGGGAAAGATGCCGCGTTCACGTGCTATCCGAGTTATCGGAAGATCTTAGTTCCAAGTGGGACATTTCATTTTAACGACCCTACAAGACGTAATTACAGGGAAGCTCGGAGAAATGTTTGTTACCTGAGTTGCCGAGTTGTGACGTTTCACCACTTACCTTTTACCTTTTCAACCATATGACAACACGTTTCCCACGAGCACATGAAGCCACCCAAACTTCTCCCCCAGGATACTACTTCTCTTGAGATTAATGCCGCGTTCTGATTCGTTGAACGCTGCAGTTATATAACTACAACCAGCTAGCAAGTGATAGTTTCCTAGTTCTGACTAGTGATAGTTTCCTAGTTCTGACTAGTACTTGAAAGCGGCATCAGTTTATTATAGACGCATCAACAAGCAGGTGTGTTTACAAGAGCAGGTAGGCTACAATATTTCCATCTACACCTGATGACATTGATGCTGTTTTTAATTTGTGTTAACGCACTAATTCATGTTTTTGTGATATTTGTGCCTTATCCCTGCTGTATTTAGGCTACTTTAGAATCACATATGTATGATAAATGTATAGCCTAAATTTAAGTAGGCCTACATTTTATTAACCTAAATCCAAGTAAATAATTACTTATCTTTATAATGCGCTGTTCATCATGGCCATAATAACATCAGTTTGGTATTCACTTTAACAATGTAAATGTAAATCCCTCAGCATATTCGTTTCACTCCGTTATACCATCTGAAACAGACTTCGGAAGAGAAAAAAAAAACGCATTGGCAACACAATGAGGTAGGCTATGACTTATGTGATGATGCATGTATGTCATCTATGTTAATAGACTTATTATTTAAGATAAAGTTAATTACCCGTTAATTATATTTATTTAAAATTCATTTTGGGGTATTCATTCATTCGAACAAAATTAAACACCTTGACTGGGACCATGCTAATCCAAACTCCCGGGTTCACGTTCTAGTTGGAACTAGCAAAAAATATATATTTTAAATAAAATCCCTCTCATAACCCCTGAACTAATAAAATTGATCACAATAAATGAAAGGGTCACAATGTTGGGACAATAATATTTCACTGTCAAAACAGACTTAAAAATTAAAACGTCCTGGTCTTTTATGTCGTTTTGCCATGTTTTCAGGTAAAACAGGAAATATAGGCCTACTGATGACAGTTATTGCCTTGACTCCCTATTGCACCTTCTGAAAATATTTTCTTTTCTATTTTCCAGCAGATTAATGTACAAGGCAAAGTGTGTATTAACATTTGCATTCTGTGCCTCTGTGCTGCTCTTCATAGCCTACTTCACACCTACATCAGTAAGGTAATCATTTTCCAAACAGTAGCACCCCACCCCATGCATCTCTCTACCTAAACCAAAAAATTAACATACCATACCCTCTTCCTAATCAAACCGATAACTCCTTCTCCCATTCGCCAATCAATGGCTATATATTTCACTAAATCCATCTCATATGTTGAAGGTATGGTTGTTATCTAGTGAACTTTCCATAACCAGAAACACATTACCAGTCACACACAATAGAAACAATCCATACACTTCACCTAGAAACAGAAAGGTGTGTACGTTTTGACCCAGCATGTTGCGTTGCATTGCAGGTACTTGGAGGGGTTCCTTCCCATGAGCCGATGTCCTCTAGCCCCTGCAGAGAAGCTGAAGCTGGGGAACAGTATAGATGCCTCCCTAGACCTGTGGTAGGTAGCTTAGTGGGTAAGAGCGTTGTGCCAGTAACCGAAAGGTCGCTGGTTCTAATCCCCGAGCCGACTAGGTGAAAAATCTGTTGATGTGCCCTTAAGCAAGGCACTTAACCCTAATTGCTCCTGTAAGTCGCTCTGGATAAGAGCGTCTGCTAAATGACTAAAAATGATTGTCTGCACAATGACATGCCCAGAGCATGCCATTACTTTCACTGTGTTCACTACTTTTATTTGTTTTGTGTTGGAGGCTGACAATGAAATCTCAAGATCTTTTTAATGACGTGCATTGATATCAAACTGTGTTATTGGTAAAAGTATGGGGCTAAGCTCAACACAGTTCTATACCACAAATAGTTCCTTGTAATAGGTTACTTAGTGCAATGTCAACCACATAATCTGCTTGTTCAACCTGCTTGGCAGTATATTTGGGAGAACGGGCAGTGGTTTTAGTTAGAGGTATGTTTGTTTGTCAGACACTGTATGCACAATAATTAGCTAGTCAGCCAGCAGTCAAATGCTTCATGCTTTAGTGCAGGGGTATTCAAATGTTACCCTACGAGGTCCGGACTACCCCACTGGGCACACGCTGGTTGACTCAACGTTGTTTCCACGTCAATAAAATCACGTTGAACCAACATGGAATAGACGTTGAATTGACGTCTGTGCCCAGTGGGACTGCTGGTTTTCTGTTCTACCGGGGCGGCAGGTAGCTTAGTGGTTAAGAGCGTTGTGCCAGTAACCGAAAGGTCGCTGGTTCTAATCCCCGAGCCGACTAGGTGGAAAATCTGTCGATGTGCCCTTGAGCAAGGCACTTAACCCTAATTGCTCCTGTAAGTCGCTCTGGATAAGAGCGTCTGCTAAAATGACGTAAATGTAAAATAATTAATTGCACCCACCTGGTGTCCCAGGTTTAAATCTGTCCCTGGTTGGAGGGGAAGAATGGGGAAAAAACCAGTGGAACTAGCTTTGAGTTCCAGATTTGAATTTGAGTGCTTTAGTGTATACAGTGCATTCGGAAAGTATTCAGACCCCTTAACTTTTTCCACATTTTGTTACATTACAGCCTTATTCTAAAATGGATTAAATATATTTTTTCCATCAATCTACACACAATACCCCATAATGATTAAGAAAAACCGTTTTTTAGATTTTTTTGCAAATGTATTAAAAATAAAAAACGTATATGACATTTACATACAGTGAGGGAAAAAAGTATTTGATCCCCTACTGATTTTGTACGTTTGCCCACTGACAAAGAAATGATCAGTCTATAATTTTAATGGTAGGTTTATTTGAACAGTGAGAGACAGAATAACAACAAAAAAATCCAGAAAAACGCATGTCAGAAATGTTATAAATTGATTTGCATTTTAATGAGGGAAATAAGTATTTGACCCCCTCTCAATCAGAAAGATTTCTGGCTCCCAGGTGTCTTTTATACAGGTAACGAGCTGAGATTAGGAGCCCACTCTTAAAGGGAGTGCTCCTAATCTCAGCTTGTTACCTGTATAAAAGACACCTGTCCACAGAAGCAATCAATCAATCAGATTCCAAACTCTCCACCATGGCCAAGACCAAAGAGCTCTCCAAGGATGTCAGGGACAAGATTGTAGACCTACACAAGGCTGGAATGGGCTACAAGACCATCGCAAAGCAGCTTGGTGAGAAGGTGACAACAGTTGGTGCGACTATTCGCAAATGGAAGAAACACAAAATAACTGTCAATCTCCCTCGGCCTGGGGCTCCATGCATGATCTCACCTCGTGGAGTTGCAATGATCATGAGAACGGTGAAGAATCAGCCCAGAACTACACGGGAGGATCTTGTCAATGATCTCAAGGCAGCTGGGACCATAGTCACCAAGAAAACAATTGGTAACACACTACGCCGTGAAGGACTGAAATCCTGCAGCGCCCGCAAGGTCCCCCTGCTCAAGAAAGCACATATACAGGGCCGTCTGAAGTTTGCCAATGAACATCTGAATGATTCAGAGGAGAACTGGGTGAAAGTGTTGTGGTCAGATGAGACCAAAATGGAGCTCTTTGGCATCAACTCAACTCGCCGTGTTTGGAGGAGGATGAATGCTGCCTATGACCCCAAGAACACCATCCCCACTGTCAAACATGGAGGTGGAAACATTATGCTTTGGAGGTGTTTTTCTGCTAAGGGGACAGGACAACTTCACCGCATCAAAGGGACGATGGACGGGGCCATGTACCGTCAAATCTTGGGTGAGAACCTCCTTCCCTCAGCCAGGGCATTGAAAATGGGTCGTGGATGGGTATTCCAGCATGACAATGACCCAAAACACACGGCCAAGGCAACAAAGGAGTGGCTCAAGAAGAAGCACATTAATGTCATGGAGTGGCCTAGCCAGTCTCCAGACCATAATCCCATAGAAAATCTGTGGAGGGACCTGAAGGTTCAAGTTGCCAAACGTCAGCCTCGAAACCTTAATGATTTGGCGAAGATCTGCAAAGAGGAGTGGAACAAAATCCCTCCTGAGATGTCTGCAAACCTGGTGGCCAACTACAAGAAACGTCTGACATCTGTGATTGCCAACAAGGGTTTTGCCACTAAGTCATGTTTTGCAGAGGGGTCAAATACTTATTTCCCTCATTCAAATGCGAATCAATTGATAACATTTTTTACATGCGATTTTCTGGATTTTTTGTTGTTATTCTGTCTCTCACTGTTCAAATAAACCTACCATTAAAATTATAGACTGATCATGTCTTTGTCAGTGGGAAAACTTACAAAATCAGCAGGGGATCAAATACTTTTTTCCCTCACTGTAAGTATTCAGACCCTTTACTCAGTACTTTGTTGAAGCATCTTTGGCAGCAATTACAGCCTCTAGTCTTCTTGGGTATGAAGCTACAAGCTTGGCACACCTGTATTTGGGGAGTTTCTCCCATTCTTCTCTGCAGATCCTCTCAAGCTCTGTCAGGTTGGATGGGGAGCGTCACTGCACAGCTATCTGTAGGTCTCTCCAGAGATGTTCGATCAGGTTCAAGTCCGGGCTCTGGCTGGGCCGCTCAAGGACATTCAGAGACTTGTCCCGAAGCCACTCCTGTGTTGTCTTGGCTGTGTGCTTAGGGTCATTGTCCTGTTGGAAGGTTGAACCTTCGCCCCAGTCTGAGGTCCTGAGCAGGTTTTCATCAAGGATCTCCCTGTACTTTGCTCCGTTCATCTTTCCCTTGATACTGACTAGTGTCCCAGTCCCTGCCGCTGAAAAACATCCCCACAGCATGACGCTGCCACCACCATGTTTCACCGTAAGTTCAGGCCAAAGAGTTCAATCTTGGTTTCATCAGACCAGAGAATCTTGTTTCTCATGTTCTGAGAGTCCTTTTGATGCCTTTTGGCAAACTCCAAGCGGGCTCTCATGTGCCTTTTACTGAGGAGTGGCTTCCGTCTGGCCACGCTAACATAAATGCCTGATTGGTGGAGTGCTGCAGCGATGGTTGTCCTATTGGAAGGTTCTCCCATCGCCACAGAGGAACTCTGGAGCTCTGTCAGAGTGACCATCAGGTGTTTGGTCACCTTCCTGACCAAGGTCCTTCTCCCCCAATTTCTCAGTTTGGCCGGGCGGCCAGCTCTAGGAACAGTCTTGGTGGTTCTAAACTTCTTCCATTTAAGAATGATGGAGGCCGCTGTGTTCTTAGGGACCTTCAATGCTGCAGAATTTTTTTGGTACCCTTCCCCAGATCTGTGCCATAACACAATCCTTTCTCTAAGCTCTACGGACAATTCCTTCAACCTCATGGCTTGGTTTTTGCTCTGACATGCACTGTCAACTGTGGGACCTTATATAGACAGGTGTGTGCCTTTCTAAATCATGTCCAATCAATTGAATTTACCACAGGTGGAATCCAATCAAGTTGTAGAAACATCAAGGATGATAAATGGAAACAGGATGCATCTGAGCTCAATTTCGAGTCTCGTAGCAAAGGGTCTGAATACTTATGTAAACAGGGTATTTCTGTTTTTTTATTTTTACTTTGTCATTATGGGATATTGTGTGTAGATTGAGGATTGTCTTTGTTTTTAATTTAATCCATTTCAGAATAAGGCTGTAACAAAATGTGGAAAAAGTCAAGGGGTCTGAATACTTTCCAAATGCACTGTAAGTCCTGCAATATTCAAATGCACTAAAAAGGGCCACTCCCTTGAGCATTGACAGCATGTTAACCTTGCTTCATATCTTCCACGGTCTCTAAAAAAAGGGGTTAATTACCCTTATTACCCTTTTATTCTATATCATTTTCCTGTTGTCTCCCTGAATGCTCCGATTCCATATACCACACAGTACACACTACAGTGAAGCCACTGTTTTTTGGCCATTGTTTGTTCTGAAACCCAGACCTCTGTCGGTTCTTTTCTTTCCTACCAGGTCCAGAGGTGATGTTCAGACCTGCACTTACTGGGGAGCCCCTGTGATCTGGGATGGGATGTTTGACCCAGATCATTACGACCAGGAGCACAGGAAGAACCACTCCTCTGTGTCTCTCACTGTATTCGCTGTGGGCAGGTCGGTTTTTCATCTGTTACCAGTTTAAAATCAATTTATCAATTCTTATGAAACACTTTTCAGTCACGTAAACAACATATTTGGAGATGTTCTTCTTGAACCAGAGTTTTACTCCTTCCCATCCCAAGGTATCTAGATGCCTACCTGAAGGCATTCCTTCTCTCTGCTGAGCGTCACTTTATGGTGGCTTTACCTGTGACATACTATGTGTTCACGGACGTTCCCGAGAGGGTACCAGACATCCAGCTTGGTCCTGGGCGTAGCCTGAAAGTTGTGAGGGTGCAGAGACACTCTCGCTGGCAGGACATCTCCATGATGCGTATGAGGGCTATCGCAGATGCCATCGAGTCACAGATTCGTCACCACAGCCGCTACGTCTTCTGCTTTGACGTGGACCAGGTGTTTGTGGGTCGGTTCGGCTCAGAGACTTTGGGAGACTGTGTGGCTCTGCTCCACGCCTACTACTACCACCGACCACAGAGCCTCTACACCTACGACCGCAACCCCAGGTCCAGGGCTTACATGGAGAGTGGGGACTTCTACTATCATGCTGCTGTGTTTGGAGGCTCGTGGCAGACAGTGAAGAAAATGACAGAGACCTGTTACCAGGCCATCATGGAGGACAAGGAGAACCAGGTGGAGGCTCTGTGGCATGACGAGAGTCACCTCAACAAGTACCTGTGGCTCCATAAGCCCAGCAAAGTGCTGTCTCCTGAGTACTGCTGGGACAGCAACATCGGCTACCGTGGTGACATACATGTGACCCGCCTGCTCTGGTCAGAGAAAAAATATGACACACTCCGGGTTACAGAGTGAGTAATCAGAACCTGTGTGCAATAATCTAATGAGCAAAAGCCCCTGAAGCTTCAAACATAGTCCACAGTACGGAGCTGCGATAGTCTACAGCCCAATGTGACTTATGCCCATGCCTTGTTCAGAGCAATGAGGCTTGTAAATATGTCACAATGGGCTGTCAGATTATTGGAGCTGTGAAACTGTGGAATCTTTGGCTTGTGTATTGAAACATGATTTTACCAAGTAGTACGTTTCGCTTCAGTTGTCTGGCGGTATTGTCTCTCCACCCACCCAGCTTGCTGTCTGTGGCTGCCAGGAATTCCCCTGTTAAACCCGGATGTCTAGTCTGGAACAAATGGGAAATGTATGCAAATGATTTAACTTAGGCTATGCTTGCACTGCTTCTTTTGTATGGTTAATATTTATTTGAGGATTATGAAGTAAAAATCTGTTCTATAAAGTTGTATTAGATATTGGAAATTGTTTTTTTGTATAATTAATTTTACAAATAAAGATGGATACCTTATCCAAGTTTATTTTTTAAGAACTTGTCAGGATCCACCCATAGCAACCCCACTCCAAAATAAGGGCTAGATTCGATCAGTAGCACTACGGGTTGAATCTAGGCCTAACTGTCTAAAAATGACAACATCTCAGGTTGGGGATATTGCATGCCTCTAAGGACAAGGATTTACTGGCCACATGTCTTCGAATAACAACATTCTTAAAGGGAGGCTGAACTCACTGATTTTGCCTGGGTTTTTCTGCTACTCATTAAAATGAGATTTGCTTCTTTGGGGTGCGATTCAATGTGGGTGAATTATGTAAGGGATAAATGCCAATGTTCTGTACATTATCTTGAAAAAAGTGGATGACGCAATGGGACGGCGAGTTAGCCCTTCTAGCCTGTCAGAAACAAATATTCAACAATGCTGTGGTATAAGTTCGCTATATCGTACCCTGGCAGTTATTGTTTGTCCCACTTTACTCACCGTAGTTGAGTCATCCCAAACATCCTGAGCCACCATACGATCTCTGACCTTGCCTAAAGGAATAACTGTTGTTTGTGATGCTAATGTTAGCTCAGGAATGTTTAGATGTTTGAGTTGGGGTGGGGGGTAAAACCAAAACAACTTTTATAAAGAACAAGTCTTGTTCTTTCAACATAACATTGGCGACGATTGGTAGTTCTGCTGTCTGTAAAGAAATGGGGGGACAGTAGGTTGGTTCTGCTGCTACGATTGGATAGCGTGTACAGCAGCACACGTGCAGCTGTGCTCGGGATGATGTGGGTGCTGCCAGCAGTGCCAGGCAACGGTCCCGTGTGGGCAGGATTGAAAACGGTGATGTTCTCGATTCTTTGACAAATTATCCTATTTACACCCCTTTTAACAAATTATTACTGTTTTTCTAAGTCTAAATACTGTTCTACTAATTACTCTCCTTGGTTTAAACTTAAAGCAGCAATCAGCAGTTGAAACAATAACAGAGCGTGCTGCCCACCCGTTTTGGTAAGAAGCTGAGGGATGGGGCAGGAGAAAGCTAACCTCTCAAATGCATAGACAGAGCTATGGATGCAAGGATTGATCAAAATTATAGTTTGAACCATGTTTTGAGGCTATATAGTGTTTGTTTACAAACGTTGTAGTAAAACAAGCTTATATTTTGGGTTCTGATGGGGTACGACAGTTGAACTAAGCTCATGAGGCATTTACAGTACCAGTCAAAAGTTTGGACACACCTACTCATTCAAGGGTTTTTCTTTATTGTTACTATTTTCTACATTGTAGAATAATAGTGAAGACATCAAAACTATGAAATGACACAAATGGAATCATGTAGTAACCAAAAAAGTGTTAAACAAATCAAAATATATTTTATATTTGAGATTCTTCAAAGTAGCCACCCTCTGCCTTGATGACAGCTTTGCACACTCAACCTGGAATGCATTTCAATTAACAGGTGTGCCTTCTTAAAAGTTAATTTGTGGAATTCCTTTCCTCCTTAATGCGTTTGAGCCAATCAGTTGTGTTGAGACAAGGTAGCTCTATTTGGTAAAAGACCAAGTCCATATTATGGCAAGAACAGCTCAAATAAGCAAAGAGAAACGACAGTCCATCATTACTTTAAGACATGAAGGTCAGTCAATACGGAACATTTCAAGAACTTTGAAAGATTCTTCAAGTGCAGTCGCAAAAACCATCAAACGCTATGATGAAACTGGCTCTCATGAGGACCGCCACAGGAAAGCAAGACCCAGAGTTACCTCTGCTGCAGAGGATAAGTTCATTAGAGTTAACTGCACCTCAGATTGCAGCCCAAATAAATGCTTCACAGAGGTCAAGTAACAGACACATCTCAACATCAACTGTTCAGAGGAGACTTCGTGAATCAGGCCTTCATGGTCGAATTGCTGCAAAGAAACCACTACTAAAGGACACCAATAAGAAGAAGAGACTTGCTTGGGCCAAGAAACGCGAGCAATGGACATTAGACTGGTGGAAATCTGTCCTTTGGTCTGATGAGTCCAAATTTGAGATTTTTTCCAACTGCTGTGTCTTTGTGAAAAGCAGAGTAGATTAATGGATGATCTCCGCATGTGTGGTTCCCACCGTGAAGCATGGAGGAGGTGGTGTGATGGTGCTTTTCTGGTGACACTGTCTGTGATTTATTTACAATTTAAGGCACACTTAACCAGCATTGCTACCACAGCATTCTGCAGCAATACGCCATCCCATCTAATTAGCGCTTAGTGGGACTATCATTTGTTTTTCAAAAGGATAATGACCCAACACAGATGGATTGATGGAGTGCTGCATCAGATGACCTGGCCTCTACAATCACCCGACCTCAGCCCAATTGAGATGGTTTGGGATGAGTTGAACCTCAGAGTGAAGGAAAAGCAGCCAACAAGTGCTCAGCATGTGGGAACTCCTCAAGACTTTTGGAAAAGCATTCCAGGTGAAGCTGGTTGAGAGAATGCCACGAGTGTGCTAAGCTGTCATCAAGGCAAAGGGTGGCTACTTTGAAGAATCTCAAATATATTTTGATTTGTTTAACAGTTTTCTGGTTACTACATGATTCCATATGTGTTATTTCATAGTTTTGATGTCTTCACTATTATTCTACAATGTAGAAAATTTTATAAAATAAATTTAAACCCTTGAATGAGTAGTTGTGTCCAAACTTTTGACTGGTACTGTATGTGTTATTCTTCAAGAATCAATGGGTACATATCATTAATATAAGTCAAAAAATGGATGTAGCAACTGCTGATTGCCCCTGTAAATACTGACAATGTGAAAATATCACAGAAGTTATATGACACAAAATAAACTTTAATAGACTGTTAATCCACAATGCATAGAATATATGTAATATAAAAATAAAACAATTAGTCCTGTCATGGCATTATTCATTGCAGCATTCCCGTCCTAGGTTTGGCTGTAGCTGCCTGTCTGTCTGTCCTCACACATCGTCACTGTCCGAGCTCAGTGCATCTGAGTGGGTATGGTGGTCTGCCCTGGTCAGAGGGGAGGTCAGGTTCAGATTGCTGTCCCACACCCCTGGGGATGAGGTCAGGTTCAGATAGCCCGTCTCCACAGGCTGCATGGTCAGGGTAGAGAGTTGAGAGGTGAGTGAAGAACTTGGAGAGGTGGCTTCCTCTGTGTGACTGGCCTTGCTCCTATAGATGTTGTCCAAATGGCTTCTCATGTCAAATGCTCTGGGCAGAACTCTGTTGACCACAGAAAACCCATTGTCTTACTTTAAGGGAAGTGCAACAAAGATGCTCTGTTTAAGTGGATACGGTATCCTTTCAAGACAATGGCTGTTTTGGAACAAAATTAGAACATAAACAGAACAGTGACGTTTCTTTACCTGGTTTTCAGATGACTAGACGTTAGCAGTGTGCTCTCAAAATGAGACATTTTCTTCAATTCCTGATTTAAAAAACAAACGGAAATGTGTCACGTTATGGTGAGGCAAAATCCCACTTTCAAGTCAACCTCATGCCCTGTCTTTTAACCTTATCCTGCACTTTTAAACATATCCTGAACCCCGAGCTAGCATTCTCCAGCCACAACTTTATCCATCTTCATACACACACAATCAATTAAAAACTCTCTGTTCTGTGCAGTGCTGTGTTTTAGGACTTAGATTAAATCATAAAATAAATTCCATATAGCAAGAATGCATCCAGGGTAAATCTAGGCTCATGAAAACATGAGAATGTGGAACGCACAACTAGAGTTGTTTGTTGACAACCTTAAAGTGCAATTCCACCACTTTTCAATCTCCTTTTCATTATCTCCAGCACAATAACAGTGTCTATGTGAAAACTGTGCATTTCTATGAGATTCGCAGTGACGTGGGGAGTAATAAAATAACATCCCTTTTGCTAGAAACTCGTTGCAGGTTTTGAAAATCATTGTTTTTCTTACTTTTAATCCTACCCTGTGATGTCATAGAAGCATTTTTAGGACCTTTCTTCTCTTTTTAACTACAGATTATAGAAACACGCTGTTTTCACATATGTAGACACTGGTATTTTGCTGGAGATGATAATGAACATGAGGTTGGAAAGTGGTGGAATTGCCCTTTAACAATCTGCTACATTGCCCCTTTAAGGGAATCTGTGATTGCTACATCAATTTTTTTCTTTTAAATTCATGATATGCCCTATTGAATCTTGAAGAATACAACTTATAAATTCCTCATGAGCTTAGTTCAATTGTCTAACCCCATCATGCCCCAAAACAAGCTTGTTTTACTCCTTTGATGATAAACAATGTAATTGGAAACAAACACTGTATATCCTCAAAACATGTTTAAAATTTAATTTTGATTGATTTTTTTGTAGATTTTTTGGACAATTTTAAACAACACAACCACATGTACAATGGATGGTCAGACCTTGCATCCATAGCTCTGTCTACAAATTTGAGTGGTTACATTTCTCCTGCCTCATCCCTGAGCTATTTACCAAATCAGTGGCAGGGTTGGCCGTTTTGTTATTGTTTGAACTGCAGATTGCAACTTTAACGCCACTAAGTATGAAGTCCAATTATGACTGGCTTTCCAAGAATACAGACTATGGGCAATTTAAATCGTTTGATACTTTGACAACTTAAACAACAATCCACATTTCTACGCCACCCAATGTACCTGTACATTAGCGCTGCGTGCTTTATGGAGATTATTTAGAGCGCGCTGCAATGTTGCTCCATTAGGTATCAGACCGGACATCTCCACTATGGTGTCCTGTAAGTGCTTGCTTTCCTTCTCCAGGAAATCCACACTGGAGAATGAAACACCACACTCAGACACTCCACAGCCACATCCAACACTCAACAACACTACAGGAGGTTCAGTAGCTGTGCTAAATGATGGCGCTGTAGTCTCATTCCTGTGCTAAATGGTGGAGCTGTAGTCTCATTCCTGTGCTAAATGGTGGAGCTGTAGTCTCATTCCTGTGCTAAATGGTGGAGCTGTAGTCTCATTCCTGTGCTAAATGGTGGAGCTGTAGTCTCATTCCTGTGCTAAATGGTGGAGCTGTACTTTCATTCCTGTGCTAAATCAGAGGCGGTTAGTAGTACTTGTGTTTAGTAGTATTGGTGGGGTTCAGTACTGTATTGAGTGGTGTTAGTGGGGGGGGGGGTTCTGAATACCTGCATTGAGTGGTAGTGGCAGCAAGCACACTGTTGATTGTTTTCTCCTCCACGTCATTCAGTTTTCCGAGCAGATCCCTCTTCTCTGCCAGCAGTTTCCCATTTTCCTCATTCATGTTCACTATTATCTCTTTCTCCTAGAGAAAACAGAGAAAGTTTCTTAGTTCAGTTTTGCATAAATGGCATCAATTGGCATTGTCCAGATTTAGGGCTTGGACAGACCACAATACTCCGCACCTCTGCAGTCATTTTTGTGTGTGTTCAAATAGCACAGTACATCGGCCGTCAGCCTTGTTAAAATACTCCAGGCCAGAACGGGCAGTAGCGTTGCTTGCTTTGTTTCCGTTGGTATGTCCATGTTCTGTAAACGGCCAAAACTACCTTTTCTGCGCTAATGTTGCTAACTAGCTAGCTAGAATTTGTATAATGTCCTTGCTCATACTTTAGCTAGATGGCCACAACTAGATAACTAGCTAGGAAGATCATGAAGAAATAATTTAATTCACTCTCCATTATACGATTATGCCAGTGCTAGCTAACGGTTGGCATCATCATTCGCTAGCTAGATTAAGACTCGGTCAAAGATTTTGGGAACCTTTCATCTGTGACTCCGTACTGCACTGACATTCGGCAGACAGGCATTTAAATTACTTAATGAAAACAAATTCATTGTAGGGCTGCAACTAACGATGATCTTAATCAAATTCTGTCTTTCTATGAAAATGCCTTTTCATTAAATAAAATACCAGAACAATGCACATCTACTAATAATGAATAAGCTTTTGTAGCAGGTGAAAGCATTAGACTATAGAAAATGAACACAGGTCTCAATAATAATAAGGCTGCAATGGTGAAATAAACACTCTCGGCCAACGCACCGCTTTCATTGCACAATTGCGAAAACACGGCGCTCTTTTGACGCTTCGGATTCGATTTCCAGCATTTCAGCACCATCACCTAATCACGCTTGGAAATTATGTTCCGATCGGCGCATATCCAACCGGCAAGATGATGATTTTACCAAGGAGAAGGTTAGAGTGTGTAGCCGATTCGGTGTTCTTGGTGATTTTCGTGGTCACCACTTCTCTTGGAACGGTTTTCGCCAAGGATACGGCTTTTGTGGAAGTAGTGCTGTTTGAGTCAAATCTAAATGGAGATTATACTACATACACGACCGGGTTGCAAGGACGATTCTCAAAGGCAGGAGCCACTATCAGCGCGGAGGGTGAGATCGTGCAAGTATGTACAACTCCGTTAAGTTGTGGGAATGACATATCCTATATGTTGCTACGGCTGTGTTTGCTTATCAGTAGAGCCTGGGCGTTCATTCTATTTTGTTACTCTACTCTAAAACTTTTTCGGTGGGGGGAGGGGGGGGGGGGGGGTGGGGGGGGGGGGTGTTAGTGTGAGTTGAGTTGCACTGTGTCTGTTGTATGTGTGAGGATGGTACTAGCCTCCTACTGCTAGCATATGTGATTACAAGATGGCTTCTATCTTTTGGAACTCATTCACATGCACATTGCAGGTTATTTTCGGGATAAAAGCTCAGATTCTCCCAGAATCTGCCATGGCATATACGTTCAATAACCTTTTTTCCCGGATAAACATGGTTATTACACTTGTAAACGTTCCCAGGAAAATCATAGAAGTTGTTCATCATAACTTGATCAGAGTTACAATTGATAGAGATGGTTGGTCACAGCTGCATCAAATAGGATATTGTCTGGAACTAATCAAGAAACGTTATGTCAAATAACGTCTAATGATTTGATTCAGCAGTAGATCTATAGGTAATTTCGTACTCAATTAATTGGTGGATGGTTGTTTGTTTTCATAATTGACTTATTTTTTTATTCTAATGTAAATTGAGTTCAACCAATAGAACTCAACCTCCTACCTACTGTACCGTCTCGTTGCTAAGTTACATTATCAATCTTTAACAGACAATTTCTTTGAAGTAGGCCTAGGCTAAGTGATTGTGTGTGAATATTTTGTAACAACATAAAAATGGAACAAAGTTGAACAAACTATCCCGTATATTTTAGTGTACAAGCTTGTTACTTAGTTTTGGTATGGCGGTTATACATAACTACTTCACCAACCATGTGATGTTCGTAATCATTTCCCGTAAGCACCATCCGGAAAGTGTAGCCTACTAAATCCTTTGATGGTTGACCAAGACTGCAGCGGTGTGGATGTTGGGCCACCCTTCCAACCCCGCTGTAGCCTACCCTACATGAAACCGGGGCAATGTGGTCTATTACTATCAGTCATGATTTTGAGAACTATGCTGGGAGAAGGAAACTTTCTCTGAGCTAGTTGTCTTTGAAAAATTATAAGTTACATTTGTTAACTGACGAACGTGCAGTGACATTAAGTTTGAAAAGGCCAGTGCTGGAGAGAATTGTAAAGATTGGCCTAAAAGCCCGCTTAAGGGAAGTGTGCCCCCCTGGGTAAAGAATGTACTGAGCCCCTCACTCTCTGATTATTGTCTGGAGTGGGAGAAGGCAGTGCTGTTTTTGTAAATGTGGAATATAGTGTGTTTATTATTAAAGAAAACATAATAGACTACTTAAAAATAGTCTTTATTTTCTTCATGTGATTTATTTAGAATTATAAACTGGTGGTTCGAGCCCTGACTGCAGATTGGCTGAAAGCAGTGATATATCAGACCATATACCACGGGTATGACAAAACATTTATTTCAGTTTTTTTTTGGTAACCAGTTTATATAATAGCAATAAGGCACCTCGGGGGCTTGTGGTATATGGCCAATATACCACGGCTAAGGGCTGTATCCTGGAACTCCGCGTTGCATTGTGCATAAGAACAGCCCTTAGCCACATGGTATACTGAACAAAAATATAAACGCAACATGTAAAGTGTTGGTCCCATGTTTCATGAGGTGAAATAAAAGATCCCTGAAACGTTCCATGCGTACAAAACTGGTTTTGTTTCAGTAGTTGCTATTAGTTGCTTATGTGTTTGTGATTGATTGACTAAGAGAGATGGCAACCTTAAGACTGTATTTTTGAATTGTTAAAGTAATGGCATTTCAAACCATAGAGGCCTTGTTATAATGCATTAGTAAGCCTTGCGTAATGCAAGTGGGTAGGTCCTCACGCATGATACTTTATGCACCAGACCTTATTATGTTTCTGAAATGATTACTTTGTACCCACAGGTATAATGCAGTTATAATGTGAAGATACCAGCATCCCAATATGTTTTCCATGGCAAAAATGAAAACACGATCAGACCATACTCTTTGATCTTTAAAAAACCTGCTGGATTTAAAATATTGTGTGCTATAGCTTGTAAAATCTATAAATGTGACTTTGAATGACAACATAATGTTTGTTTCCAACATTAGGGTTGTTTTCCTAATGAAGTTAAACCCGCTTTGTGTTCTGTTTCCTTGATACTTGATACTAATGAGTATCGCGATACTGGTATCATCCTGGCCCTTGTTATAATGAATTGTAGAAATTGATATAATCATACCAAAATACTTTCACTACTGTCCCCTCTAGGGCTGGGAATTGCCATGGACCTCACGATACGATATTATCATGGTACTTAGGTGCCGATACGATATGTATTGCGATTCTCATGATTCTGTATACTGAGGAAACCAAACATTACGAATACCCTCAGAACAGCCTCAATTCGTTGGCATGGGCTCTACAAGATGTCAAAAGCGTTCTACAGGGATGCTGGCCCATGTTGACTCCAATGCTTCCCACAGTTGTGTCAAGTTGGCTGGATGTTCTTTGAGGGGTGGACCATTCTTTAAACTGTTGAGCATGAAAAACCCAGCAGCGTTGCAGTTGTTGACACAAACCGGTGCGCCTGGCACCTACTTCCATACCCCGTTCAAAGGTACTTACATTTTTTGGCCCTCTGAGTGGCACACATACACAATCCATGTCTCAACTTAAAAATCCTTCTTTAACCTGTCTCCTCCCCTTCATCTACACTGATTTTTAGTGGATTTAACAAGTGACATCAATAAGGGATAGCTTTCACCTGGTCAGTCTGTCATGGAAAGAGCAGGTGTTATACTCAGTGTATGTATTGCGATTCGATACTGTGATTTTATTGTGATTTGATGTTCCAAACATATTGGGCGGCAGGTAGCTTAGTGGGTAAGAGCGTTGTGCCAGTAACCGAAAGGTCGCTGGTTCTAATCCCCGAGCCGACTAGGTGAAAAATCTGTCGATGTGCCCTTGAGCAAGGCACTTAACCCTAATTGCTCCTGTAAGTCGCTCTGGATAAGAGCGTCTGCTAAATGACAAAAAAAAAAAAAAAAAAAAAAAAAAAAAAAAATCTCTCAATCACAAGCCTCCTTCATTGTAAGTAGCCTGCTAATATCTATATTTCAAGTCTTGCCACTGCCGACTTGAATCTAATGTAGCTAGCTAGTGAACGCACCCCCCTGTCTGTCTACATCTGTTCGAACAGCATGTTAGCCTGTCCACTTTGTTTAGATGTTGAAATGAAGTGGCCTACCCGGATAAGAAGATGCTTATTTAGAGCTCAGAATGAGAACGAGTTGCTTATCTACTTTATGTAGCCCACCCACTTAATTTAATAAATAAAATCGTTTTTTTCTCACGTAGTATAAGCACTCGGATGCAAGCGTTAGCATAATTAGCATTCACATAGAGTTGGAACTGCTTGTTGTGAGTGGTAGGGCTTGGTTTGTGTATGTGATTAGGGGGGATGGTGCAGAGCACAGAAAGAGCGAGGGAGACGAGACCAAAAACAACACAATATGAGAACGCAAAATCAGCTAACATTCAATCTTGACGAGTACTCGATTATGAAAACTCTAATTGAAGTCGATTTTAATGAATAATCAATGCAGCCCTAATTCATTCTGATTTGTTACTACCAATTATGTATATAAACCCCATTCGGTTGCTACCTACAGTGGCTAGATAGCTAGCTTTTGGAGGAACCGTTCCAATTTGTTTCATGTGAAGTGTGATTGGCTTAGCTAATTACTGTATATTGTCAAACTTAAGCAAAATAATGTATATCCTTCAAGCACAAAACTCCCTTAGCTAGATGCAAGACTTGCAAAAAAAACAACGTCAAAATTAGTTGCAGATGTTTTATTTTAGTTAAGATCCATTTTGACTGTTTTGAACATGAAAGTGGCTGTCCAGGAAAAGTGCCCTCCTCGCTAGCTGAGGTTCATGCTCTCTGATTGGCTCAGAGTTGTCAGGCACACAGCAGGTGGTACCTATTGTTGTGCCAGGCAAGGGAGCTGACCCCTATGTGAAGGCTGACAATCTCGCTGGTGGGTCTGACCTCTTACCCTGGCTGATGAGGTTAAGGCGAGAGCCAGGTCTCTCTCAAGGCTTTGAATCTTCTCATCACGACATCCTGTCTCCTTCAAAAAAATCTGTTTGGCTCGCCGCATTTTGGCTTTGTGCTGAGATCGCTTCTCTGCGTTCTTGCTGTGGGAGCAGAGGAAACCAAACCACACAGCATTGTTGAGCACCAGAAGAGAGTGAACGTGTGACCACAGTAGCCAGGCTAAGTCCCTGGTTTTGCTTTGTGAATGTTCTCTAGGCTCTTTACCTTTTCTGTAAATCCAGGCACGTGAGGACTTCCATGAGCTCCTCTGTCAGTTTCTCACAATCCTCCTGCCTTGCCTCCAGGCATTCCTTCAGGATGACATAATCAGCAGGAATCTGTGGTCAGTCAGACAGGCAGGCAGACAGAAAGAAAATATCAACATCTACATAGGCTAGATGAGGGTCTCAGTTTACATTGGTTCCAATACCATGACATTCTGACTGAAACACCGATACAGTGGGGTCTGAAATTATTGACACCCTTGATAAAAAGATGAGCAATAATGACGGTATAAAATAAATAATTCAAATACTGAGCTATGTTGTATGCTAAAATTGTTTTTGAAATTATTATATTTTATACTAATACTAGTATGCTAGTATGCTAGTTTTATATGAGAACCTCTCACCATGAACAATAACAGGGGAGGTTAGTATGTCTTGGGGGTATGACCTTTGACCCGCTGTCACTTTCTCACTCATTATTATTTGTAATCATGGTAGCATCCACATTAATGTAGAAGTGTTTAGAAACATATTCTTATTTAGAATAAAAGTGACTCCAAAATGATACAATACATTATTTACCATTCATTTCGATTGGGCACAAAATAATCTCTAACCAAAACTGCAAATGCGTAGAGTCACAAGCTTGATGTAGTCATTGCGTGCTAGGAATATGGGACCAAATACACAACTTTTGACTACTTTATAAGAATCTTTAGGGGTGTCAATAATTTTGACCTCTACCTTTTGGGAGAAAATGTTTTATTACTATTAACAAAATCTCTTCCTCTCAGCAATTCTATTAGTTTAAAATAATATAATTTCCTCTTTTTTTTGGCATACAATATAGCTCAGCATTTGAATTATTTATTTTATACAATCATTATTGCTCATCTTTATCAAAGGTGTCAACAATTTCAGACCGCACTTTATATTAGTAATTTGACAGCTTCCTCTTGGAATTAAGAGAGAGTGCCACGCCCCACAGTCAGAGGGTGCCAAGACACTCACCTCCTGCCTGGCTGTGCTTGTCTGACTCTGTAGGACATCTAGCTGTGTCTGCAGGCCTTTAAACCGGCGGCTCAGCTCTGAGTTAGTGCGGTTCAGGGAAGCCTCCACCTCTCGCAGGGAACGCACCTCCTCCTGCAGCTCCTCCTCCCTCTGCTCCCACAGCCTCCTGAATGAACCACACACACTGTTAGACCAGGACCACAGATCTACAACTGCACAAGCTAACCGCTACAAGACCATAACCGACCATCACACAGCTGGTTGCTGGTTTAAAAAATTTAACTGAAGCAGCAGAGGGGCCTTTAGTAGGAGAAGGTACCTGTGGAGCTGGTTGTCCTGAGTCCTAATGGTCGTGTACCTTGCCTCCTCCTCTTGCTGGCCAGACTCTGTGTTGCGGTTTCTTTCCACGTTCAGCTGGTGCTCTGTGCTCTTCAGCTGCTGCTGCAGACCCTGCATCTGGGTCAAAGAGGCAGTGGAGGGAAGAGGTAATTTACCTTATGTTGTGTGGAAAGTATTATTATTCTGTTTTGCTTGGTCAGAGAGCTCAGAACTACAGATATATACAGTTGAAGTCGGAGGTTTACATACACTTAGGTTGTAGTCATTAAAACTTGTTTTTCAACCACTCTGCAAATTTCTTGTTAACAAACTATAGTTTTGGCAAGTCGGTTAGGACATTACTTTGTGCATGACACAAGTAATTTTTCCAACAATTGTTTACAGACAGATTATTTTACTTATAATTCACTGTATCACAATTCCAGTGGGTCAGAAGTTTACATACACTAAGTTGACTGTGCCTTTAAACAGCTTGGAAAATTCCAGAAAATGATGTCATGGCTTTAGAAGCTTCTGATAGGCTAATAGACATTATTTGAGTCAATTGGAGGTGTACCTGTGGATGTATTTCAAGGTCTACCTTCAAACTCAGTGCCTTTTTGCTTGACATCATGGGAAAATCAAAAGAAATCAGCCAAGACCTCAGAAAAAAATGGTAGACCTCCACAAGTCTGGTTCATCCTTGGGAGCAATTTCCAAATGCCTGAAGGTACCACGTTCATCTGTACAAACAATAGTACGCAAGTATAAACACCATGGGACCACGCAGCCATCATACCGCTCAGGAAGGAGACGCGTTCTGTCTCCTAGAGATGAACGTACTTTGGTGCGAAAAGTGCAAATCAATCCCAGAACAACAGCAAAGGACCTTGTGAAGATGCTGGAGGAAACAGGTACAAAAGTATCTATATCCACAGTAAAACGAGTCCTATATCGACATAACCTGAAAGGCCGCTCAGCAAGGAAGCAGCCACTGCTCCAAAACCGCCATTAAATAGCCAGACTACGGTTTGCAACTGCACATGGGGACAAATATCGTACTTTTTGGAGAAATGTCCTCTGGTCTGATGAAACAAAAATATAACTAAATTACACAATTTTCTTCATAATTCATTTGGTACATGTTAAAGAGGTTAATGTAAAATAATGAAATATGTCGGCTTTCACTTGTGGCACTTCCAAGGCCTTTCCATTGTGATTGTTATGGTTGTGTCAGTCATGTTATGTGCTTGGGCTATTGTAACGCGTTCGGCCAGTTGGCAGGTCAGAAATGTCAGTTTCCTAGTACCGACTAGCACTTGAGTGCTGTATTATGCCAACTTCACGTTCTCGTGGAAAATGGGAAGTTGTAGCTCTGACATGATTGTGTTCAAGTGGTTTTGAGGTCGGAACAATTCTTAGACCAATGAGATTGGCAACAACATTTTCACTATTTCTCACTTGTAATTCCTACTTGGAGGGTCATTCAAGTGAAACTTCCCAGTCGGAACTAGGTATTTCCGATAACTCTGATAGCACCCTGAACGTGACATTAATATGTGTGATCGACAACAGTAGGGTCTGGGTCCCGGCGTGTCCAGTCCCCATACCCATTCCATAGGAGTGAGTGTCAGTAGCCTACTATATGTCCATGCTATGTAAAGTAAGTATGGTGATTATTATTAAGGTTCTGGTCGTCTGAGATACCAACAAGTAAGGCTATACAACATACAATATCAATAAATATATATATATTTTTTCCTATTAGTGTATTTGAGTTTGTTCTGTCGTTTCTGGATGATTAAATTGAAATTGCAACCAACTTTCTATGGCTTGTTTTAGATATAGTGATATTTGAGAGATGATTTCATTTCAAATAACTGAAAGTGAGAGGTTGTGATCTGAATAAAGGGGTAAAATGCCATTATTGAACATGTGGTGATTAGAACAAAAGATTTCACTCTTGACTTTGGCGACTATTATTGCACGGCAGTGTCCTAATGCACGCAGTGGACTATTGGCATCGTTTGCCATAGCAGGCTGGCATTAGATTAGAACAGAAGATTTCACTCTTGACTTTGGCGACTATTATTGCGCGTAAAGGCCGGCAGTGTACTATTGTTTTGGGCGCGCAGTGTATTATTGCGGGCGCACGCAAAGTGTATTGTTTTGGGCGTGCAGTGTGTTGTTTTGGGCGCGCAGTGTATTGTTTTGGGCGCGCAGTGTACCGTTTTGGGCACGCGGTCATAAAAAAAATAAGCAAAGCATCCCTTCTGATAGCCGACAGCTCCGCAACGGGCCAATCGGGGTGGTGGGGAGATGGTGTCCAATCAGCAGATGCCACTGCCGGCTTTATACATTTCACATGGGCATTTCGAGGCTATACTCCGACTGTCTAAGAAGGAAGCTAGCGCCATGGCCAGAACCAAGCAAACCGCTCGCAAATCCACTCGTGGCAAAGCCTACAGGATGCAGCTCGCCGCCAAGGCTGCGCGCAGGAGCGCCTCCCCGTTACAGGCCCGGCACCGTGTCTCAGAGAGATCCGTCGTTACCAAAGCTCCACTGAGCTGCTCATCCGCAATGTGCCCTTCCAGCGCCTGGGGAGAAAAATCGCCCAGTTCTTCAAGACTGACCTGCGCTTCCAGAGCTCCGCCGTGATGGCCCTGCAGGAGGCTAGCGAGGCTTACCTGGTCGGTCTGTTCGAGGACACCAAACTGTGTGCCATCCACGCAAAGAGGGTGACCATCATTGCCCTAGGACATCCAGCTGGCCCGCCTTATTTGCAGAGAGCGCGCGTAAATTATGACCTGATCTCCAAAATCCCACCTCAATATTTCCATCAAAAAGGCACAATTGATCTATTTATACGTGGTCCTCTGTAGCTCAATTGGTAGAGCATGGCGCTTGTAACGCCAGGGTAGTGGGTTCGATCCCCGGGACCACCCATACGTAAACATGTATGCGCACATGACTGTAAGTCGCTTTGGATAAAAGCGTATGCTAAATGGCATATTATTATTATTATTATTATTAATATTATTATTATAACTTTTTGGCCATAATGACCATCGTTATGTTTGGACGAAAAGGGGGTGGCTTGCAAGCCGAAGAAGACCATCCCAACTGTGAAGCACCGGGGTGGCAGCATCATGCTGTGGGGGTGCTTTGCTGCAGGAGGGACTGGTGCACTTCACAAAATAGATGGCATCATGAGGAAGGAACATTATGTGGATATATTGAAGCAACATCTCAAGACATCAGTCAGGAAGTTAAAGCTTGGTTGCAAATGGGTCTTCCAAATGGACAATGACCCCAAGCATACTTCCAAAGTTGCGGCAAAATGGCTTAAGGACAACAAAGTCAAGGTATTGGAGTGGCCATCACAAAGCCCTGACATCAATCCTATAGAAAATATGTGGGCAGAACTGAAAAAGCGTGTGCGAGCAAGGAGGCCTACAAACCTGACTCAGTTACACCAGCTCTGTCAGGAATAATGGGCCAGAATTCACCCAACTTATTGTGGGAAGCTTGTGGAAGGCTACCCGAAACGTTTGACCCAAGCTAAACATTTTAAAGGCAATGCTACCAAATACTAATTGAGTGTGTGTAAACTTCTGATCCACTGGGAATGTGATGAAATAAATAAAAGCTAAAATAAATAATTCTCTCTACTATTATTCTGACATTTCACATTCTTAAAATAAAGTGGTGATCCTAACTGACCTAAGACAGGGAATTCTTTACTAGGATTAAATGTCAGAAATTGTGAAAAACTGAGTTTAAATGTATTTGGCTAAGGTGTATGTAAACTTCCGACTTCAACTATGGGTGCCAATCTTATCCACAGTAATGCAACTGACTCAACTAACTGCATGGAATTTAAATGTGTTTAATGAACTGGAACAAAGTTGATTGGAACAAATTTCACCGGCCCTCTGCGGATATGGATTGGCCACCCCTGGCTTGAGACTATAGGCTGAAGACTATGAATGACACTGCACTCCTGCATGGTGTCTCACCTCTGCCTCCATGGCTTTGAGCTTGGCCCTCTCAGCGCTCAACTTCTCCTGCAGACGGCTGCAACTGTGGGCTTTCTGGCTGCTCTGGGCCAGCCCCTCCCTCAGCTCCCTGCTCTCCTGCTGCAGAGCCCTCTGCTCCAGATGGCTGACCTTAGCCTGGTCCTGCTTCAACTCAGCACACACCTGAACACCACCACAACCACACACACAACCAGTACATTTAATTTACAGTGCCTTGCAAAAATATTCATCCCACTTGGCGTTTTTCCTATTTTGTTACATTACAACCTGTAATTTAAATGGATTTTTATTTGGATTTCATGTAATGGACATACACAAAATAGTCCAAATTGGTGAAGTGAAATGAAAAAAATAACTTAAAAATAAAATTCTAAAAAATAAATAACGGAAAAGTGGTGCGTGCCTATGTATTCACCCCCTTTGCTATGAAGCCCCTAAATAAGATCTGGTGCAACCAATTACCTTCAGAAGTCACATAATTAGTTAAATAAAGTCCACCTGTGTGTAATCTAAGTGTCTCAGTATATATACACCTGTTCTGAAAGGCCCCAGAGTCTGCAACACCACTAAGCAACGGGCACCACCAAGCAAGCTGCACCATGAAGACCAAGGAGCTCTCCAAACAGGTCAGGGACAAAGTTGTGGAGATGTACAGATCAGGGTTGGGTTATAAAAAAAATATCTGAAACTTTGAACATCCCACGGAGCACCATTAAATCCATTATTAAAAAATTGAAAGAATATGGCACCACAATAAACCTGCCAAGAGAGGGCCGCTCACCAAAACTCACGGACCAGGCAAGGAGGGCATTAATCAGAGAGGCAACAAAGAGACCAAAGATAACCCTGAAGGAGCTGCAAAGCTCCACAGCGGAGATTGGAGTATCTGTCCATAGGACCACTTTAAGCCGTACACTCCACAGAGCTGGGCTTTACGGAAGAGTGGCCAGAAAAAAACAATTGCTTAAAGAAAAAAATAAGCAAACACGTTTGGTGTTCGCCAAAAGGCATGTGGGAGACTCCCCAAACATATGGAAGAAGGTACTCAAGGAAAACGCTATGTCTGGCAAACCCAACACCTCTCATCACCCCGAGAACACCATCCCCACAGTGAAGCATGGTGGTGGCAGCTTCATGCTGTCGGGATGTTTTTAATCGGGAAACTGGTCAGAATTGAAGGAATGATGGATGCCGCTAAATACAGGGAAATTCTTGAGGGAAACCTGTTTCAGTCTTCCAGAGATTTGAGACTGGGTTCACCTTCCAGCAGGACAATGACCCTAAGCATACTGCTAAAGCAACACTTGAGTGGTTTAAGGGGAAACATTTCAATGTCTTGGAATGGCCTAGTCAAAGCCCAGACCTCAATCCAATTGAGAATATGTGGTATGACTTAAAGATTGCTGTACACCAGAGGAACCATCCAACTTGAAGGAGCTGGAGCAGTTTTGCCTTGAAGAATGGGCAAAATTCCCAGTGGCTAGATGTGCCAAGCTTATAGAGACATACCCCAAGAGACTTGCAGCTGTAATTGCTGCAAAAGGTGGCTCTACAAAGTATTGACTTTGGGGGGGTGAATAGTCATGCACGCTCAAATGTTCTGTTTTTTTGTATTATTTCTTGTTTGTTTCACTATAAAAAATATTTTGCATCTTCAAAGTGGTAGGCATGTTGTGTAAATCAAATGATACAAACCCCCCAAAAATCCATTTTAATTCCAGGTTGTAAGGCAACAAAATAGGTGAAATGCCAAGGGGGGTGAATACTTTCACAAGCCACTGTACAAACAGAGAAACCATGATTTGTTTTCCAAATGTAATCCATAGAATGGTCCTTTATTTGTTGACATATATTTGACATTTGTATCTAAAAGCATATTCGAGAAATAATCAAAGTTGGCATATTTATTAGATTTTGGCCTTACCAAGGCATCCTTTAAGACTCTATAATGTTTCATCTGTAGGTGCTAGCTAGCAAAAATTGGTGTCATATGAATCTTTACCGCTTGCTTTGTAATATGAGTAGTATTTTGGTTTCCACAAAATATCTTACATGAATTTATGAATATTGAAAAATATAAACATGAATATTGAAAAACCTAAATGTTTGGTTTGGATAATTTTCCTATATATTGTAGAACATAATAAACTCTACGGGCATATCAAAGTTCCAGAGTGGGATCTCTGCTAGTTTTAACGTTTTGGCCCATTTTATACAGAGAAATTGGCATAGTAGGCAATGTAACCAATTACAGCCCTCCTTTTACTTGTATCATTGCACATCCTGCAAATCACCAGCAGAGAGCAACCATTTTGAATAAATTTTCACATTCACTCTGTTGGTAATGCTTACCAATTGGATCATAACTCTAAAAGTAGCAGAAATCCCACTCTGGAACTTTGATATGCCCGTAGAGTATATTATGATTTCGTTTTTTCAATATTCATAAACTAATGCAAGCAAATTGTTATTGAAATCAAAATACTACTCAGATTACAGCGCAAGTGATAAAGCTTTATATGACACCAATTTCTGCTTGGTAACATCTACAGATTAAACATCATGGAGTCTTAGGCCTGGGTAAGGCCAAAGTGTCACAAATATTCCAACTTCAATTAATTATGCTTTAAGATATAAATGTCAAATATATGTCAACAATCCTTCCTCCAAAGGACCATTCTATGGATTAAATGGAGTAAAAATTACAAAAATCATGGTATTATTTTGTCCTGTTTTCGTAAGGAATCACTCCTGAGTAGGGTTGTAAAGCTACCGTTAATTTTTACATTTTAGTCATTTAGCAGACGCTCTTATCCAGAGCGACTTACAGGAGCAATTAGGGTTAAGTGCCTTGCTTAAGGGCACATCGACAGATTTTTCACCTAGTCGGCTCTGGGATTAGAACCAGCAACCTTTCGGTTACTGGCACAACACTCTTACCCACTAAGCTACCTACCAAATTTACCGGAATCTTCTGTCATTTTGGTAATTAACTGGTAATCTATGGTAATTTTGGTCATTTACACTTGAATAACTTTTAAATGTATTTATATATAGTATTCATTTTTGATATCTCTGTCCATATTGTCCATGGAAAGACAATAGTGGATAGACCATATGGTTAAAGAGAAAATAGCCTAATTAATGAAAAAAAGCATATAATCAACAATGGCATTATTTTTCAATTAACTCTGCATCTCTTCCAACTATTAACATAGTAGACCTATTGACATAGTAAAAAAAATAAAAGTGTGTAAAAAAAATATAAAGGATATTTCATGCTGAAACCCTCCTATTAGACACCAGTGGTATTCACTAAGTTGATAGTTTGTATTTAGGATAATGTTTTACAGCTTTCTTTCAATTTTATTTTATTTTAAAATCATCTTATTTGATTATTTTATATATTTCACATGTGATAAAGCCACACAGAGGACCAGAGATAATTACAGACACCTGTGATAATCTGAAGTACCCAAAAAGGGCCACTAGATGTAATCTGTTAAAATTCCCCAAAACCTTGAAAGTTACCAAAATTCTGGTAGATTACTGGTAAACTTAGAAAGTTTCCAGTAATATACCTTCCCTTTGCAACCTACTCCTGAGTACTTGGAGCACCTGGAGCAGCAAATGCAGCAAAACTGCCCTTATAAATGCCCTATTTATAAGTAATCAAGCAATGTACTGTACAGTGAGTCTATGAAGTTACATTGGACCATGATGGAAAGATAGGTTAGCTTTTCTAAGTTGTTTTACTAGGGGGGGAATTCAGACCCGAGTTACGAGCGTGTAAATGGAACTTTCTTCCCTTTTATGTAATTTTCTCTCTACGCATATTCTGACCTCATAATTCCACCACCTTTATGCGTGAGGCAAACGATGAATAAGGTCGAGCAACTGGTCGGTTCCAAATGGAAAAACATCTAAAAAAAAAAATCCATTATAGAAATAACACCATTCTCCATGCACCGTAATTTACTAATTGATGAGAGCTAATGATAAGAGCTAGGTAAATGAGTAATCCGTTTGGATAAGGGGATTGTAAATATAAATTACAATTGTTTTAGATGTATCTTACCTTATGATCTTTGGAGACAAATGTGAAACTAGTCATATAGCAGCAAACTGAAGCATATCAACATGACAGGTAGGCTATGTGTACCCCTTTCCCACAGTGAAATATATGAAATGATGTGCCTACAGAATTTAAATTGAATGGCCTTATAACTTGCAGGGATAAATCTTGGAGACGCAAGCCAAATGAGATGACAAGCCAAATCCGTGCAGAGTGACAGTTGGGCCAAATTTAACCTTTGTGCGCTCTAGAATGTTTCGATTTCAGCCCTATTGCTCACTAGCAATTATGGATAATATTTAACATATTACAAGTTGTTCAATAACTTGGGACATGTAGCCCACTTCATGGAATCATCATGGAACGCAGACCAAGCCTGGCAGTTTAAACCTGGAGCCTGGCACATGGTTTACGATGACTGGACTGTTGTCATATCAGTTCCATGATCAGTGAGGATTAAAGTCGATTTATAGGACTGCTGGTCAATCCCTACTGTTACACGTTTCTCCCCTTCCAGTATTAAATGGATTGAACAACTGAATGGCCACTTTCAGGATTAATCAAACCACTGTATTTTTTATTCAACAATATATTTAGTGCATAAAGGCTCTCCAAACCGTTTTTTTAATGAAGTAGGTAGATTCCTAAATAAGTTTCTAACACTAGATAATCTACAAGATCAGATTATTTTACCAATTGGTGCTGAAACTGAGATATTTTGATAGCTTTCTTTCATTGATCCCTACTATTCTGAACCCGTTCTCTCTATATATTATAGTGAGTCTGTCGAGAAAATTCAAATAAAATGCACACCGTATTACAACATCCCGGAGTCGCCTCTTCACTGTTGACGTTGAGACTGGTGTTTTGCGGGTACTATTTAATGAAGCTGCCAGTTGAGGACCTGTGAGGCGTCTGTTTCTCAAACTAGACACTCTAATGTATTTGTCCTCTTGCTCAGTTGTGCACCGGGGCCTCCCACTCTTCTTTCTGTTCTGGTTAGAGACAGTTTGCGCTGTTCTGTGAAGGGAGTAGTAAACAGCGGTTTCTCGCCTTCATTTCTCAGAACAAGAATAGACTGACGAGTTTCAGAAGAAAGTTATTTGTTTGAGCCTGTAATCCAACCCACAATTGCTGATGCTCCAGATACTCAACAAGTCTCAAGAAGGCCGGTTTTATTGCCTCTTTAATCAGAACAACAGTTTTCAGCTGTGCTAACATAATTGCAAAAGGTTTTCTAATGATCAATTTGCCTTTTTAAAATGATAAACTTGGATTAGCAAACACAACGTGCCATTGGAACACAGGACTGATGGTTGCTGATAATGGGCCTCTGTATGCCTATGTAGATATTCCATAAAAAATCAGCCATTTCCAGCTACAATAGCCATTTACAACATTAACAATGTCTACACTGTATTTCTGATCAATTTGATGTTATTTTAATGGACAAAAAAATTGATTTTCTTTTGAAAAAAAATGACATTTCTAAGTGACCCCAAACCTTTGAACGGTAGTGTAGGTTGCGTTCCCCTGCTCAGATGTTGCATGCATCAACCAATGGTTGGGTGCCACATCATCGACTGGCATCGGGCACCAGATTGCTATAACATATGTGGTTAGCTGTTAAGTAAAATACCTATCCAGGCATTGTAAGATCTAGCATGCGTCAGCAACGCCTAGGCAGAGGAACGCGCCCATGCACTCCTCTGCCCATAGACTGGGGTTTAATTCCCCACTCCAACCCTTCAAACTGTTTCTCCCACGTACCTGCCACGTACCTGTCTCCCCTTCTGTAATTTCATAACCGTCTCAATAAAGTGTCAAGATACCCCCCAAAAGACAGGTTGTTTTCTAATCAAATCATGGATTAACTGAGATTTCCCTATTTAGACAATATCTCTTTAGCCTGGGTACCAGTCTGTTTCTGCTATCTTTCCACTTCTTTCCACTCCTTGATTTTGGCATGACAAGGATTATAGGCAGTGGAATGTTAGCTTAAAACAGGATCTGGATTTCACTAAGCATTTACTGTCTTTTTGACGTCCGTATAAGACTTATTTTCGACATCTTGAAAAGACGCCTTCTAACCCTTCATTCAGCACCTGAAATACACGCGATATCAACCTCTGGAAAGGATGTCTAAAAGACGTCTCTTCAACGTAAAGGAAAGGTAGTCAGGAAAGAGGATTAACATTTTAAGATGATTTTTAAGATTAAATATAAGGTGTATTTAAGCAATTTGTTGTGAGATAAATCTATATTATGTTACTATTCTATCAAACTTAAAACTTGCAATTTCATTCCATTAACAAATCAGATAAATATTGGCATTGACAATAGGCTAGGTCCTAACCTTAAACACATTATTGGTCCTAACTAACCCATTCACACTAATTATGTAGCCCCTCCTAGTGGCCACAGAATAACACTACACCATCAGACGTACAGGAGTCATCCTCACCTTAAGCTGCAGTTCCACTGCCTGGCTACTGTGCTGCTGCTGCTTGCTCCGGCCCAGAGCTTCATCCAGCTTCAACTCCAGCTCCTCCCTCATATTCTCCAGATGTTCATATTCCTTCTTCTCCTCATCCATCTTAATCTTCAGATCCTCATACACCCTCTCCACCTCCCCTTTCTTAGTCTTCAGATCCTCATACTCCTCTTCCACCTCCTCTTTCTTAGTCTTCAGATTCTCATACTCCTCTTCCACCTCCTCTTTCTTAGTCTTCAGATTCTCATACTCCTCTTCCACCTCCTCTTTCTTAGTCTTCAGATCCTCATACTCCTCTTCTACCTCCTCTTTCTTAGTCTTCAGATCCTCATACTCCTCTTCCACCTCCTCTTTCTTAGTCTTCAGATCCTCATACTCCTCTTCCACCTCCTCGGTCTTATCCATCAGCAGCTCCAGAACCTTCTCCTCCTCTTCTCTCTGCTTCTTCAGCTCCTCATACTCCTCGTCCTCCTCTGCCTTCTTTGTAACATTCATCAGCTCATCGTATTTCTCCTGCAGCCGCTGCAGTTGATGCTGCACATCATTTAGTTTGTCAGTGATTTCGGGCTGCTGGAGGTATCTGCATGAAAGAGAGACAAAGACCATCTGACATCACAACAAATTCCACTTTCCTTTCCTCTTTCACTCAAATGAATTAACTGGAATAACATCTACTATCAACCAACACAAATCTGAGGCATATACTGGGTTTGGTTTTGGGCTAAGTTCTAGAGACAAAGTTAAGGTGGGACCTTTCATGGGTCTTGTCCTGGTCCAGGAGCACTAGATCTGTCTGGAGAGAGACAGTGTGCATCTGAGGGGCGGCCATCCCTTCTCCCTGACACACACAACACAGGACAGGCAATTAAGTGACACTTCAATTATTTTGAAGCAACAGATATTTCTATAAAGATGGTGATATCAATAGCTGATTAGTTGTAGTTTGATGGGGTCTCATCTCCATACTGTGTTTGGTTGTACCTTAGCCAAGTTATGCTGCAGTGCTTCTGGGTGGATCTTAGTCGCATTGCCAGAGTCCTTCATTTTCTCCACCTTAGGAACAACAGCATGTCCACATTACATACAGTAACTATCGTGACCTTCACCCCCCTCATACAGTGTAGCCAAAATGACTGCATCTTGTCTATTGTCAATTTCTTTATGACAATTTAAGAAGGGGGGGGGGGGGGATAACTGAATCCAGGAATGGCAGATTACCATCTCTAGGAGGGCCTTTCTCTCTGCGTCCATGGTGCGCACCCTGGTCCTGAGGGCTCTGATCTCCTGGTCCAGACGATCATTCAGCTCCTTGGCCTTACGCAACTCCACCACGTCTACGGGAGGGACAAAGGGACATTTTACCCTCCAAACTGTGGGCGTCACTGTCTCCACATCAGTTACAGTTAGTCAGTCTACTTCTGGAAAAGCCTAAAGAGATATTGTGCAGTTCCTTTGACATTCTGAAAGGCTCTTCTCTGAAAATACTCCACAAAGGATTATGTTTTCCGGTAATCCAAAAAGGAAAGGAAATAACTTCTTACCACATTTCTTGAGCTTTTCTACTTCCTGTCTGAGCTGCTCTACCTCCTCCTGGGCTCCCTGCAGCTCTGGCTCTGGGTAAAGCACACACACACTTATTCAAGACTGACATCGGAGAAATACATAACACACAACTGATACACACAGACCAATGACAACACTGGCACACAAAACATGCACACATTAATACAACAGTAACCCTCACTTAGCAGAGAAAAGGGCTGTGTGAAATCTGGTCTCACCATAGGCACTCTGGGTCATGCGGGCTGACTCCAGCTCATCGGTCAGACGTCGGATCTCTCTGTGGGCCATGGCCAGGCGGCGTGACGCCTCCTCCAGGTCTCTCTCTAGACGGGCCCACTCCCGCTCCACACTGAGCCCTGACCCCGGCCTGAGCTCAACCTGGGGAGAGGAAGAGAGCAGACCACACCACTGATCATGGAGAGGAATCTATTATCTCTGTCTACAGGAGTACCATGGATTTGACTAATCATTCTCTGCAGGAAAAGTCATTTGAAAAATCATTGTTGTGAGTCATTAGCTGTTCCTCAAGCTGAGAAAGTTAAAGGGGGTTAAAACAGAATAAACAGAAATATTATATATTTTTTATTGGTCAGGAAATCACACGTGCAGTACATGCATTTTGTTTCGACAGGATACCATTGACACTGAGGGGTGCAGACTCACAAAATACCCATTACATCCAGACACCCAGAAACATGGAACAATGTTAACTAGAAAGAGGTTGTGTTTTTTGTCATGAAACCTGTTCTTGAGGCAGCTCTTCGGAGTGGTCACTAGCTGGCACAGCCACAAAGTCATAAAATCATTAACCCTAACCTTAACCACATTTTGACTTTGCAGCTGGCCCATCTAGCAAAAAATCGCTCAGTTCTGCCTCCAGGACAAGACTCATCCCAATAAACGTCAACCTGCAAAGAGAACAGGATGAAAGAAAGAGATGCAGCAAACACAGAAATTAGAGGGCATGCACAGGGGTCCCCACACCATGCTAAAGAGTTTCAACATAAAATAGAGCATCTTATTCAGGCTTGGCTAAGTGTTGATGGGGATGCAGTATTATCTAAATGGACATACTGAGGCAAAAGTCAAAGCCTGTTTGCGCTGAGCTGCCTTGCGGAGTCCAAAGAGCCTCTTCCATGGGCTCTGGCCACATGCCCCCTTGTGGAAAGACAGTGGAATGAATGAACAGTTTAGTCACAGACAGGGGTCTGGATCATCTTCTCTCTCCATGGTCTTACCAGTGGAGCTGCAGCATGTCCACTGTGTCTATAACACCCTGATTTAGCGAATTCACTATAACAACATGAACCAACTATAGTATTTCCATGTAACTATATATCTCCATGTAACATTTGTGACAGTTACTAAACCACTGGAATGGAATGAACAAGAAAGAAATGTGACTTCTAAAGTACTTTGGTTAGCCCTAATTCTTCTTTCTAAACTCAGTATAATCTTGGACTGAGAAAAAGCATGAGACAGCGAGTTGGTCTCACCTGGTCCATGCTCTCTTTGGGGCCCTGAGTCTGGGACTGAGTCTCCTGATGACTGGCAGAGGGGGTGCCTGCCTGGGCATCGGGGGCCTGCGGGGCCTGGGGGTCATCAGGTCTCTCCAGCAGGGAGGCCCTCTCCACTAGCAGGTAGGCCACCTGTTCACTGGGGGTGCTGGGGATCACTTCTGCCAGGCCCTCCTGGTACAACATCTCAGCCACCTCATTCATCTGGGCGTCTGCACACACACACACAGTAAGGAAGAGAATCAAGTGTAAGTACAGTGTAACAATTACTTATTACAATACCTACTACACTTCACTTAAAGGGGACTATTACACATTGATAAGGACACTAATGACACATATGATAGGGAATGGGATACACATTTGAATCCTACAGACGAAGAACCATATGTGTGTTTAGATTGTAGTGTTATAGACTTCATGAATCATTATAAAAAGTAAGGAAAATATGTATGAAATCAAAAACTAGAAAGTATAATTGAAAAAGAGAAGTGTGATGTCATGATCGTTCAGTAATTACACTTGATGAGGTACAGTGGGGAAAAAAAGTATTTAGTCAGCCACCAATTGTGCAAGTTCTCCCACTTAAAAAGATGAGAGAGGCCTGTAATTTTCATCATTGGTACACGTCAACTATGACAGACAAATTGAGAAAAAAAATCCAGAAAATCACATTGTAGGATTTTTTATGAATTTATTTGCAAATTATGGTGGAAAATAAGTATTTGGTCACCTACAAACAAGCAAGATTTCTGGCTCTCACAGACCTATAACAACTTCTTTAAGAGGCTCCTCTGTCCTCCACTCGTTACCTGTATTAATGGCACCTGTTTGAACTTGTTATCAGTATAAAAGACACCTGTCCACAACCTCAAACAGTCACACTCCAAACTCCACTATGGCCAAGACCAAAGAGCTGTCAAAGGACACCAGAAACAAAATTGTAGACCTGCACCAGGCTGGGAAGACTGAATCTGCAATAGGTAAGCAGCTTGGTTTGAAGAAATCAACTGTGGGAGCAATTATTAGGAAATGGAAGACATACAAGACCACTGATAATCTCCCTCGATCTGAGGCTCCACGCAAGATCTCACCCCGTGGGGTCAAAATGATCACAAGAACGGTGAGCAAAAATCCCAGAACCACACGGGGGGACCTAGTGAATGACCTGCAGAGAGCTGGGACCAAAGTAACAAAGCCTACCATCAGTAACACACTACGCCGCCAGGGACTCAAATCCTGCAGTGCCAGACATGTCCCCCTGCTTAAGCCAGTACATGTCCAGGCCCGTCTGAAGTTTGCTAGAGTGCATTTGGATGATCCAGAAGAGGATTGGGAGTATGTCATATGGTCAGATGAAACCAAAATATAACTTTTTGGTAAAAACTCAACTCGTCGTGTTTGGAGGACAAAGAATGCTGAGTTGCATCCAAAGAACACCATACCTACTGTGAAGCATGGGGGTGGAAACATCATGCTTTGGGGCTGTTTTTCTGCAAAGGGACCAGGACGACTGATCCGTGTAAAGGAAAGAATGAATGGGGCCATGTATCGTGAGATTTTGAGTGAAAACCTCCTTCCATCAGCAAGGGCATTGAAGATGAAACGTGGCTGGGTCTTTCAGCATGACAATGATCCCAAACACACCGCCCGGGAAACGAAGGAGTGGCTTCGTAAGGAGCATTTCAAGGTCCTGGAGTGGCCTAGCCAGTCTCCAGATCTCAACCCCATAGAAAATCTTTGGAGGGAGTTGAAAGTCCGTGTTGCCCAGCGACAGCCCCAAAACATCACTGCTCTAGAGGAGATCTGCATGGAGGAATGGGCCAAAATACCAGCAACAGTGTGTGAAAACCTTGTGAAGACTTACAGAAAATGTTTGACCTGTGTCATTGCCAACAAAGGGTATATAACAAAGTATTGAGAAACTTTTTTTATTGACCAAATACTTATTTTCCACCATAATTTGCAAATAAATTCATTAAAAATCCTACAATGTGATTTTCTGGATTTTTTTCCTCATTTTGTCTGTCATAGTTTTTTGTACCTATGATGAAGATTACAGGCCTCTCTCATCTTTTTAAGTGGGAGAACTTGCACAATTGGTGGCTGACTAAATACTTTTTCCCCCCACTGTATACACATTCCAAAAAAAGACATTTAACAATATCAGATTTTTTGTTCCTCGTTGCAAAGGTTTTGTTTCCATAGGGTTAAATTTTTTACATCTTATCTGGGTTCTACAGTACATCAGGTCCCACCTTGCTGGAGTGTCACGTGTTGCAGCTGGGCCCTGAGGACCTCATTCTCCTGCTCATACTCCTGGGCCAGGGCATCCCTCTTCTCTGATAGGCTACGGATGTGCTCCAGGTACCTCTGCACCTGAGATAGACACATGAGATAGACACATATCATCAGCTCAGGCCCTGAGCTTTGGCTGAAACCAGAAGAGTGAGTTCCTGTACCCACCACACGGACACACCACATGGTACCATGGGGCCAATCAGAGAAACATTATTGAGATGAATGTATGTGCAGCCTGTAAAGTACAGTGTAGCATCATATCACAGACAAAACTCTAGGCGATGGCTCACCTCGGCCATTTCAGCAGAGTGGCGTGCTCGTAGGCTGTCCAGGTCATGGGTCACGGCGACGAGGCGTCCCTCGCTGTGCTGGAACAGCCTCCATAGGAAACCCAGCTGCTCCTTCACTGAGGCCCCGGGGGCCATGCCCTTCTCCTGCAGACAGAGGACCACATACCCCAGTTCCTTCTGCTCCTCCTGGGGTTAACATGACAAAGAGACAGGGACAGACCACAGAGATCAGATACTGATAGGCACCTTCTATTGAATGGAATGTCTCAATGCTGTTTCTTGTATTTGTATTTGTATTTGTATTGATTGACTATCAGCTATAAAGCAAATTGCTGCTCGGGGATAATACATCTCTACTCTACTCTACTATGAAGATGGTCAAAGACAAGGAAAAAAGAAGAACATCCTTCTGCTCTGACAGGATTGGGATCTGCTCTGGGTACTGGGCAATGGTTTACACCTGAGAGACCTGAGACACACTTATCATCAGTGTCTCAAGGTATCAAGGTAACTTTTAGGTAACATAACCCTGTGTTGAGAAAGATTAGTGCACTCTCTGAGACTAATTTGATTTAATTGAAGGAAAAAATGCTGAACTTGTCAGATCACCTGCCTTGCCAGGCAGTTTCTTACTTATAAAAGTTTTAATATGAAGCCTGTCAATGGCACTTTGATGAGGAGGCATGGATTGTATCTCTGACACATAACTTATTAATGTTTCATCCACATCTCATGCACTGTACTGTTCAGTATGACAAACTAATTTTACAAAACATACAGTAGACTTTCTTGGGTTAAATGCAGAAGACACATTTAGGTTGACTGCATTCAGTTGTGCCACTGACTAGGTATCTCCTTCCCCTTCCTTCTGTTCTCTGTGGAGAACTATGCCCCATACTGTTGAGACTTTGGATCCACATGACCTTGGGAAACAACTGTTGCTTATTGGCGTCAACTGCAGTTGGGATAGTCAAGAGAGGTTTGCCTGAAATGTGCAGCTGTTTAAATGCCCCCCATATTTTATCCAGACCTTCCCAACTATTTTAAGAGTTGTTTTTGGAAAGGAATCTTACATTTATAATTCACTATGAGAAAAATGCCCAAGGTAAATCATGGTAAATCAAGTCTGCGGTTAATGACAGTTGATTATAGTCATCATTCTAGTTTTGCCAGAGAAAGTCTGTCACTGTCATGGAGGGTTTGTAGCCTAGATACTGCACTCACTGTAAACTTCTTTTGACGGGTTGTCAGAAAAGTTGAATGGTAAATGTTGATCAACAGTTGCAAATCGGCTAGTATAAAGTCGTCAACATCAAATTGTAAAACTATGAAAGAAAGAGGGACTTACCTCACTCTGCTCCATATATTCCATGATAGGCGAGACAACTCGAAACAACTGGAAGATGACTATTATTTAGGCGTTTAATCCCCCAAAATAAGCGATGCGAAACATAAAAGTGATTTGCTTCTGCAAAAAAAATGGCTGGAACAAACTCGCTTTCTAAAGTGGAACACATTATCGTTATGCGACGCAACAATGTTGCATTGCATTCCAGAGCCACGCATCGCGTAATAAGGCATTGAGCAGTCCACGGGTTTTTAGATCGGACATGGCTGAATACAAAAGGCGTTAGCAGACCTACTGTAGAAACCCTCACCCAGTGAGACGCATGGACGACGACTCCCAAGCCAGCACAATTTCCAAACAAGGATACGTTTTTTTATAAGCTATTCTCTGACTCCTTTCTCTTTATAAACCTTATTTCAAAACATGATCAATTTATCTATTCTATTTTATTGTTAATTTTAAGTGTCATGATTGTAGTTATTTTTCTGTCGTCTGTTTTTAGTATGCCACGGATCAGTGCACAGATGGTCTCACTCCCTTCCCATCATAGGCTACCGTTATTTTTGACTGGGTGGGTTTTCTCGGAGTCGTGAACGCGCACCGGGATACCAGCGCACCCTTCGCTTCTATTTTCTGGCTACAGAATATGAAACACCGAGGAAAAAATAAATTGACCCACGCCACCGTGTCCTATAAATCTGTTTAGAATATGTACGTTTTTGTAGCCAACTCTCCCAATCATAGGCTTTAATATTCCTCATGTTAGTTTTTTATACACAGACCTACTACTTAATTAGGAAATAATCTTCATTTGTATCGAAATAATACGGTGAATGTAACTGAATGACAGTAACAGAGATAGTGAACTTTGTCTCAACTTGTCTCAACTTCTTCTCCATAACAGCAGAAACACTAGAGGGCGCACGTATAATGCACAACAGATATGCAACAAAAGACCAAGCTGAAACTCTGATCAAGATAGGGGGGTCATTAGATAAAAAATAAACATAGATCTAGTGGTCAGGATAGAGTAGGATAGACAGTAGGATAAAAGTACTAAGCCTAACCATAGCCCTAACTTAACCCTAGCTTCATGCCTACACCCCAGTTCAACCCTAACCCTAGTATCAGCCTAATCTTGGCATAACCCTAACCCTAGCCTTATGTTCAACCCTGGCTCAAACCTTAGCCTAACCCCTCCAAATAGGGCTCCAGGGCCTCTGAATTCCCAATTTAATTGTGCTACACCTAGAATTTAGCAGAATTTCTACATTGGCCACTTGACCCAACTTCCACTAGATAGCCCAGCCACAAAGTCAAAACAGCTTTCCCATTTTGACACAGATGCCTGGTGGGAGAAATCAATAAGTGAGTCACAACACTGGCAGGTTAGTAATACTGTGAAACACTATCATTCCACTATTACTGCAGCTATATTATGGACATTTTCTGAAATTACAATGCAAAAATATAAATACAAAACATATGTGTAGCACCTTTAACCCCTGTATGTAACCATAGACCAAGCTGCAATTCAGATCAAAATAGGGGTGTCATTATATACAAAAATAAACATCAGTGTTCAGTTTAATGGAATTGAATTACATTGAATTTTATCAAGGCACTTTATGGAAAAATGTAAATTAGTTAATTTGGTTTCTTTTTAGATTATTCTATTTTATTGTATGTTTGTTGTCAAATATTGCCTTTACATCCAAATAAAACAGATTTTGTGTTGTGAAAATATTTTAGTTTGTCTTATTGTGTTAACTTTTAGCCTACTTGTTGAGGTTTCTTGTGTGGTCTCAGTTATCCCGCTCACTAGGAATCAAAAGTGTTCTCTAATGAGAAGCAATTTCCTCCCATTGACTGAATCCAGCCTGGCAACAGTAGCCTACTGTCCTGTACTACAGACAGACTAACCCAGAATGGGTTATACAGTACATCTCCCATATTCCCACACAGTCACCTCTAGATCAAAGCAATGGATCACTTTAAACTGGTAGTCTACCCAACTATAGTGTGACTTTGGATACAACTCGACAAAACAAATACATGAGGTACATTTCTCCTGACAAATGGAATAATGTATGTTGATATGACAGTTTAGATCCTTCTGTCTCTATAAACTGACACATACACTACCAGTCAAAAGTTTGGATACACCTAGTCATTCAAGGGTTTTTCTTTATTTTTACAATTTTTTTACATTGTAGAATAATAGTGAAGACATCAAAACTATGAAATAACACATATGGAATAATGAAGTAACCAAAAAAGTGTTAAACAAATCAAAACATATTTTGTATTTGAGATTCTTCAAATAGCCACCCTTTGCCTTGATGACAGCTTTGCACACTCTTGGCATTCTCTCAACCAGCTTCATGAGGTAGTCACCTGGAATGCATTTCAATTAACAGGTGTGCCTTCTTAAAAGTTAATTTGTGGAATTTCTTTCCTTCTTAATGTGTTTGAGCCAATCAGTTGTGTTGTGACAAGGTAGTATACAGAAGAAAGACCTATTTGGAAAAGACCAAGTCCATATTATGGCAAGAACAGCTCAAATAAGTGAAGAGAAACGACAGTCCATCATTACTTTAAGACATGAAGGTCAGTCAATATGGAACATTTCAAGAACATTGAAGTTTCTTCAAGTGCAGTCGCAAAAACCATCAAGCACTTTTATGAAACTGGCACTCATGAGGACCGCCACAGGAATGGAAGACCCAGAGTTACCTCTGCTGCAGAGGATAAGTTCATTAGAGTTACCAGCCTCAGAAATTGCAGCCCAAATAAATGCTTCACAGAGTTCAAGTCACAGACACATCTCAACATCAACTGTTCAGAGGGGACTGTGTGAATCAGGCCTTCATGGTCGATTGCTGCAAAGAAACCACTACTAAAGGACACCAATAATAAGAAGAGACCTGCATGGGCCAACAAACACGAGAAATGGACATTAGACTGGTGGAAATTTGTCCTTTGGTCTGGAGTCCAAATTTGAGATTTTTGGTTCAAACCGCCGTGTCTTTGAGAGACGTGGTGTGGGTGAACGGATGATCTCCGCATGTGTAGTTCCCACCGTAAAGCATGCAGGAGGAGGTGTTATGGTGTGGGGGTGCTTTGCTGGTGACACTGTCTGTGATCTATTTAGAATTCAAGGCACACTTAACCAGCATGGCTACCACAGAATTCTGCAGCGATACGCCATCCCATCTGGTTTGGGCTTAGTGGGACTATCATTTGTTTTTCAACAGGACAATGACCCAACACACCTCCAGGCTGTGTAAGGGCTATTTTACCAAGAAGGAGAGTGATGGAGTGCTGCATCAGATGACCTGGTCTCCAGAATCCCCCGACCTCAACCCAATTGAGGTGGTTTGGGATGAGTCGGACGGCAGAGTGAAGGAAAAGCAGCCAGCAAGTGCTAAGCATATGTGGGTAGTCCTTCAAGACCATTGGAAAAGTATTCCAGGTGAAGCTGGTTGAGAGAATGCCAAGAGTGTGCAAAGCTGTCATTAAGGCAAAATTAGCACATACATTATTTTATCGAACCCACAACCCTGGCGTTGCAAACGCCATGCTCTACCAACTGAGCTACATCCCCTTGGCGAGGTCATGAATCTAGAGGGTATGGAGAAGGCAGGGCTCGTTTGCAGACCGATGGATGGAAAGCTGGTGAGTAACTAAGCTCCAGAGGCTAACAAGGGGGCTAATCCTAGCACAGTGCTTCCGAATAAACAGTGCCGGTTCTTGGCAGATCAGCTGGACAAAGTGTACCAGGCTGAAGGTGTGGTGGCCCAGTCGTTGAACGTGGTCACAATGCTGCAGATGTATCATATCGATTTGCTGCAGGAGCTGAATAAGACCGTGGAGGCGGGGAAGCCGGTTTCAGAGCTTCTCAACTAAATCCGTGCTACGGCTGATTTTGTGCTGCGTCTGTCCCACTGTGCTATCCTAGTTGTGGGGAAAGTATGGTAGCGACGGTGGTGGCTCAGCGCCACCTCTGGTGGACGTAGTCCCAGATTCCTGAGAGGGACAGGCGGATGTATTTGGATGAGCCAGTTTCGCCAAATAACCAGGCTCATTTCGAGGAGAAACAAAAACAGGACACAGCTCTTTTTCCCACAAAAATCCTTCACCGGGGCACCTCAGCAGTTCCCGAGGCGTGAAGGAAAGGGTCTAGGCCAGAGGCGCGATACCCCGGGCCAGGGGGCGGCTTCAAGGTCGGTTTTTGATCGTCTTGGTGCTTCTGGGCAGTGGCGGACGTCTTAGCACAGACGCCATGCTGGGTCGAAGGAGAGCGGAGTGAAAGAAGCAGACCTTGCCACCCTAGCTGGAGGCCGGGGGAGTGTTCTTGGGGCCCTCCTCCCCAAGCACTTACGGTGCCAACAGTGCTCCCAAGTGGCTCTCAATGGGAACAAGTTACTGGTTGCCGAAGTCCCCGTACCCGGTGTGGGCTGGGTATCAGAACGGCGGTACCACGAAACCACATTGTTTCTACCCAAAATTCCTCTGTGTTCAGGGGTATTGAGAGTGTGCTGTCGTCCAGATGTGGGCATTCCCCACATTCAGACACACGGTTGTCATGAGTGGTGGATATGAAAACAAGCATGACAAAAAAAAGTAATATATCCCAGTCCTCAGGGTGGCGCTCTTCCCCTTCAGGAGATAATGTTTGGGAGACTGGCAGCGTGATCTGTCCAGTGGCGGGCATGCACAGTTTCACCATGTTTAATGAGGACGGTGACGAGGAGGTACTGTTTGCGGTTCGCTGTGCATCCTCCTCCTTTTTGTGGCATCATTTTGTCAATGGTCCTCGAGGTCCTAACGTCTGTCTTGAGAGAGATTTCCTCTCTCCTTCAAAAGCAGCCTATTCGGGTGGTCCCCATGTCAGAAGTACAGAGTGGTGGGTACAGCCGGTACTTCTTAGTTCCCAAGAGTGATGGAACGTTGTGTCCCATCCTGGACTTCCGTGATTTAAACAAGCACCTCAAGGTTTGCAAGTTCAAAATGCTCACACTTCACCGGCTATTGTTGTCAGTGCGTCCCAGCGATTGGTTCAAATCCATAGATCTGAAGGATGCGTATTTTCATGTGGCCATACATCCTCCCCACAGAAAGTTTTGGAGGTTTCATTTTGAGGGTGTGGCCTATGAGTTTCTGGTCCTGCCTTTCGGGCTCTCCCTATCACCCGCACCTTTTCTATGGTGGTGGAGGCGGCTTTGGCACCGGTGTGGTGCCAGGGAATAAGAGTATTGGTCTATCTGGATGATTGGCTGGTCGTAGCGGAGTCGAGGGAGCATGTGGAGCTCTACACGCTGGTTTCCCATATTCAGTGTCTGGGGTTCATAGTGAATCTCAAGAAAAGTTGTTTGATGCCGGCTCAGCGCATTCATTTTCTGGGTCTCATTCTGGACTCAGTTCTGAATCATGTGTTTATGTCACAACAGAGGATGGTCGCATTCCAGCTCTGTCTGGAAAGGTTTCAGCTGGGGCACTCGGTGCCTGTGGTTATTGGGTCTGATGGCCTCTATGATAGCTGTGGTGCCTATGGGATCCACGACTGCTGTTGCAGGGGGTACTCATGGGCCAGGTAGTGTCCCACAGGGTGATCACTACAGATGCATCCTTACTCGGATGGGGAGCGCTGTGTGTGGACTACTCGGAAAGAGGGATTTGGTCAACAGCGCAAAGAGCGCTGCATATCAATTACCTAGAGCTACTGACTGTTTTGCTAATGTTGAGGCGTTTCCTTTTGATGATGGAAGGCCAGCATGTGATGGTAAGGTCTGACAACAGGACGGTGGTGGCGTACATACAGGCAGGGGGGGACGCGGTTTCTCTCTCTCCTAAACCTGGCCTGTTATCTGCTCGTATGGAGCAGTGCGCATTTCCTGACGCTCAGGGCTACATATCTTCCCGGATCTCTCAACGTGGGTGATAGAGAATCATTGTACCATCTAAACCGCTGTGAAATATATTTTTCATAACCAAAAATATTGTATTTTCAGCTGTTTGAAGCTGGTGTACAAAACCAAAAATAAAAGACGCAAAAACTAAACTTATGAACGGGAAGCATAGAAATAGCCACATTGAACAGATCTACCGCTTCTTAGACTTGCTTTCAATGAGAATGACAGATCTATAACACACGTGAATTTGGTCAGGTCTCCCAAAAAGTTACATATTGCAGCTTTAAGTGTGTGTTATTGAACAGTGAATTGCATTTCATGTCACTGTTTACATTGTATTAATCCTGCACATGTAGAGTTTAGCACACTATATTTCCCTCAGAGTTTAGTAAGTGTAATGCTGTGTAGTCAGCAGCTGTGTTAATAAGCTAATAAGTAAGTTAGCATGGTGTATCTGTAGCATGGTTAGCGCCTTAGCACTTCATATTGTGTATTTGCATAGAGAACTTGTGAATAGCATCATTCTCTTAGTAACCGCTTACACGCAAGTTCTGACTGAGAACTGGTGTAAGCAGACCACTATCTCAAATCAACTGCTGATAATCTGAATAATCCTTCCAAATTTTGGCAAGTAGTTGTAAGTCTGACATCATAGAGCTGTGCCTCAAGGATACATTTTAGGTCCACTGTTGTTAATTATCTATATCAACAACATTGGGAGACATTGAGACAGCTGATGTACATTTTTATGTGGATGACACTGTTCTCTATTCAAGTGGCAGCAGATTGACTTTGGTTTAAAAACAAACTCAAATGGCTTTTAACATCATTCAACAGAATCTGTACGATTTGAAGCTTGTTCTGAATTCCTCTAAAACCAAATACATGGTATTTTCCAATACGAAACACTCTGAAAACCATGTCATCACTACCTTGGAAAGGAATTCTATAGAGCAAGTCAAGACGTACAAATATCTGGGAGTTTGGGTGCATGAGAAGCTGAGCTTCACTAATCATGTTGAGAACCTGCTAAAGAAGATAAAGTTGAGAATAGTTTTTTATTACTGGGATCAGACATGTTTTTCGTTGGAGGCCAGAAAAGAGCTGGTACGGTGTAGATTACCCTCTATCTTGGACCACGGTGATGTCATTTATATGCAGACCTCAAGCACTACCCTGAAGGCACTTGATTCTGTGGATCATGCAACGCTTAGGTTTAGTACCAACCAAAAGCATCTGACACATCACTGTGATCTCTATCGTGCTGTCGGCTGGTCTTCGTTGACTCTACGTAGGCTTAAACATTGGTATGCTATGACCTATAAGGCCATTTTGGGAAAACTGCCACTTTATCTCTGTTCTTCTTTGATAAGGTCAGAAAATAAATACCAGCTACGGTTTCACTCCTACTTACTTTTAACGGTCCCTACAATCAGAACGGATCATGGCAAAAAGTGTTTTAGCTACTCAGCTCCGTGATCTTGGAATTCTCTACAGACCAGCTTGAAACTCCAGGATCGTGTTTCCTTGGAGGAGTTTAAAAGTTTGGTCGACTCACATGTTACTGAGGAATGTGATTGTCATTAGGAATTGATGCGGTGGTACATATGATTGATTATTTTATCTATGGCGCTTGTATGTTTCTGTAATTGAAATGTATATGTGTCTACCTCAAAACAAAATGTATGGTGTGTCTATGTCTGTAAGTTGTTACAGTATGTCTGATATTTGTCTCAAACATTGCTCCCCCCTGCTGCTGTCTTGGTTGGACCAGGTATCTCTTGAAAAAGAGATGTAATCTCAATGAGACTAACCTGGATAAATAAAGGTTAAAAAAACAAGTTTGTTTAATTATTACCACAGAGGGTTTATAACATGTGCATCCGTGGTAGTCCTTTATTAGTGGACGACGGGTCGCAGCCATAACAGTTATTTCAGTTATACTGTATGAGGAGTTATTATACACCAGTCTATTATATTGATGGATGCCTTTGCATACTATTTGGGTCATGATAGCACTTTAGTGCCTTTCCAGTGTATTAATACAGTTAGTATTTATTAGTTAGTCAAGCCTAAGATGGCGCCGGTGCACGTTACTTCAGTAATTGTGTTGTGTCCCACCCTTTCCGGTGTCTTTATGGGATTCAGTGAGATTCCATCCATTCAGTTATTAGTGATGGTATAGTCATTAATGTGCTACTACTGCTAACTAGTGGTGCTTTAGTTTAAGCCTTTTATGTGTAGTAACCTGTTATAGTGATGCCATATAGTTTCTATTGTCATGCAATATCATTGTATAATAGCTGTATATCATTCCTGATATTGATGGCACTTTTGTTAACTGCTTCTTCCTATAGGAAAACCACACATACACACACATACACGGACGCTTTCACACCGAAGTGTGCCTTGTGTCAAGCTATAGCTCTGTACATGCTGTGCTGCCTTCATATGGTGCTGTTATATACTGTCTATCTTCAAGTCAACTGCAAGTCAACTATTCACTGTTTCTTCCCATCAATGCATTCTGACCGACGCCCAGATGCAAGCACACCCATACCAAACCAACAACCTAAGAATAATACAGTCCTTTAGCCCACTATATTGTGGTCCGTTTGAGCCGGATAAAAGTGTTTACTCCCGGATCGAGATGCAGCGAGTTACCGGTGAAGCCTGGACCTGGTCTGATCAACCATGGCACCAAGCCTCACCTTATCCAAGTTATAGTAGCACAGCACAGTATGTACATGGGCAAGAAGACGACCTTCAGCCTCGCATGGAGGGAGCTGCCAAGACGACACCCCTCACTCCACCCAGTCCCTTCCTCTCCAGCCAGGCCAGATGGGACACAACTCCAGATGAGTGGGAGACCTTCAGAGAGTACAGGTCCGTCCTAGACTCCCATCTGACCCACGAGGACAGAAGGACAGTCTCACTCAGCTATGTGAGCAACAAGAAGAGAGCTCATACCCCAGTCTATAGCTAGACTCTCTCCCACTAAGCCAGCCTCTACAGAGCCCTCATCCCGAGGCATCCCTGTAGCAGAGAGAGTTCTGCCGACACCACCACGGCCCGCATCAGAGCCTGCTGAGCATACGGAGCCATCACCCAATGAAGAGGATAAGGCTTGTGAAGGACAGTATGACAACTGTGAGTTGACTGACCCTCCACTGTGGCCTCCAGTTAGTGATGAGTCACTACTGCTGTGTCATCAGAGTGACACTCCAAGCCTTCAGTGCGGCTACCAAGAGCCTTCTCCAGTAGCTATGAGTTCCCTCAGTCCCGGCACTCACCACACCTGTCTGAAGGCTATTCATCCACTAGTGGTCCAGCTAAGAGACATACTGTACCTACCTGTCAGCTCCCAGACACTTCCAGTGTGGAGAACCAGCCCGCTGACGGTGGTAGGGTGTATCTACCCATCCCTGCCACTGGTTCTCAGTTTGCTTTCAGCATGGGTATCCATCCTGTTCCTGACAAGGTGTTCCAGTCTGCCCCCGCTGGGGACTCATCAGCCAACAGTAGCCTTCAGCCAACCGCTGTTACAGAGTCGCCACGGGCTCCTGCTACAGAGCTAAAGTTAGTCAGCATGGTGGACTCTTCAGCTGATCCAGCTACAGAGCATCAGTCAGCAGTAGCCATCATGGAGCTCCAAACCACCTACCCCTGTCCCGGAGCCCAGACCAGCTCCCACAGATGGGTCCCAGACTGCCCTTACCCCAGGGTTAATGCTGATTACAACAAAGCTAACTCATTCTTCCCTCAGGTTACAGTCTGCCAAAGAGTATGGGGCTGAGCCTACCCCTGTTAGGTCAGACTCAGCGTCTTCCACTCAGGAGGGGCAGCGTTCTCTACCCATGGGTGCCCAGCCTGCCTCTATCATTGAAGACCCGCTGCCTCCTACCCTGGCAGCCCAGCCAGACCTGGACCTGAAGGTACAAGCTGGCCCTGTCTTCAGGTCCCCACCTCCTGCAACAGAGATCCATCGTGTTGTAGCCACAGGGCCACAGACCGCTGTTGATGCAGATCATCAGCCAGCACCTCCCTCTCTGCCACCAGCCGCAGCCCAGGGATCCTCAGCCCCTGTCCCAGTATCTCTGCCACCAGCTGCAGCCCAGGGGCCACCACCTGGCTCTAAGCTAAGAGTCATCCCTGTTCCAGTTAGGGGGCTTCAGAAGCCAACAATAAGCCCCCACCTGCCCCTGATGAAGAGCCCAGCTCATCTCCAGCCACGGGCCCTCCCATGTTGCCAGGACTATAGTACTACAGTATGTCTTACAGGTCCCTAGCTTTCAAACTGTTCCCTTTCTCACCTCCTCTGTTTGCTTCTAGTGAACAATGGAGGTTGCATGGCCTGTGTCTGGTGTGTGCTTTACGTAGGTATATGAATAGGACCAAGGATATCCCAGTTTTTGACCATCTTTTTGTCTGTTTTGCTAATCCAGCTCGGGGTAGGGGCGCTTTCTAAGCAGCGTCTTTCTAATTGGATTGTGGAGGCTAGTTTCCAGTGTGTTTGAGCCTTAGGCTGCCGTGGCAGAGCAAGAATACACAGTTTCCAGGTTACTGCAGGTTTCCTGTGGGTTTGAGCCTCGGGCTGCCGTGTAGCCTCCTGTAGCTCAATTGGTAGAGCATGGCGCTTGCAACGCCAGGGTTGTTGGTTCGATTCCCATGGGGGGCCAGTATGAAAAATATATGCACTCACTAACTGTAAGTCGCTCTGGATAAGAGCGTCTGCTAAATGACTCAAATGTAAATGTTCAACGACTCTGGTCATGTTATGCAGCGTGCATGTGCGCTTTACCAAGTCATGACAGGTGTTCTGTTGTTTTAGACTTGCGGTTGCTTATACAAGTTCTGATGTTTCAGGCTCGCAAAGTAAGTAGTGTTCTTGGAACTGTGGGGTCTATGGACTTTGGCTGAAGTGGTAGCGTTTCAGTTGACATAGCCAAGTTGGCCTCATGAGGCTCTGACAGTTGATGCTGCTCAGGTAAGTATTAGGGAAAAAGCTGGCTTCTGTAACCCCTTTTTGGAGCCGGTGGAACCTGTGTGTGCTTGGGCTGCCGTGGGCCTCCTAGTTTGGTAGTTTGCCCCCCTGAGACGGCTTGGGGCGTGATTATATGTCCCCATAGTATGTTATACCGAGTGACCAACTGAAAGGGAACATACAGTTCTGACTATAACTACTGTTCCCTAAAAGAGGGAACGAGGTATGACATATTTTGGCCCCGCGCCAACAGGGGGTTTGGGTTTGCTGACGAGCGGTACTGAATTGATTAAATGAATGCGAACGTCGGTATTATAGCCAGGAAGGCGGGGCTTCCAAGGGCAGGCTCGGCGTCAATTGGCCCATTGGAAGTGATTTCAGTTTTCTTCAGGTGAATATGATTGGTTGTTGACTCCCCATGGTATTGTATACCTCATTCCCTCCTTCAGGGAACAGTAGTTATATTCATAAGTGTACGTTCTCCCTCCTACTATGTTCATTCCTCAGGTTTGCTCATCTTCGTACTAGGTAGGTACTACATAAACAGTACAGTTTACCTCAGCAGTGAAAAAGCCTAATGCAAACCAGATAAAGAATGTGACAAGACACATACCTTTTAAAATAGTCATGATCAATCTAATGGAAACAAATCTCACTCTCACTGTTTCACACAGAGGAACATGTAGGTGTTGTATTTGAATTCAGAAAGGAGAAGAACAGTACACACACACAGTCTGCTCTATTCTGGAACTGAATGTCTGAACTTAGTCCTGTCAGAATGGGCCAGCTTGAATGGGCAAGCTAGAGGAGACTGTGAAATTAACACCTTTCAAGAAATCCTCATATTCCAGCCATTTGTTGTTGGATAGAGATGCATATTAGATTATTTAAAACAGTATGAGGATGGGATATAATCTTGTCCTGCATTGCTTCTAAACGTCTGTATATATGTGCACAGGCTCACAGGAAAGAGACACGTAAACATACTGTACATGTTTCTAGTCTGATTGAAATTATAATAGTGATAATAGTAGCAGCAGACAGGGGTTTCAGACAAGAGACAGGACATTTATTTACAAAAGCTACAGCATGTTGGAGCTCTGCTATGTTCTTCAAAAGCAGTTCAGGCTCTGTAGATAGAGTGAAATTCCCCTGACTAAGATGCCTGTGGTGGGTTGATAGATGGGCAGAGAGAGATAGTCACTGTAGGCCGATGTTGAGGAGCATGATGAAAGTGAACATGTTTCCCCCAGAGAGAGAGAGAGAGAGAGAGAGAGAGAGAGAGAGAGAGAGAGAGAGAGAGAGAGAGAGAGAGAGAGAGAGAGAGAGAGAGAGAGAGAGAGAGAGAGTAATGTTTCAGGCCACTGTCTCAAGACTCTGTCTGTGTCCAGGACCCTTGGGTGTAGCCTCTGTGGAAGCTCCCAGTAGCAGCCATCATGGTTCTCCTGCTCATGTCTGTGACTGTGCTGCATCTGCTCACTCTGGCCATGCTGTTCATCGCCACCATGGAGAAGGTGAGACACTCTCCACTGTTAGCCAAATAGTATTCATGCATAAAAAACTAATAATGAAAGAAAAGCATTGTAAGTTTGAATTTTGTAAAGTTAGTGTGGGAGAGGTGGAACATTTATTGTTATCGATCAATAATGACAAACCTCCTGGCATTGACAACTTAGATGGAAAGCTACTGAGGATGGTAGCTGACTCTATGGCTACTCCTATCTGTCCTATCTTTAATCTGAGTCTAGAGGAAAGTGATTGTCCTCCACTACCCAAGAGTGGTAAAACAGCCTTTCCTGGTTCTAACAGCAGACGTATCAGCCTGCTGCCAGTTCTTAGCAAACTGTTGGAAAAATGGTGTTTGACCATATACAATGCTACTTCTCTGTAAACAAGTTGACAACAGACTTTCAGCATGCTTATAGAGAAGGGCACTCAACGTGTACTGCACTGACACAAATGACTGATGATTGGTTGAAAGAAATTGATAATAAGAAGATTGTGGGAGCTGTACTGTTAGACTTCACCATAACCTGTTGTTTTATGGCTTTTACATCCTCTGCCATATCATGGATTCAGAGCTATTTACAGTGGTGTGAAAAAGTGTTTGCCCACTTCCTGATTTCTTATTTGTTTGCATGTTTGTCACACTTAAATGTTTCAGATCATCAAACAAATTTAAATATTAGTCAAAGATAACACAAGTAAACACAAAATGCAGTTTTGAAATGAAGGTTGTTATTATTAAGGGAAAACAAAATCCAAACCCACATGGCCCTGTGTGAAAAAGTGATTGCCCCCTACAACCTAATAACTGGTTGGGCCACCCTTAATAACTGCAATCAAGAGTTTGCAATAACTTGCAATGAGTCTTTTATAGCGCTGTGGAGGAATTTTGGCCCACTCATCTTTGCAGAATTGTTGTAATTCAACCACATTGGAGGGTTTTTGAGCATGAACTGCCTTTTTAAGGTCATGCCACAGCATCTCAATAGGATTCAGGTCAGGCCTTGACTAGGCCACTCCAAAGTCTTCATTTTGTTTTTCTTCAGCCATTCGGAGGTGGACTTGCTGGTGTGTTTTGGATCATTGTCCTGCTGCAGAACCCAAGTTCGCTTCAGCTTGAGGTCACGAACAGATGGCCGGATATTCTCCTTCAGGATTTTTTGGTAGACAGCAGAATTCATGGTTCCATTTATCACAGCAAGTCTTCCAGGTCCTGAAGCAGCAAAACAGGCCCAGACCATCACACTACCACCACCATATTTTACTGTTGGTATGATGTTATTTTTCTGAAATGCGGTGTTACTTTTTCGCCAGATGTAATGGGACACACACCTTCCAAAAAGTTCAACTTTTGTCTCGTCAGTCCACAGAGTATTTTCCCAAAGGTCTTGGGTATCATCAAGATGTTTTATGGAAAAAATGAGACGAGCCTTAATGTTATTTTTGCTCAGCAGTGGTTATCATCTTGGAACTCTGCGATGCAGGCCATTTTTGCCCAGTCTCTTTCTTATGGTGGAGTCATGAACACTGACCTTAATTGAGGCAAGTGAGGCCTGCAGCTCTTTGGATGTTGTTGTGGGGTCTTTTGTGACCTCTTGGATGAGTTGTCGCTGCGCTCTTGGGGTAATTTTGGTGGGCCAGCCACTCCTGGGAAGGTTCACCACTGTTCCATGTTTTCGCCATTTGTGGATAATGGCTCTCACTGTGGTTCGCTGAAGTCCCAAAGCTTTAGAAATGGCTTTATAACCTTTTCCAGACTAATGGATCTCAATTACTTTCTTTCTCATTTGTTCCTGAATTTCTTTGGATCTCGGCATGATGTGTAGCTTTTGAGGATCTTTTGGTCTACTTCACTTTGTCAGGCAGGTCCTATTTAAGTGATTCCTAGATTGAGAACAGGTGTGGCAATAATCAGGCCTGGGTGTGGCTAGAGGAATTGAGCTCAGGTGTGACAAACCACAGTTGAGTTGTGTTATAACAGGGGGGCAAACACTTTTTCACACAGGGCCATGTAGGTTTGGATTTTGTTTTCCCTTAATAATAACAACCTTCATTTCAAAACTGCATTTTGTGTTTACTTGTGTTATCTTTGACTAACATGCAAACAAATAACAAATCAGGAAGGGGGCAAACACTTTTTCACACCACTGTATCTATGAGAACAGAGGGTTTTCTTTAATGGAAAGTTCTCTAATGTCAAACATGTAGGGTGTGGTGTACCGCAGGGCAGCTCTCTAGGCTCTCTACTCTTTTCTATTTTTACCAATGACCTGCCACTGGCATTTAACAAAGCCTGTGTGTCCATGTATACTGATGATTCAACCGTATACGTGTCAGCAACCACAGCTAATGAAGTCACTTAACAAGGAATTGCAGTCAGTTTTGGAATGGGTGGCCAGTAATAAACTGGTCCTGAACATCTCTAAAACTAAGAGCATTGTATTTGGTACAAATCATTCCTAAGCTCTAGACCTCAGTTGAATCTGGTAATGAATGGTGTGGCTGTTGAACAAGTTGAGGAGACTAAATTACTTGGTGTTACCTTAGATTGTAAACTGACATGGTCAAAACATATAGATTCAATGGTTATAAAGATGGGGAGAGGTTTGTCCGTAATAAAGAGATGCTCTGCTTTTTTGACACCACACTCCAAAAAGCAAGTCCTGCAGGCTCTAGTTTTGTCTTGTCTTGACTATGGTCCAGTCGTGTGGTCCAGTGCTGCAAAGAAAGACCTAGTTAAGCTGCAGCTGACCCAAAACAGAGCAGCACGTCTTGCTCTTCACTGTAATCAGAGGGCTAATATAAATACTATGCATGCCAGTCTCTCTTGACTAAGAGTTGAGGAGAGACTGATTGCATTACCTCTTCTCTTTATAAGAAAAACGAATGTGTTGAAAATTCCAAATTGTTTGCATAGTCAACTTCGACACAGCTCTGACACACACACTTATCCCACCAGACATGCCACCATGGGTCTTTTCACAGACCCCAAATCCAGAACAAATTCAAGAAAGCGCACAGTATTATATAGAGACATTATTGCATGGAACTCCCTTCCATCTCATATTGCTCAAATGAACAGCAAACCTGGTTTCAAAAAACAGATAAAGCAACATCTCACGGCACAAAGCCTCTCCCCTATTTGACCTAGATAGTTTGTGTGTATGTATTGACATGTAGGCTATGTGTGCCATTTTTAAATGTATGTAGTTCTGTCCTTGAGCAGTTCTTGTCCATTAATGTTCTATAATATGTCATGTTGAATTTTTTGTGTGGACCCCAGGAAGAGTAGCTGCTGCTTTCGTAACAGCTAACGGAGATCCTAATAAAATAGCAAAATACCAAATCCGACTCTGCAGCACTCCCTTTCCTGGCTTATGTTGCTGATATGAGTATCAAAGGCTGAGGAGAGCAACCACAACATTGTTGAATGTCAGCATATTGATAGTGCTATGGTGCTGAAGAAAAACCCACGTGACCTTATATAATATGCAGGAATTTGATTTATGGATACCTAATCACATCTAAAGCTCTGAAGGAATCCAGCAGTTGGTAGTAGCCTACCCAGTTTTATGATTTGGGCAGATTTCCTGCCTACTGAACTAAACCTTTCTTGTATTGTGTGTCTCTCTCTAGTCCTGGTGGGTCTGGGCCGATGCTGAGTTCACAGACCTCTGGTATAACTGCATTCATGACAACGTAACGGGAAACTGGCTGTGTGCTGTCTCTAATGAAAATGGTAAATAAAATAGGACGTTTTATCTAGTGATCTTTATGATCTAGTCTCCATGTGATTGAGGATGTATATTTATGTAACTGTGTCCAACCAGTATTCTGTGTAATTCTGCCTTTGAGTGATCATGTGCATTATGTTTGTGTTTTGTGTTTCCAATATAGTCTTCATATTCAATGTGTCTGTGTGTTGGTCCCAAAGACATGGAGTCTTATGGCTCTTCTCTTGTTCCTCCAGACTGGCTGCAGGCTGTCCAGGCCCTGATGGTCTTCTCTGTGGTCTTCTCCTCTATCTCCTTCCTGGTCTTCCTGGGTCAACTTTTCACCATGTCTAAAGTCGGGCTCTTCTATTTCACAGGCCTTTGTCAGGTCTTCGCAGGTACTGTACTGGACAAGAACTTACCAGTTTATGGCAACCAGTTATTTTGTGTGTGTACTTACTGTATGTTATTTGAGAGGTTTTGTCATTAACCTAAATAAGTTGTTTCCTCATTCTCTGTTAGTTGTGGTTATTCATTCACACACATTTATTCTCTGAAGAGAATTTACCCTCCCTGTCCCCTATCTGCTTTGCTCCTCCAGGATTCACATCATTTGCTGCCTCGCTCATCTTCACGTTCCACCGTAAGGAAATCCTGGAGGACTCCAGAGACCTGAGCATGGGTCACTTTGGCTATTGCTTCATCCTGGCATGGTCCTGTGTACCCCTCCTGCTCTTCAGTGGAGTTCTGTATGTCCACCTGCGCAAGAGGCAGTGAGCCAAGACAGATGTGAGGGCAATAAGCAGCATCATTCAGTATTACTTGGTATTGTTAGCCTGTTATCACTTGACTGTAGTGAACAACAACAGATATGCAATGTACGATGAAAGAGAGGTCTTTATTTTCTCTGTATTAGATTTCCAATGGGATTTATATACACTACATGACCATAAGTATGTGGACACCTGCTCGCCGAACATCTCATTCCAAAATCATGGGCATTAATATGGAGTTCGTCCCCCCCTTTGCTGCTATAACAGCCTCCACTCTTCTGGTAAGGCTTTCCACTAGATGTTGGAACAGGGGGCATTGTCATGCTGAAACAGGAAAGGGCCTTCCCCAAACTGTTGCCACAAAGTTGGAAGGACAGAATCGTGTAGAATGTCATTGTATGCTGTAGTTTTAAGATTTCCCTTCACTGGAACTAAGGGGCCTAGCCCGAACAATGAAAAACAGCCCCAGACCATTATTCCTCCTCCATCAAACTTTACAGTTGGCACTATGCATTCGGACAGATAGCGTTCTCCTGGCATCCTCCAAACCCAGATTTGTCCGTCGGACTGCCAGATGGTGAAGAGTGATTCATCACTCCAGAGAACGCGTTTCCACTACCTCAGAGTCCAATGGCGGCGAGCTTTACACCACTCCAGCCGACGCTTGGCATTGCGCATGGTGATCTTAGGCTTGTGTGCGGCTGCTCGGCCAGGGAAATCCATTTCATTAAGCTCCAGACAAACAGTTATTGTGCTGACGTTGCTTCCAGAAGCAGTTTGGAACTCGGTAGTGAGTGTTGCAACTGAGGACAGACCATTTTTATGCGCTACGCGCTTCAGCACTCTGTGAGCTTTTGTGGCCTACCACTTCGTGGCTGAACCGCTGTTGCTGCTAGACGTTTCCACTTTACAATAACGGAACTTACAGTTGACCAGGGCAGCTCTAGCATGGCAGAAATTTGACAAACTGACTTGTTGGAAAGATAGCATCCTATGACGGTGCCACGGGCTCTTCAGTAAGGCCATTATACTGCCAATATTTGTGTATGGAGATTGCATGGCTGTGCACTCGATTTTATACACCTGTCAGCAATGGGTGTGGCTGAAATAGGAGAATCCACTCATTTGAAGGGGTGTCCACAAACTTTTGTATATATAGTGTATGTATTGTGTACATACTATTACTTTATCTGTGAAATACACTTTTTATATTTAATCTATCAATTGAGTCACTTCATTTTATAGAAAATGTTTGACTGTCGGCAATATTGCTGCAGTTTGGGTTAATTCTGTCGTTTCTGTGATAAAGTATTTGATTGCATAACATCTTCCTCATGATCAGCAAGAAAAGCCTCAAGACATGGAATGAACTGGAGAGTGGCACTTGTGCGTTTAATTCCCTTGTGAAAGCTTGTTTATATTCATACCATATGCCCATTGTGGAGAACTCCAGTATGCCATACTTTAATAGCCATTATGTTCTTGGAGTTTCAGAGACACTCCTGTGAAGGGCCATTCATAGGTAGCTACCACACTTACAGTACACCACAACATTATCTTACTCTAAAAACACTTTATGGATATGGTCAAATAACATCAATAACTGACTAAATGATTGTTCCACTTTGTAGAAACCCATATCTCATGACATCATTTTGAGCACATACGGTGGAAATTCGACGAGAGTCAATAGAAGGTGTGGAAAGAGAGGACTGCCTCCAGCGAGGCTTCACCAGGTAGTCAGGGGGAGTCTGACTCCAGTCCTGATCCTGCGGCTAGCAGACCTGCCCGTCTGGCTAGACCGGTCAGAGGACAGTCTCAGGAGTCAGCTATGGTTTTCTTTCATCACCACATAATAGATAACACAAGGGCAGAACGCATAAAACGGCTTTATTGTGGAAGATAGCCACACAGAATCCACAAGTTGGAACACAAGTTGTCAGCTGTGCACTTCAGGGTAAGTGGTGATTATCTCGAGGAAACAGGGTAGTGATCCGACCCTGGCTGTGAGAGACTGAAAGGCTCTGTCAGCAGAGCAGAACGCTTGGAGCAGAGCGAGAGGCAATGTGAGCAGAGAGACGAGGAGGAAGGTGAGAGGGAGGGAGGAGTTGTTCAAGAAGGGGAGGAGGATAAGAGAATCTGTAACCAGTTGGAGGTAATCAGTCCTATTTTAGGATGTGAAGTGTGAGGGGTGAGTCTATCTTCTGTCATCACTAACATTATCTCCATATTTTCATCGTTTTTAGTGGTTAGAATCTATTTAGATTATATATCATAACTCAGAGCTATTTGTTCCTTATGTCAACAAGAACTTGTGACATGTTTGTGAAAGGCTGGGAATTTTTTTTGCCAGTGTTTTCAAGTTCTTTCCCCTGAAGATATATCTGGGTCACAGCCTAAGCTGTTTATGGAAATTAACTTATTTAATTGATTGCTTTCAGTGACATCCAATGCGAGAAACAAGATTCATTGGTGACTGCATTTCTTTCAGAGGAAACAGAGGTATTGAAAAGGAGAATTCTACCGTACACAATGTTCCAGTAACAATTAGCATATCATTACTAGCTAGTGTAATTGGTGTAATGACTTTGGCTGGACCTGTGCTGCCCTAGTAGTGCTTGTAGGTGGGGGGGGGGGGACCCCCCCAGAGTTCAAAAGACAATCCTCATTCCCAAAGACCGAGGAGGATATATACTGTACAGCCATGTCAAACTCCCAGGAACAGAGTCTGAATAAGGACGTGATATTTCTGCCGGTGTCTGAGTCCAGCCCGGAGTACCTCCACTGCGAGAGGGAGCGCTATGCGCTAGAAGGCCTGCTGAGTGCAGGCCCCGGGGCCTTCTACTCCAAGCTGAGTGCAGAGCACCTCGTCCCTTTCCTCTCCCCAGAGGAGGTGAACCAGATCAGTGGCTGGGTCAAGGACTACCACAGCAGCTATGAGGAGGTGGAGGGGGCTGAGGAGGGGGGCAGCTCAGGGGTGCAGAACTTCTCTGCCAGGTACTTCCCCACCCACTCAGACACCCCTGCACCCTGCCTGGAGCTGGGCTGGCCTGAGGGGGTCACCTGGGTGGGAATGGGACACGCCATGGTCTACACCAGCCCACCAGCGGATGGACAACCTCCTATCAGAGAGATCATCAGAAGACTACTGCAGGGGGCTAGCAAGGTATGTCTGAATGATTCAATATTATATAGTCTTAAGGCACAATAATATAATTTGGCCTACATGCACTTGGTACATCAGTAAAAATCTTGATTGTATGATGTAAATTAGTAGCGGATGGCTGAGTTCATCGCAACTACCTTACTGAGACCTAGAGGTACTGTCACCCCAGATCCAGAAATGCCTTTGCTTTGCTGAGTCTGTGTTATTGATGGTGCTTCTTGAGTATGTTGTGTTACGGTTCAGAGGGTTTTGAGTTTGCGAACTGATTGGGAGGAATATCCAGTCTGTCACATATCAATATTCCTCTGATGGAGTGTCTGCTATACAGGTTATTGCCATGGTGACAGACAGACTGACAGATAGCACTGTGATTGGTGATCTCCACACCATCGCTTCACGGGGAGTCCCTGTTTACATCATCCTGAACCAGAGATCCAACCAGGAGAACTTCCCCCCTCACAGGCTGAGGCATCCGGTGAGTAACTACACCATATAAGGACTCAGAAGTCCATATCACTACAGACTCTGACTCATGATGTCATTCATACCACATAGCCAATCCCACATAACTTCTCAATTCACACAGTACCAAAACAGCTCAACATATTAATAATCTCTGTCACAGTGCATCAGGTTTCATAAGAGCAGAATGTCATGAACCTGACGTCTGGCTCTTCAGAAGCTGACACACACCCAGGCTGACTATAGTCTCTGGTAACTCCTTTTTTTGCATGTGTGGAATGTAGCATCTGGGTGAAGCAACACAACTGAACAGGTTGTTCTGCATTCACTGTGTCAGTCTGTGCGTCTCTTGGTGTGGCTAAGGTCACGTCTGTGGTAATGATATACTGTATATGCTGGCAGAATTGAAGTCAATCCAAAGTCTATGTCTGAATCGACAGGGTTGAAATAAAGTTGATTTCCATGTATTCTGCTCTTCATAGAATATGCAGGTTCGTGTTCTTGGAGGAAAGACCTTCTGTTCGCGGGAGGGAAAGATAGTGATGGGGGAATTGAAAGACAACTTCCTCCTGGTGGATTTGGAGACAGTGGTTAATGGTAGCTACAGGTAAAGTAGCTAGGTGTTTTCCACTGTTTCTAACCTATTACACACTCAGTTTCCCTCTGACATCAAATAACAGCTTGTTATTGTGTTCACCAGCTTCACATGGTCAGACGCCCACCTGCACCGGCAGCTGGTGACAGTGCTGAGTGGCCCGGTGGTGGAATCCTTCGACCGAGAGTTCCGGATCCTCTTTGCAGCCTCACTTCCAGTTCCAGACACATGGAAGGCCGGCAGGGCCCCGATAGATGAGCCCCATCACCACTCAGTGCTCCTTGACCTCAACAACCAGCCCAAGTATCTCCCTATGGATCCTATCGACAGCCCCCCTCCTACCCCACCTGCAGACTCCACCCTGGACTGGGAGGCCCTGGGCGTTATCCACAGAGGAAGTCCTGTCAATCAACACAGTGAACCCATGGACATGAATATGAACATGGAAGAACCACTGCAACATTTTACAGCAGTGAACAAAAAGCCACCTTTTGGGGAGGAGTTTTGTCCGAAGGAGGTTGATCACCGCACAACTACGCCTGTGAATGAGAGAAGGTATGTGTGATGAAACCAGAGGGATTCCCACAATGTGATTCCCATACTTGTGTTTATGCCACAGAAGGCCAGATTTCCTAACCATTTGAAAACAGTGACAAGTTTTTGATAAGAGAGTATAAGGCTCTAAAGTGTACAAAAAGTCACTTTCATGCATTCAGGTATGATCATTTACCTTTCATTCCCTTTTAAACATATGTCAACAGGTGCAAACATAGGACCCAAGTGGTTAATATAAAGATCCAGTCCATTAAAGAAATTGGAGGCCCCTTACACTTCATTGTTGTGATTTAAAAAATTCTAGCAAAGTGCATAGCGCTTAGAATTAAAAATATATTGTTGGATATTATTCATCCTAATCAGACAGGTACATTGGAGATCATTTAAGACAAGTACAGTGGGGAAAAAAAGTATTTAGTCAAATCAAATCAAATCAAATGTTATTGGTCACATGCGCCGAATACAACAGGTGCAGACATTACAGTGAAATGCTTACTTACAGCCCTTAACCAACAGTGCATTTATTTTTAACAAAAAAAGTCAAAATAAAACAACAACAAAAAAAGTGTTGAGAAAAAAAGAGCAGAAGTAAAATAAAATAACAGTAGGGAGGCTATATATACAGGGGGGTACCGGTGCAGAGTCAATGTGCGGCGGCACCGGCTAGTTGAGATAGTTGAAGTAATATGTACATGTGGGTAGAGTTAAAGTGACTATGCATAAATAATTAACAGAGTAGCAGCAGCGTAAAAAGGATGGGTTGGGGGGGCAGTGCAAATAGTCCGGGTAGCCATGATTAGCTGTTCAGGAGTCTTATGGCTTGGGGGTAGAAGCTGTTGAGAAGTCTTTTGGACCTAGACTTGGCACTCCGGTACCGCTTGCCGTGCGGTAGCAGGGAGAACAGTCTATGACTAGGGTGGCTGGAGTCTTTGACAATTTTGAGGGCCTTCCTCTGACACCGCCTGGTATAGAGGTCCTGGATGGCAGGAAGCTTGGCCCCAGTGATGTACTGGGCCGTACGCACTACCCTCTGTAGTGCCTTGCGGTCGGAGGCCAAGCAGTTGCCATACCAGGCGGTGATGCAACCAGTCAAGATGCTCTCGATGGTGCAGCTGTATAATTTTTTGAGGATCTGAGGACCCATGCCAAATCTTTTCAGTCTCCTGAGGGGGAATAGGCTTTGTCGTGCCCTCTTCACGACTGTCTTGGTGTGTTTGGACCATGATAGTTCGTTGGTGATGTGGACACCAAGGAACTTGAAGCTCTCAACCTGTTCCACTACAGCCCCGTCGATGAGAATGGGGGCGTGCTCAGTCCTCTTTTTTTTTCCTGTAGTCCACAATCATCTCCTTTGTCTTGGTCACGTTGAGGGAGAGGTTGTTGTCCTGACACCACACGGCCAGGTCTCTGACCTCCTCCCTATAGGCTGTCTCATCATTGTCGGTGATCAGGCCTACCACTGTTGTGTCGTCGGCAAACTTAATGATGGTGTTGGAGTCGTGCCTGGCCATGCAGTCATGGGTGAACAGAGAGTACAGGAGGGGACTGAGCACGCACCCCTGAGGGGCCCCCGTGTTGAGGATCAGTGTGGCAGATGTGTTGTTACCTACCCTTACCACCTGGGGGCGGCCCGTCAGGAAGTCCAGGATCCAGTTGCAGAGGGAGGTGTTTAGTCCCAGGATCCTTAGCTTAGTGATGAGCTTAGAGGGCACTATGGTGTTGAATGCTGAGCTGTAGTCAATGAATAGCATTCTCACGTAGGTGTTCCTCTTGTCCAGGTGGGAGAGGGCAGTGTGGAGTGCAATAGAGATTGCATCATCTGTGGATCTGTTGGGGCGGTATGCAAATTGGAGTGGGTCTAGGGTTTCTGGGATAATGCTGTTGATGTGAGCCATGACCAGCCTTTCAAAGCACTTCATGGCTACAGACGTCAGTGCTACGGGTCGGTAGTCATTTAGGCAGGTTATCTTAGAGTCCTTGGGCACGGGGACTATGGTGGTCTGCTTGAAACATGTTGGTATTACAGACTCAGTCAGGGACATGTTGAAAATGTCAGTGAAGACACTTGCCAGTTGGTCAGCACATGCTCGGAGTACACGTCCTGGTAATCCGTCTGGCCCTGCGGCCTTGTGCATGTTGACCTGCTTAAAAGTCTTACTCACATCGGCTACGGAGAGCGTGATCACATAGTCATCTGGAACAGCTGGTGCTCTCATGCATGCTTCAGTGTTGCTTGCCTCGAAGCGAGCATAGAAGTGGTTTAGCTCGTCTGGTAGGCTTGTGTCACTGGGCAGCTCGCGGCTGTGCTTCCCTTTGTAGTCAGCCACCAATTGTGCAAGTTCTCCCACTTAAAAAGATGAGAGAGGCCTGTAATTTTGTGGTCCTCTGTAGCTCAACTGGTAGAGCACGGCGCTTGTAACGCCAAGGTAGTGGGTTCGATCGCCGGGACCACCCATACACAAAAAAAAATGTATGCATGCATGACTGTAAGTCGCTTTGGATAAAAGCGTCTGCTAAATGGCATATTATTATTATTATTTTCATCATAGGTACACGTCAACTATGACAGACAAATTGAGATTTTTTTTTCCAGAAAATCACATTGTAGGATTTTTAATGAATTTATTTGCAAATTATGGTGGAAAATAAGTATTTGGTCACCTACAAACAAGCAAGATTTCTGGCTCTCACAGACCTGTAACTTCTTCTTTAAGAGGCTCCTCTGTCCTCCACTCGTTACCTGTATTAATGGCACCTGTTTGAACTTGTTATCAGTATAAAATACACCTGTCCACAACCTCAAACAGTCACACTCCAAACTCCACTATGGCCAAGACCAAAGAGCTGTCAAAGGACACCAGAAACAAAATTGTAGACCTGCACCAGGCTGGGAAGACTGAATCTGCAATAGGTAAGCAGCTTGGTTTGAAGAAATCAACTGTGGGAGCAATTATTAGGAAATGGAAGACATACAAGACCACTGATAATCTCCCTCGTTCTGGGGCTCCACGCAAGATCTCACCCCGTGGGGTCAAAATGATCACAAGAATGGTGAGCAAAAATCCCAGAACCACACGGGGGGACCTAGTGAATGACCTGCAGAGAGCTGGGCCCAAAGTAACAAAGCCTACCATCAGTAACACATTACGCCGCCAGGGACTCAAATCCTGCAGTGCCAGACGTGTCCCCCTGCTTAAGCCAGTACATGTCCAGGCCCGTCTGAAGTTTGCTAGAGTGCATTTGGATGATCCAGAAGAGGATTGGGAGAATGTCATATGGTCAGATGAAACCAAAATATAACTTTTTGGTAAAAACTCAACTCGTCGTGTTTGGAGGACAAAGAATGCTGAGTTGCATCCAAAGAACACCATACCTACTGTGAAGCATGAACGGTGGAAACATCATGCTTTGGGGCTGTTTTTCTGCAAAGGGACCAGGACGACTGATCCGTGTAAAGGAAAGAATGAATGGGGCCATGTATCGTGAGATTTTGAGTGAAAACCTCCTTCCATCAGCAAGGGCATTGAAGATGAAACGTGGCTGGGTCTTTCAGCATGACAATGATCCCAAACACACCGCCCGGTCAACAAAGGTGTGGCTTCGTAAGAAGCATTTCAAGGTCCTGGAGTGGCCTAGCCAGTCTCCAGATCTCAACCCCATAGAAAATCTTTTGGAAAGTTGAAAGTCTGTGTTGCCCAGCGACAGCCCCAAAACATCACTGCTCTAGAGGAGATCTGCATGTAGGAATGGACCAAAATACCAGCAACAGTGTGTGAAAACCTTGTGAAGACTTACAGAAAATGTTTGACCTGTGTCATTGCCAACAAAGGGTATTTAACAAAGTATTGAGAAACTTTTGTTATTAACCAAATACTTATTTTCCACCATAATTTGCAAATAAATTCATAACAAATCCTACAATGGGATTTTCTGGATATTTTTTCTCATTTTGTCTGTCATAGTTGATGTGTACCTATGATGAAAATTACAGGCCTCTCTCATCTTTTTAAGTGGGAGAACTTGCACAATTGGTGGCTGACTAAATACTTTTTTCCCCCACTGTATATGGAGGATACAACCATCACAGCTCTGCAGATTTTGCTACGAAGAGAAAGAATCATTAGATCATTTGTTTTGGTACTGTCCATATGTAGCTTGTTTTTGGTCACAGGTCCAGGAATGGCTGAAGAATTGCAACATCTACCTGGAGCTAACTCTGCATATAGCACTGATGGGTGATTTAAAAAGTCATAGTCAATTGATCAATAATATAATAATACTCTTAGCAAAAATGTTGATCTTTCATTTACAATATGTAGAATCTATAAGAATAGAAAGATTCAGAACTTTTGTGAAACATCACAACACAGTTGAAAAACTGGATGGTGTTCAGAGATCGATGGGAGGGGTTGAGTGGAGCTGAAGGATGGGACTAAAATCAAACAAAAGATAACTATTGTAAACTATACTGTGTCCGTAAAATGTATATAGCGTGTATAAGCTGGAAGTAGAAGCCTAAGAGTTGTTGTCCATTAGTTTGCTCCAATTAGGGGAGGAATGGTAGGGTTAGGGGAAAATAATAAAGGAAAATATATTTTAAAAGATATATACAGTACCAGTCAAAGGTTTGGAGACACCTACTCATTCAAGGGTTTTTCTATATTTTGACTATTTTCTACATTGTAGAATAATAGTGAAGACATCAAAACTATGAAATAACACATACGGAATCATGTAGTAACCAAGAAAGTGTTAAACAAATCAAAATATATTTTATATTTAAGATTCTTCAAATAGCCACCCTTTGCCTTGATTGCAGCTTTGCACACTCTTGGCATTTTCTCAACCAGCTTCACCTGGAATGCTTTTCCAACAGTCTTCAAGGACTTCCCACATATGCTGAGCACTTGTTGGCTGCTTTTCCTTCACTCTGCCGTCCAACTCATCCCAAACCATCTCAATTGGGTTGAGGTCGGGGGATTCTGGAGGCCAGGTCATCTGATGCACCACTCCATCACTCTCCTTCTTGGTAAAATAGCCCTTACACAGCCTGGAGGTGTGTTGGGTCATTGTCCTATTGAAAAACAAATGATAGTCCCACTAAGCCCAAACCAGATGGGATGGCATATCGCTGCAGAATGATGTGGTAGCCATGCTGGTTAAGTGTAAATAGATCACAGACAGTGTCATCAGCAAAGCATCCCCACACCATAACACCTCCTCCTCCATGCTTTACGGTGGGAACTACACATGCAGAGATCATCCGTTCACCCACACCGCGTCTCACAAATACACGGCGGTTGGAAACAAAAATCTAAAATTTGAACTCCAGACCAAAGGACACGTTTCCACCGGTCTAATGTCCATTGCTCGTGTTTCTTGGCCCAAGCAGGTCTCTTCTTCTTATTGGTGTCCTTTAGTAGTAGTTTCTTTGCAGCAATTCGACCATGAAGGCCTGATACGTGTTCCATAATGGCGTAAAAGTGCGGTCGTGTATTCTGTTGTGTCCTTGTGTAAATGGGCAGTTTTTTGTTTTTTTGTCTTTCTTTTCGTATATATTTCTCTATCTCACGTTCCATCCTTTAACTAAATATACTTTCCTGCAACCCGCCTCACCCAATGTGGAACAGATTCTATTATTTCTTTATTTTTATCAAGAACCTACGGCTGAAACTAGCCAGCTAGCCATCTAACTAGCTACTTGCTATTAGCCACTGTTAGCGGTCTTCACCTCTGACCGTGGCCTGCACTACCTACCAGCCAGCTCTAGCCTGGACAATTATCGGCCAGTCTGCACAACGTGCTATCGACCCAGAGCATATCGGATTTTCTGCCGGAATCACTGAATCACTGGACCTTAACACCGGATCATCGCAACTAGCTAGGTGCAACTGAATGGCTGTTGTTGGCTAATCACCACTGTCCCGACGCACCAGTTAGCCTTGAGCTAGCCTCGAGCCAGGCCCATCTCCCGGCTATCTACCTCTCTGTCAACCGGATGAGACCTCCTAGTGTCGACACGGAGCCCCGCCGATCCATCACGACTGGTCTGCCGACGTAATCGTCTGATGTGGTTTCAACAGGCTTCCCGTTGCGACGACCACAAAGATCCATCTGCTAGCCCCGGCCTGCTAGCGCGCACAATCAACAGCCATGCCTCCTGCTCGCCTGTGCTGTAGCAGCCTACGAACTGCTCCAGGACTTACCTATTGCTGTTCACTGGACCTTCTGATAACTCAGCTACACAGCTGATGCCTGCTGGAATGTTCCTTTACATGGTACCCCATCCTGTTTATCTGTTTAGCCTCAGCCCAAACTTTCATCGCCATTACCAGTTGTTGTCTTAGCCCTCTCAAATAACACCTGTGATTGCGTTATGCCTCTCTCCCATGTCGATATGCCTAGCCTATTGCTGTTTGGGTTAGTTCTTATTGTACTATTTCACTGTAGAGCCCCTAGTCCCGCTCAACCTGCCTCAGATAGCTCCTTTGTCCCACCCCCCATACATGCGGTACCTCCAGTGATGCCATATCTTTCATCGTTACCCAATGCTTAGGTGTACCTCCACTGTACTCATATCCTTCCATATCCTTGTCTGTACATAATGCCCTGAATCTACAACACCCGGAAATCTGCCCCTTTTATTCTCTGTACCCAACGCACTAGAAGACCAGTTCTTAAAGCCTTTAGCCGTATCCTTATTCTATTCCTCCTCTGTTCCTCTGGTGATGTAGAGGTTAACCCAGGCCCTGTAGCACCCAGTATCACTTCTACTCCCCAGGCGCTATCATTTGTTGACTTCTGTAACCGTAAAAGCCTTGGTTTCTTGCATGTTAACATCAGAAGCCTCCTCCCCAAGTTTGAGTTATTCACTGCGTTAGCACACTCTGCCAACCCTGATTCACCAGAAATTCAGAAATGTCCATCCCGAACTACAACATTTCTGTCTAGATAGAACTGCCAAAGGGGGTGGAGTTGCAATCTACTGTAGAGATTTTATTTATTTTTATTTTATTTAACCTTTATTTAACCAGGTAAGCCAGTTGAGAACAAGTTCTCATTTACAACTGCGACCTGGCCAAGATAAAGCAAAGTAGTGCGATAAAAACAACAATACAGAGTTAAAACTTAAAGACAAAAATACAACAGAAAATATATATACAGTGTGTGCAACTGTAGCAAGTTATGGAGGTAAGGCAATAAATAGGCCATTGTGCAAAATAATAACAATTAGTATTAACACTGGAATGATAGATGTGAAAGAGATGATGTGCAAATAGAGATACTGGGGTGCAAATGAGCAAAATAAATAACAATATGGGGATGAGGTAGTTGGGTGAGCTAATTTCAGATGGGCTGTGGACAGGTGCAGTGATCGGTAAGGTGCTCTGACAACTGATGCTTAAATTTAGTGAGGGAGATAAGAGTCTCCAGCTTCAGAGATTTTTGCAGTTCGTTCCAGTCATTGGCAGCAGAGAACTGGGAGGAATGGCGGCCAAAGGAGGTGTTGGCTTTGGGGATGACCAGTGAGATATACCTGCTGGAGCACATACTACGGGTGGGTGTTGCTATGGTGACCAATGAGCTAAGATAAGGCGGGGATTTGCCTAGCAGTGATTTATAGATGGCCTGGAGCCAGTGGGTTTGGCGACGAATATGTAGTGAGGACCAGCCAACAAGAGCGTACAGGTCACAGTGGTGGGTAGTATATGGGGCTTTGGTGACAAAACGGATGGCACTGTGATAGACTACATCCAATTTGCTGAGTAGAGTGTTGGAGGCTATTTTGTAAATGACATTGCCGAAGTCAAGGATCGGTAGGATAGTCAGTTTTACGAGGGCATGTTTGGCAACATGAGTGAAGGAGGCTTTGTTGCGAAATAGGAAGCCGATTCTAGATTTAACTTTGGATTGGAGATGCTTAATGTGAGTCTGGAAGGAGAGTTTACAGTCTAACCAGACACCTAGGTATTTGTAGTTGTCCACATACTCTAGGTCAGACCCGTCGAGAGTAGTGATTCTAGTCGGGTGGGCAGGTGCCAGCAGCGTTCGATTGAAGAGCATGCATTTAGTTTTACTTGTGTTTAAGAGCAGTTGGAGGCTACGGAAGGAGTGTTGTATGGCATTGAAGCTCGTTTGGAGGTTTGTTAACGCAGTGTCCAATGAAGGGCCAGATGTATACAAAATGGTGTCGTCTGCGTAGAGGTGGATCTGAGAATCACCAGCAGCAAGAGCGACATCATTGATATACACAGAGAAAAGAGTCGGCCCAAGAATTGAACCCTGTGGCACCCCCATAGAGACTGCCATAGGTACAGACAACAGGCCCTCCAATTTGACACATTGAACTCTATCTGAGAAGTACCGTATTGGTCCGAATATAAGACGACCCTGATTATAAGACGACCCCCCGTTTTTCAACACAAACATTTAGAAAAACAGATTTGCAGACTAGATTTGCCGAACAAAGAACTTCATTTTATTTTAAAATAACAATATTAAAAACACAGTGAATTAAACACAAAGGCAAACTATGTACAGTATGATTCAAAATTAATATCAAGCAATAATAAAGCAACATTTTTAAATAACAGAGAAAATACAGGCCACACATTTAACTAAACTTAACAAAAATTCGCCAAACTTCTCCTCCGATGTCTCTCTATCCCTCACACACGTCCTCTGCCCCGCTGTGTTCGCTCTCGCTGTCATCGCTCCCCAGCTGCTCCGCTTCCACCGGCTCCTCCCAAAGCACGTCGTCCTCGCTGCCGTCCAATGCATTTGAGATGCAACATTTTTTAAAGCCATCGATGATGCTCTGTGAGGGAATAGCATCCCATGCATGCAGGATCCATTCACACAGTAGACTTCTCTCCGAAGTCTGACGGCAGGCGTTGGGCCAAACTCGTTCTCCGTCTAAGTGACAGTCCATTACGCCGCATCATCCTACGACACCAGCCGAGGCTGGCTTTAAATCCAGTGATGTTGAGCTCTCTGGCGATTTCCAGGGCCTTAACCTGGATGACAGCTCTGGTAATGGGCATTCCCTCACTTCTTTTTTCCCTGACATATTCAAAAACCCTCCGGTCAACCTCAATGAAACGACCACTTTGAGGACCACGGAAGGATTTTCGCTGACTGTTAGCATCTTTTAGACGTTGTTTTTCTGCTCGCCATCTTCTTACATTACACTCAGTGACCCCGAATGTCTTGGCAGCTTGGCAGTTGTTAGATGACTCTGCCTTATTGACAACCATTATTTTGAAATTGGCATCATAGCTCCTCCGCTGTTGTTTATTGACCTGGCCCACTTTTGAGCCACTTGTCTCTAAATGGTCAGCCTGTCTTTCCATCTTTAAACACCGGTAACGGGCTGGTTGTTAAGGACGCCTCTTCCCTCCGTCCGGAACGAATTTTTGGCGCCATCTGTGCCCGCGAATGTGTATTGACATTTAAAGGGAGCGCCGAAGAAGAGAAACTGCGCTCTGAATACTAGACCCCGAATATAAGACGACCCGACTTTTTTGGACCTATTTCGAGGGGAAAAAAGGCCGTCTTATATTCGGACCAATACGGTAGTTGCTGAACCAGGCAAGGCAGTCATTTGAGAAACCAAGATAGCCTGCAGAGCTCTATCATACTATCCAGGTCTGTGCCCAAACAGTTTGAGCTTCTACTTCTAAAAATGCACCTTTCCAGAAATAAGTCTCTCACTGTTGCCGCTTGCTACAGACCCCCCTCAGCCCCCAGTTGTGCCCTGGACACCATATGTGAATTGCTTGCCCCTCATCTATCCTCAGAGTTCGTACTGCTTGGTGACCTAAACTGGGATATGCTTAACACCCCGGCCGTCCTACAATCTAAACTAGATGCCCTCAATCTCACACAAATTATCAAGGAACCTACCAGGTACAACCCTAAATCCATAAACATAGGCACCCTCATAGATATCATCCTGACTAATTTACCCTCTAAATACACCTCCGCTGTCTTCAACCAGGATCTCAGCGATCACTGCCTCATTGCCAGTGTCTGTAATGGGTCCGCGGTCAAACGACCACCCCTCATCACTGTCAAACGCTCCCTAAAACACTTCAGTGAGCAGGCCTTTCTAATTGACCTGGCCCGGGTATCCTGGATGGATATTGAACACATTCCGTCAGTAGAGGATGCTTGGATGTTCTTCAAAAGTGCTTTCCTCTCCATCTTAAATAATGCCCCAAAATTCAGAACTAAGAACAGATATAGCCCCTGGTTCACCCCAGACTTGACTGCCCTTGACCAGCACAAATACATCCTGTGGCGTACTGCATTAGCATCCAACAGCCCCCGTGATATGCAACTTTTCAGGGAAGTCATGAACCAATATACACAATCAGTTAGGAAAGCAAAGGCTAGCTTTTTCAAACAGAAATGTGCATCCTGTAGCACTAACTCCAAAAAGTTTTGGAACACTGTGAAGTCCATGGAGAATAAGAGCACCTCCTCCCAGTTACCCACTGCACTGAGGCTAGGAAACACTGTCACCACGATAATCAAGAATTTCAATAAGCATTTTGCTACGGCTGGCCATGCTTTCCACCTGGTTACCCCTACCCTGGCCACCAGCTCTGCACCCTCTGCTGCAACTTGCCCATGCCCCCCCCCGCTTCTCCTTCACCCAAATTCAGATAGCTGATGTCCTGAAAGAGCTGCAAAATCTGGACCCCTACAAATCAGCTGGGCTAGACAATCTGGACCCTTTCTTTCTAAAATTAGCTGCCGAAATTGTCGCAACCCCTATTACTAGCCTGTTCAACCTCTCTTTCGTATCATCTGAGATCCCCAGAGATTGGAAAGCTGCCGCGGTCATCCCCCTCTTTAAAGGGGGTGACACTCTAGATCCAAACTGTTACAGACCTATATCCATCCTGCCCTGCCTTTCGAAAGTATTTGAAAGCCTAGTTAACAAACAGATCACCCGACCATTTCGAATCCCACCGTACCTTCTCCGCTATGCAATCTGGTTTCCGAGCTGGTCATGGGTGCACCTCAGCCACGCTCAAGGTCCTAAACAATATAATAACCGCGATCGATAAAAGACAGTACTGTGCAGCCATCTTCATCGACCTGGCCAAGGCTTTTGACTCTGTCAATCACCACATTCTTATTGGCAGACTAAATAGCCTTGGTTTCTCAAATGACTGCTTCGCCTGGTTCACCAACTACTACTCAGATAGAGTTCAGTGTGTCAAATCGGAGGGCCTGTAGTCTGGACCTCTGGCAGTCTCTATGGGGGTCCACAGGGTTCAATTATCGGGCCGACTCTATTCTCTGTACATATCAATGATGTCGCTCTTGCTGCTGGTGACTCTCAGATCCACCTCTATGCAGACGACACCATTTTGTATACATCTGGCCCTTCATTGGACACTGTGTTAACAAACCTCCAAACGAGCTTCAATGCCATACAACACTCCTTCCGTGGCCTCCTACTGCTCTTAAACGCTAGTAAAACTAAATGCATGCTCTTCAATCGAACACTCCTTGCACCCGCCCGCCTGACTAGAATCACTACTCTCGGCGGGTCTGACTTAGAATATGTGGACAACTACAAATATATAGATTTTCTATTGTGATATTGACTGTACGTTTTGTTTATTCCATATGTAACACTGTGTTGTTGTTGTTTTTATCGCACTGCTTTGCTTTATCTTGGCCAGGTCGCAGTTATAAATGAGAACTTGTTCTCAACTGGCTTACCTGGTTAAATAAAGGTGAAATAAATTTTTAAAAAATCACACAGTCCCTTCTGAACAGTTGATGTTGAGATGTGTCTGTGACTTGAACTCTGTGAAGCATTTATTTGGGCTGCAATTTCTGAGGCTAGTAACTCTAATGAACTTATCCTCTGCAGCAGAGGTAACTCTGGGTCTTCCATTCCTGTGGCGGTCCTCATGAGAGACAGTTTTATCATAGCGCTTGATGGTTTTTGCGACTGCACTTGAAGAAACTTTCAAAGTTCTTGAAACGTTCCGTATTGACTGACCTTCATTTCTTAAAGTAATGATGGACTGTCGTTTCTCTTTGCTTATTTGAGCTGATCTTGCCATAATATGGACTTGGTCTTTTACCAAATAGGGCTATCTTCTGTATACCCCCTATTTTCTCTCTGTATATTTTGAATACTTTTATCTTGTGGGGACAGTAGCAGTTTCTGTATAATCGGTGCTGAGGTCTGTTTGTTCTTTTTATGTTACAGAATATGGGCCAACAATACCAGTTTGGTGACAAAAATTCAGCTGGATAATCAAACGACTATTAAGTCAGTCCACTCTGGAAATATGAGACTCATATGTGCTCAGTTTGCAATGTTATGGCATCCTTAAGAAGATAATGAGTTTACATGAGAATAACTTTCCACAATACATGAATAGTAATGTTATAACACCTGTCTTTTTCAGATTATTTTGCAGCAGAGCTTTACCCTATCAGACAGATAACCAGCCGTCCACTGAAACAGAAACCCAACACAAGTGTGTAACGCTGTGATAATTGTGACTATAATTGTGATTGTGAATTAACTTTCAGAACTCCAATTAATGAAATGGGTACATTACCATAGTAAACCATACTTGGTCAGTAAATAGTGCTACAATGCCATTTTTCTCTTTAAGGGTCCAACCCAAAACATATGTCAGACACCTCTCCAAACAGAGGAGCTATGAAGTTTATGAGAAAGAGTCTGTGGGGCCCAGTGAAAACAAAATGGAGACAGGCCCACGAGAAGAAGTTGTGGCCTTTCCCTCCAGAGAGAGAAAATATCGTCCAACTAGAAGGGAAGATGTTATGGCAGTGGAGTTAGGCTCAGAGGCAACCAAATCTGGAGTCAAGTCTGGTGCTGATAGCCCCTCTACTTTTAGGGTGAGTCTCTGGTTTATAAATATACACACAGTTCCACTGCTACTGATTCATCCTGTATGGAATGACGATTCTGTATCATTTGGAGTAAAATAAAATCCGATACTGTTCAAGGACAGAGTATGGACAGTGAAGGTTTGCCTTTCTCTCATGCAGAGACCTCTGATACTGAAGGTGCCTCAAAGTGAAAGCTTCACCTCTTTGAGTGACATCATGAGGAGGCTCCAGCCTCGTCAGAGCTCTTCAGCCCAGCTAAGGAGGGGTGCTATGACCACCGTGTCAGATCTCAGCAGTTCCATGATGGACCTGAGTGTGATGCATACAGACCCAGGCTTTAAAGAGAGGGGACCATCAGTGCCACAAGCCAGTGTAAGTGTAAGGATTTAAGGATTTATGATTTGTGTGTGTGTGTGTGTGTGTGTTCCTTTCCCTGTGTGTGAGCAAGATAAATATAGAGTCCATCTACTGAGACATTCTCTGGTTTACTCTTTTCCTGACAGTACTTTGACCCTATTCGAATGACCCCAGCCCTCACCCTGATGAGGAAGAGGAATGATGAGTTTAAAACTGGGATCCTTAGGCCTCCCAAAACCTTTCTGCCTCCTACCACCAGGCCTCGCAGTGGCAGCTTTGGACTCCAGAGGGATTGGAGAAGGCCTCAGAGTGACGGGGATCTAGGGAAGGAGGAGAGAAAGTGATTGAGTGAAGAGGTTGGAAGAGAGCAGGGAAATGTTACTATGCGAATGGGACAGACAATGGTAGCTGCATTGAGAGCAGAGCCTAATGTTGAATCACACTGACAAATTTGATGTGCAACTTCAGTGAAAATGGTTACTGTATTTACCTAGAAGATGAAGCAGGGAAGCCATCTGTTAATGACAGCAGGTAAAGGCATTTATGGAGGTCCTTACGTTTGAAATGTATTGAGCTGGATCAATAAACTCAGTTGATCATCTCTCATAATACCGACATTGTAAGTCCTACAAGATGGTAAAATGCTCAGTAGAACAAATCTAAATAACTACAGTATTCATGGTTTCAGGCCCCACACAAATGTTTAAGTACAGGTCTTGGACTAGAATAGTAGATTTCTTGACATATTAATTTGTTTCTTATGGAATATTGGATTAGGACTGTATTTCATTAATAAATATAATAAATATAGATAATAAAAATAACCTTTCATAGTGTTAATTCACACAGTTTCATCTGTCTAAGATAACTTTCAATCTTATGACATTTTGTTTACTATCATGATTAACTGTGTCTCTGTCCTCGCAAATACACCATATTTTATAGTCCAAGGAACACTAAAATGTATAGGATCAGAGGATTGGAGAAAATTCATATTTTCCACAGTATATCTTTCCCTTTCAGCCAAATAGTCATATTCTGGTTCAGTCACTAGATGGCGGTAGTATTATGAGTATGGTGTGCTTGAGGTTATATGGAAGAAACTTGGAGAGGCTGGGGTCCTTCAGGTTCCTTGGGGTATACTTTGATACTAGACGGACCTGGGCAGAACACATTGAAAGAGTGGTGGGAAAGTGTAAGAAGGTGCTAAATGTGATGCGCTGTCTGACGGGGAAGGAGTGGGAGGCTGGGCGTTCCTCATTGAGGACCATGTATGTTGCATTGATCCGATCCATAATAGACTATGGCTGTATAGCGTATTGTTCGGCAGCCCGGACCTCAGTGGAAAGCTAGATGTCATACAGGGGCAAGGACTCAGAATATGTAGTGGGGCATTTCGGACCTCCCCAGTGGCTGCACTACAGGTGGAGATGGGGGATATGCCATTGAAGATTAGGAGACAGCAGCTGGCAATGAATTATTGGGTCAACCTATAGGGACATGGGGTGTCTCATCCTGCGAAAGGGATTTTACAGGCATGCTGGGAACATGAGCGAAGACAGAACACAAGCTTTGGGTGGGTGGGTAATACCCAGGCGAAGGAGATGGGACTGTATGGAAGGGAGTTTAGTCCAACGGTAACTAATCCTGTAAATCCACCATGGCTACTCCCGCCTCCAGTAGTTGATCTAGAAGTGTTGGAGAGACTACAGAAAGATAGGGAGGGTGTTGATCCATCTGATTTGTTTAAGAGTCGTCTGGATACTGTGTATCAGGATTTTGTGGTCATTTACACAGATGGTTCAAAAGATCCAAGGACACGACATACAGGGTCAGCATTTGTAGTGCAGGAATGTGGGGTGGCAGTCAGGAAACGTATTACAGATAATCTGGCTGTATATACGGCGGAGCTGATGGCCAAACTGTTGGCCTTACAGTGGGTGGAGGAAGTCAAGCCAGACAGAGTAGTTATTTTCTCTGATTCATGCGCAGTGTTGATGAGTCTGCAGTCTTTTAGCTCACGTAGCAGACAAGACCTGCTGTATGAGGTACTACAAACCCATGGTAGGGTTAGACAGATGCGTATAGAGACAAGCTTTACTTGGGTCCCAGCCCATGTGGGGGTGGAGGGGAATGAGGCAGCTGATGTACTGGCTAAACAAGCACTTAGTAGTGGGGATGTTGATGTTGTAGTTTTAATGAGCAAGGCAGAGGCAAAAAGCCTGATATGGACAGTGATGGTGCAGAGATGGCAGGAGCAGTGGAATAGAGATAATAAGGGAAGGCATTTATTTCAAGTACAGAGGAAAGTCGGGGAGGGGAGGACGGCCGGAAGGGACAGAAGAGAGAAGGCTATTTTTACAAGATTAAGGGTGGGACACAGCCGGTTGAATAAGACTTTAAATGTGATAGGAAAACATCCAACAGGAAAGTGTGATTATTGCCAGGAAACAGAGACTGTGGAGCATGTATTGCTACAGTGTGGGCAGTATCAGAGGGAAATAGAGAGGATGAGAACTTCATTAGATATAGTCTAAAATATTTTGTTATATTTTTTAAGAGCAACGGGGCTGACAGTTAGGATTTAGTTTCTCCCCGTCTCTGGCCCACACTCCAGTACAGTAGGTGGCGGTAATGCACTATAACGTTGGATGCCAACTGCCGATAAACCCCACCGAAGAAGAAGACGAAGAAGCCAACTGGCGTAGAACAACCCGGAAGCACGTGGAAAGAAAATAGAAAATGTGACGCTGCTGGTAGTTGCCAACAATTGTTTGTCAATTTCAAGTTTATTGAGTCACGGGAATAGAGACAGCATTATTACCACCCCGAGGACTTTAATTATGTATTGATATATTATGCTTGTCATATTTATATTTGGAAGATCACCTTTCTAGCAACTGAAAAAGTTATCCCACTAGTAAGATAGCTAGCAAGCTAACGTTACTCCACTGATCTTCTCAACATGGTTCGAGCGCTAAGGTACGTTAGCTAGATTTCTTTGTATAAACAGTCAACTTTAGTTCAAGATGCTAGACATCTAACCTCTGAATTGTCATATGAGATGGCAAGAATGTAGTGTTTATGACGTCCAGGGCCCCGTTTTTCAAAAGTTATTTATCAAGATGCCGCCTATCGGATACGATTAAATGCATATGAATAGAACGGGAGTCCCCATTAAAGTCAATGATTTGTCCGTTCAATTCATCCAATTTCTATGCATTTAATCCTATCCGGGAGGTGAAATCCAGATAGATAACTTTTGAAAAACTGGGCCCTGGCTTGGATGTGACAACTTTTGCCCCTCGCTCCACTCAGAACCAAACGAGCCCCTAAGGTGAAGAAGACGGAACAGTTTGACAAAGATGACCCTGAAGCATATAAGGACATGCCTGTCCCAGATAAGGTACAGTATATTAGGTATATATGTTATGGAGAAGCCTGTGTGAACAGAAGTATGATTAACTTCATATGATATCAACATCTGCACAATGTTGATTGTCAACAAAGCTTATGGAGTTTGTCCTTTACTTGACCAAGAGTTGTCATTGTTGCTTTAGATCAATTTTAAGTTACCATTCAATCTCCTTAAAACTTCAAATATTTTTAACAGAGATCCTCACAGTATACGAAGGATAAGGTCGATGAGTTCCACGAAGACAAAATCTCGGTGAGTCTCCATCTATATTTCTGTAGTTCAAGTTCTTTCCTGAAATCTTTGAACCCTACTCAGTCTTAATGTTGTATATTTTTGCCACTAGAACCTCCTGGCACGTGGTGTTCAGATGGACAGTGACCAGGAAGATGGTGATGAAGAGGTGAGTTAAAGGCCAACAACTGCAAGTAAACAGTATCTTATAGAGCAGAACTTGAATGACTTATCCATGCAGACATCACATTGAGCTGATGATTATCATGTTGTTTGCAGGAGGAAGTGATGGCTCTGGACCTCTCTGACTCAGAGGATGATGAAGAGGAGGAAGAAGAGGAGGCTGATATGGACAGTGATCTGGAAGGGAAGAAGGATGATGGTAATTATACAGCCCAAAGTCAACCTACTATAGCAGTTTTTGTACCCACTCAACTATTGACCTGGTTTTTTATGTGCATGTGTATTTTGCTGAATTAACATATTAAATGTGGTTGTCTGCTCCTAGATCTCCCCAATGATATGGCATGGGGAAACAGGAAGAAGATGTTCTATGACTCTGACTATGTGGCTGCCAGTGAGTATTTCAAATTGTATTAATTCATTCTTCTATCATTCCTGAATATTTCAATCTGGTTGATGTAGTTATGTTTGTTTGACATAGGCTGTTTCCTTGAAACTACTCACTTTTTGTTGTTGCAGAGGGAAAATCTCAGCAAGACGTAGAGGCAGAGGATGAAGAGGAAGAGGAAGAAGCTAAGAATATTCAGAGACGATTGGCTGCCAATCTTAGCGAGGAGGACTATGATCTTAACCTCCTTCAGGTATACATTATCAGCAACAAAGTATACATGCTTGAGCCTTCAGCTCTATCAAAGTAAAGAAACACATTTTCCTGTTGTCCTCATTGTGTGTGTGTGTATGTGTAGGAGTTCGCTGTAGAGGAGCAGGGGGTAGAGAAGGGTGTGGAGAAGGAGAGGATTGTGAAGGACCTGAAGCAGATGTCCCAGAAGGAGAAGATGAAGCTGCTGAAGAAAGAGTCACCAGAGCTACTGGAGCTCATTCGGGACTTTAAGGCAAAGGTATGATAACCACAACCTAACCACTACTGTATGTACAGCAGAATAAGAAACATACAGTATAATCCACACTTCATTTTGTTGAACCTGTAACGAGTTGCAGTATGTTGGTGTTAGTTACTACTGGTGGTGTTGAGTGGTAATGCCGTACTGTTTGCCAATGGTGTTGTGTGCAGTTGGCAGAGCTGAAGGACGAGCTACAGCCCCTTTTGGAGATGGTCAAAGATGGACGGATCCCACCGGGAAAGGGTGCCAACTACCTCAAGACCAAACAGCAGCTTTATCTAAAGTAAGTGTGAATGTTATTTGTAACATAAATTGCATAAACAATGCCAATGAGAATCAACTCGCTTATTGTTATTTCTGTCCTTAGTTACTGCACAAACATCAGTTTCTACTTGGTCCTGAAAGCAAAGCGTATTCCCGCACACAACCACCCAGTGATTGAAAGACTGCTGACTTACAGAAATGTGAGTAGATGCATTGTCGTTTGTGATTGATACAATTGTAGGTATACCATGTGTAGTTGGTATGATTCAGATCGTGTCCTATAATAATAGTGTTCTGACTGTCCCTGCAGCTGATAAATGAGATGGGTGAGGTAGACTCTCGGCTTGCCCCACAGCTGCACCAGCTGCTCTCTGCAGACCAGAAGGAGAAGTCTGCTAGAAAGTCAGAGAGCAGCAAACCGATCACCAACAAGAAGGTCAAGGTGAGAAATTAGTTTGATGTTGGTCCATTAGGTGATATGGATGATGTACATACTTAAAGGTAGACTCAGCGATATGACGTAGATGCACAAAGTAAACATAGTGGGTGAATTTCCTCAATTTAGAGCGTTGAAGCACAAGGCTAAACTTCCCTGCTGCATTGGTCCTGTTGCTACCACGCTGTAACAGCGTAAAGCGAACCTGTGAACATGCGCAAATACTGTGTGAGAGGGAAGTCTTGTGTCTTGTCAAACACAAATCTGCGATGATGCTTGTGGCAACGTCATTTCGCTGAGTCTACCTTTAAACTGGACTGGTCCCTATGTTGTCAGGTGTCTGAAGAGGCTGGGGCGGAATCATCTGAAGACTCATACTCTGACTTGGATGAGGAGGCTGCCCTGCGCTTCTACAGAGGAGTGGAGGAGAGGCTGAAACTGAAGAGGAAGAGCAAGGACCCACAGGATCAGGAAGGGTGAGTGTTACCCAGGTACATTATAGAGCCCCACAGTGAAGGTGTCATAATACCCATAAAACCTAGCGGTCAAACAGGGAAATGGTTCCAATCGTTTTTCCACCATTCATTTTTCCCATAGGGGATTTTTGAAACACTCCAAATAAGGGCTGTGTTTCGTGTAGGCTTACCCTGCGGTGACGTTTTGATAACCATGTAAATATCTCTCGGACAAGGTGACTTTTATCAATATATTCAGCTCTATTTACTCTCAGATTCGAAAATGCCAATTGGTATCAAATTAGACATCATGCAAGACTACAAATTTCTGCAAGCGCCTACACGTGTAATCTCTAGCTGACACCTTTGCTAACAGGTATTGTGTCAATTAAAAAATTGCCCAATACCGTTCACAGAATTATCAATATAAAGAAATGTTGCCAATTCATTCATTACTACATTTAGCTAACAGATAGTTAACCCAGAGATTCTTAAGGTTGCCTCGATTCGGCAGTCTCGTCCAGATCATCATGGCATTTGTAGTTCTTTTTGATAGCCACATTAGCAGCTAATTAGCGTTTCATTGGTTGGGGGTAAATACAGGCGAATATATTGATAAGTCTTCTTTATCTTGGCCAGGTCGCAGTTGTAAATGAGAACTTGTTCTCAACTGGCTTACCTGGTTAAATAAAGGTTAAATATATATATTTTTCAAAATAAGTCACCTTTTCCAAGAGATTTACACGCTTATCAAAACGTCACGCCAGGTTAAGCCTTCATGAAATACAGCCCTTATTTTATTAAGTGCCCTTACAAAAAAAGATTGCTGTCTGAGTCCAGTATAACTGCAGTTTGCTGCAAATACTGCATCCAAAATAAGTTTTTTTTTACTACAGTAGTTTTGTAGTGTAACTGCAGTTACAGTGCAGTATAACTGCAGTACTCTGCAATTACTGTGTCCAAAATACCACAGTCGACTGCAGTTACTGCAATCTTTTTTTGTAAGGCTGTTTCTAAAATCCCCTATGGGAAACATTTATGGTGGAAAGACTATTCTAACCATTTCCTTGTTTGACCGCTAGGTTTTATGGGTATTATGACTCATACTGTGGTACTCTCTTCAAGTTCACAGAGTAGGAATGAGATAGGCAGGGCTTGATGGTAGATCTATTTCCTCGTTGCAGATTGGAGGAGGCAGGAGATGAAGAGGAGGTGGATCCAGATGCAAAGAGACGCATTAGCTACCAGGTACAGTGTAACACCCTCTGAGAATTAGAAATGAATTACACACATTCAAGTATACAGCAGCAATGATTTATTGTTCATCTTAGCCTTCATGTACAATATTAACTTGTTTTCATGTCTCTTGTTCACATTTTCATTGTATAAAGCACAGTATGAGACATTTATTCTCCCAATATATCATGACCTTCATATCAATCTTGTGCTTTGTATGTAAGAGTATTATATTCCCTTCCTAGTTTAAACCATTAGTCTAATTAGTACATGCTGCTCTATCCTTTCTGAAGATGGCCAAGAACAAAGGGCTTACACCAAAGAGGAAGAAGATTGACCGCAATCCCAGAGTCAAACACAGAGAGAAGTTCAGACGAGCCAAGATCCGCAGAAAGGGACAGGTTTGTAGACTACATTTAAACTTGAAGTTGCAGTGTATAAAATGTATACAAATGCTATGGATGATTGATTTATAAGTGCTTCGCAGGAATTACTGACACCTTCAGGCAGATCTTTCAGAACCGCTGCTGTATACTGATATTATATACAGTATTTGATAGCAAAATTGACAACTTGTGTCAATTATGGGCCAAATTTTAAAGACTGTTGGAATTCATAGTTCTTCAAACAAATCTACATAAGTATTGAATGTATTCCAGGTTCGTGAAGTCCGTCGTGAGGAGACAAGATACAGTGGAGAGCTGTCTGGTATTCGTGCTGGAGTTAAAAAGAGTGTCAAACTCAAGTAACCAGCCCAACTGTTTCCTTTAAGGAAGATTGTCAACAGTTCCCTGTGGACTGATTTGTCCAACACAATGTTGAGGTTTAATGTCCCAAGTCTGTCACTTTACTGATGTACTATTGTCTGTGACATTACTCTGACAATCTGCTTTGTTGTAATGAAACTGCTATAAAGTTGTTCTTAATCAAGTAAAACTTTATTGTTTGGCCTTATCATTCCACAACCCACATGTTGTAATCTGCTTCCAGACATAAGATGGTCAAGGATCGTTTTGCTGTTTTTATGTAATGTATTTTTTATTTTATTTTTTTACAGCAGACAGTGAGTACTGAAACCTACTTACCCATGCACATTGTCTGATCTAGGTGGCGAAAGCCAAGCCAGATAAAATAAAGATCCAAAGTCGACAAGCATGAACTAAAGCCAGATGTAAGCAGAGTTTAGTACAAAGAGATTGTCCCAAGCCCAGGGACTTGTACTGTCCATTAGTGTTTCTACAAGTTGCCAGGTCTCCTAGTAAGCAGCATTGTTTAGGGCTGACCCCAATTAGTCAACTGGTCGATTGTTTGGTCGACAGAATGTTTTAGTCAAGCAGTAACCTATATATATATCAAGCATAATTTGGCTTTTAGTTTAGGCCTCAGCAATGGATTAGTTCATGGAGATGGTTGCAAATTTGCAACCATCTCCGTGAACTAATCCATTGCTGAGGCCTAAACTAAAAGCCAATTTATGCTTGATCTGAAAAATGTGGTCGGAGGCTCCATTATGGATGGTGTGACGCAATTGCTGAGCCTCCCAGGACCGCATCACCATACGCCTCCCTAATTTTGTAACAATGCTGTGAGCTCAGTATAGCTCCGCGTTGACATGATTGGTTGACGGTAGGTGGGGGCGGTACATCCTATATAAACACAAACTCACTTCCTTGACAACAGCTCTGCACTGCTCTATGACTCACAAGAAGTATGAGTGCCCTGACTTCTGCTGAGGCCATATCACTGTAAATGCTGCATGGCCAATGCAGACGTGGGATTTACCCAGATGCATAATGCACTTCTCCCTCCAGAATGAGCGCTCTCCCGACAATGTGATTCATAACTTAATTGTGTGAATTGTTTGCGTTTGTTAGTGTATATCAATTTCTCATTGCATACATCACCAGTAGTAGGCTACATTTACCGTTAATTCCTATAATTTCTAATCTACAATGTTTGTTACATTGGTTACAGTAATTATTTTACTGCATTCAATATTATTATTCCAGTCTTCCCGTTATCCTTGTCCGAGTGGGCACATTGTTTTCAGAGTGCACAACCTATGCTACACTTGTGAGAAACAAGTGTTGGTTTATTTACGAGTTTTGTCAATTTAGTCATTGTCTTTTGTTTGGAGCGCACGCATAAAAGTAGGCCTATAGGCTACCTGGCCTGCGCGCAAATGTAGGCATATAAATGTGGCCATTTGGGGATCTTATTGTATTCTGATTGGCTTAACGCACCACCACTAATGACCTGTGGAGCTTCTCAAAGTGATGTTTTCTTCACCTCAAACAGCAAGCAAACTAAGTCTGTTTTTACATCCATTGAGAATTACAATAGTTCCTCAATGTATTTGAAAAATCTTTCCAGCTCTCTCCCTTTCGTTAACTACTCAGCGTGAAAGGAAAAAATGTAATGCTCTGATCCAGTGGAAACGTCACAAAATAGGCCTACCTGATTACTTCTTATCAGTGCTTGACTTGGACTGAAATAGGTTCCGGTACTCATTTTGGGTGCTGGTACTGTTTATATTTTGGTGCAGGAGCGCCACAATACTTTTGAGCTAATATTCTATAAAGAGGGCCAGGAGCTCAAGCAGTAGAACATTTGAGTTGCCCGTACTCTGCTCCGGTGAGCTCCTGCCCAATTCAAGCACTGCTTCTTATCCCTTGCGCAAACAGAATATTTTACACTATTTTGCAACTTTGCTAGTGCAAGCTTCGGGCTGGACCCAACTTAATAGTTGATACAATGTTTCAACTTCGTTGCAGACAGGCATGTGTAGCCAATGTGATTTATAGGATATTTATTTTTATCAGGTTATTTTCTACCTGGAGGCTGCAATGTTTTCATTTGTTGGCTTTATGTAGGCTATTTTTACTTTTTAGGTTGATCATTTAGATTTGGATAGAATTTTGATTAACCACATGAATATGATTTTGAGATATGAAGACGTTATTTTAAATGAAATGAAACTTTAACAAAAATGTGATCGGTAGAAATGGTAAGATAAATTGGCATGTTAGTGGCAACTTCAGGAGAGTAATGGCAGAATCTGCGAAAGCCGGGAGGAGAATAGTTGGGTCATGTTTTCTTCTGGTTATCTAGATCTCTGGCGCCCTCTTGAGGCATGTCTTATTTAATCAAACCGTGAGCTTAAAGCATCAGACAAGCTCAAAGCATATAGTTGATTTTATTAAAACACATAGGGTGTGTCAACAGTACTAGTTAAAAGTTTGGACACACCTACTCATTCCAGGGTTTTTCTTCATTTTATTTTTTACATTGTAGAATAATAGTGAAGACAAACTATGAAATATAACATATGGAATCATGTAGTAACCAAAAAAGTGTTAAACAAATCAAAATATATTTTATATTTGAGATTCTTCAAATAGCCACCCTTTGCCTTGATGACAGCTTTGCACACTCTTGGCATTCTCTCAACCAGCTTCACCTGGAATGCTTTTACAACAGTCTTGAAGGAGTTCCCATATATGCTGAGCACTTGTTGGCTGCTTTTCCTTCTCTCTGCGGTCCGACTCATCCCAAACCATCTCAATTGGGTTGAGGTCGGGGGATTGTGGAAGCCAGGTCATCTGATGCAGCACTCCATCACTCTCCTTCTTGGTCAAATAGCCCTTACACAGCATGGAGGTGTGTTGGGTAATTGTCCTGTTGAAAAACAAATGATAGTCCTACTAAGCCCAAACCAGATGGGATGGCGTATCACTGCAGAATGCTGTGGTAGCCATGCTGGTTAAGTGTGCCTTGAATTCTAAATAAATCACAGACAGTGTCACCAATAAAGCACCCCCACACCACCTCCTCCATGCTTTACGGTGGGAAAAACACATGCGGAGATCATCCGTTCACCCACACCGCGTCTCACAAAGACACGACAGTTGGAACCAAAAATCTCCAATTTGGACTCCAGACCAAAGGACAAATTTCCACCGGTCATTGCTCGTGTTTCTTGGCCCAAGCAAGTCTTCTTATTATTGGTGTCCTTTAGTAGTGGTTTCTTTGCAGCAATTCTACCATGAATGCCTGATTCACACAGTCTCCTCTGAATAGTTGATGTTGATGTATCTGTTACTTGAACTCTGTGAAGCATTTATTTGGGCTGCAATTTCTGAGGCTGGGAACTAATGAACTTATCCTCTGCAGCAGAGGTAACTCTGGGTCTTCCATTCCTGTGGCGGTCCTCATGAGAGCCAGTTTCATCATAGCGCTTGATGGTTTTTGTGACTGTATTTGAAGAGACCTTCATGTCTTAAAGTAATGTAGTTTCTCTTTGCTTATTTGAGCAGTTCTTGCCTTAATATGGACTTGGTCTTTTCCAAATAGGGCTGTCTTCTGTATACCCCCCCTACCTTGTCACAACACAACTGACTGGCTCAAACGCATTAAGAAGGAAAGAAATTCCACAAATTAACTTTTAAGAAGGCACACCTGTTAATTGAAATGCATTCCAGGTGACTATCTCATTAAGCTGGTTGAGAGAATGCCAAGACTGTGCAAAGCTGTCATCAAGGCAAAGGGTGGCTATTTGAAGAATCTCAAATATTAAATATATTTCGATTTGTTTAACACTTTTTTGGTTACTACATGATTCCATATGTGTTATTTCATAGTTTTGATGTCTTCACTATTATTCTACAATGTAAAAAATTGTACAAATAAAGAAAAACCCTTGAATGAGTTGGTGTGTCCAAACTTTTGACTGGTACTGTATATATGGAAAAATACACAATCGACTGGTCGAAAGAACAGACAACTTTCGGTCAACAAAGATTATATTTAGTCGGAGACAGCCTTAGCATGGTTAACTGGGGTCTCAGCCTTGTTGGGTTATGAATTGGCTGTGAGCTGCAGTCAGATTACTGACAATCCTGTCCTCAATCTCTACATCTCTGCTTGCTTCCTCATCTGTGAGTACCAGCTCGGCCTGAGTGTCAGGGGTCACCACCACTACGTAACCTCGTCTGGTGTCCAGTACATTTGCTACCACAGCCTGGTGCCGGTAGGTGTCCAGGGCCCGCCGCGCTCTGTCCAGCAGGATGGACGGGTCTGTCTCCAGCTTGAAGGAAATCACAAATGCCTGTGGAGCCCAGTCCTTCACCAGCGGCGACAACATCTTGGGGACCATCTTCATACTGATCTATAGGACAGAAAATAGGCTTTACTTAACAGTGGATCTGTAATAAAGATCATGTGCTTTTGTATTTGATGGCTTTCTTTACTCACCTGAAGTGGTCCATTGGAAGACTGGATCTTGTGCTCTGGCATGTCAGATGCTGGGATATAGAAATCCGACACTGCTGCAGCCAAATAAAACATGGCATTGGACCCTGAGGGGAATGAAAACAGAGCGCATGTTAGTTATCCCAGCACATGCAGGTACTGTACATCTTAATAAGCCCTGCTACTTCTAGTTGAGCGTCAGTACCTACCTATGGGGCTGAGTGCCTGTGCTGCTGCTTTGAGGAGGTGCAGGTACTCAGACAGGGTGCTGAACTCCACAGGCAGAAGAAGCCCTGCCTCTTTCACCGCCTGGTAACGCATCAGGACTTTGGCAATGTTGGGAAGTGCCTGCTGGTTGACCACGACTTGGTCAGAGACCGAACCGACCTTTCCACTCTCCAGCTGCAGGCTGTCCAGCAGATTAATCCCAGAGTAGAGGCGTGTGAAAGGATATAAGGAACGGTGTCTGTGCAGGAAGATCACAGCATAGCCTGACTCTAGGAAGTACTCTGCCGAGGAGGCTCCGCGCCGGCCACTGCTGAAGTTATCCAGGAAGCGCACAGTGCGAGACTCCAGGGGGACTTTGGTGCCTCCTGAGGTGATAAGCACCACCCTGTGCCCTGCAGCCCTGTGCTGCACAGCAAAAGCTGCCATCTGCCCTTTGACCTCCTCTACATGGGAGGGAACAGCAAACTCTTCAGACAGCTTCCCTTCTGCAGTGAGGGTCCCGGGGTCTGCCATGCTTGGTTGGCCGGGGAGAGGGGGGGAACATCAACTTACAAGACAAAAAAAACATTGAAAAGGAATGTGAAACCTAACATGCATTGCCAAGTGTGTCATTTGGTTTAAAGCTGCAAAATGTAACTTTTTGGGTGACCAAACCAAATTCACATAGAAATGTGACTTATAGATCTGTCATTCTCATTGAAAGCAAGTCTAAGAAGTGGTAGAACTGTTTTGTGTGTTATTTCTATGCTTCCCATTCTTAAGTTTCGTTTTTGCATCTTTTGCACACCAGCTTCAAACAGCTGAAAATACACTATTTTGGGTTATGGACAAGATATTTCACAGCGGTTTAGATAGAACATTGATTATCTACCCTATACTTGTTTGTTATGTCTCACACTGAAATTAGGCGAACTATTAGAATTTTAACAACCAGGAAATGGCGGAGCATCTTTAAATGTCAATGAGAGGAGCCATGCCATGAATCTCTAGAGTTAAATAATTAAAGTTTGTGGTAGGAATAGGATACTTGTGACCTTCACAAACTTTTGAGGGGACGAATAGTAGTCACTGGTTGATTATTTGAACGTGTATCTGGTTTGCCTATAGGATAAGTATGTTAGACTCACCTTTGTCTACTAGCTACAACTTTAACTGCACTTTACAGCAGATATGCCTTAGAAAATGACAGGTTCAGTGAAAATGCGGTTCACACTCGCTGCTATTACTAGGATGTTCATTGGCACGGGCCTAAGATCGTTCGTTTAATGTTGCAGTTGTCAGTGAATTAGCTTAATATTTATATGAATCTTATTCATGAATAGAAACATTCCTTACTTTTAAAGGCACCGAGAGTAAGAAGTAGCTGATGATTGAGAAGTATCGTGCGACTTCCGGATGCTGTCTGGCGTGACGTCTTCTTCGATTAGCTTCATTCATTGGAATGTAAAGAACTCAAAATTATGTCGCCACCTAATGTCGTGGAAGCTGAATTGTCAGGTGACTTTGCATTACAAAGTATTCCAACAACAAAAGGAATGTAGGGGCTAGCCTATACATTGTGTTTCAGTTATTTATCACACTTAAACAATTTTGTCAGATATAATAATAACCCACGTAGTGATTGAGTGGCCTTTATCTAGACACCTTTAGTCACAGGCAAACAACCTCCTGTGCCATAAAGGTCCAGACCTGGCAGAGGCTGTAGTAAGCCTCCGTAGAAAGGCTATACTAATAAGGCAAACTTCAAACAAAAGCCTGAGACTGCAGGATCACCACACTGCTACCAGCAATGCAGTGATTGAAGGGGTTACAGCTGGGCTAAAACCAGCGACAGGACAAGTGCACTACCTACAAGTCCACATCTCTTGGCAGAGGCTGTAGTCCTGGAAGGAGCGTATAGGAGAAGATGGTGGAAACTGAGGTTTTGTTTGAAACTGCTAGTGAGTCAGGTGAAGATAATAGCACAGAGAGGAATGGATTGTGATTGAATAAGTGGGATGGGTTTTGTTTATTGACATGCCTATTTCTGTATTTTGTATGATGTTGTTTTTCCCCCTTTCACGCAATGGATTTTTATTTTCTCATTCAATACCCCGTCCAGCTGGTGGCGGTAATGCACCATTAATATTGGATGCCAACCGCCGTTAAACCCCATCGAAGAATAAAAAGAGCCTGTAATCCGCTTTCACAGTGAGCTCCGGAAGTATTGGGACAGTGACAAATGTTTTGTTGTTTTGGTTCTGTACTCCAGCACTTTGGATTTGAAATGATACAATGACTAAGAGGTTAAAACGCAGACTGTCAGCTTTAATTTTAGGCTATTTTCATCCATATCGGGTGAACCGTTTAGAAATTACAGCACTTTTTGTACATAGTCCCCCCATTTTAGGGGACCAAAGGTATTGGGACAAATTCACTTAAATGTGTATTAAATTATCCAAAAGTATTTGGTCCCATATTCCTAGCACGCAATGAATACATCAAGCTTGTGACTCTACAAACTTGTTGGATGCATTTGCTATTTGTTTGGATGTGTTTCAGATTATTTTGTGCCCAATAGAAATTAATGGTAAATAATGTATTGTGTCATTTTTGAGTCACTTTTATTGTAAATAAGAATAGAATATGTTTCTAAACACTTCTACATGAATATGTCCTGAATGAATCGTGAATAATGATGAGTGAGAAAGCTACAGACGCACAATTATCATACCCCCATGGTAACCTCTCACCATTACAATAACAGGGAAGGTTAGCATTTTTGGGGGGAGTATGACGAATCTGGGTTTGGCGGATGCCAGGAGAACGCTACCTGCCCGAATGCATGGTGCCAACTGTAAAGTTTGGTGGAGGAGGAATAATGGTCTGGGGTTGTTTTTCATGGTTCGGGCTAGGCCCCTTAGTTCCAGTGCAGGGAAATCTTAATGCTACAACACACAATTACATTCTAGATGATTCTGTGCTTCCAACTTTGTGGCAACAGTTTGGGGAAGGCCCTTTCCTGTTTCAGCATGACAATGCCCCCGTGCACAAAGTGAGGTCCATACAGAAATGGTTTGTCGAGATCGGTGTGGAAGAACTTGACTGGCCTACACAGAGCCCTGACCTCAACCCCATCGAACACCTGTGGGATGAATTGGAACCCCAACTGCAAGCCAGGCCTAATCGCCTAACATCAGTGCCCGACCTCACTAATGCTCTTCTGGCTGAATGCAAGCAAGTCCCTGCAGCAATGTTTCAACATCTAGTGGAAAGCCTTCCCAGAAGAGTGAAGGCTGTTATAGCAGCAAAGGGGGACCATCTCCATATTAATGCCCATGATTTTGGAATGAGATGTTCGGCGAGCAGGTGTCCACATACTTATGGTCATGTAGTGTATTTAGGCAGGAAGAAATATGATTTGCAACCTGTTTGAAGCTCAAGTGAAGCATTTTCAATGTTAATCCACTGGAGGTGCTGTTGCCTCACCAAAAACTGTATGAGGAAGCTGAAACGATACTGTACTAGACTAGTAGTGATCAGACGTTTTAGAGTCCAGCAAGGTATGATGAATTGACCAAAATGTCAATACATGTCTCATGAAGATGAACATTATTAAGATAATGATCCATGTAGCTGACAGGATGCTTCTAACAACAGTGCAATAGATCTAAAGTGAAGAAAATAGCAAAATTATTAATTTATTGCAATTAAATATTACCTCTTGTAGTACTGTAGTAACTCCTGTAGTAAGATTATTAAGAGCTAACACCTCGATCACACCTACAGTGTCATTACGCAAAATGGTACACAACATCATCTGGATATGTGTGCAACAAAATTTCAACTTTCACATGCTACCATTTCCGTCAAGCCATCAATGCATACAATTCGATGTATACGTTCGATAAATCCAATGTATGCACCACACAGAGCGCACTGCATCTGACTCTGCAACGCAATGCTGTAAGGAAAATGCAGTGTTCCATTGGAAATGAATGTACTTCTGGTGTACCAAAATGCGAAGATAGTGTTGGTGTGATCGAGGCGTAAGAACACATAGAAACAACTTGTTTTTGTATCATATTTTTTATTTTGTAGTTATTATAATGATTGAGTAAATATGTGTCGTTATTCTTATTGTTATTCTTACTACAGTTATTATGATTGTTGTTTTATTAAAGTAGTTGCAGCAGAGAGAGAGAGAGAGAGAGAGAGGACAGTGAAGTAGGGGACTAGTTTTTGTGGCTGTGTACATCTCCAAGTGCAGTTTGTAATTTGTGTCGTTCTCATTATTAAGATAATGCTCCAATAGGCTGACAGGATGCTTCTAACAACAGTGTAATAGATCTAAAGTCAAGAAAATAGCTAAATGAATAATTTATTGCAATTAAATACAACCTCTAGTAGTACTGTAGTAAGATTATTAATAGCTAAGAACACATAGAAACAACTCTTTTTAAAATCATGTTTTATTTTGTTGTAATTTTATGATTGAGTAAAAATGTGTTGTTGTTATTATTATTACAATTATTATTATTATTTTATGAAAGTAGTTCGAGCAGGCAGAGAGAGAAAGAGAGGGCAGTGAAGTAGGGGACTAGTTTTTGTGGCTGTGTACATCGCCGAGTGCAGTAATGTAGCCAGTGCAGTATGTAATTTGCGTCGTTCTCTGAATTGTATTGAAAGTAGTTCCGGGTATTTTTTGTAGCCTGTGTAGAAAACGACAGAGTCCCGGATGTTGGCTGTCGAGACTGGACTCGAGAGAAAGGCGAACGAGAAAAGGCAGAGAAGCCGAAGAGGGACGACACTGGCGAGAGTTCAACGGGTCTTACCTAGGACAAACGCACCTGAGCATAGGCACCTGAGGGACTTTCTTGTTGAAGAAGACGTGAAAGGGGAGGGGCAGATATTTCAACACTGCCCTGGACCAAGGCAACGACCTGACATACCCAGGGGTAAGTGAGCTGTAAGAACATGGGAATGGTAGTTGAACTGAGGCCCATGAAATGGACGACTTTCATGGGGAAGTAAGCTGTACTGAAGTTCTGGGGATTGAGTTCAGCAATCAGGCCTTGATAGTTTTATTTTAGCTGGGACGGGGCATATGGGGACATCATTAGTAACGATCCAGGTAGCTCGTTGCCAGTTTGCTAACATGATAACTAGCATGCTTGATCACACTACGTAGATAGCTATAACTCTCGAATTTGACAGCTAGCTAGCTAGTTAGTTAGCACCATTGACAACTGAGCAACTTTGACAGCAAACGCCACGGTAACATTCGTTCTTCCATATATTTAGCTAACTAGCCATATTGCAAAGAAGCCCGACCATTCTTTGACACGGTGTGTTGCTAAAATGTTAGCCAGCTATTTACCCTAGCTAAGTGGCTATCGTTAGCTAATTTGGGAATGGGTCACACTGTGCGCACACACTGTCTTTAGCTAGCTCGAGCTAGCCAGCATGACTGTTTGGTACGTTTGGTCCCTCATCAGCTGTTGGAATGCGTTTCGTCTGTCAATTTAATGTTGTCTGACTTTGTGGGATTTCCCCAGATATGGATGATAACTAGTCTAAAACAATCAATTATGTCTTAAGCGTCTGTACTTTAACTAGCTAATCAGAAATGTATGCATTGTCAAAATGTCACTGGCTAGTTTAGCTACCTGAAGTGAAGAATTAAAGGGGGAAAAAGCACTTGAGGGCAAGGCTGTGTTGATTCAGGTTATATTAGTTTTGACTTGAACAACCTATGACTCCAGAACCAGGGATGTAGCATCCACTCCTGATTTGTTAGCTACAGATTGTACGCCAGATAATGTGATATTACCAAAGATTGTTGGTGTCCATACTGGGCGTTACAGGAAAGCCCCATACAAACCGCCGCCATAGATTTAGTAATTTACCTGTACATGGCGATATTTTCTTCGTTCTCGATTCCGTGAAAAAAGTATCTTAATGTCCGTTTCCAATTACAAGTAGTTCTACAAAAACCAGCGAAAACAAAAATATATTAAATCCATGGTTTGTACTGCGTGAGGATGTTCCTCGCCATCGTAGCTTCTGCACATTTAGCATTTCCCAGCATCTTTGCAGGAACCAGGTGTTGGAACCGAAATTATTTTTCCAATAGTTCTGTTCCGAGCAGAACCTGTATTAAGTTCTGAACCGATTCGAACCCCCATAAGTTACGGTTCATATAGTTCCCTTTCGTTGAATTTTTGGTGTGAAATCAACATCGTTTTTACTTTTAGCTCATTAATTTACTCCCATAATTAGCGCCGATAGAGCAGCAAGGGGTAAGATAGTTGTTTACATGTTTGATTGGTCAGATAATTACAGGAGCTAGATGTAACTGAAATTTCACAGGTGGGGAGAGCAGGGTGGACATGGAGGGGGATTGGCTTGAAACTCTGAACGTCATGACGTTAATTTGAATGTGTTTAGGCAATTACTAGCACCATAACTTCACCGAATTAGAGAGTTATATAGCTACTAGACATTAGAAAAAATAAAACATTGTGACCCAAAAATAACATTATTAACCGGTTCTCAAGATTTGAAATGAACGATTCCGTTCTGGAACACTAGAGATCACTTTAGTTCCCGGTCCTGTTTCCGTTCCTCTGAAAATGTACTTATTTTCCCTGAACCCGTTCCAACCCCTGGCAGGAACTAGTCGTTTCTATGCGACATGGCCGCAGCCATGTAGTAGTAGATGACAGCGCGTCATACAATGTGACCAAAAACAAAGTTCTGCAAACATGCAAGAGGTATACAGTGCATTCGGAAAGTATTCAGACCCCTTGACTTTTTCCACATTTTGTTACGTTAGTCTTATTCTAAAATTCATTAAATTAAATGTTTTCCTCATCAATCACACACTACCCCATAATGATAAAGCAAAAATAGGTTGTTAATAAGTAAGCAAACATTTCTAAAAAAATATGTATATCTTATTTACTTAAGTATTCAGACACTTTCCTATGATACTCGAAATTTAGCTCGGGTGCATCCTTTTTAGCACAGTTGACAGTGCATGTCACAGCAAAAACCAAGCCATGAGGTTGAAGGAATTGTTCGTAGAGCTCTGAGACAGGATTGTGTCAAGGCACAGAGGGTACCAAAACATTTCTGCAGCATTGAAGGTCCCCAAGAACACAGTGACCTCCATCATTCTTAAATGGAAGAAGTTTGGAACCACCAAGACTCTTCCTAGAGCTGGCTGACCGGCTAAAATTGAGCAATCGGGGGAGAAGGGCCTTGGTCAGGGAGGTGACCAAGAACCCAATGGTCACTCTGACAGAGCTCTAGAGTTCCTCTGTGGAGATGGGAGAACCTTCCAGAAGCACAACCTTCTCTGCAGCACTCCACCAATCAGGCCTTTATGGTAGTGGCCAGACGGAAGCCACTCCTCAGTAAAAGGCACGTGACAGCCCACTTGGAGTTTGCCAAATGGCACTTTAAAGAGTCTCAGACCATGAGAAACAAGATTCTCTGGTCTGATGACACCAAGATTGAACTCTTTGGCCTGAATGCCAAGCGTCATATCTGGAGGAAACCTGGCACCATCCCTACGGTGAAGCATGGTGGTGGCAGCATCATGTTGTGGGGATGTCTTTCAGTGGCAGGGACTGGGAGACTAGGCAGGATTGAGGGAAAGATGAACGGAGCAAAGTACAGAGAGATCCTTGAAAACCTGCTCCTGAGCGCTCAGGACCTCAGACTGGGTTGAAGGTTCACCTTTCAATAGGACAACGACCCTAAGCACACAGCCAAGACAATGCAGGAGTGGCTCAAGTCTCTGAATGTCCTTGAGTAGCCCAGCCAGAGCCCGGACTTGAGCCCGATGGAACATCTCTGGAGAGACCTGAGAATAGCTGTGCAGCGACGCTCCCAATCCAACCTGACAGAGCTTGAGTGTATCTGTAGAGAAAAATGGGAGAAATTTCCGAAATACAGGTGTGCCAAGCTTGTAGCATCGTACCCAAGAAGACTCAAGGCTGTAATCGCTGCCAAAGGTGCTTCAACAAAGTACTGAGTAAAGGGTCTGAATACTTATGTAAATGTATTTTTAGTAATACAATTTTTTACATTTGCAAACATTTCTAAACCTCTTTTTGCTTTGTCGTTATGGGGTAGTGTGTAGATTGAGGGGAAAAACTATTTCATCCATTTTAGAATAAGGCTGCAATGTAACAATGTGGAAAAAGTCAAGGGGTCTGAATACTTTCCTAATGCACTCGATAAAAAACGATTTTAATGTCTTTCTGAATTTATGTTTTTTGTAGAATCAACTGCAACTGGAAATTTCAAAGAGTTTTTTTCTCCGAATCAAGAACGAAAAAAGTATCGGCAAGAATAGGTTAGTTGAAAAATGAATGGCGGCGGTTTGTATGGGACTTTCCTGTAATGTAAAATCTTTGGTTATATCACATTATCTGGTGTAAAATCTGTAGCTACTGATTTGTATGTTCACATGTCAACGAAACAGAAGTTAGGTTTTTGTCTATTTCTGTGCCATCTCTGCTATATGTCCTACTAACAAATACAAACACATCTCCAACTTAGTCCCACAAAGGTAGCCCAGACCTGATTTGTCCTAGTCATCCATTATTTAAAGCTACAATATAACTTTTTGGGCAACCTGACCTAATTCACATAGAAATGTGAGTTATAGATTTTTCATTCCCGTTGAAAGCACGTCTAAGATCTGTTCTATGTGTGTTATTTCAGTGCTTCCGGTGTCTTTACTTTTGGTTTTGTATATCCGCTTCAAACAGCTGAATATACAATATTTTTGGTTATGGAAAAGGGGTTTAGATAGTTCGCCTAATAGAGAATCATTGTACCATTAGAATTTTAGCAACCAGGAAATGGCGGTGCGATTTCTGCATAGTGTATTTTTAAATAGCAGCTACAGTGTGCTGTCTGCATGCACATGCAGCCCTGAAGCTGTTGTTCAAGTATTGATATCACTCCACCGGCATATTTTATTCTGTCTACAATAATGACTTGAGTAATCCTTTGGTTCTATTTGACTTAGTTTTTAGAAATGATGACGTGCATAAGTCACAAGCATCTGATTCATCAAAGTACAGTTTTTCTTACTGAGCAGTAATGGGGAGGGCTTTGCAAATGTGGGTGACGAGATATTCATTGTTATTCATTGTGCCATCGAGGTTCTCACACGCTCTCTCCCTCTTCCCTAGTGATGGATAGGTGTTCTCTATTGAGCCCCAATTTCCCTTTGGAATCAATGTTGTACTGTCCTTCCTGTCCTTTCCACAATCCTTACATGCTGTCCACAGTTTGAGTCTTGAGGACAGGGATGGTGGTCGGCTTTTAGATTGTAACCTAATCTGATCTGATAGTGATGATAAGTGGAGTAATCCTCTTCTATGATATTTATAATACTTTTTGGCATCCCCCACTTCGCATTTGTTTCACACAACATGCAGATATAATTTTTAAATGTGTGAATTTCTCACTTACATTGATGTGCTTTCAAAGACTTGTATGAATTGTGAATGAGTTGTTTCTGGATGACTGGATAGTAGAGCGGGGGATATTGTGCGGAGTGATGCAGCATTGTTGCGGCTGTGGGCGCTAAACTGTTCTCTGAGCATTGTGAAATTAGCCCATCAGTCTGTTCATCAAAGTCTTCAACTTTATGCTATTGAGGATTTTCATATCCCTTATCTATGCAAATTTATGGACCATGTATCCTAGACTTTGAACAGTATTGGCCACAACGTTTGTATCTGCATTCAATTAGGTAACTTTTAGATGCTTTGTGTAGTTGGTCCTGTGTAATTCAATGTATCTACTAATCATTTTAAGGATTAGGCTACCCCTTTCAGTACAGAATTGTAGGTCTAATCTTTATCTTAAAATAACCTCAAGCGGGGTTAAATGCACAATGGCAGTTGAGGAATTAGAGATGCAGCATCTGCTTGTTTGGTCTTTCTGTAACCATTTCCATCCAAGGATGCACAGCATTTCAAGGAGATGAGGCACAACTCGACCACAAGCAAAGCACTATGGGGTTAAATCCGCTAAACATAAGCATTCCACAAATAAAACCAGCACATTGAAAGGGGCTATACCACCCACCCAATTACTGCCTTACTGTTCTTGACTGAAAGATTCCATTCCTCACAAGCTAGATTGGCATGTTTTCTTGTGATCAGGAATGGGAATATCTATACAGTGTGATAATGGTTTCGGGTAGTGTTTCAGATGTACCCTCACAAGGATCATGCTTGAGTCTGCCTGCTGTCTTTTCAGAGCCCTGTGTGGAAGACCCGCAGTTCAACTAGCTTTTGAGATTTTGTGCAGCGTTGATTGATCCAGCTGTGCTTAACAGTGGTAATACAAAGATCTGTTGAATGAAACAAAAGTACTTTTTATTTCTTTTAAATCAGTGGAGCCTGTTCAGTGGCTTAAGGTATTTATCTTATCTTCCTGCAAGTACTGTATTTCACAGGTTTTGCGTTTCATACAATTGTGGAATCCCAGTATTGAATATTGTGGTATTTCTTTAATAAGCGTAATAGGGTAATGACACCATTATGGAGAGGTGGGTAGGGTCTCCAAACTGACAAAGCCTTGCTAAGAGGCAGTCTCTCACCTTTCACATACCAGCAGCTCATTTGGAATTCACCTGTGGCCCTGTGCCTAGCTCCGTCTCACTGAGGGGCTTTTTAATTTCTCCCCTCGTTGAAGTGATTATTCAAATGGAGTCCGTGACACGCAGTTATCAGACGGCTGGTGGTAGCTGAGCCCCAGGCCAGGCAGGATGAATATACCAGTCCTCTGCTGCCCAGGGATCGGACATTCAGAGCCCAGGAGGGAGGCTATCCATTCAGACGAGCCCAAGCAGTCAGATGTCAAAATATAAGCAATCATCATCCTATAATATATTATATTATAGGCTGGGCTGTTCTTTGATGGACTGGTGACTGACAATGGTAGTGCTAGTGTAGAGAGCAGTATGTCTTTATTGATTGATCATATCTTTATTTCTAATCAGGGATTTTTCTGCCATTAATCCTTGGGCAGGCTGCCAAACAGTGGGATAGAGAAATGCTTTATGTTAATTTAAACGACTGAAACCAGATATAAAGTATGTAGAAAAGATAATGGATATTTAGATTTATTTGTTTTATAATATCATCTTTGAGAACTAACAATCACCAATATAAAAGCTAGACAAGGAGAATTGAAAATTCCAAAAACAATGAATTTAGCAGTATTTATTTGAATGTTTTGAGCAAATAACACAACATTAGTCATGAAAATGCATAGATTTGCAGGAAACTAGCTTTTAAACTGAAAAATTCTCTCAGCTGCATGGCGAAATGCGTGGAATTGCAGGAAATTATCTTTAAAACTGCAAAAATGTCCCTTGGCGCCATGAAGAAATTATGGATAACGTATGGTCTGTGCTTCTATTTTATCCCAGAGTCATGTTTGCCTGAAAATATGGTTATCTCTCTACAAGACTCTCCATTGTGCATTGGGTGGACACAAACATGCTCCTCTGTTTGATGCTATGATGGCAGGCGACTATTGCAGGCAGGCAGGGCCCTCTCTGAAGCAGCTCAAGCCTAAGTGACTCTGAAGGGTTAGTTTGAAATCTCTCCTATGTTCTGCTCTAATCCAGTATGAAGTTTGTGCTCCTGGTTGCGGTGTAGCTCAGTCTTCATTAGCAACGCTGTGCATCACCAGAATGCAGATGAGCTATGAAGCCATCCATCTCCTGGAAATGCGTCCCTGATTCCAATTTCAATCATATTTGCAGTCATATTGTGTGAGCCCACTTCTCCATGTTAAAGAAATATCTTTATGTAAGAGATCAGAGGGCTATAATTGCACTTAAGTGAACCTCATTTAGTGCTGTCCAGAGCAATTGCAGTTCCAGGCATTTTCGGGGGCCTGCAGCATCTGTCATTGAACACTCTCTGAAGCTGTGATCTCAAATGGTGAATAGATTGACATTGGCAAAGCATTATGGGGAAACGGAATGTTCAAGGATGGATTTTAATTAGTTTTTGCAGGTTTTACGCAGCTGTTTTGCATCTAAGGAAAGCCATAATTAAAAATGACAATTAGAAACGCATTCTTTTTAGTAATGATTAAAAATAAATTATTCTCAAGGTGCTGTAAGGTGAAAGAAAGCCAGCACTTTTCCTCAGACGAAACCCCCCAGGGCTTGTGGGAGATGTTTTATCATTAATGTTATTCAGGAGCCAAATTTTGAGTTTTGCTCAGCTGTGCGCTTTAATCTATTTTTGCTGTAAATGTAATGAATTTTTAAAGAGCCCTTCGCTGGATACGGGTGGATGTGGGAATGCAGTTCTGAGTTTTCAAACGAACCCCCCCCCCCCCCACCACCACCCTCCTCATGGGATGGAGAGAGCAAGTTTACTGAACTACGCTTTCATTTTTTTTATTCATCTAGCGATACACTGTCTCTCCCTCTCTCCAATATGGTAGGCTGAAAATACGTCTGTGGACTGTATTTACGCTGTAAAATTTGGGCAGAAACTAGTTGTGGACATGGATCAGGTGAAAGAAATGTGATGTTTAATTCATCTGATTGCCCAGAATTATCTAAATAAGTATACAGATTTGAACTCCATCTTCTAATGTGTCCATGTTGCCATCCACTAGTTTAGTTAGATAAGGGCCTTGTTTTGTGTTCTGGTGCCATGTCTCTGGACCAAACTTCCCCATGTTGACTATTGAAGCCGCTACAGAGGAAGCAGCTACCCACACTGTGGCCTGGTGGGTTGGAGCTAGACAATGTGTGGGTGAGATAGGATGGGAGGGAATCATGAATTTGTCTCTTGCAACATGGGGCTGTTGTTCTCTCGGAATAGGTTACACTAGGCCTAACTGCCACAGGAATTGACTACAATGAAGGTTTGACCATAAATTACGTGTAGATTAGAACATCCATAGTAGGACCTTGCCTCTGCCATAGGTCCCGTGTAGCTCAGTTGGTAGAGCATGGCGCTTGCAACGCCAGGGTTGTGGGTTCGATTCCCACGGGGGGGCTAGTATGATTATTTATTTTATGTATGCACTCACTCTGGATAAGAGCGTCTGCTAAATGACTAAAATGTAAAAAAATGAGACTAACAGTATGCTTAATGATTGACTGACTGCTAATGCCTTGATGTAATTAGTTCATCATATTGTACCCTGTGTCCTTGAGTTGTGATAGCGTATTACAGGACCTTTCATATTCTTCTTTGCCTTTTCTGTCCTATGCTCAGTAGAAGCAATTGATATGCCTATACGATTCACACTCTTAAGAGACTTGTGAGCTGTGTGCTGGCGAAGGATTTTGCTAAGCTTACACAGCTTAAGTAATGATAATGGAGCTCTCATCGTACTATTTAGTATCCATTTTAATTACACTGGCTAGATTATACGCTCTCAGCGAATGCAAATTTCACCTCCAAGTTAAATGGCTTAATAACTTACTAAAGATGACCTTTTTGGGAGAGGAATCGTCATCCTAAAACCAAAGTTATAGCCAAGTCCTGTTGCTGAAAGCATTAATAACATTGGCGTAACACAATGACCATTGATGTGTGCTGTGTGTGTGTGCCTGTACATGGGGAGCAGTTGTGTGTGTGTGTGTGTGTGTGTGTTCATACTGCCAGCCTCTGTGTTCGGTGAGGAAAAGCAGGGTAGGTTTAATTAAGTCTTTGCTCTTAATCCTGATGAGTAAAGTCAGGCTAAATGGGTTAGTAGTATGTGGAGACATTACTCGCTGTGACGGTCACTGTCCCAAGGCAGTCCTGCTGGGGTTGAACCAGTTAGACAACCATTCAACCAGCCTCGCCTCTATGGCCTCAGTAACTTTGCTCAGCCTGGGCAAGTGCCTTCTCCCTGTACCTCAGCTCTCTCTCTCACAATGCTAATGCAGACCAGACAAAATATCTCTACTTCATTTTGGAGATTTTATCTAGACTGTTGTGATGTGGTGCAATGCTCATGATCTTTAGGGATGATAGCCACGTTTTTCAGATGGATTATTTGGGGGGAGCAGTGTTTGGCTAGATGTCTCAACCCTATGATTTAAAATTGTCTTTACCCTGTGCCTCAACGTTTTCTGCCTGCTCAGCAGAACGACTTAAGTCTCCCCACTATATTGTGTGTTTCTGAAATGCTAATAAATTACTCTTCACGTAGTTCATGTGCACATGAAGGTTTCATTTGTGATTCAGAAAATCCCAGCATGAAGCCAAGGAATCTCTGGAGTTTGAGGAAACGTCGATCTGTGGAGCCATAACCGACACAATGAGTGATTATTCTCTTCCCCTGCCAGTCCCCCCCCCCCCCCCCCCCCTCGCTCTCACTCACTCTGCTAACCCCATACAACTACATTCACTAGCTGCTCCTCACTTAGCAAACAACATGTCTGTAGAGATTTCTGAAGAATGTATCTTGTTACTCAGATGAGTCATACTTCCTCTGGCCTGTGTGTTTCTCCCTCAGAGTGGATGAATGAGCGGGCGTGCGGTGGGGGAGGGGAGGGGCAGGATGACTGCGGTGCACTGCCACTGTGCCATGGCCCATAATGTAATAAGGAAGTGTCAAGGCCACGACACACTTCATGCAAACTGCGGCAGAGCTTTGTATATGGTCCCTTCCCAAATTGTTTTCCACAAAAGTAAGTAGAACTACATGTGACGTAAATGTAAATGTAAAACGACGCTGCCTTTGCGTGAAGTGTGTAGGGCCCTTTTTTATGTGTGTCGGCGAGAGGCAGATCAATGGTGCTACAGAATGGCTGTCCCCAGGTGGCTGATGTGATGGACAGTGGGTCAGCCAGGGTGAGTCATCCCCTGGTAAACTGACGGCCTGGAATCCCAGCCGCTGGGCCTGGCAGGGCTGTGTTACGCTGGGCCTGGCAGGGCTGTGTTACGCTGGGCCTGGCAGGGCTGTGTTACGCTGGGCCTGGCAGGGCTGTGTTACGCTGGGCCTGGCAGGGCTGTGTTACGCTGGGCCTGGCAGGGCTGTGTTACGCTGGGCCTGGCAGGGCTGTGTTACGCTGGGCCTGGCAGGGCTGTGTTGCGCTGGGCCTGGCAGGGCTGTGTTGCGCTGGGCCTGGCAGGGCTGTGTTGCGCTGGGCCTGGCAGGGCTGTGTTGCGCTGGGCCTGGCAGGGCTGTGTTGCGCTGGGCCTGGCAGGGCTGTGTTGCGCTGGGCCTGGCAGGGCTGTGTTGCGCTGGGCCTGGCAGGGCTGTGTTGCGCTGGGCCTGGCAGGGCTGTGTTGCGCTGGGCCTGGCAGGGCTGTGTTGCGCTGGGCCTGGCAGGGCTGTGTTACGCTGGGCCTGGGAGGGCTGTGTTGCGCTGGGCCTGGCAGGGCTGTGTTACGCTGGGCCTGGCAGGGCTGTGTTGCGCTGGGCCTGGGAGGGCTGTGTTGCGCTGGGCCTGGCAGGGCTGTGTTGCGCTGGGCCTGGCAGGGCTGTGTTACGCTGGGCCTGGCAGGGCTGTGTTACGCTGGGCCTGGCAGGGCTGTGTTACGCTGGGCCTGGGAGGGCTGTGTTACGCTGGGCCTGGGAGGCAGGCCCCGTGGCTGGAGCCTGCTGCACCTGGTCGTGTCTGAAGAAATTACTGCCTCCATCTCTGGTGGAATTTGGTGTGGTGTTAGTCTTTGTCCAGTGCAGAAATTAAGATTCCTTCATCAAAGCGTGCACTTTGTTACGTCTTGTGCAATAGGGCTACACACACATCCGCCAACCTTGAAGTCTAGGTAGATTATAATTTTTTTACAACAGGGAAATTCTATTAGGCTACTGTTTACATTGCACAGTGCACAGACTCCATTTATTTGAAGTAGTCATTGTTATGTAGCCTATGTCAACTGTATTGAATGTATTAGTGTACAGTTATAAATCCTATGGCATTAACATTAGTGTTGATAACGGGTAGTGTTTGACTGCCATTAGGCCCCACTCGGCTTAGTCTTGTCTTCCCTATACCTGTACTATTTGATACCTTGCCAGGATCAATGACTCACAGGAGACTGAGTGACCTACTTATGTCTTCTAAGTGTGCCAGAGATACTTATATTTGCAGGAGAATACAGTGGGTAAATATAAGTAAATTAAAATGTAGTTAAACCCATTTTAGGATTTAAGCACCCAAAGGCTGTGTCAGCATGGTAGTCACCTCAGAGAATTCCCTTCATTATCGCAGCGCCGCAGAGGCATTCTGCAAACATTTCAGATGTAATATCTCATTAGCAACAAATGATTGAATTTTATATTGGCTCTCCCTCCTCAAGCCAATTCCAAAAATGTCAGCAGCTAACTAATTAGCCTTGTCAAAGTCCATAATGGTATACTTTCTGTTTGTATCTAATTTATCCATGTTGTCACTCAGAGACTTATGATTCAATCGATATCGAAGGCTTTTAGTTAGTGTAGTGGCACTGGGCATGAAGGGGAATAGGCCTATATTGCCTAGGCCATCTTGGTCTACCCCCATACGTTTGAATAGTCCGTAGTATTGGGGGGGGATCGATCCAGTTGCATATCGCACTATTATTTTGGGACTATATAGATATTTGACTCAAAGTATCGATTTGTAAAAAACATAATAAAAATATATATACATACGCTACAGTAGGTAGCATTAGCTAGCGCTAGTCGGCTGTACATGCGTCTATTGCGAATCGGTTAAGTTATTTGAATTCCATTTAGTTCCGTTTTTTTTCTGTGAGCTCAATGTGCACAATTTATCTAGAGATAAATCGACATAGTTTAGTGCAGACAACGTGGTAATTAACTACAATGACCATAATCCATTGCGCACCTACTTGTCCAGTCTGTTTCTTTTACGCCTGAATTGGATGATGAATTGGAATGAAATAGTCATCAAATTAAACAGTGTAATATTCACAACTGGAATATTTTATTAAAGTAATGTCAATGAGTGATTAAGTGATGAGCAGGAACTACCATCATGGGACTTTTATTCATTGTTTTATTCTGTTACATTCAACCCACAATGTAGGTGCATTTAATGTTTAAAAAAGAATTGAAATTGAAGAGAACTAGATTATTTTGTTACCGAACCGACCTCAAGGCACTAATCACTCAGAACTACCTGCGCCAAAACTCTGGTATTTTTCATCCTATAGCTTGTAATCGGTCATCTTTTTAAATAGTGAGCCAACATGTTTTCGGCACTTATTTCCCTGACTGATCAAAACTCATTTACTCCTGCTCTCTCTCGTCTCTCTGCAGCAGACATATAGTGAGCAATATGTTTGGAACATCAACTTGCAACAAAATCGCAGTATTGAATCGCAATACATATAGAATCGTGAGAATCAAGACAATCGTAACACATATCGTATCGTGAGATCCTTGGCAAATCCCAGCCCTAATAGACCGAAAAACCGATTCTACATGAATTACGTTTTAAAAGAGACAAAAAAAGTTTGGTTAGTGGTTACCACTGAAAAGAAAGCAGAGGCAAGATCAATGCATAAGAGAGTAGTCTGATATGAACTGGCTTTGATTGGAAAACGATGCTGTTTTCCTATGCGGACAGCATCTCAAACTAATCGCTAATTGCCGTTTTTCGGCATGTTGCCTCATTGAAGCAGAAACAAGCTGTGCCGTTGAATGCGGTGTCTTTGCTGCTCTTTTCCCCCTCTACAAGGCTTTGCTTCTTTTGAAATGTCAGTTTTGTTTGAGTCTGCCGCCTTCGCCTTGACACGATCGGCCCCGCTGTGTCCGACCCACTGGAAACCCCCCCGGCATGGCCGCCCCAGGGTGTGTGTTCACTCATTTATTCGGTTTCCTCTAAAATACTGTGACGCCTTCACTTCCCTTCTTTCTGGTATCCGTCCCTCTATTAAGATAGAGGCAGAGCTGGTCTGAAAGCCTGTGTTCGGTAGGGGGTGAGGGAGCGACTGTGCGCATGGGGACTTTAATGACTAAATGTGCGCTGTAGAAACTGACCACACTCCTAAGTTCTGTAGCTCACAGAATGTCTTGCTGCAGAATGTCAAAGTGATGTTCTGACAAAAGGGATCATGATTGAGGATGAAGAAATTAGTAGTGCCTCTTTGGCTAATACTGATTTACTACTGGGTGAAGATGTTCATGACTGATAATCCCCATAGTGCTCTCTTCACACTATCCCTCCTCAGAAATGACTGGCTTTGAAACCCCCTTGCCTGCCTGATGCCTGTTCTTTGACTGACATTTTGTCCTTTTAACTTCAAATTTTAAGAGTTCATAGCAGTGAGGCTGTATTTATTTTGTTAGCGTTAGCCTATTTGTTTTCAACTCTTGCTGTTTTGCAGCCCTACTTACCATGCTAACTTGGCGTTCAAGGCAAGAAGTTGCAAATGCACATTTTAGAACCTAAGGTGTAACGTTAATATTTACCTTTTTTTATTTTAATCCCCCAAAATGTGATCCATGCTACTCTAGTGCTAACAAATGTTTAGAAATTCTCACTGTCATGAGAGCAAAGAATTGTATTCAGTTGAAGAAGTACATACAGTATGATCTGGCACCTGTGTAGCTATTCGCTAGGCTTAGTGTTTGGGTCTGTAAATGGCATTATCTTGGAACAGTCAATACTAATGTGAAGCTCCTGGTGGACAGTCTGCTCTGCTGCACTACATATCCTCTCCTCTCCTCTGAACCAGTGAGTCATGTTGCATGCCACATGACGCACCACTTTCGCCAAGTGAGTCATCTCGAACAAAAGCACCTCATATGGAGGAGGCTGAGGGAGAACCAGGAACGTCTCCTTTTCTGAGAAATTCATTTTTGAAAACTTTAATTATTAAATTGCAGTAAAAGGTCATATAACTATTCTCATGCTGTCCACTAGTGGCTTCTCCGAATCTGTCTAGTCAGTTGCCTAGTTTGTGAGCGTCCGCATACTGTTCACAGAATAGTCAAAACGTGTGCATGCATTCTGTTTTCTGCTAACCAGGAATTGATGAGGATTGTATAGCATAGTGAATTGTTGAATGCAATTTGTAGTCATTGTCCTATCCATTGCATGAATTCTCTCATTTCTCAGATATTTCCAGCAATCTTGGCAGAGAACTGAAAGCAGCATAGTGTTGTGCATTTCATCTGTTTTGAATAGCTTTTATTTTTATTCACATGCTTGCTATCAGACATGTCTTCCATGGCTGTTTCACAAAATCCATAGGTCCCCCTAGATTTGGATTTTAACTCTAAGTCAGGCATTCAACTCTCCTGCCTTGTTTCTAATAATCCCACTGTATCAATTGAAGTCTGTTAGTCAATTCTGCTGTAGATTTCATAGTGAATCTTCTTTTCTGTGGCTCTTCAGTGTGTTAAGGTGTAATTCCTTTCTCACTCACTGTTAAACAGAAGCCAAGCCGAAGACCAGACCCTGAAGAGCAATGGAGTCTTATTAACCTATACCGCTCTATTTGCCCTTGACCAGCACATGCTTTCTCATGCTTAGGTTATAATAACGCTGTAATGACAGGCGGAGACGGCTGAGACGCGCGAATAAGAAATGATCATTGTCTTGGGCATATGAGCTCTCTGAGGCAATGGAGACTGATTGGATTGGAGCCCTCGTATTGTGGCGGTCTCGCCCTCTCTCGTCAGCTGAACAGTTCTGATTGATGAAGCGCACGCAGTGTCTCCTGCAGGAAGTACGGTTGACATTGTTTCCATGTATTTTCTGCATATGGCTGTTATTCATTGTGAATATTATGGATAGTAAAATGTTGGTGTGTAGCCCCTAGACATAGGCTACCGGTACACCATAGAAATATCTATGGTGTTGGTTGTCTGCATGGCCCCTTTAAGGGGAGCCTGTGTCTGTTTGCTGGCTGTTTCTGGAGCCCCTAAGTGAAGCTCTCTCTGTCAGATGAGTGAAGCTCGGCAGAGGCAGCCACTGGGAGTTCTGTTTCATCTCGTCTCATACAGCTCTGGAGCAGACATGCAAATCTGCTTTAATGAGCGCAGCCGGTGTGTGTGTGGGGGGGGATGTGCTCAGGAATTTAAAGTGGAGAGAAAGGGAAGGTAAGGTGAGCAGCCGACAGTGGCGTGCCAGAGCAGAAGAGGAGAAAAAAGGCTTTGGAATCTGTGAGGGAGGTTGAGGGTTATGTCAGTAGACGTGATAGGAAGTCTCCTGTCTCGAATAAAACATTCATTAGCCCCTCTGATATCTGACGTGGCTCCCTCTCTTTGGTGCTAAAACACTCTGGGGTGAAGCTGCAAAGGGTTTTTGGTAATTATATTTTCAACCAGCATCAACAGTAATGTACATTGCTTCACGCAGAGCATTACTGTAATGAGGCTTTTAAAGTTTTGATTCGTCTGGCTGTTTAGCATCCCAAAACTGTTCATAACAATCCAGGTTTTCCAAGCCGTTACAGTGATATAATGTCTAATCTACAGTAAAAAGCAGGGCCATTGAACAAGATTTTAAGACTAACAGTTTTCAGTCATGCTGTGGACTTTGCCACCTTTGCTACTAATAATGCAGGGTACTTTACCTGATCTTGGGAAAGTAATAATCCATGAGGGGTGAATGTCATGTGACGTCTGGATGATCTGTAGCCATGATATAGATGAGCTTTGTGCTGTCTGTAAACGAGATGAAGTCCTGGATCAATGTAGGATTTATCGGCTTCAGCCACTGTCATATAATGTTAATACACTGAGGAATTAAGACTCCATTTTGATGAGCTTTTGCAAATCGATTGGCAGTTAACAACCTCATCAGCTGCCACTGACTTGAGATCGGAATTTCCCTGGAGGTCCTTATAGCTCTGCAAACTGGCTATGCGCTAACTAGGCGGTTTCTATAAAATACTAGACCAATTTTATATAATATCCACAGTAGTGCACTAAACAACCCAGAGACCATTCTCTTTTTATAAATAATGTCATAAAATATTGGATTTATTATACATGGTGGATATGATGACAACATACTCAGCGTGGTCCACTGCTTTATGCGTCTCCAGATGTTTCTAACCACATATCTACAAACAGCCTTGACACCGCTGTTTCATGGGAGGAGCAGAGGGTGACCACACCAGTCTGACCCACAAATACAGTACAGTTCGCTAGTGACCAGATTGAGGAATTGTCAGGCAACTCCCACGCTCCCCTAGCCTTCCTCCCCTCATAAAATGCGAGTTCCATAGCAGAAGCAGGCTTCTCCTCAATGCCTGCCTGGGCTTCTGCCTTCTCTCTGACAACACCAGTCTCTGATAACCGCCTGGCTATGGCTGCGTCCTCACACTGGAGGGAGTTCCTCTTTGTCTGTCTGACAGCCAGGCTACCATGGCATTGAGCCATGTCACTGGACATAGCACTGCTGTGCTGTTCTCTGATGCTGCTGCTGTTTGGGAGGCTCAGTGGGAGTGGTGGCAGGTGGCTTTGTTCTGTTGCCTTGCAGCTTCAATGGAAGTAAACAAGTTCAGCCAGCCAGGTCTGGGCAGGATACTTGATGGTCTGCCACTAGCTATGGATTGTTCCTTTTTCGTCATTTCCAACTGTGTGGACTGGTCAGCAGGTGGAGTGACCTCGGATCAGATCTGTGATCATTGTCTTGTCTTGTGTTTGCAATGTCTCTGCCAGGCAGTATGATTTCAGTCTGATACTGCTGTACAGTGTCTGTTTGGACAGCCTGTCTGAAATGGCCGTCGCTTCATTTGAACATCATGCACTTGGCTTTGGGTGATGATTTGCTTACATTGAGGTTTTAAATCTAAATAATATACCTGGTCTCATGATAAATCCTCTGGGTTAGTGATGACCTATTGTACCCTTTTATGAGCAATATCATGTTGATTATTCCCTTTCGCCTGGAGGTATTTGAACAGCAAAGGCCTAGAACAACAATGACTCGTACAGTTACCTTCTCTCCTCTTCCACACCCAGGTAAACAGTGTGGTCTCTTGGAAACCAAATGAATTGACGCAACCTGGAACAGTGTGTGTGGGAAGGGTGATGTTGACAGGTGGAGATGCTAAATGCCTGTCTATCCCCAACTCTTTCAGTCACTCACATGGCCTAAAGCTTCCAGAGAGCTGCCTTCTGAAGTTTTATAGGTGGTGTCTCAGCCAGGGAGAGAGAAGGAAGCCCTTGCTGCTCCATTCATAGACTGTTCTCTCTGCTACCTCACGGCAAGTGGTACCGATACGCCAAGTCTGGAACCAAGCCATGAGACTAAATAGTTAGTCCGGGTTGACCATTTAACTATCTGCATTGACCCTTTTTGCGCTAACTCTTTTGACTCATCACATACGCTGCTGTTACTGTTAATTATCTAGCCTGTTGCCTAATCACTTTATCCCTACCTATATCTACCTCAATTACCTCATACCCCTGCACATCGACTCGGTACTGGTACCCATGTATATAGCCAAGTTATCGTTAGTCGTATTTATTCCTTGTTTATTATTTTTCAATTTCTTTTTTTTTTTGCATTGTTGGTAAGGGCCCGTAAGTAACCATTTCACAGTTAGTGTACACTTGTTGTTTACAAAGCATGTGACAAATACATTTTGATTTGATTTGGAAGGCTTCCAGAGAATGGCAGAGGAATTTATAACCAGTTATGACCATGGCTGTGTCCCGGTGACTCATGGTATCCCTGGTCAAATTCCACAGCTGATTGTGGTTTCTCCACTCTCTGTCAACTCTCTCATTACTTAGGGGCTAAGGGAACACACAGCAGTAGTCTCACTCTCTAATGGAATGGGATCGCTCTCCAGAAAGAATGTAAAGATCTGTAATGGATGATTTATCCATTGTTTCTCCTGGCAGTGAATATGGGTCACCGATGGACTGGCTGTGACCCATTGATTGAGTCTCGGGGTCACTCACAGACCTGATGATGGCATGTTTTCCCCCTCGTGCACACACCCGCAGACCGCTCTGACATCACATCAGCAGCCCTCTGCAAAGATGGCCTCCTCTGCCTGCCTGCCCTGCGCCAAACGGCTACACTGTCTGAGTAGAGCAGAAGCTAAACTGGAGCGCCAACAAAAGATGAAACTATTGACCTGTGACTTAATCCTCTAATCTGTGCTGTGGTGTTGTGCAACCACAAATGCAGAGGCATTATCGTTCCGGGGAAAGGGCACAGTTTTATGACGGGTGGCCCAGCCGGCCCCTTTGCAATGTGCCATGAATGCCCATCAGGCTCTTATTGCGAATGCCCACTCTAGCATACGCTTTGTCTTAGTGAATTACTGGTTGGAAGGCTGCAGTCTGTTCCACACTGTTTTGTTATGCGTTTATCTGTCAGTGTGTACTGGGCTGCATGTGTTTTCCATTGGCTACTGGGTGGTGTTATCTCACGCAGGGTGGATGGTACAGTGAGGCCTTCTGAGCATTTTAAAGAGGGAGGGGAGGGAGCTGGTGCAGTGAAACGCTGTAATGGACCTCGAGGAGTCAAAGAGCAGCTCTTCAACAGCATCCAGCTCCGTCAGGCAGTAAAGTCTTTTAATAAGCTGTTAATTATTTCTGAGAGATTGGATATTGATTTAAAATGCAAAACGGTTTTAATTAAAACTCAAATGTTAATGCCATCCCAAGTGAAGACAATTTTTAGGCTTAGTTGAGGAGAAGCTCTAATGACTGAACTAAAGCACCTTACTCTCCCAATTAGAATAGTTTATTTTTCTTTACTTGTAGCACTAAATAAGGCTGACTAGTGTTGTAACTGTATGTTGCTCTAGTATAACTCCATCTCTGTGCAACCTAGTGTGCTGCCTAGTCTGAACCCTGTCTCCATTTGAAATTCATGACATTATTCCAGCTCTGTGATGTGGTTTCTGAGCATGCTTTGCCCACCCAGGTAATTCCTTCAACTCACGCTTGGGCAACTTCAGCTTGTTCTCATTTTAACACATTTTGGTTGCCATGAGGAAGAGCGCTTGTGCACAGTCATTTGTGAAGGGGGTGATATGGGATTTACAAATGCACCATGTTGTGCTGGAACTCAATATGAAGACAACGCTTTTTATTCAGGTAGAGTCTATAGGTTTTAATTGCAGGAGGACTGATTGATAATAATGTGAGTTTGCTGTAGCTCTGCTGACGTGACACTGGAGCGAATCATCTCTGGTCCAGAGGCAGTGCTAGTGCCTCCCTCCTTACCTTGCTGCCGTCTGCCCCAGAGCCTGGCTCAGAATTTAATTGTGGCCTATAGGATGGGATCTGGGGAATGCTGATGAGGGAAAGGCTCTCAAGAATACCACCAAAACAGTCCTCCTCCTGCCAGTCCCTTAAGTGGTCTATTTGGGATTCAGCAGCAGTCTCTCTCTCTCTCTCTGTCTCTCTCTTTGTCTCTGTCTGTCTCTCCTGCTCTGGCTGCCAGGCTGGCGTGGCGTCAAGCTCCCCGGGGGGGAGTGTGTTAATGCAGGCCCGGGGACCAGGGTAATTGGGTTTGCATGGTCGGTGTCAGGGCACCCCCACCGCTCCCTACACAAAGGCCACCTCCCAGCCAAGCTGTTAGGGACAGAAAGACAAACCCCTCCTGATCACTGGTGTAATTCATTGGAAAGGCTTATTGAATTACTGGAATGCTGTATGTGGTTTTTGTGAGGACCTGCTGCAGATTGCACAATGAGCTTGAGGGCCTTGTGTTTGCCTGCCTGCGTGCGCAGCTCTCTCCAAGCCAAGCCGCTTGGCTCTGAACGCTACCGTGAATAACGGCAGACTGCTAATTTCTAATATCCCCGAACTGCGTAATTACTGCAGCTTCCATTCAGATTCCTTGCTCTTGTTTCCGGTGCCCAGGGGTCACGTTAGAGTTCAGAAATCTGCTGTTTCAAACCATTTCACCTGCGTTTTATATTAAATGTAGTTTTTTTTCTTTGCTTCAATAGTGATCAGGGGCGTGCAACTATAGTTTACCTTCACAGAAAATACATTAGTGCAAAACATTGGGCAGAAAATAGCTTCATTTTCATTAATGACAACAGAAGTGCAACGCTTTGTGGCTAGCAGCCACAAAAGTAAATGAGCTTACAATGAAAAAGCAAGGTATTTTTTGCAAAGACAATTCATGGCCATCATATTTTTCATGTTAATCATAGAAAGAATACCGCAAGCTACATTTCCTAATGTTTTGCATGAAGTTAATCTTGCATTTTACCAGAGAAAAGTAGGCTACACCGAGATAAGTACTAGAGAAAAGTAGGCTACACCGAGATAAGTACTAGAGAAAAGTAGGCTACACCGAGATAAGTACTAGAGAAAAGTAGGCTACACCGAGATAAGTACTAGAGAAAAGTAGGCTACACCGAGATAAGTACTAGAGAAAAGTAGGCTACACTGAGATAAGTACTAGAGAAAAGTAGGCTACACCGAGATAAGTACTAGAGAAAAGTAGGCTACACCGAGATAAGTACTAGAGAAAAGTAGGCTACACCGAGATAAGTACTAGAGAAAAGTAGGCTACACCGAGATAAGTACTAGAGAAAAGTAGGCTACGCCGAGATAAGTACTAGAGAAAAGTAGGCTACGCCGAGATAAGTACTAGAGAAAAGTAGGCTACACCGAGATAAGTACTAGAGAAAAGTAGGCTACGCCGAGATAAGTACTAGAGAAAAGTAGGCTACGCCGAGATAAGTACTAGAGAAAAGTAGGCTACGCCGAGATAAGTACTAGAGAAAAGTAGGCTACACCGAGATAAGTACTAGAGAAAAGTAGGCTACACCGAGATAAGTACTAGAGAAAAGTAGGCTACACCGAGATAAGTACTAGAGAAAAGTAGGCTACACCGAGATAAGTACTAGAGAAAAGTAGGCTACACCGAGATAAGTACTAGAGAAAAGTAGGCTACACCGAGATAAGTACTAGAGAAAAGTAGGCTACACCGAGATAAGTACTAGAGAAAAGTAGGCTACACCGAGATAAGTACTAGAGAAAAGTAGGCTACACCGAGATAAGTACTAGAGAAAAGTAGGCTACACCGAGATAAGTACTAGAGAAAAGTAGGCTACACTGAGATAAGTACTAGAGAAAAGTAGGCTACACCGAGATAAGTACTAGAGAAAAGTAGGTTACACCGAGATAAGTACTAGAGAAAAGTAGGCTACACCGAGATAAGTACTAGAGAAAAGTAGCTCCACATCAGAGGGCTGTCGGCTGATGGAATGCCTGTTCATTAATTCTCATCCAAGTGGAGAAGTGCAGCAAACTCAAAATTAGTCTGATTTCGAGCAATAATTACAATAAGCATTTTAAATCTGCGTTTACAAAACCCAGCAAGATATTACGTATGTTTATTTTTTATTTTTATACAAATATTCTGTGTGGAAAAATGACAATTGGCATTAACGCGACCCCTGGTGTCTGTTTTGACCATGTCTGCATGTAGGGGGTCACAGAGTCTGTCTGCGCTGTAACCTCATGACGCAGCCTGGCTAGTAGGTTATGCTCAGAGCAACAAGAGTGAAGGTGTTCCTGTCTTTGCCCGCTTGCCCTTTTCAGGCCACGTTGACAAGTCTCTTCCGCCTTGATATGTGTAGTATTTTAAAGCTTGAATCCTGAATTGAAATGATAACAAAGCAGCCACCCCACCTTTTTTTAGTAAAAAGCTTGGTAAAAAGCTGAGGGATGGGCCTGGAGAAAAGGAACCACTCTCAAATTCATAGACGGAGCTATGGATGCAAGGACTGACCATCCATGATATTAACGTTTTAACCATGTTTTGAGGCTACACAGTGTTTGTTTACAATTACTTTGTTATAAACATTGGAGTAAAATGAGCTTGTTTGGGGTTCTGAATAGGGTAGGGCAGTTGAACTAAGCTCATGAGGCATTTACAAGTTATATTCTTTAAGAATTAATGGTTACATAAGTCCAAACATTTTAGCAACTAAGGATTCTAGCTTTTAAACTGCCCCACACACAGCATAGTGGCACTCTCCACTGATTGGCAGAATAGTTATGGAGCATGGTGTTTAGTCACTGGTGAGCTAGGAGCAGGTGAACTGAGAGAACCCACCTCCCCTGCAATGTACTACAGTATACCGTAGACTGCTTCACACAACCGCCAGACCCAACCAACTTAATAGACAGGTTCTCAACACCAAAACGGAACTCCACACGCACAGTTAGCAGCTATTTGCAGACACAGACCCCGTCTCTGAGCCCAGCTTGGCTGCGGGCTGCAATAAGCTGAACGATGTGCTCAGCAGTTTGAGCAGTGAAGGGATAATTGACACATCCTAAAAATGCAAGTAAGGACTGGGTTATTAATGCTCCCTCTCTTCCTGGCGGTGGCTTCAACGCACCATTAAGCCTTTAATTGAGAAGGAAGACTGAAATTAAAAGTCGCTGCCTTGGCACTACAGTTACCTACTTTTAGTTTTTTAATGAAGATGAGACCCACTTGGGGCGTTCACGCGACATGATTACAAACGCTCACGTGGAATCACAAGGGCCAGCCATGTTCTTCCAATAAGCCGTCTGCCTCCAGGGCTGGAAAAAGTGAGGAATCTCCCTTTTGACTGAAGGACAGGTTAGCGCGGTTCCCACCCTGATTCTCTCCCCCTTGCATATCACTAAAAAAACGAGGGCTTCTCAAGCAGTGGAATAAGGATGTTGATAATGGAAGGTAAGGCCTGGGTTTCGGTCAAGAGTGAAGATAATGCCAAGAGCTTGTTACCAGGTTACATCACTGTTGTGAGTTGTATGCCAGCTCTTCAGGCGTAGCAGAGGGAACTCGCTGAGCGATTCCCGTCTCTTTCGCCAAGTTACAGTACACGTTTTTTTCGTTTGTAATTTAACAGACGCTCTTATCCAGCACGGCTTACAGGCGCAATTAGGGTTAAGTGCCTTGCTCAAGGGCACATCAACAGATTTTTCACCTAGTCTGCTCTTCAGTTACTGGCCCAGTGCTCCTAACCGCTAGGCTTCCTGCCATCCCTCCCGCTACAGGAAGATATCTCTGTCACAGCAAGCTTTTCTCTTCCTCATCTTTCTTAGTTACTCTGTCACTCTCTCGCGCTCTCTCACAGGCTAGGCTCTGGGCAGCGTTTAATCAGCAGTGGTATAAATATTTATTGTAGAGTTTTTGACTACCAGTGAAGGTGTTGGGTCTAAAGGAGATGTGCAGCACTAGTATCATGGCCATGGGTCTCATGGTCTTGTGTCCAGGCAGACATATGCTGCACTGAGCTGAAGTGTAAACTGTGACCGACGCATGACTGGAGTATATAGGGATTCATTCCAGATAGGTGCGGTGGAAAGAAGACTGCTCTGATACCTACTAAAAGTTCTGCGTCTGGAAGTGTGAGTGAGAATGTGGAGTCTGGATATGCTCCTGAGTGGCGCAGTGGTCTAAGGCACTGCATCGCAGTGCTAACTGTGCCACTAGAGATCCTGGTTCGAATCCAGGCTCTGTCGCAGCCGGCCGCGACCTGGAGACTCATGGGCGGCGCACAATTGGCCCAGTGTCGTCCAGGGTAGGGGAGGGAATGGCCGGCAGGGATGTAGCTCAAGCCATGGTTGTGGGTTCGATTCCCACGGGGGGCCAGTATAAAAAAAGATGTATTCACTAACTGTAAGTCGCTCTGGATAAGAGCGTCTGCTAAAATGACTAAAATGTAAAATGGATATCCCTTTCTCCATGTTAGGAAATGGTTAAGGATATCTACAGGTTTCTATAGCAGGGTAAAGAAAACGAGGTAGCTTAAGGTACTTGGAAATGTAGCCTATATGGAACTATAAGCAGGTACTGAAACTATTGCTTGCCAAGTGTAAGCCTATGCAGCAAACAGTGGAAAGGGGGAGGGGTGAGTTTCAAACCCAATTCCTTCAGCTACATCCTCTCAACACCATGATGTCGTCTGCTGTGATGTTATGACGAGGACAGCAGGTTCCATCATTAGTCACCCTGTTGCCTCACAGAGGATGACGCCTACTGACAAAAGGGTTTGGCACTACATAATGGCTGCACTGTTTGAGCCATATCGGGCTTATTCACAGTGAGACATGACTGAATCACTGTCGGTGCTCGATGTGTAATAAAAAGGTAGGGAACTTGTTGGATTAAGGTATTTGAGGTGTTTATTCTTCTCAGTTCTAAAATGTGCCCCCAGAGCACCACACTCAAAACAAATTAAAGTTGAGGAAAAACCCTGGTTTATGAAAGTGACAGACTCAGCCGGATCAAAGCTTTTCCACGTGTGTGGCGTGGTAATCTCCTCCCTGGGGCTCCTAAGTTTAGGGGCCTGAACACTCTGACCACCGGATGGTCCTGCCATTGGCTGCCTGTCACAGAGCCTTGGCCTGATGAAGGCAGAGGGGCTGCTGCCGCTCTTCATCATTCCTGCCACAGCCAGGGTTCACCAATTTTTAGACGATTATGAAGCATCTGGATCATTAGCATGCGGTCAAATGGCATTCGTCTCAGTGTTGCGGGTGGAGCCACTGTCATCAACCTGCTGTCTGTCAGCTTGCTGGCCTCATGGCAAGCCAACGGGGTCTGGCTGCATCCTAATCCTGCTTCATCATCCTATTGTAAGGATGCAGCGGATCACTGCCACTGAGCCACAGGTTAGGAGCAGCGACAGACAGTCAGTCAGTCCGTGCAGGGGATAGTCTGCTAGTTGTATTTCAAAAGAAGAAAAAAAATCTGGGTATTGTGGCTTGTGTTCAAATGCAATTTGTAGTAGAACAATTAGGGATTCGTATTTTCAATGGTACATAAAGATAATGAGAATGGTGTATTAATTTGATCTAGGAGCGGGTTGGGCGCCGACCTTGCCGCTCTGCTATCTTTTTAAAGTGGAAAATGACTCATTAGCAGGTCGTGACTCACCTTTTTATTTCAATTAGCTCCAGAGCCACTGTGGCATTTGGTTGTGTCAGGTAAAGCAGCAGTGAGCTTGCATAAGTGCTGCTACTGCATCTCCTTTCACAGATCAGGGTCTTAGTTACCACTAGGCTGAGGCTCCAATCAGTGACTTGGTGCAGAGTATAGCCTAGTCTCTGTGAAGGGCATTCCTGCTGCTCCTCAAACCCTCAGAGGCCTGGGAGGTATTTATTACAGCAGGCCGGGCGTGTGAGCCACACACACACACACAGTGGAGATTCCTCTCTTTCTCCTGCGGGGCTTTCTCTCCACCATAGTGCAGTGTCACTCTTACACAGGGGGCTTGTTTTGCATGGCTGCCTGCCTTCACCTATCTACAGTGGGGGGAAAAAGTATTTAGTCAGCCACCAATTGTGCAAGTTCTCCCACTTAAAAAGATGAGAGAGGCCTGTAATTTTCATCATAGGTACACGTCAACTATGACAGACAAATTGAGAATTTTTTTTCCAGAAAATCACATTGTAGGATTTTTTATGAATTTATTTGCAAATTATGGTGGAAAATAAGTATTTGGTCACCTACAAACAAGCAAGATTTCTGGCTCTCACAGACCTGTAACTTCTTCTTTAAGAGGCTCCTCTGTCCTCCACTCGTTACCTGTATTAATGGCACCTGTTTGAACTTGTTATCAGTATAAAAGACACCTGTCCACAACCTCAGTCACACTCCAAACTCCACTATGGCCAAGACCAAAGAGCTGTCAAAGGACACCAGAAACAAAATTGTAGACCTGCACCAGGCTGGGAAGACTGAATCTGCAATAGGTAAGCAGCTTGGTTTGAAGAAATCAACTGTGGGAGCAATTATTAGGAAATGGAAGACATACAAGACCACTGATAATCTCCCTCGATCTGGGGCTCCACGCAAGATCTCACCCCGTGGGGTCAAAATGATCACAAGAACGGTGAGCAAAAATCCCAGAACCACACGGAGGGACCTAGTGAATGACCTGCAGAGAGCTGGGACCAAAGTAACAAAGCCTACCATCAGTAACACACTACGCCGCCAGTGACTCAAATCCTGCAGTGCCAGACGTGTCCCCCTGCTTAAGCCAGTACATGTCCAGGCCCGTCTGAAGTTTGCTAGAGTGCATTTGGATGATCCAGAAGAGGATTGGGAGAATGTCAGATGAAACCAAAATAGAACTTTTTGGTAAAATCTCACCTCGTCGTGTTTGGAGGACAAAGAATGCAGAGTTGCAGCCAAAGAACACCATACCTACTGTGAAGCATGGGGGTGGAAACATCATGCTTTGGGGCTGTTTTTCTGCAAAGGGACCAGGACGACTGATCCGTGTAAAGGAAAGAATGAATGGGGCCATGTATCGTGAGATTTTGAGTGAAAACCTCTTGCCATCAGCAAGGGCATTGAAGATGAAACGTGGCTGGGTCTTTCAGCATGACAATGATCCCAAACACACAGCCCGGGCAACGAAGGAGTGGCTTCGTAAGAAGCATTTCAAGGTCCTGGAGTGGCCTAGCCAGTCTCCAGATCTCAACCCCATAGAAAATCTTTGGAGGGAGTTGGAAGTCTGTGTTGCCCAGCGACAGCCCCAAAACATCACTGCTCTAGAGGAGATCTGCATGGAGGAATGGGCCAAAATACCAGCAACAGTGTGTGAAAACCTTACAGAAAACGTTTGACCTGTGTCATTGCCAACAAAGGGTATATAACAAAGTATTGAGAAACTTTTGTTATTGACCAAATACTTATTTTCCACCATAATTTGCAAATAAATTCATAAAAAATCCTACATGTGATTTCCTGGATTTTTTTTCCTCATTTTGTCTGTCATAGTTGACGTGTACCTATGATGAAAATTACAGGCCTCTCATATTTTTAAGTGGTAGAACTTGCACAATTGGTGGCTGACTAAATACTTTTTTCCCCACTGTATGCCTGTGACTTTAGGCCCCTCTCTTCTGCTGCTATTTTAAGCCAGAGAGGGCATCGAGCCTAGTGAGAGAGGGACTGTTTGTGGGCAAAGAATCAAGGCAGATACAGAGGGCCGAGCATAGGCTAGGATGGTTGGCACAATGACACAGGGCTGGTTGTTTACGGCAGAGGCTCCGCCTGGGGGAGGAGGGTTTACTTCCCTCGAGTCAGAATTCCTCCTGAGCCATTCCCCCATTTGGCTGGCAGTTGTGAAAACAATTCCCTCTCTAGCATTAACTGAGTCAGCTCTATATGCAGCAGGGAGAGTGAATGGGCTAACTTGCAGGGGTGGTGGTTGGATATCTGGGCTGGCCTGGGATCAGGTGTTATGGAGTGTTTGTTAGACAGCCTTGCCTGGTGTTGTGAACCATCTCTGTAACAAAAGTTGCACAGCGTTGACCACCAATATGTGGATTTAAGGCCAGACTGAGTCTATCAAACCTGCCTGTTTATCCAGTATCCAGTAAAATGGGAAGCATCCATATGTTTTGAAAGTACCTAAAACCAGTCAGAAGTGCACCATGTCACTACAGGAAATATGGTACTAATTTGATAGTGTGTAGCTAGCTGCCAGACATTTGTGTAATTAATTATGCTCATCAACCTTGTTAAAGTGTCATTTCAAAATGTGTGTAGTTGGACTAAACCCTGCCTTATCTTCTTCCAGGCCGCACTCAGAGACTGCTAGACAGCTGAGCTGGGTCAGCCCTGCCCTCAGCTGCCACTCACTTCACCTGGCCTGCTCTCCACCCGTCAACCCCCCCCTCTACCACCAGATTCCCCCCAGTCCAGCCTGCCGTCGCTATGACGTCGGAGCTGGAGAGTAGTCTGACCTCCATGGATTGGCTGCCTCAGCTGACCATGCGGGCGGCAATCCAGAAGGCAGATGCCCAGGGGGGCCACGGGGGACAGGGCATGGGCAAGAAGAGCGCCATGCTGGACCCCAACACCACGCTGGACCAGGAGGAGGTCCAGCAGCACAAAGACGGCAAGCCGCCCTACAGCTACGCTAGCCTCATCACCTTCGCCATCAACAGCTCGCCTAAGAAGAAGATGACCCTGAGCGAGATCTACCAGTGGATCTGTGACAACTTCCCCTACTACAGGGAGGCAGGCAGCGGCTGGAAGGTACGTACTATAAGAGGACAGTAGAATGGATGTCAATTCTGAGCTGATGACGTTTACATTTACGTCATTTAGCAGACGCTCTTATCCAGAGCTACTTACAAATTGGTGCATTCAACTTATGATAGACAGTGGGACAACCACGTTTTTTTTTTTATGGGGGAGGGGGGGTGGGGGGTAGAAGGATTACTTTTATACTATTCCAGGTATTTCTTAAAGAGGTAGGGTTTCAAGTGTCTCCGGAAGGTGGTCAGTGACTCCGCTGTCCTGGTGTCGTGGGGGAGCTTATTCCACCATTGGGGTGCCAGAGCAGCGAATAGCTTTGACTGGGCTGAGCGGGAACTGTGCTTCCATAGAGGTAGGGGGGCTAGCATGCCAGAGGTGGATGAACGTAGTGCCCTCGTTTGGGTGTAGGATCAGAGCCTGAAGGTAAGGAGGTGCCGTTCCCCTCACAGCTCCGTAGGCAAGCACCATGGTCTTGTAGTAGATGCGAGCCTCAACTGGAAGCCAGTGGAGTGTGCGGAGGAGCGGGGTGACATGAGAGAACTTGGGAAGGTTGAACACCAGACGGGCTGCAGCGTTCTGGATAAGTTGTAGGGGTTTAATGGCACAGGCAGGGAGTTGCAGTAATCCAGACGGGAGATGACAAGTGCCTGAATTAGGACCTGTGCTGCTTTCTGTGTAAGGTAGGGTCGTACTCTGCGAATGTTGTAGAGCATGAACCTGCAGGATCGGGTCACCGCTTTGATGTTAGCGGAGAACGACAGGGTGTTGTCCAGGGTCACGCCAAGGTTCTTTGCACTCTGGGAGGAGGACACAATGCAGTTGTCAACCGTGATGGCGAGATCATGGAGCGGGCAGTCCTTCCCTGGGAGGAAGAGCAGCTCCGTTTTGCTGAGGTTCAGCTTGAGGTGGTGATCCGACATCCACACTGATATGTCTGCCAGACATGCAGAGATGCGATTCGCCACCTGGTTATCAGAAGGGGGGGAAAGGAGAAAATTGTGTGTCGTCTGCGTAGCAATGATAGGAGAGACCATGTGAGGATATGACAGAGCCAATTGACTTGGTGTATAGAGAGATTAGGAGAGGGCCTAGAACTGAGCCCTGGGGGACACCAGTGGTGAGAGCACGTGGTGCGTAGACAGATTCTCGCCACGCCACCTGGTAGGAGCGATTTGTCAGGTAGGACGCAATCCAAGAGTGAGCAGTGCCGGAGATGCCCAACTCTGAGAGGGTGGAGAGGAGGATCTGATGGTTCACAGTATCAAATGCAGCAGATAGGTCTAGAAGGACAAGAGCAGAGGAGAGAGAGTTAGCTTTAGCAGTGCGCAGAGCCTCCGTGACACAGAGAAGAGCAGTCTCAGTTGAATGACCAGTCTTGAAACCTGACTGGTTTGGATCAAGAAGGTCATTCTGAGAGAGATAGCAAGAGAGTTGGCTAGAGACGGCACGCTCAAGAGTTTTGGAGAGAAAAGAAAGAAGGGATACTGGTCTGTAGTTGTTGACATCGGAGGGATCGAGTGTAGGTTTTTTGAGGAGGGGTGCAACTCTCGCTCTCTTGAAAACAGAAGGGACATCGCCAGCGGTCAAGGATGATTTGATGAGCGGGGTGAGGTAAGGGAGAAGGTCTCCGGAAATGGTCTGGAGAAGAGAGGAGGGGATAGGGTCAAGCAGGCAGGTTGTTGGGCGGCCAGCCGTCGCAAGATTTCATCTGGAGAGAGAGGGGAGAAAGTAGTCGAAGCGTAGGAAAAAGACCTCACACAGTGGATGGTTTGGAATGCTATCGAGTTACTTTTGTAGACATTGAGTTGGACATAAAGCTCTGTCATTCATAATAATCACCACACTGTAATTTCCCTAAAGCTCAAAGCAAGCTTTACATCTTTGAATAAAAAATACAAAAAATAGGAGCAGCCCTGAGAACTGTGAAGTGTAAAATCCTGGATGAATATTCTGAGCGATGGCCCTATCTGAGCAAACACAGACTAAATAACCCATTCATGGCTGGTATTATTCATTGCAGATGCCTTGATAGGAGAAGGCCATTGTGTAGGAGAGAGACAGTGCTGTGTCATCATCTCAAGGAGCACATGATATGCACAGATGAAGCTATGCTGATTGCCCTTTTAAAGAGCCCAGATGGAAATTGATATTAGAATGAGTTTTCCAATCAGTAGACATTTATACGGAGTAGGATCTGAGGCACTGGTTTATGGCAGTCAGACATGATGTATGCAGCCCATTTCCTGTCTGTGTGTGTCTATGGGGGGAGAGATAAGAAAGGATTCAACATTAAATGGGTTGATTTGGCTTCATATCAGCTCAGTTGATAGCAATATCTTAGATTGAGATTTTATTGGGATCCCCATTAGCTGACGCCAATGGCGACAGCTAGTCTTCCTGTGGTCTGGTGCAAAAAAACGAACAATACATTACAAAGACTATGTACAAAAACAAACAAATTGTTAGCCTACACAGTTTGAACATATGTTAACATCTGTACTGTATGGTGATGATTTGTATTTAGGCTGACAATATTCAGGCTGTGATGTGAAAAATGTGGTAACACTACGCATGTTTTGCTGTCTGTTCATTGATTTACTTTTTCAAAGACAATGTTGTCTTTTAGATGATGGATCACAGGAGCAGCAGCATTTTAATTAAATTAGCCCGCTGATAGTCCTGGAATGCAATATGCAGCAGTAGTCATATGTTCATGTCAAATGTTTTTACCTACTATGATATGTATACACCTATCCACCTCATTTTCGATCGCTTTTAAAATGCAGAAACTATGAATACAACTTCCTCCATGCTCACGCATTATCATAATTCATATGCATGCCACTAGAAATCCCTGCATTAGCAGGTTTCTTTTAGGCGAAACTGCCTGACAAAATACAACATATTACTGACCCTTGTAGAATAAATTGCTGAGAAACCCCATAACTGATCCAAATGGTTGCCCAATCAGGCAGGCTAGAGTGCAGTTATCTGAAAATGAATACCGGGATGCATTCAAAACGCCAGGCATTTGAGGGGTTATTCAAATTGCATAGGCTATTCACTGCAGTTTCCTGCCTAGACTAGAGTTTTGTACTCGTTCTTCATTACATTGTGTTTTAGCCTAGGTAGGATACATTTCTTGTCCCTAAAAAACTGTAACATATGGTAGCTTTTCCAGCTGCTTATCCCTGGACGGAGAGGGAAGCGCACTCAGCGCAGCCTCAGGAGGCACATAGTGTAGCTACCTAATATTTCATTATCTAATAAATGTTTTATTTCGCTGTGTAAATTGACTGGATATATTCACTGCAGTATTAAGCCTAACATTGAGCTTATGAATGATGGTCTAACATGCATACGTTTATACTTAGGCTATAGGTTACATCTGTTTTGTTCTGTTGCACAATTACGCACCTGGCCTCTCCGCTGCCACGGCTATTCCTGGAGTCCCAGGAAAAGCCACACTACAATTGAAAGAGAAATGCGCGCTTGCTCTTGTTTGCTGAATGTAAAATAGGCTACAGCATTAAGAACGTCCGCGGAGTTGGAAAGGAGAAGCCCATATTTTCCTATAGTAGGCCTATCTTAACACCGACAACATACACCGTACGAGTGGCCTGCTAAGGTACCTTTCTTGTTGTTCTAAACTGTCAAGAATAGACCCAAACTGATCCAAATGGTTGCATAATCAAGCCTAGGCTGTTGGCCTATGCAGTCACTTCGGCATGAAACGAAACAGGACCTTTTGAGTGGTTATTCAAATTAGCCTACATCACTGCAGTTTACAACCTATGGACAATAATTGTGTATTCACTTGATAAATAAATAATTAAATAATTGGTCATTTAGCAGACGCTCTTATCCAGAGCGACTTACAGGAGCAATTAGGGTTAAGTGCCTTGCTCAAGGGCACATCGACAGATTTTTCACCTAGTCGGCTCGGGGATTAGAACCAGCGACCTTTCGGTTACTGGCACAACGCTCTTAACCACTAAGCTACCTGCCGCCCATATGATAACAATAACAAATTCCTTGTTGCACTGTGTTGTAGCCCAGATATAATCATTGTCTTGTCTAAAAACATAGGCATATGCCTAATCACATCGACGGGGCTGTAGTGGAGCGGGTCAAGAGTTTCAAGTTCTTTGGGGTCCACATCACCAACAAACTATCATGGTCCAAACACACCAAAAAAGTCGTGAAGAGGGCACGACAATGTTTTTTCCCCTCAGGAGACTGAAAAGATTTGGCATGGGTCCCCAGATCCTCAAAGTTCTACAGCTGCACTATCGAGAGCATCCTGACCGGTTGCATCACCACCTGGTATGGCAACTGCTCGGCATTCGACCGTAAGGCACTACAGAGGGTAGTGCGTACGGCCCAGTACGTCACTGGGGCCAAGCTTACTGCCATCCAGGACCTATATACTAGGCAGTGTCAGAGGAAGGCCAAAAAATTGTCAGACTCCAGTCACCCAATTCATAGACTGTTCTCTCTGCTACCGCACAGCAATCGGTACCAGAGCGGCAAGTCTAGGTCCAAAAGGCTCCTTAACAGCTTCTATCCCCAAGCCATAAGACTGCTTAACAATTAATCAAATGGCCACCTGGACTATTTGCATTGACACCGTGTGACACTTAGTCTATGCAGGGTCGCTTTGCCCCTACCTACATGTACAAATTGCCTTGACTGACCTGTACCCCTGCACATTGACACTGTGCCGGTGCCCCCTGTATATAGCCTCTGTTTTGTCATTTTATTTTTTACTTTGGTTTTGTTTGGTAAATGTTTTCTTAGCTATATTTTCTTAACTGCATTGTTGGTTAAGGGCTTGTAATGAAGCATTTCACAGTAAGGATGTATTCGGCGCATGTGAAAATAACATTTGATTTGAGCTTTGCGTTCCCGGGGACCACGAAGCATAGCCTGGAGGAGCTCACTTCAGAATTGCCATTTCATCATATTAACTTTTTTTCCCTTGCACTTTGACGGGTAAATATTTAGCCTATAGCCCTAATATTTAGCTAGTGAATGGCCTAATATCTAGCTAATATTTAGCCTCTTACCTCTGCTACACATCACGAGCCGCTCTTTTCCAGCTGTTCCCGTGCGTAACCGGCTGTAGGCTATGCAAGTCTCTCCGAAATAGGCCATTCCTCTTTTCGTAAAATCCCAGGAAAGCTATAGGACACTTCTTATACTCAATTTTTTATGCTAAGCCTAATAGCCTATTCGGGGAAAGAAACAGGCTTGCTTTTACTAGTTGCTGAATGTAAAGCAGGCCTACAGCATAGAAAAATGCATATCGGGGAAAGTAGAGGAGAGCGTGCATTGGTGTGATGACTTTTGGCCAGTTATGATAATACTGTTACATAGCCTAGATGAGCACAGTGAAAAAGAAGACCCAGAGGAATTGACAACATTAGAAAAATGGAAATCATTTGCAAACTACTTGAACAATGAGGCTATGACATGCTGTAAAAGAAGAGCAGGCTAAATGGCGTTTGTTGTTGAATTGCTACATTTAAATACAAGTTACTATATATTTTTCCTTAGGCCTACATGTGCATTGAAGTTTTATTTGCAGATGTCACTATGACAATGAACACACCCTGAAAGCACTGAACGGTCTGAACCAGTATCTGCGTTAGCGACGTCATGAATGGTCTTGTTACCACCTTATTAATAGACAACGTGCAGTTGGATGTGTTGATCAGTTTACAGGTGCAGGACTTTAGAACGATGAACTTTCTTGTGGATGCTCACCAATGTTTTCTAGTTATGTAGGTTATAGTTTATCATTATAGTTATTGGCTTTGTGGATAGCCCTTAACTCTTACACCACTAACCTAATTATCACAACATAACTACTAGTAGGTCTAGCTGACGTTAGTGAACTTAAATTAAATGCATATAAAATTACACTTTTACTTGACTTTTATACTCTATAAATTTGACTCCTTTAAATATTTTGTTACTCTAGCAAGTTTGCAACCAGCGCGCTGCAGTACGTAAGGAAGTCGAATCCATCGCTTCCGTTGTTTGGCTGTGCAAATAGCAACATTCGAAAATGAGGTGGAGAGCGTGTGTCTGCTTCCTTTAGTGTGTGTGTGTGAGGGGTTGTTGTGAGCATGTCTGGGTGGGGTGAATGTAGGTCGGATGCAGTCATCACTCCACTTTTCACCTGAAGATGTTGGCTGGGCTGCAGGAGTTTAGGACCCAGAGCACGCGCGCGTCTGCTCTGTATGATAATGCAGGCTGTGCCGCCGAGATGAGACCGGGCTAATCCAGGCGCCGGCAACTCATTTAATCATCTCAATAGAACTCCATTAGCCCACGCTTTTAAGAAATATCAATAAGTGCTGTCAATAGGAACAGATAATTCATCAAGGTCAAAAAATGAGTGCGCCGTTTGAAGGAGGGAATAAGCACACAGCGACCACGAGCAGGCAATTAAACAGAGGCTTTCTTACGCCCTCTCCAGCTCTCTAAAGCACTTTAGATACAGTTTTGCACTCTTAAGCGATGCAGAAGAGTTTAAAAATGGGATCTCGTTATATGGGCCTGTGCTGTAGGGCACGCTCAATAAGCTGAAGAGAACAATATTTGGGGAATAGCTAGTACATGGAGAAACACACTGGCGTGTCATGTCTTATATGTTGTTGGCCCAGTAGGCCTCTTACATGGATACTTGCTTAAGGATATATCGTCCTTTCTATAGTTATTTTACCCCTTTCATCCAATAGCATATTTGTACCAATGTCACCGAGCATGTTTCATGATAGAATAATATATGTACATTTTTAGTGCTTCTTGGATTCTAAAACCGACCCCTCTCAGTCTTGTGTCCTCTGTTCACTCTAGCCCAATTCAATCTTGCTGCTCAAACTAATCCATTCCAGTCCGTGTCATTGCAATGGAGGACATGTGGCGCTGGCCCTAATGACTTTCTCCTGATTTAAAAGGCAAATAAGAGTGATCTGGTCTCTTCCAGGTTAGGATGTGGCTGCTTCGCCTGTCCAAAGCTCTCGATGCTGATGAGACTTTTAATGCTATCAAGACGTCTTGGCCGCGTGTCAGTTTCTAAGGTTATGAGTTTCACACTGGCTGGCTCCTGCCTGAGCGACCGCTAATGAATTTAAAGCGATCAAGTTCTACCTGATCTGCTTGGGTCTCTTACCTCGGCCCTGTAGTGACTTGTTCTCTCCTCAGACCACACAGCCTATAGGCTACCGCTGAAATGCTTTAGTGTGGGATCCTTCGTTGTGCGACACGTTCAGTATAAGCCTCAGTGTTTAAATGTATAGACACTACCAGGCACCCAATCTATGCAAAAGCTCTTGTTATCCGCTGATATTTGAAATCTCTGTGTACAAAACAGGTTCATAATCCCGCTTCGAACCGGCCGTCTAATCTGATTAGGCCCTCTGAAAACATGTGGCCGGCCGGGCCTTGGCAGATGTGCGCACCCACAGATGACTCCACCGAAACTCCTCTTTGCTCCGCTCCAACTCTGGGAAACCAGATTGTGTTGGTGCTCTCGGATAGAACACACCCACACACGCATGTACATGCAACCACCCCCACCCCCAATCCAATAGCAGCTGACTGTGTAGCCACCCACCTCCATCTCAGATATTGCTCCCCTCACCTAATGTCGTCCAATGCAGACAGAAACTCTTTCCCTGCAGATCATTCCCTGCTGCATTTCTCGCAGGTGAAGGATGCCAAAGAAAATGTGGAGCAATTCTCAACCAGTTTTAAAAGTGCTTGAAATGTTTGCTCTTGAACTTTAACTGTTGAGGAGGAGGTTGTTGCTACTGGTGTGATTTCCCCTGTTTTCCACACCTGCGTGAAGGCAAGCTGGGAAAGAATGCATGCTGATTGCCCAACAAACACCATCTCCCCTACTGCATCTCCACATGTCCTCACAGCTACTGTATCGTTGATGGAGAAACGTCTCCAGTGTCTAGGAGGCTATAAATCGGCCAGTCTGCAGACTAGAGATTGGGTATGGTGCTGCCTTCTGCATGGGCCCTGGACAGACCTAGCCTCTTTGATCTCATTATAAAATGCAAATGCACAGCACCCTAAAGGGATCAAAGGTTGCCCTTCCTATTGGATGGCGCAGGCTTAATAATAGCAGCCTGGAGCAGTTTCTATTTTTTAAGGAGTGATTTGGGGAGCTGCCGTTCCTCCGGGACGTTGTTTACTTTGGAGATAATGTTGCTGCTCACTAACGTAGTGACTGACTGCAGCACAGAAATCCCAGGCAGCTCCTGTTGCCTATTTTAAATGTGATCAGTCAGGTAAGCGTGTTTGTGCTTCTCTCTGCCCCTGCTATCTCCCACCTCAAGCTTGGGTTTCAGGGCGTGGAATGTGAAAGTGTAAAATTGCTTCAGCGCTAGACTCTGATACCTCCATCTGCTTCTCCAGCCTGTATCATCATTACGCTGTTAAGCAAGCATTTAAATTTTAAACGCTTTGCAGATATTGAATAATTCAGCAGCTGAGATACATCTTTAAAGTAACTAACGCTTATTTTCCCTGGTCCCAAAAAATACGACCATTTTAGAACACCGTTTTTATCATGCTGTATCAAAAGCACTGACCGTGAGAGCCCTGTTTTTTTATATATATATATTTTTTAGGTATTATTTTTAGCGACTCAGTCTCTCCCCAGATTGTTGTTAATTGTAGATGCAGCAGAAGTGGCTGTGTGGAGGCCCGGTGCCGACTGTGTTGGTGGTGGGAGTAGTAGTGATTCATTCGGCAGCCGGTTTGATCCTGCTGTGTGGCGGGTTCCCGTGTCAGGAAGCTCCTGCCTGGCTGCCCGCCCACCAGCCTCACCTTTCCTCCCCCCACCACCACCCACCGCCTCCCCACTGCTCACGCTCTGCCCCTTGGAGTGGGCGGGGAGGACATGCTGGCTGGCATACCTCGCATCCATTTGGCAGGAGCTGCTGTCCCCACACCCTGCTGAGTGAAGAGTGGACTACATTGAGGAACATGAAAGGGCTCGGGGCTCTGGAGCTGTGGAGAGCTGTCTCTCGTGGCCTATATGTACCGATTTTGGCTCCGTTTTTATTTGTAACAGTATCTCTTCCCTGCCCGTGACCATGACTTCACAGTTCAGTCTATCTATAGGTTCCATTTCATACGAGCATATTTTAGCCTAAACGTTATCCTCTTTCTACCCTTTCTGTGCTGAGCAACACATTTTGCACATTTTAGCATCCGTCATTAGTCGCGAATTGATTTGAAGCTCCCTCGACTGTGATAATGAAATCTGTTAAATAAAGTCAATACCTGACTTGCAGCCTGACTCTGAGACACCAGTAGTAGTACTGCTGCTGTGCTGTTTAGATTCATTCTCTCCACCGATAGTGCTGGACAGTGATCCACTGTTGAGCTCTGGACGGGGTGCGTACTTACTGAGTCACTGCTCCTGGCCTTTCTGAAAAGCAGTGCGTCTCGGTCTGTGTTATGGGGGGCATGTTGCTCAGCCACTGAGGGCTACAACGACACTAAAGCAGTGGGGAAGCAGGATGTTTTCTACAGCTGCTCAGTAGCTGGGGGTAGGGTTTGGACTGATGCAGTGAGACATTGAAGCACAGTACAGGGATGAATTTGGATTTGCTCAGATTTATATGTGCCTATTTAATAACTGAGGAAAGGAGGTGGTTCTGTATTTTATGGCTTTTCCAGATCTGTTCGCTTATGTGGCGACTGAGATCATCACCTCCAATGGGCCGTGCCCATGCTTTGTCTCAGATCTGTGGCTGGAAATGGAGACTGTTCGGGGAGGGGGAGGGGTGGGGGGGAATCACCCTAGCTTCATAGTTAGAGTTATGAACTGCAAGGAATTTTAGGCACTTTAAAAAACAACTCCTAAAACTGGAAAAATCTTTAGCTTAATCCTCAGGTTCTTCTGAAGGGAAACAGATGGGGTGTATGAGAATCCTTCAGTCATCCGTTTGTACCCAATCAGATTTGAATTTTGATGTTTTTATTGCATTGTAGATGTGATTTTCTTCTGCGGTGGTGTGTGCATTTGGCCTTTCTTATGGTGTTCCTGGTCTATGACCTGTCATCGTAGCGAACGTCTAACAGGCCTAAGGGCAGGGCTCTGTGGTTTGCGCAATCATGTGACATCATCATCATTTAATCCTGTATTTAAAGCCTTATACAGTGCCTTCGGAAAGTATTGAAACCCTTTGACTTGTCCACATTTTGTTAGGTTGCAGCCTTATTCTAAAATTGATTAAAATGTTTTTTAAGTTGCATAAACATCTCAAGGATGATCAATGGAAACAGGATGCACCTGAGCTCAGTTTCGAGTATCATAGCAAAGGGTCTGAATACTTATGTAAATAAGGTATTTCAGTTTTATTTTTAATACATTTGCAAAGAATTCTATACCTGTTTTCGCTTTTTCATTATGGGGTATTGTGTGTAGATTGCTGAGGATTTTGTATTTATTTAATCCATTTTAGAATAAGGTTTTAACGTAACAATGTGGGAAAGTCAAGGGGTCTGAATACTTTCCAAAGGCACATAAATGAGAATTACATCAAATGAAAGCAGTTGTCTGAGGATGGTGCTAAACCATCTGACATAAAAAGAAAAGGGGAAAGTTTGATGGAAAAAGCTTTAAATAAAGGTAAAACACGGCACTAATATGAGATACAGTGAAAGCTTAACCATGGCTCCAGTATAAGAAGACTGTGAATCCCAATCATGAAAGCCTCCGCTTGGCCGGTCTTGTTTTAATTTAAAGCTAGACGTTTTAATTGAATTCCTACTCATGGCCTTTCGGTGTTAGGGCAGTCTGAGCCTAAGCATGGCCTCTCATAGGTACTGTGATTTTGCCCGGAAAGAGGGAGGGGGGGGGGGAGATGGATAGACAGAGGGGCAGAGAGAGAGTGGGTAGGAGCTGAGCCATGATGAATTCTACATGCTATAAATAGTGCCCAGTCCTTGGAATCCGCCTTTAACTCTGAATCTTCCCTGTTAAATCCACCTAAGCTGGGCTAGGCCAGCTACTGCTGCTGACGCTGGCTTCTGCTATATAAAAACTATTTTCATAAATGCTCCAGAAAATGTGAATGATCAAACAAAGCAATCCATTTTCTCGTGTTTTTAATAAAGTATGTGACGGATTTCTTCCCTTCTGTCTCCAGGTCTTTGTTTGATTTCATTAATAATATCCATAATTGAGGTAGTCGGCTCTCCCTGTAGATCAGTTTGCCTCCTGTGAAGCTCGCTGCTAATTTGTCAGCTGTTCTCTCGTGCTCAGTGTTTCCTTTTTGAAAGAAAAGAGGAAAGAGAGAGTGGGGGGAAAAAAGCTCCAGCCATGACTAATTAGCAGAACCTGTGGGAAGGTCGAGGGGAACATGAGACTGACTGGTGATCAGGCCAGAGGTCTGGAGTTCTGGAGGCTGGCTGAGGTAAGCTCTTCACTGAGCATATACAGTTACACCTACAGGGATCTGCGCTACCTAGCTTATACATCCACACTGCAGATCACCATCATCTGATAGGAATTAAAAGCAGAGGTAACAAGCCCTAATGATTGGCATGTTGATATAATCAGTATGGATAGTAATTATGGTGAGAACATGCCTGGCTGATGTCATTTCATTTAATCTTCGTTTAATCCGTCCTTTAGCCTCCATGGTAATTACTTAACCCTGATCAACCCTTTGGTCATTGTCCCAGAGCTAATAACCTCACACTGCCGCTTGCGATCTCCGCTTTCTGCAATGAAATGAATGTGGTGTGAACGCCAAGATATCTCCATGTGCAGAGCGTAACATGGCTACATATTGATTATAATGTCATCATTGCCCCAAATCGGAGAGCTTTTGTATGCCTCTTTCTGTAAGCCTTGCTCACGTCGGGACGGTCTATGAGTGAAACTTGATCTCCATGCCTTCGTGTCCTCATTGGGGTCGGCGCTCTACGGAAAGGGGGACAGTGACACAGCTGTGGCAGCAGAGCGGAGCCAGTGATGGATGACATGTCAGAATGGGTTACTCAACCTTCCCTCCACTCCTATTGACAACCACAACTCTCCCATCCAGCATCAGTGTGGCTAATCGCAGGTCACAGCAGCCACGGATATGACACATGAATATTGCTGGTTGTAATTGCTCATTTGTCAATGTCACCGTTTTCAATGCAAGTTTTCTGCAGTTAATTTATCGAATGAAAGTCCCATTAACAAACATCAAAGAAATTGATTAAAGTAAATGTGCTATGAGGCAGGGGCTGTATAAACAGAAAGGCTGCAGTAGAAAACCAATGTGGCTCACAGCAGCTCAGTTTGACTATGCTTACTAGTCGCAAGTGTCCAGACAGGGTTGTACTCTGGAATCTTAGCAGTGACCAGGAAGAACGTAAACAAAGGTGTTTTAACAAGTGTTTGTTACCTTGTGGTTTTGCTCAGGCTCTATGCAGGCTACGGTAGGTAGATGCGTTGAGTTAGTTCTGTCCTAATACAACAATATGTAAATGGTCTCGGTGTTAGTGATGGTGTGTAAATGCTCAGAGCAATTGTTAGCCCCAGCTTTGAGCCCTGCAGCCTCTAACTCTGATAGCCGCGAGGCGACAGCCCTCTTCCCCACCAGTTAATTGCCTCTGAATTAGCCCATTAATGTGGTCGTGTAGAGGGATGAACGGGTGCTCCAAGGTGTCTGGCCTCTCTTGACCACTGCCATGTATTATTTATGGGTCAGCGAGTCTGTCAGCTCTACATTAACTTGGCTAATGGACTGTTTAGGAGGTCTGTGGCTTTTAAATCAGTAGCAAGTCAAATAGGATTCGGGGAAAGTTCTGGTTTGGTCTGAAGTTGGAAGCTAAGGCAGCACTTCAAAGTCTAAAGGCTCTTCTCTGTTCCTCTATACATTCCTGTAAGAATGAATAGTGCACCCTTAGGACAGGTTACCACGGGAGATCTACCTCAGATACGGGATTGAGTCATGCTCTGTCTGCCTGTGATGCAAAGGCATGACGTGCTTGGCTGACCCATATGAACTTGTTTGTTTTCTTTTAAGTTTGATTCTGTCTAGGTTACTCTGAGGTAGGATACTTTCTCTCTGTCCTACTGGGGGATTGTTTGGATATCCAGAGGCTTTAGATCACATGTATCAAACTCATTTCACGGAGGGCAGTGTGTCTGCAGGTTTTCGCTACTCTCTTGTACATGATTGATGAATTAAGGTCACTAATTAGTAAGGAACTCCCCTCATCTGCTTATCTAGGTCTTAATTAAAAGGAAAAAACATAAACCAGTGGACAGAAGGCTAGGGCTGGGCGATTTTTATATGGCCAAAATATCAATATTTGTTTCACATTTTTGACGGTAACTTCTTTTTATATAATACAAGTTCTAAATTTGCTTTATGAGTAGTGCATCACCCTAGGGTGGCGGATGCTATGTATTGAAAAAGAAAAAAGGAATGCACTCACTATAACTGTAAGTCGCTCTGGATAAGAGCGTCTGCTAAATGACTAAAATGTAAATGAAAATGTATTGGCCATTGAGAGGCTTTGAAGCCACCGGTCGGTCATATTGGCACTCCCTAGTAGGAGCAGTCATCCAATGGAATTCTACAGTATTTCAATTAAATGTTTCAAGGACAAAATTACATATATTTAAAAAAAGACTAGGGAAGATATTTTGGTTTAGTGCACATAATATAATTAAAGTATGCATTAAGGTGTCTGTAGTAGACTAAACGTGTCAAAAACGAATGTAGACCTCAATAAATGCATTTCTATAGCTTCCAAAATCTATTTTACAATTTGAGGAGTACCAAGATGGCTGTGTGGTGGCTTCAATACAGCGCCCCCTGTCAGTCATCCAGGGTTTATACACATCATTGGTGGCAACGCATACATTCTTAGTGATTTCAATGGGTCTTTCTCCATTCTGATTTGTTTTATATTGTTCAATCAAACTTCAACCCTAAATAATTTTCTGCATTTCTTGCACTTTTCTACAATGCCAGGGCTGTATGATACAGGCAATCAATCAAGGCCTTCTTTTTAACCAAATGTTGCAATTGCAATTTTCACTTGGGTGAACTGTTGCAATCATGGAAATAGAATGATTATTCTAATGATATAGTTAGAATATAATATTGTGCACTTTGTATACAGTGTTTGACATGACAACTATTGAAAAAGCCAGGAGGCGTTATTGTCAGGGTAGGAACCAAAGTGTTGGCCAGTGTTTCCCAGGGGAACCTATAATCTTTGGCTACATGAAATGTGTTCTCTTACTTCATGTAGCTAACATATTCATGCTTCACCTATTCCTCTGATTTAGAAGATGTTGTAGAAACAACATGCTGATTTTAGGCCTACACCAGCACAGGTATCAGGCTGTATTAGCGAGCTACGTTGGCTCTGACTCAGTACTTTTATTAGTTACCTAGCTAGCCAGCTAACTAGCGATTAGCATTAGTGGCTAACACAATTTATTTTCGCCACAAGTTCCTAAGAAAACACGAACTAGCTTTTTGCAGACAGTAAGATGCACAAACTAATAGTGTAATCATAGAACGCCGTAGATTTATATTAAGACGCAAAGTGGAAAGCAGCATCGTTTTCATATTGTTGCATCTGCTACATTGATCATGCAGACTGAAGTTGAGTGAAGTTGTCGAGCAACAACTGCGCTCCTTGAGTGACAGGGGGCGGGGCTTGGTGAGAGAGACGACACAATCAAGGAGCATAGTAAACTATAAAAACAGACGTTACACAAGGCCGAGTGGCGTATCACATTTAACAAACCAAACATTGAAATACCATTATAGAAGGTAAAGTAAAATCCAAAACCGGTCCGTGGATCAATACCGGTGTGTGTGTGTGTGTGTGTAGTCAAATATGGTATTCCGCCCAGACCTACACTAGGCCCTCCATGGAATGAGTTTGACGCCCCAGCTTTGGATGGAGGTAAATAATAATAATAATAATATGCCATTTAGCAGACGCTTTTATCCAAAGCGACTTACAGTCATGCGTGCATACATTTTTTTGTGTATGGGTGGTCCCGGGGATCGAACCCACTACCCTGGCGTTACAAGCGCCGTGCTCTACCAGCTGAGCTACAGAGGACCTGAAGACCCCTTGTCTATTTGTGAACCCTTCATGTATCCTTGTCTTTTCCCTGCGTGTTCTCTATTAAGAGCGATGGGAGAACAAAACTGAATATGAAATGATGGACCCATATTTCCACTGAAAATATTATTTTCTTGCAATTCATTAAACAAGCAAACTCCCAGAGGCAGTCAGTTTGCATTCACCACGCATAGTGAATATATGATGCCTCCAGAGAACTCCACCACGTTTCTGATGAGATCGTCCCAATCGCAAAAACGTACTTCCTCCTGCCTTTTAGTGGTGCTCAATCATGGCTGGCAAGTCATTTCCGTCTCTATGACATTGAATACAAAATGCAAATGACTTATTTCACTCCTATTATTACAGTTTGACCCTCTCGCTACATTAGATGTGATGGGGTGATTGACTTATTTTCCATCCCAGAGACATCATTTTGCTATTCTCAGGCTTTTTAAAAGTCAACAAATGTGACTGCCTAGAATGGTAAACTAAGGAATGAATGCATGTTGCCTACATTTTGTTGTATGCTCTTATTTTGGAGTATAAGCTCTGTAAATTCAATGTAGGCATGGAAGCAAATTACAGGTCAATGTATTTTGTTTCTCTGCCAGACTTCATGACATAAAACGACCACATTTATTCCCCATCCTTTAATTATCTTTACAAAATCATCGTCAAAGAAGCAGCAAGGTCAAGACAAAATGTAACCTACATGTAATTATCTGCCCCTCAATATTATGCCCTCTACCTCAAAAAGTGTAAATGCATTTAGTTTTGGTTAGAAAAATCTCCCAGACAGGTAACCATTTACATATGCCTATTTTCCATCTACTGCTTACACAGCTAGAGACACGTACAAGGCCATATAAATCAGAATGTATACCCAATACGTCTTTGTAGTATTTCATTCGTTCTACTCTTAAGTGGGCGGTTGGCACTACTAGGTACCGAAGAAGATAATTAAGTGGCGTACTGACAAACGGCTTTCATCAGATCTCTCATGTGGAACTGAGAGCATGCGACGGCTTTCAGGGAGGATAAACTGGAGGACGTCACTTTGCCTCCAATCTCTCATGGCCTTGCGCTGCCTCCGCAGGGAGGGAGGGGAGAGCCATGTATTGCACAGAAGCGCAAAAGTGCAAGCTTGCATCCGTCAGAAAGGAACAGACCCAATGTACAGCCAGGCTTATTGTCTGCTTCCCTCTAATGGCAAATATTGCAAATTCAGAACAGTTTTGCGTGTTATGTCAAATGGTGTATGCAATGTGTGAGGATTGTTTTCCCTTATTTGAAAACCTGTCAATTGTCTTTTGTTTCCTCTTGGAATTTCACAGTTCGGGAATCAAGTCAGACAGAGTGGAAATGCAATTGGCCCTCATCTAAATGATACAGATCTTGTATTTAGACATGTTTCCTTTGTCTGGACAGTTAATTCAGTGAGACCTTCAGTTCAATTTGAACATCACCAGACTGGTAAAATAAGCCAAATAGACAGCCCGGGCAATGAAGCAAATTGTAGGCTAGGCCTATATGTTCACTACTTTTTTCAACTTCTGGACCACCTGGTTCCTTAGTCCATTCCTCTAGACCAGATTCTTCTTAGTCTCCTGTGCTGTGCTGTACTGACCAATTCATGATTTACTGAACAGTGGCTCCATCTCTCTCCGTTCTCCTGACTGTCCATGTCCATCATGTCTCCGTAACCCTGGTTGTCTGTAACATTGAGAACACTGTCAAAGGCCAGAGATTGACAGAGAAGATAATGTTCTTAATAGAGCCATCCCCATTAGTTTAAGGGAAATGATTTAAGCTTGTCTGTAGGCTGCTGTAGTTAAGTACTGTAGCTAGGCTCCTGTGTTGTTCGTGTTGCGGACGGAATCCAGACATTAAAACTAATTAAACTGTATTCAAATGTACTGAACTTATTAGAAAATGCATTCATTTGCCCAAGTTAATCATAAGACATGAACAAAATGCATCAGTTATTCGTAATTTCCCTGCAACTTTCTGAAACGGCACAGGAATGCCCCTGTTTGTTTTGTTTGTGTGCATTTTGTGTAGCCATTAGTGATGATGCAAATGATAACCTTCTGGTAGAGACAAAGGCTTTCCCAAAAACCTTCTCAATGAAATGTTAACTACAAAGTAGCCTATGCCTACCTGGCAGGATGATGCCATGATTATTTGCATCACTCCAGTGACCATTTGTTTAGCGAACTCTGCAATCACATGAGCGCTACAGAAACATCGCTAACCAAACAACAATCTCTTGCTGGTGTGCACATGCATTAAAGGGTAACTACACCCCAAAATCAAATTCTTCAAAAGTGATCTCCTGATGTGGTTTAAGCATTGTTGTGGACTTAACATCCAATTTTGTTTTTCTTTAAAAAATGTGTGATTTTGAAAAAAAACGAACGGAATTTGGGAAAAACTCAACAGAATCAGGCCAAAAATAAAACAGATTTTATAAGGCCCTATTTATGAGTGGAGCTGCTCTGCTCTGGAGACTGTGGAAAGCCCTTTGACTGTGTGTGCTCTCAGCACCAGGCAGGGGAGAGCTCTCTGAAGGACTATGATTAAAAGGGTTCAGACGAGTGGCTCAGATCTTTTGTCATTGTGTTGACCTGTCATTCAGTGTTACATTTAAGTGAATTTTTCCACAGCCTTTCAAATAAATTCACAGCAGCCAACTTGGCTCCCAATTTTGAATTGGAAGTGTTGAAAAATCTAAAATGTTGCACTGAAGAGTCAGGGCTGTAACCCTGAATGCATCCAGAAAATAATGCAGAAGGGTTTAGACATTTTTTTTCGCAGACTGAGCTCAAGGTTACCCAACAAAGCAGGTAAAGATGTGGGTGTGAGCGAGGTTGAGCTCAGAACACTTCCATTGTGGTGCTTTTGGTCTCCAACCCCCTCCTACTCTGCTGACAAGGGAACATCCTTGGTGCAGCATTCATAAACTTCTGTGCCACTCCAGAGAATAGGAGTTTGTCTGTGCCTAAACTGTATATGTGGGTTGAAGTATCCTTGGATTACTTTCACAAAGTTACTCTTCAGATGAAGATGGATATCTTTAGGATCACACTCTCTATGCCTAACTGAAAAGCCAGAATATGGGAAATACTGTTTCGAATAGCAGAGTATCTGTCAGTGCATTTTGGATAGACAGTGACTGACTGGCGTGAGGCGGCTCAGCCTGTGACTGTCGTCTTCTTCCCTCTGCATCTTGTTGTCCCCTGCATAACTGCCTGGGAGGGGCTCCATGTCTCCCACACCTATTTCCATTCCCAGTCATGTCTCCTCTTCACAGCGAGCCACGCACTCAAGCAGGGGTGGGCAATCATTTTGTCTAGAAGGCAGCAAAAAGGTATTATTATTTTTTTTGTCACAATCTGTTTTACAGGCAATAAAAGGTGCAGTTATTTCAAAGTTTATACCTAGGTCCACATTTAATCGGCTGACGGACTGGCTCCAGACCGTGGGCTGTATTTTGCTCACCCCTGCACTAAAGTGTAGTTAATATATGCTAGTGCCTCTCTAAGCCTGGCAAGCGAGGCTTAACGACCCCATATGATGGACAGGAACCTGCCTGTCTCTGCCATCTGCCTATTACCTAACCTGTCCCTATGCATATGTACGGAAGATGTACAATAGCCTATACAGAAGTGTATTTCAGATATGTATGGAATCAAATGACCTTAGCAGGCAACTCTCACCATGGTTATCCAGTGGGTGTAGTCAGCACAGCATCAACTGGGGTTAAAACTGCTTGCGTGGGTTGCTTTTTATTGTACTGTATCTGAAGCTCTTGAGAACCAAATGCTAAGGAGAAACCTTTCTAAATAGTCAGTGCGTTTTAAAAGCTTTATCTGATTAAGCAAAGAGATTATTGTACAGTAGAAACAGGAGTTATCACTCTGTGGTTAGTTTGACCACTGATTTCTTTGCCGGCTATGCGCATGCATTTATTTATCTTTTTAATATCCGTGTGCACGCATATATCGCTTTCATAAATTTAAATGTACATGTGAGTTATGGGTTAAATTTAACCATTTGAAAATACCATTTCCCTATGGTGTAATCTCACTTTGCAGAAGTAGAGCATGTTCTGTTTTAGATTAGGCCTACCTCATGTTACACACAGGTAGGCTAGATGGGATCTTCAGCAGAAACGTTGCGTTCCTTGATCGACATGTTTTTCTATTTCGACTGTTCCCATTTTGTCTTTACTTCACATGGGCTGGTGTTCAACTTGCATGGTGTAATGGGGTTTAGGGCTGTTCCCAACAACAACAAAACCCTTGGTCGACCAAGAGTCATCTGTTCTTCCGCCCAATCGATTGGTCGTCATTTTAAACGTGGATTTTTCCATATAGACACCCTATGTTTTAATAAAATCAACTATATACAGTGGGGGGAAAAAGTATTTAGTCAGCCACCAATTGTGCAAGTTCTCCCACTTAAAAAGATGAGAGAGGCCTGTCATTTTCATCATAGGTACACGTCAACTATGACAGACAAATTGAGGAAAAAAAATCCAGAAAATCACATTGTAGGATTTTTAATGAATTTATTTGCAAATTATGGTGGAAAATAAGTATTTGGTCACCTACAAACAAGCAAGATTTCTGTCTCTCACAGACCTGTAACTTATTCTTTAAGAGGCTCCTCTGTCCTCCACTCGTTACCTGTATTAATGGCACCTGTTTGAACTTGTTATCAGGATAAAAGACACCTGTCCACAACCTCAAACAGTCACACTCCAAACTCCACTACGGCCAAGACCAAAGAGCTGTCAAAGGACACCAGAAACCAAATTGTAGACCTGCACCAGGCTGGGAAGACTGAATCTGCAATAGGTAAGCAGCTTGGTTTGAAGAAATCAACTGTGGGAGCAATTATTAGGAAATAGAAGACATACAAGACCACTGATAATCTCCCTCGATATGGGGCTCCACGCAAGATCTCACCCCGTGGGGTCAAAATGATCACAAGAACGGTGAGCAAAAATCCCAGAACCACACGGGGGGACCTAGTGAATGACCTGCAGAGAGCTGGGACCAAAGTAACAAAGCCTACCATCAGTAACACACTACGCCGCCAGGGACTCAAATCCTGCAGTGACAGACGTGTCCCCCTGCTTAAGCCAGTACATGTCCAGGCCCGTCTGAAGTTTGCTAGAGTGCATTTGGATGATCCAGAAGAGGATTGGGAGAATGTCATATGGTCAGATGAAACCAAAATAGAACTTTTTGGTAAAAACTCAACTCGTCGTGTTTGGAGGACAAAGAATGCTGAGTTGCATCCAAAGAACACCATACCTACTGTGAAGCATGGGGGTGGAAACATCATGCTTTGGGGCTGTTTTTCTGCAAAGGGACCAGGACGACTGATCCGTGTAAAGGAAAGAATGAATGGGGCCATGTATCATGAGATTTTGAGTGAAAACCTCCTTCCATCAGCAAGGGCATTGAAGATGAAACGTGGCTGGGTCTTTCAGCATGACAATGATCCCAAACACACCGCCCGGGCAACGAAGGAGTGGCTTCGTAAGAAGCATTTCAAGGTCCTGGAGTGGCCTAGCCAGTCTCCAGATCTCAACCCCATAGAAAATCTTTGGAGGGAGTTGAAAGTCCGTATTGCCCAGCGACAGCCCCAAAACATCACTGCTCTAGAGGAGATCTGCATGGAGGAATGGGCCAAAATACCAGCAACAGTGTGTGAAAACCTTGTGAAGACTTACAGAAAACGTTTGACCTGTGTCATTGCCAACAAAGGGTATATAACAAAGTATTGAGAAACTTTTGTTATTGACCAAATACTTATTTTCCACCATAATTTGCAAATAAATTCATTAAAAAATCCTACAATGTGATTTTCAGGATTTTTCTTTTCTCATTTTGTCTGTCATAGTTGACGTGTACCTATGATGAAAATTACAGGCGCCTCTCATCTTTTTAAGTGGGAGAACTTGCACAATTGGTGGCTGACTAAATACTTTTTCCCCCACTGTATAGGCTACTGAGCTTGTCTGATGCTTTAAGCGCTGTGATTTAAAAATGAGCCAGAGATCAATATAGCCTAAACAGAACATATTTTCCTGACTCCTCCTCCAACTGCCCTTCGCAGCCGTTAAGCTCCAGAAGTTGCCGGTAATAGGTTACACCAGCGGTCGGCAAACTTTTCCATTTGGAGTGCCAAGTTATCGTACCATTTCTACTGATCTGCGTGCCAGTTATGATTTTCATATACACATTTTCGTGGAACAGTTTCATTTAATTTAGAACGGTCTTCATATCTCAAAATCAATGTCATGTGGTTAAGATTTGTAACTTCTATTGCCATTGCCAATATGTAAAAATAACCTACATAAAGCCAACAAATAAAAACATTGCAGCCCGCAGGTAGAAATCCTGATATTGGCTACCCATGGCCTGTCTGCAAGGAACTTGAAACATTGTATCAACTATTAACTTTGTCTGTCCTGAAGTTTGTGCTAGCAAACTTGTAACATTGCATAAAATATTCTGGGACCTCAGTTTCCTGCACCAGTGAGCTCCTAACACTATTTGCACAAGGGATAAGAAGTAATCAGGTAGGCCTATTTTATGACGTTTCCACTGGATCAGAGCATGACACTTTTTTTCCCCTTTCATGCCGAGTGGTTATCGAAAGGGAGTGAGCTGGAAGGATTTTTCAAATAACCCACGTTGAGGAACTATTGTCATTCTCAATGGATGTAAAAACAATTTGTTTACTTCCTGTTTTTAAGGTGAAGAAAAATTGACTGAGGCTCCACAGTGATGGTGAGTTAAGACAATCAGAAATAGTATCAGATCCTCAAATTGGCACATTTATAGGCCTACAATTGCGTGCAGGCCAGGTAGCCTAGGCCTACTTCTATACAAGATTGACAGGAGCGCTCTAAACAAACAAAAGACAATAAATAAATTGACTAAGAAATTGAATGAAATGAACCAAATCTTGTTTATCACAAGTGTAGCCTAGGTTGTGCACTGCAAACAACGTGTCAACTCCTACAATGAGAACGTTAAGACTGTAATAATAATATATTGAGTACATTAACAGAAATTACTGTAACCAAACATACGAAATTATGGGAATTAGCAGTAAATATACTACTGGTGATACTGGTGTGCCAACACTGCGGCCTCCACAATGGATTAGTCCATATATACATACACACACAGTTGAAGTCGGAAGTTTACATACACCTTAGCCACATTTAAACTCAGTTTTTCTCAATTCCTGACATTTAATCCTAGTAACAATTCCCTGTTTTAGGTCAGTTAGGATCACCACTTTATTTTAAGAATGTGAAATGTCAGAATAATAGTAGAGTGCTTTTATTTATTTCATTACATTCCCAGTGGGTCAAGTTTACATACACTCAATTAGTATTTGGTAGTATTGCCTTTTAAATTGTTTAACTTGGGTCAAACGTTTTGGGTAGCCTTCCACAAGCTTCCAACAATAAATTGGGTGAATTATGGCCCATTCCTCCTGACAGAGCTGGTGTAACTGAGTCAGGTTTGTTGGCCTCCTTGCTTGCACACGCTTTTTCAGTTCTGCCCACACATTTTCTATAGGATTGAGGTCAGGGCTTTGGTGATTGCCACTCCAATACCTTGACTTTGTTGTCCTTAAGCCATTTTGCAACAACTTTGGAAGTATGCTTGGGGTCATTGTCCATTTGGAAGACCCATTTGCGACCATGCTTTAACTTCCTGACTGATGTCTTGAGATGTTGCTTCAATATATCCACATAATTTTCCTTCCTCATGATGCCGTCTATTTTGTGAAGTGTACCAGTCCCTCCTGCAGCAAAGCACCCCCACAGCATGATGCTGCCACCCCCGTGCTTCACGGTTGGGATGGTGTTCTTCGGCTTGCAAGCACCCCCTTTTTCCTCCAAACATAACGATGGTCATTATGGCCAAACAGTTCTATTTTTGTTTCATCAGACCAGAGGACATTTCTCCTAAAAGTACGTTCTTTGTCCCCATGTGCAGTTGCAAATCGTAGTCTGGCTTTTTTATGGTGGTTTTGGAGCAGTGGCTTCTTCCTTGCTGAGCGGCCTTTCTGGTTATGTCGATATAGGACTCGTTTTACTGTGGATATAGATACTTTTGTACCTGTTTCCTCCAGCATCTTCACAAGGTCCTTTGCTGTTGTTCTGGGATTGATTTGCACTTTTCGCACCAAAGTGCGTTCATCTCTAGGAGACAGGCTTCCTGAGCAGTATGACTGCTACGTGGTCCCATGGTGTTTATACTTGCGTACTATTGTTTGTACAGATGAACATGGTACCTTTAGGCGTTTGGAAATTGCTCCCAAGGATGAACCAGACTTGTGGAGGTCTACAATCTTTTTTCTGAGGTCTTGGCTGATTTCTTTTGATTTTCCCATGATGTCAAGCAAAGAGGCACTGCGTTTGAAGGTAGTCCTTGAAATACATCCACAGGTACACCTCCAATTGACTCAAATGATGTCAATTAGCCTATTAGAAGCTTCTAAAGCCATGACATCATTTTCTGGAATTTTCCAAGCTGTTTAAAGGCACAGTCAACTTAGTGTATAAACTTCTGACCCACTGGAATTGTGATACAGTGAAATAATCTGTCTGTAAACAATTGTTGGAAAAATTACGTGTGTCATGCACAAAGTAGATGTCCTAACCGACTTGCCAAAACTATAGTTTGTTAACAAGAAATTTGTGGAGTGGTTGAAAAAACGAGTTTTAATGACTCCAACTTAAGTGTATGTAAACTTCCGACTTCAACTGTGTATATGTGTATATACAGTGGGGAGAACAAGTATTTGATACACTGCCAATTTTTGCAGGTTTTCCTACTTACAAAGCATGTAGAGGTCCGTAATTTTTATCATAAGTACACTTCAACTGTGAGAGACGGAATCTAAAACAAAAATCCAGAATCACATTTGTATGATTTTTAAGTAATTAATTTGCATTTTATTGCATGACATAAGTATTTGATCACCTACCAACCAGTAAGAATTCCGGCTCTCACAGACCTGTTAGTTTTTCTTTAAGAAGCCCTCCTGTTCTCCACTCATTACCTGTATTAACTGCACCTGTTTGAACTCATTACCTGTATAAAAGACACCTGTCCACACACTCAAACAGACTCCAACCTCTCCACAATGGCCAAGACCAGAGAGCTGTGTAAGGACATCAGGGATAAAATTGTAGACCTGCACAAGGCTGGGATGGGCTACAGGACAATAGGCAAGCAGCTTGGTGAGAAGGCAACAACTGTTGGTGCAATTATTAGAAAATGGAAGAAGTTCAAGATGACGGTCAATCACCCTCGGTCTGGGGCTCCATGCAAGATCTCACCTCGTGGGGCATCAATGATCATGAGGAAGGTGAGGGATCAGCCCAGAACTACACGGCAGGACCTGGTCAATGACCTGAAGAGAGCTGGGACCACAGTCTGAAAGAAAACCATTAGTAACACACTACGCCGTCATGGATTAAAATCCTGCATCGCACGCAAGGTCCCCCTGCTCAAGCCAGCGCATGTCCAGGCCCGTCTGAAGTTTGCCAATGACCATCTGGATGATCCAGAGGAGGAATGGGAGAAGGTCATGTGGTCTGATGAGACAAAAATAGAGCTTTTTGGTCTAAACCACTCGCCGTGTTTGGAGGAAGAAGGATGAGTACAACCCCAAGAACACCATCCCAACCGTGAAGCATGGAGGTGGAAACATCATTCTTTGGGGATGCTTTTCTGCAAAGGGGACAGGACGACTGCACCGTATTGAGGGGAGGATGGATGGGGCCATGTATCGCGAGATCTTGGCCAACGACCTCCTTCCCTCAGTAAGAGCGTTGAAGATGGGTCGTGGCTGGGTCTTCCAGCATGACAACGATCCGAAACACACAGCCAGGGCAACTAAGGAGTTGCTCCGTAAGAAGCATCTCAAGGTCCTGGAGTGGCCTAGCCAGTCTCCAGACCTGAACCCAATAGAAAATCTTTGGAGGGAGCTGAAAGTCTGTATTGCCCAGCGACAGCCCCGTAACCTGAAGGATCTGGAGAAGGTCTGAATGGAGGAGTGGGCCAAAATCCCTGCTGCAGTGTGTGCAAACCTGGTCAAGACCTACAGGAAACGTATGATCTCTGTAATTACAAACAGGTTTCTGTACCAAATATTAAGTTCTGCTTTTCTGATGTATATGTCATGCAATAAAATGCAAATTAATTACTTAAAAATCATACAATGTGATTTTCTGGATTTTGTTTTTGATTCAGTCTCTCACAGTTGAAGTGTAGCTATGATAACATTTACAGACCTCTACATGCTTTGTAAGTAGGAAAACCTGCAAAATCGGCAGCGTATCAAATACTTGTTCTCCCCACTGTGTGTGTGTGTGTGTGTGTGTGTGTGTGTGTGTGTGTGTGTGTGTGTGTATATATGCATGCCACTGCTTGACTAAAAAAAATCTGTCGACCAAACAATCGACCAGTCGACTAAATGGGGTCAGCCCTAATAGGGTTTTTATATTTATTAGTTTTTACCTTGGCATGCGTTTTGTTGCAGCAAGTAAACTGTTAATGTTTTATTAAATGACATACAAGCTAGTAAATATCAGAGACTAAGGGGTTTAAAGCCTAGCATGCCAAGACTGCTACAAGATACCAAGGGAGGCAGATCATATGCCTTTGAAGCCTGTAAACAATCAAGTTGAAAATCGTTGCAGTTGACTTCATGGTTCTTCAAGTGTGGGCTACGGGTCTCTCAGTACTTTGGTAGTTATGAGAGATTTTCGGTGTGTGCTGTGCGTCGAGACTGTGCTTGACTGTGTGCATCTACTCTTCAGTTAGTTGGGGGAGAAAACAGTGTGATAGGCGGGAGGAGGGGGAGTGAAGGAATGTTTCAGGCAGGCAGACCTTTTAAGTACTGTATGGGTTGTGTGGTTGGCTTGTATATTTAGAAGGGGTTAGGGGCTGAGGTGTGGTGACTGTTGGAGGTAGAACCTAACCTGACTCCTAATCTCACCAGGTTCTATACAGTCAATCAGAGGCCTCATCTCTACGGCCCTGGGGTCACTGTTCATCACGGATTGAAAACATCTTGTGAGATTGCACTCGGTCAGACTAGTTTAGCACCTTTGTGTGTTGGTGTGTGCACGATGTGGGTGTGTGTGTACACGGTGTGTGTGTGTGTGTGTACACGGTGTGGGTGGGTGTACGATGTGGTTGTGTGTGTGTGGAAAAAGATGGTGCTGTATGAATGCTGTGGCGTTCAACCATCCCACACGCCTTCCCACACCCACTACAAATAGACAGCGAAGGTGCTACATTCCTTAGCGGCTGTGGAGATCTCTGAAGCTGAGGTCAGGTTTATGTTTTGTGTAGGAATGGGACCTTGTATAGAATGTGTGTAACAGCAATGCAAACTAATCTACTGTACAAATGCTTTATCCTCACTGCTGGTTGTATCCTAGCTGTGCTGTGGCTCAGGCCTTGTCTTCTTTATTTCTCTCTCTCAGAATGCTGCTGCAGGCCTTATCTGAAAGATCACATCCCTTTCTGTATGACAAGACTAGATCTGATGTATGCACTGCAGCAGCAGTGGCGCAACTCTTTTTGTCTGCCTCAGTCATTGACATGGAGTTTACCCACAGGTCAATTAAAGGTCATGCTATCCTTGTACTGTTTGCTTTTGGCTACACGGGCCTGTATCTTTTTACATGCTTGTTTAATTTGCTCTGAAAAGCCTTGTGGTGCTGTCTAAGTCTTTAATTGTTAATGTTGAGAAGAGATGTTGATTTCATAGAGTTGGGTTGAACTTAAATAGCAGGGAAGCAGGACACGTTGTGATTGGTCCATTTCATTTTTTCATTTATTTTTCATTTTTAGTCATTTAGCAGACGCTCTTATCCAGAGCGACTTACAGGAGCAATTGGGGTGCCTTGCTTAAGGGCACATCGACAGATTTTTCACCTAGTCTGCTCGGGGATTAGAACCAGCGACCTTTCGGTTACTGGCACAACGCTCTTACCCACTAAGCTACCTGCCGCCCTGAGGGGATCATCATTAGGACTTCCTATCCAGTCAAAGGATATTAGCTTGTGGCTTTATTGGGAATGTAAAGTGAACTTGTGGGTACATTGTTAGTGTTATTATTGGGGAAAAGTGTCATAAGAAACTAACTGTAGAACTCCAATACAACGGCTCTGGGTTATGCAATCCTGACACTCCTGCTGCTCACAGTCACTCGTTTTCCCACACTCTGCACAGTTGTGGGAAAACATGTTGATCACACACTGCTGCAAATCCGAAGGCATTTAACCCATTTGGAGTTTAAACGCTTAAAGAGCTCATCTGGGCCTACCCTTACTTAGTAAGATGTTTTTTTTTTTTTTTTTATGGGCTCACATGTAAATACTCAACTTTACATGAGGATTGAGAAATGTCATGAAAACCTTGTTGGGATGCCTGTCAGTAGGATATCTATTTGAGGTAGACATGCAGCTGCAGAAAAGGACTGCATTAGACCTGTGTAGAGTCCTCTTTTCTCCACGGGTTCTCTCTCTGAGGGAGAACTCTACCTCCCTGCGTCTGTTGCATCCTGGTGAGGCTGCGGTCCGCTGAGTCTCAGCACTGTGTGTGTGCAGGGTGCTCTGACCCCCTCCCTCCCTGACTGTGAGGAGAGGAGCAGGGCTCTGACACGGCCTGTCCCTTTGGCTCACTCTGAACGTTTGACACGCGGAGCGAGGACGTCCGGGTGACCTACTTTCCCCTGGCTGCCCTTCTGCTGAGCCGCAGCTCCCCGCTCCTCCGCGGAGGGGGTCGGGAGGGTGGTGGTGGTGAGTGATGTGTTAAGGCGGCACAGGGCAGGGACGGTGCTGTCCTGGTGTGTTAGATCACCATGTTAGGAGACGCTGTGGTGTGTGTGGGAGGCGACAGTGGGAGACGCACACACTGGATGGGCATGAGCTGCACTGTGGGGGTTGCAGGTACATGCTGGGCAGCACTTGGGATGGACCCCTGCTGAGCTCTCTGCTCCATCTGACTCACTTTGCAATACTGCTTAAACTCCGTGACCCCTTCTACTTACTGTACTTCTGACCACACTGTGGGTACTGATCTGGAAGCTCCATCCTCATTGTGTGCCAGTACCACTCTCTACATACTGGAGATGCTAAGGCTAATTGTAGTATAGCTTTTCCAAAACGGACACATTATGGCTAACTGGCTAGGTGGGGGGATTCTCACCAGCGCGTTGTCATCTTATTCATGGTTTCTCCTCTGCCTCCCTGCAAGGATGCCATGATCTCTCAAATGGAGCTGAAGTGGCTGTCATGACGTTTCTCTGAGACACTGCAGTCGTAATGTGTTAAACGCTTCTATTCACTCCATTTCACCCTTTCTCCCACGATTGACCCTCAGCCTGTTAGTTTCACACCAGTGATTTTTAAGCTTAGAGAAGGGAGCGTGTTTGACAGAATACAGCATGTCGCAGGAGCACAGAGCCTGTCAAAGAGAAGAGTTCATTAAAAATTAAACCTCTTAATGCAGTGGCAGTACTCTAGGCTGGGTCGAGCTGGATGACTGTATCAATGATTTAAACCTGCAAGAAGGCCCTAAATGGAGACTGAGCAACATCTCGCCCTGTGTGAGGCTGAGCGCTACTTGCCCCGCTTTCCTCATGGCATCAAGTGCATGACATAACTCCCACTCCTCGTCGGCGGAGTCTGTGGAAGGTGGAGGGTTTTACTTAGGTCTTAAGTGCTTACGCTTGTAAGACATTGTAAGGTCTGCATTACACGCTGTCTCCTATTTCTCCCTCTTCCTCCCTTCTTGTCTTCCTAGGGGCCTAAATGGCCTTCTTTATGTTTTCCAAACTGATGGCATGCATCACACCCTTTTTGTTCCTGCACCTGAATGTAGGCTATGAATATTTTGTATAGCCTACTGTATGTCTATACAGATGTCAGACATGCAGCTGAGTGTCCCCACTTGAATTGTGGTCATGTCACCTAATGCAGTGGTTCCCAAACTGTGGGGGATGCTCCCCAATGCTGGAAGGGGGGCCTGAGTGAAAACGTTTGGGGAACCCCTGCCCTAATGCAGGAGGTAGTGTAGGCTAAGACTGATGGATAGATACCGTCCTGCTGATTTTAGTGCGGTCTGTGAGAACACATCTCTCCATCCAACCACGGAGACTGACTGACACACTCCAACCCCAGTCTAACACTAGGCTGGAAGAGATAGCACTGATGCTATCAGACAGTGCCACAGATTTTGGGGTTTGATTAGCCTAGATTAGAGTGTCTTATGTAATTGTTTTTTTTTTTGTAATATATTTTAGGTTTCTATAATGAACACTGATCTGCTCTGCTGTAACAGTCCTAACACTTTTTGTTGTAAGTTTGGTGTATTGGATTTTTCCATTTCAGGGGATTTTACCAGTGGAGATTGACATTATCCTCTCTTCCTGAGGTTTACTTTCTCTATACTGATGTTACAATCAGCGCCATCTTATGCTGTACACCTCGCATCCGCCCAACAAACGTCCAACTCGTCTGAGGATCTCAAAGCTTTTTAGTGCAGCCATCTGTCAGTACTAAAATGGAGTGGAGATGTGTGCGTTCGGCGAGTCCGCTAAGCCCATGGCTGGCCCAGCTCCAGCTGATTCCAGGAGGCTGGCTGGCTGTACCCTGACGGTGTTATTAAACCAGGAGCACCACTGCACTGTACAGCCTACATTATGGCTGGCCCAGCTCCAGCTGATTCCAGGAGGCTGGCTGGCTGTACCCTGACGGTGTTATTAAACCAGGAGCACCACTGCACTGTACAGCCTACATTATGGCTGCTTCGAGCCCCCGATCAGGCAGATAAATCAACCTCCTCCCTCTGTCGGTGAGGAATAGCGAACACCATAACGAGTTAACTTTCAGAATGATCGACATCATTTATTTCCTTCCCCCCAAGGAGCCTTGTGTAGCATTAATTAATATCAAGCAACATCCCAGCGAGGGATTCATTTGGTATGCGTGTCTCTTAATTCAAGCTGAGCTTTGATTGTTGGCGCCCATGTCATTTGAGAAGTAGAAGCAGCCAGGCTGCTGTTACCATGGTATGGTTAGGCCCTATGTCTTCCTGGTAGCTTTGGCCAGGTCCGGTCACTATCAGTGTGTAGACTGACATCTAGTCACAGATATAGCAGATTATTTCCTTGGTGTCATTAAAACAAGTTGAGCTTGACAGCAGGAAATGGGACTTGACACAAAGGATGACAGTGTACCATGCTGCCAAGCTTCTCCTTTGTCTTTCTCACAATGGCACAGCCTCTGTGGCTATGATATGCTCTCTGCTCAAAGACACAAGACCTCTTCCTTTAATGGGATTTTTAATCGCTAAGCTCTAACCCCGATTTTTCTCTTTCTCTCTCTTCCCACAGAACTCAATACGGCACAATCTGTCATTGAACAAGTGTTTTCTCAAAGTGCCTCGCTCCAAAGATGACCCAGGAAAGGTAAGAAGGCAATTGTTTATTCAAACCAAAGATACAGAGATGACAGTAAATGTAGTGGAAATAAGTGGCTGGTGTCCACAGGTGGACATGCTAGTCTAGGCTCACTCTTGCAAGAAGTTCTCAATATGATCTAATGCTATCTGCACTAGAAACATGTTCACTTTGAACGCCTGCCAGTGCTCTGACAGTCTGGAAATGCATGGCATGCTCATAATCTATTATGAACGTTCCACCCCCACAAAATTGCATGGCAAATGTAAATACTGTGTTCTTTTTTTAGACCTGCAGGGCAGACAAAGTTTGACGACGTGGTAAAAAGTCACTGGCCTTGTGGGAATAGTCCAAAATAAGGCCATAGTAAGGGCATTTCAAGTAATGCTCCAAAAGTGCCTCTCAGGGGCTGGCTTATGAGGACAAAAGCCCTCAGCTCAGCACTTAGGGTGAGAGGAGAGGGAGACCACGCTGACACATACAGCACCTGCCTCCCAGCCCCTCCTGCCCTATCATCTCAGGCTGGCAGGGACTGCTGCTATGACACACCACCAGCTCCCATACCAGCCTGTTTTACCACACAATCGCTCCCATCTCTCGCACTGTCACGTGTGTTACTAGTATCTCCCGCTACGTTTTGTTTCTCACATGGTTGGACCATGTGGCCCTATATTTAGTGTATCCTGGTTATGTGAATTGGTCTAACCATATGTAAGATGGACTTAATCCCTGTTTTGTCTGGAGAACAGGCACACAGACAGAGAGAGAGAGTGGCTTGAAGCGCTGTAGAGGTTTGGGACTGAATGCTAATTTCATGTTTTGCTGTAATCCTCTGATATTGACACTCCTGGGAGCTGCACTAAATACAAAATAATCTATTGCTGTATGGGTCCCATTCCAAATGCATGGCCAACTTAATTTGGAATTTTCCTCACTCTCTTCCCCCCCCCCCCCGAAGACAACTTCAAAGAAGCGCTAGCCTCTCTTGATATGTTACATCAATATTGTAATGTGGCAGGAATATGAGCTGGTCGGATGAGATAGGAGAGCGAGATGATGACATGCATAGCGTACTCCTTCACCGTGGAGGTGAGGGGGCAAAGTGCCGTTACGGCTCCCACTGCAGAGACCTATTTATTTGACATAATGTTAACTGGTAAGGAATGCTAAATGTGCACCATGATTTCTTTTTTATAGGTTGACATACAGTACTGTAGGAAAATCACCGTCCTCTGAGAGCAGCAGGTAATTAGGGCTTCTGGTGAAATCATCACATGGCCATCATGGCATTTGTTTAGAGACTACATGGATGATAGAGCTTGGATTCGTTACAGTTGTAGCTTACATTATGGACTGTTCTGGCTTCACTATGATGCAGTATATTTGTGAATAATTTAAGGAGTCTTTATATGGGTCTGTTTTTTTCCCCCGTCGAGTCTCAGGGGGCGTGTGGAGAAATGCAGAAACTCCCTTCCCAAGGGTTTGTGCTTAAAGATTTTTTGCCTAATTAAAAGAAACGCCGCCCGGCTCTCCACCGGCACAGTGAGTCTGAGTCTACCAGGAGCTCTAATTGAAACAGTTAACCCCAAAATCATCATACATCTAGCAGTGAAACAGATGCTATGATCAGAACACGCAGCTCACCTTCAGACGTCCTTAGACGTTTCTCTGTCCGTTACGCTCAGCCTCTTGCAGTGAAGACAACATAACCAAATATACCAACAATGGAATTAGGCTACGGAAGAGTGAATATAATGGGATTTACTTCAGCCATATATTGTTACTGCTTCTTTATCTCTGGTTGATTGCACTGTGAATTATTCTCCCTCTGAGGAAATGCTAATTGACCCCAAGCTTTGAAAATATTCAAACATATTGTATTGTTGCAGCAGTGGGGTAAAGTTGCAGTATTTCAAAATGAAAGCTAGGAGAGAAACACAGGACCGTGCTTTAGATGGCAGTAGTACCGTGACTGGAGTATGAAATGGGCCTACTACAGTACACATGTTCTATGGATGACTTTAGACACAGGTTGTTGCAACGGTACCTCTCCTCTTCTGTAGACTGACAATTTCTCTGTAAATATCAGTTATTCTCTCTGCTAAGGAAGTAATTTTAAAGGTCCTGATCTCACTTTCCCCTGACAATTGAGAATGATCTTATCAGGAGTAATATTAAATATTTTTTAAAATCACAACTTGTAAAGGCCTGGGGGTGAGAATCTCATTTGAACCACTGTAAGCAGTGTTGCTTGTGGCTTCAGGGAGGAACAACATTGAAAAATTAATTAAATGGGGCCGAATGCAGAGATAAATAATGCAGCCAGGGAGTGGAGTTGTGTGTGGAGCTGCAGCCTCAGAGCCAGCAGGTCTATTCTCTCCTTGATTAGCTGGGCTCAGACCTGAACAGAAACCCAACACGCTGCTCCCCTGCCTGGAACAGCAGCCCAGCTACACTAGCTTCAGGAGGGGCTCACCATTTCAACAGCCCCCGTCTCTAACTAAAGAGCACCAGAGAAAAGGGAAGCCTTACCACAAAACACAGCTCCCTCCAATTACAAACAACCCAATCCATTGCTAACATCCCTGTGGTATCAGGCCAGGCAAGGCATTGTCTGTTCTGTTCTTTACTGCGGTGCTCAATGGTCCTTTCTCTCTCCACAGGGCTCCTACTGGGCCATCGACACCAACCCAAAGGAAGACGCCTTGCCCACACGGCCGAAGAAGAGGCCGCGGTCCGGAGAGAGAGTAAGTCCTCTAGTCAACACACCCTGATTCTTTGTCTTCATACAGATGTACAGTGGGGAGAGCAAGTATTTGATACACTGCCGATTTTTGCAGGTTTTCCTACTTACAAAGCATGTAGAGGTCTGTAATTTTTAGCATAGGTACACTTCACATGTGAGAGACGGAATCTAAAACAAAAATCCAGAAAATCACATTGTATGATTTTTAAGTAATTCATTTGCATTTTATTGCATGACATAAGTATTTGATCACCTACCAACCAGTAAGAGTTCCGGCTCTCACAGACCTGTTAGTTTTTCTTTAAGAAGCCCTCCTGTTCTCCACTCATTACATGTATTAACTGCACCTGTTTGAACTCATTACCTGTATAAAAGACACCTGTCCACACACTCAATCAAACAGACTCCAACCTCTCCACAATGGCCAAGACCAGAGAGCTGTGTAAGGACATCAGGGGAAAAATTGTAGACCGGCACAAGGCTGGGATGGGCTACAGGACAATAGGCAAGCAGCTTGGTGAGAAGGCAACAACTGTTGGCGCAATTATTAGAAAATGGAAGAAGTTCAAGATGACGGTCAATCACCCTCGGTCTGGGGCTCCATGCAAGATCTCACCTCGTGGGGCATCAATGATCATGAGGAAGGTGAGGGATCAGCCCAGAACTACACAGCAGGACCTGGTCAATGACCTGAAGAGAGCTGGGACCACAGTCTCAAAGAAAACCATTAGTAACACACTACGCCGTCATGGATTAAAATCCTGCAGCGCACGCAAGGTCCCCCTGCTCAAGCCAGCGCATGTCCAGGCCCGTCTGAAGTTTGCCAATGACCATCTGGATGATCCAGAGGAGGAATGGGAGAAGGTCATGTGGTCTGATGAGACAAAAATATAGCTTTTTGGTCTAAACTCCACTCGCTGTGTTTGGAGGAAGAAGAAGGATGAGTACAACCCCAAGAACACCATCCCAACCGTGAAGCATGGAGGTGGAAATATCATTCTTTGGGGATGCTTTTCTGCAAAGGGGACAGGACGACTGCACCGTATTGAGGGGAGGATGGATGGGGCCATGTATCGCGAGATCTTGGCCAACAACCTCCTTCCCTCAGTAAGAGCATTGAAGATGGGTCGTGGCTGGGTCTTCCAGCATGACAACGACCCGAAACACACAGCCAGGGCAACTAAGGAGTGGCTCCGTAAGAAGCATCTCAAGGTCCTGGAGTGGCCTAGCCAGTCTTCAGACCTGATCCCAATAGAAATTCTTTGGAGGGAGCTGAAAGTCCCGAAACCTGAAGGCTCTGGAGAAGGTCTGTATGGAGGAGTGGGCCAAAATCCCTGCTGCAGTGTTTGCAAACCTGGTCAAGGAAACGTATGATCTCTGTAATTGCAAACAAAGGTTTCTGTACCAAATATTAAGTTCTGCTTTTCTGATGTATATGTCATGCAATAAAATGCAAATTAATTACTTAAAAATCATACAATGTGATTTTCTGGATTTTTGTTTTAGATTCCATCTCGCACAGTTGAAGTGTACCTATGATACAAATTACAGACCTCTACATGCTTTGTAAGTAGGAAAACCTGCAAAATCGGCAGTGTATCAAATACTTGTTCTCCCCGCTGTAGATACCCTCGCTTAACACATGCCATTTGCCCGAAATTATGATTGGCCTCGTGTGGAAAATGGGGAAACCATATTATAAGCAATTTTGACATACAGCGCATTGTTTTTTTTTTTTTGTCATTTTCAATCTCTACCTCCCTCTGATCGTCTCTTTGTCACATCCTCTTTCTCTGCGTCTCTCTCCTGTATACTCGCGCGTGCACACACACCTAGTAATTCATCGCTTCCCTTTATGTAACTCCCTCTCGATGTGGCTCAGCCTTGTCATGTAGCAGGGTCCTTATTAAAACTATGCCCCAGGCTGCCATTATTTACATGCACTACATGACCAAAAGTATGTGGACACCTGCTCATCGAACATCTCATTCCAAAATCATGGGCATTAATATGGAGTTGGTCCTCCCCTTGCTGCTATAATGGCCTCCACTCTTCTGGGAAGGTTTTCCACTAGATGTTGGAACTTTGCTGCGGGGACTTGCTTCCATTCAGCCACGAGTATTAATGAAGTCGGGCACTGATGTTGGGCGATTAGGCCTGGCTCGCAGTCGGCGTTCCAATTCATTCCAAAGGTGTTCGATGGGGTTGAGGTCAGGGCTCTGTGCAGGCCAGTCAAGTTCTTCCACACCGATCTCGACAAACCATTTCTGTATGGACCTCGCTTTGTGCATGGGGGCATTGTCATGCTGAAACAGGAAAGGGCCTTCCCCAAACTGTTGCCACAAAGTTGGAAGCACAGAATCGTCTAGAATGTCATTGTATGCTGTAGCGTTAAGATTTCCCTGCACTGGAACTAAGGGGCCTAGCCCGAACCATGAAAAACCGCCCCTGACCATTATTCCTCCTCCACCAAACTGTACAGTTGGCAATACGCATTGGGACAGGTAGCGTTCTCCTGGCGTATGCCAAACCCAGATTCAGTCGTCGGACTGCCAGATGGTGAAGTGCGATTCATCACTCCAGAGAACGCGTTTCCACTGCTCCAGAGTCCAATGGCGGCGAGCTTTACACCACTCCAGCCGACGCTTGGCATCGCGCATGGTGTTCTTATGCTTGTGTTCGGCTGCTCGGCCATGGAACCCATTTAGTGTGCTGACGTTGTTTCCAGAGGCGTTTGGAACTCAATAGTGAGTGTTGCAACCGAGGACAGAAATTTACGCGCTACGAGTTTCAGCACTCACCAGTCCCGTTCTGTGAGCTTTTGTGGCCTACCAATTTGCGGCTGAGCCGTTGTTGCTCCTAGACGTTTCCACTTTACAATAACAGCACTTACAGATGACCGGGGAATCTCTAGCAGGGCAGAAATTTTATAAACAGACTTGTTGGAAAGGTGGCATCCTATGACGGTGCCACGTTGAAAGTCAGAGTTTTTCAGTAAGGCCATTCTACTGCCAATGTTTGTCTATGGAGATTGCATGGCTGTGTGCTCTGTTTTATACACCTGTCAGCAACAGGTGTGGCTGAAATAGACAAATCTACTAATTTGAAGGGGTGTCCACATACTTTTGTGTGTATATATAGTGTACATTGTATTCTGCAGTAATGTTTCTGAACAAACAAATAATGGTTATACTGAGCGGGAGCTTTTGTCTTTAAATATGCATGAGTCGTGTCCAGTGTAATGTACAGCTTCACTGGTTTGGTCAAGTGCCCAGATTGACCTGGCTCCATCCCTTTCTCCCAGGCCACTGCAGTCTGGCCTCCCCTGTGTAGCCCACCATAGGCTACAAGACACACAGGGGAGCTTCTGTTGAAACACTGAGACAAAGAGAAAGGCAAACGCACCCACTCCGTTAACCACCCACGTGTGTGTCTATCTGTGGTAGTAAGATAGGGAGACGGATCGAGCGACGCACATCCCATTCTATGCATGTGTGTGTGACACGCACTGTATGTGTAAATGAGCTTAAATATAGTCATTGTGTAATTCAAAAGCATGACAAATGCACAGTATTCACACTATTCACCCTCTCAAGTTTGTACATGTATGTTGTTAGTATGACACGTGCACGCCACCCTCCCCTAGAGCTGTGGCTGTCTGCCTACAAGGCATTCCATTAAGTCCTCAGACAGTAGAAATGGTGAATCTCATTTATGTTTATCAAGAATTAAAAATGGTATTGTTGCCAGCCAATCCTCTTACAGTAAGCAGTTTTGGGAGACAGGCGTGGTGGAGTCATCTCCCGAGCCGTGTGGGGAGCAATGGGGACTCTTTTCTCCATCGCCTCTGGAAATATTTCAAATGTGACCTAAATAAAGGGGTTGCTCCTTTTTTGTTATTTATAAATGGTCCTGATGTATTTTACATACTGGAGATCTGCATCCCTCCCTCTTGCCTGGAAGGAAAACTAGCTTTCCAACAAACACGGCAACATGAGTGTTAGGACCTTTACCTCCACATGTGGCTTGAGGTCCTGTATTATTCTGATAATTAGTTAAGAACTATTATTTTTGTGGTCCTTTATTTGATAATTAGTGATTCTTTTTGGTCTCCTTCCCCCAGGCTTCCACACCGTACAGCCTGGAGTCGGAGTCTTTGGGAATGGACTGTATGATCTCTGGAAGTGCCTCTCCAACGCTGGCAATCAACACTGTGACTAACAAGGTACCTACCCAGCATGCACCTGCACACACTGCACCACCCTGACCCTCCCTCCCTCCACCCACCCACCCACCCACAGCTTATTCCCCACTGAGAGTAGCACTCAACTAGGATAAACACACACACACACACACACACACACACACACACATATTTACAGCTTCTTTCCAGTACATCTCACACTAACACACGGCTGCACTGCAGCACAAGAAGCACTGTATACATAGATACTGTAGTGGTGAGTATGTGAGCGGTCAGAAATCCCACTCATTGCTCACGGAGCGGTCTTTGCACACCGTTCCAGCACTCAATGTACTTCCCTCCGCTCTGCAAAAAAATGCCGCTCCATAAATTTGGGGTTTAAAATATAATTAAAGAAACACCCCATTGACCATTTGGTTTTGAAGTAGGCTATCATAACAAGCTTCAACATTTCAACAACATGTTATAGGGCAGACAATTAAACAAGGACCTACCTGATTGTCTTGCCATCAATTACACAGGCTGTGTAACCTATTTCTTGGTCGACTCATATCAACATCTCAGCGCGTTTAGCGGTGGGGTAGGTTAAATAAATACAACAGGATAGCCCTGATTTTTAAAAGAACCGTGATGAAGGAAATAAAAAATTGCTGGGCAGAGCATGCCTAGAGCTCGTGGCTGAGTGGGACCGGAGCAAAATTGGAGTGAGGGAGAAGGCCGAGCCAACATTTTAAAAAAATACGCTCCAGCCAAATTAGGCACGCTCCACTCCAGCTCCATTCCGCTCACATATACACACACACAGCACCACAACAAGGGATTACGCGTACTGTGAAATACGATAGCGATACTCTGCCGTTCTGCAATATGATAGACCCTACACACAGACTTTGCTATGTGATACTCTACACACTAGGGTTGAGGTCAATTCAGAAAGTGCACTGATATTCCCATTCTTTTCAATGTGGAAAATGTAAAATTGGAATTTGTTTTACTTGTTGAATTGACTGGAATTTAAATGGAACTGACCCCAATCCTGCTAACACACCTGGAAGCTAAAGGAAGTTGATGCCCAGTCCTTCTCTTCTCTGTCCATCAGTGTGGTTGGGGACATTACCCTCTCTGCTGCAGGGCTTTGTGTGTGTGTGTGGATGGCCCATACTGTATAAACCTCACTGCAGAGAGATGGAGGGAGAAACCACAGAGACTGCAAGCTGTTGGCTCTGAGTGCGCTCTTCACTCTGAAATTGAAATAGGCTTTTTAACCTTAAGCCCTCTCCTCTGGGCCCAGTGGGGGCAGCTCTCTGGAGGACTTTTAAAAAGCCTACAAGAGTCGCTTATTCATTTACTGCAGCAGGCATTAAAAAAAGACTGGGTTTAATATAAATGGCCGGGAGGCGTGGTGCTCTGGGGTAGAGTAGTTGGGGTGGGATGTGTTGGAGTGCAGAGTGTGTCTGGCCGTGTGTGTGTGACCGTGTGTAAATTCAGTGGGCAGTTAGGGGAGTGTTGTTTTGTGAGTGTCTGCCTGTTGTCAGAGGCCTGTCTTTGGGGTGTGGGAGGTGCGCTGTATACACACACATACAACACACGCTTCTGTCTTTCCTCCTCCCACCTCAACAAATAAGCACTTGGCATTGATTTGCCGGGGAGGTTTCAAACCTCAGTTGGGCATTTAACACGGACGTCCTCCATAGAAGAACAACAGTTTGATTTCACACCATAAGAATCATGCGCTGGAAAACAAAACAAAAACACAACTTCTGAACATGCCCGCTCCAGGCAAGATTACAGCAGGGCTGTGTGTGTGTGTGTGAGAGGATGTTATTATGTGTATTTTTGTTCTCCTGATTGTAACTGTTGCTATAGTAAAGGTAAGATCGCAGCAGCAGATCTGAGCCCTACTCCTGAGAGAGCTGGTTTCTCATTGTAATACACTGTAAATGCACAACTGGCCACGCCTCTTTCAGTGCACTGTGCCAAACCACAGGAATTCCCTCTCCCTCTCTATCCCCCTCTCTATTTTCTCTCTCAAATTCCCGCCTTCTCTGAGAGGTCAATGGGAGGTTGTGTCAGGACTACAGAACCAGTGAGAATCCCGCCACTGTCCTTCAGACATTCCTCTTTCTCTCTCCCTCATTCCCTCTTAAACAAACACACATTATTTCTCTATTCTGAGGTAGACGGAAGTCTGGCACTAGTGTGCTAAAGGAAGGGGATTGTAGAGAGAAGTGTGTTTACTGAGGAGAAGTCTGGCCTTGTGCTTTGCTTCTCTCTCTCTCTCTCTCTCTCTCTCTCCCTCTTAAATCCCCTGAAGAGGGATTCTGCAGAACACTGGCTGGTATTGTTAGACACCTGGGTGAATCTCGCTTTGATTTCATAATCCATGTCTCATGCTCCAGATTAGACTCATGTAAAAGACACCCCTGTTTTTTTTACTTAATTCACTGCTAAGAATATCACACACACTGACTCCCTACCACCAGACACACATCAGGATTTCTTGTAGAGGGAGCTGCTGCCTGTGTGAGCACACTTGTCTTTGTTAGGACTGCATGACTTTTTGTGCTTGTTTGTCTGTATTTCTGTGTGTGCTGTGAGCAGTGTGTGTGCTGTGAGCAGTGTGTGTGCTGTGAGCAGTGTGTGTGCTGTGAGCAGTGTGTGTGCTGTGAGAGTCATGATGACACTGGGTGTTCGTCTGTGACTGTGATGTGCATGCTCGAGTGGGCGTCTTGACTCGGACTCTGGGGTCTGTGGAAACCACAGAGGAGTGAGCTTTGGAAGTCATCACACTTTATGGATGAGGAGAGGATAAATTGATTAATGGCGAGCAGCTTAAGGCTAAAATCCTCTTTCACGACTGTAAAATCCTCTTTCACGACATTACACATAACATTTCTATTTCTGCAGCACACTGAGTTTGATTAGCATTGTAGTGCTGATTCTCAGACGTGCCTAAGCCCTCAGTCTTAGCCGTTCATTGAGTTCCCCGTTCACGCTAATGAACACTGGAGCCCAGCCCACACTGAGTGGTGGAAGGCTAGAGTCGACTAATGAGCTTCTCTAACGTCCCCTTCCCCCACCACACTTACAACACAATGCAATGCAATATAATACTGGATCCAATGCTCTCTCTTCTGACTGTTGTCATTAAAGCACAACATTTCTGTGTCATTCTCTGGCTGAGAAAGTGAGAGCTTAGAATGACAGACTATACTGAGTGAGAGTAGGAGCCAGATCTGGGTTCAAATGATATTTGTTTTCTTTCATAATATAGAATATAATAAATACTTTCAACGTTTGGTTTGATTTAAGCTTTCCTGGTTTGAGATTTGCTGGGTTTTCACTTTTGTGACTTCCATTGTGCCAGGCAAGCACAATCATGCACAAGTACTGGAGGGCGGTCAGGCCTGGACTTCCCTCTGGCCTCAGAAAGCAAAGCAGCCTTCATGTCCTGCTGTTGTGTGTTAGACCGAGAGGGCGCAGGCAGGGCCACAGCCACTCGGCCCAAAGGCTGCATGTCTCATTGTGCAGAGCACAGAGCCCAGCCTTGTTCCACTCAGCCTGATGAGCAGGGAGCCCCGGCCGGCCACTGGGCAAGACTGGGACGCATCACCAGCACAATCCAGGCTGAGGCTGCCAAGACCTGCATGGTCTGTCACACCAGTTTTTCCCTAAGGATTTTTTTCAGCTGCGGTTTTAGAGGCCTTCTTGGATGCAGAGACAAAAGGTTAATGTTTTTTAAAGCACATTTTCTGAAATTCTACAAATTTTGCTATAGCTTATGCCTTGTTCTTATGCTATCTGAGTGACTCAAACATTATAACAAAATCAATGGTGGCTCCATGCCATGACATTTTTGGAATTTCTGATTCTCCCGGACTGTCTAGTTTTTATTTTGGTGATTGTTAGTTCTCAAAGAATATCTTATTTAAAAAAAAATACACATAGGTCCATTATCTTTTCTATGTACTTTGTATCTGTTTTAGTCATTTAAGTTTACACTGAAAACGTTTTACCATCCCATGTTTTGTATTTGTATAATAAAATAAAAAAACTAATGCAGTGGCGGCCACGATTCTGCTAAATGCATATAAGGGTAACCCTGCACACACACCAGCCAGCCGCATCACGCATAGCTGCCATTCCACACAATGGAAAAAAACTGAATGCAGCGGCTATTCTCTCCGGATCTCATTATATTCATTACCAGATTGTTTCTACCGCCAATGCTAATTATTTGCGGTCTGTTGTGTTACGCCACAATGCACTTTTTTTCCCCTTAGCAAAACCTTTTCAGATGATAATAATGAAGATGGTTGTTTTGAAGTGCTCTGGCTGCTTGCGTTGCTGTATTGAAAGGTCAGGGTCTCGGTTACATTGAAGACCTTTGTTGGCCGTCCCAAACCGATTTGCGCACTGTGAGCAGATGGGTCTGACACGGCCAGTAGTGTGACCTTTAGTAAAGAAGGGGACGTCCACCCTTACCTATCCAGAAAGAAGAGCCTTTACCTGGACACTTATTCAGAAGAGACCCCTGGGGCTCTGCTGGTTGTGTAGCCTCAGTAAAGGTGTTCCAGGCCAGCCACAATCTCAGTTCAGAGAAAGCACTCTGCAGTAATGACAAGTGCTAACATCCAGTACACAAAAGCTTTGCATACACGCACAGGTATCAAATTCCTAGACACGCGCACACACACAAATCAAATTCAGTTTGTTACGGAACCAAACTGATTTGCATACATTTTTACCATCAGAATGATAATGATTTTAGATGGCATGCAGTCATTACTGGAAACCCTGTTGGTGTATCTCCAGGATGTGCGGTATGCAAGAAAAGCTAATGCAATGCCTTTCATCATATTTCAGGTGGCATTATACAACCCAGATCAGGATGGGAGTGACAGCCCAAGAAGCAGCCTTAACAACAGCCTGTCTGACCAGAGTCTGGCCTCAGTCAATCTAAACAGCGTGCACAGTTACACACCGGTAAGACCTTAACTGCAGCCTCTAACCACAGTGCTACAGCTCTACACACTGCTAAGACCAAGCACCACAAACAACTACAGGATCACAGCTAGACACAATTTAGACCTTGTACAGTGCATTTGTAAAGTATTCAGACCCCTTTTTCCACAATTTGTTACGTTACAGCCTTATTCTAAAATTGATTGAATTATTTGTTTTCCTCATCAATCTATATACCCCATAATGACAAAGTGAAAACAGGTTGTAATTTTATTTTGCAAATGTATTAAAAATAAAAAAACATACCTTATTTACATAAGTATTCAGACCCTTTGCTATGAGACTCGAAATTGAGCTCAGGTACATCCTGTTTCCATTAATCATCCTTGAGATGTTTGTACAAATTGATTGGAATCCACCTGTGGTAAATTCAATTAATTGGACATGATTTGGTAAGGTACACACCTGTCTATATAAGGTCCCACAGTTGACAGTGCATGTCAGAGCAAAAACCAAGCTATGAGGTTGAAGGAATTGTCTGTAGAGCTTTGAGACAGGATTGTGTCAAGGCACAGATCTGGGGAAGGGTAGCAAAACATGTCTGCAGCATTGAAGGTCCCCAAGAACACAGTGGCCTCTATTCTTAAATTCTTAAAAATAAGTTTATAACCACCAAGATTCTTCCTAGAGCTGGCCGCCTCGCCAAACTGAGCAATCGGGGGAGAAGGGCCTTGGTCAGGGAGGTGACCAAGAACCCGATGGGCACTCTGACAGAGCTCCAGAGTATCTCTGTGGAGATGGGAGAACCTTCCAGAAGGACAACCATCTCTGCAGCACTCTACAAATCAGGCCTTTATAGTAGAGTGGCCAGATGGAAGCCACTCCTCATAAAAGGCACATGACTGCCCGCTTGGAGTTTGTCAAAAGGCACCTAAAGGACTCTGACCATGAGAAACATGGCCTGAATGCCAAGTGTCATGTCTGGAGGAAACCTTGCACCATCCCTACGGTGAAGCATGGTGGTGGCAGCATCATGCTTTGGGGACGTTTTTCAGCGGCAGTGACTGGGAGACTACTCAGGATCAAGGGAAAGATGAATGGAGCAAAGTACAGAGATCCTTGATGAAAACCTGCTCCAGAGCGCTCAGGACCTCAGACTGGGGCGAAGGTTCACCTTCCAACAGGACAACGACCCTAAGCACACAGCCAAGACAACGCAGGAGTGGCTTCGGGACAAGTCTCTGAATGTCCTTGAGTGGCCCAGCCAGAGCCAATGAATACTGAATACTTTCCGAATGCGCTGTATATCAACCTCTAACCACAGTGCTAAACACCAGCGAAGACCAAAGAAGCACCACAAATCACTGCCACTGTATCACAGCTAGGCATACAGTAATTTAGACTATGTATGTCAATCTGTAATCACACTGACAGCTATATACCTCTAAGACCGAGATCCTAAAACAGCTACTGTCTGCAACACAGCTAGACATACAGTAATTTAGACCGTGCATGCCGACCCCTAACCGCAGTATCACAGTTACATAGCGGTTAGTTAGCTGAAACCCTGGAACTTTAACACAGTGAAGCAGCTCCACTCTGAAGGCAGTGCCCCCGACCGGGGGGGTTAAGAGAGAGAGAGAGGGAGATATGTACACGCTCTTGGAGAGCAGATGGAGAGCTTGCTGCCTGTGATGTCCTCCCACCAGAGATGCCCCCTTCTTTGGTGTGGTCCTCCCGCTTTCCAGGGCGCTCTCTGCTCCAGGCTCTCTGCATCGATCCGTTCAGACTGATGGATGTTCCTCCAGTGCTGCTGAGACCAGTCTCTTCTTATTACTGCCTCACTTCAGCCAGCCAGACTCTGACTGGATTCTATAGCAAGGCAATCTATACTGTAGCCCCAGAGTATGGCTTCAAAGCCTTTAAGTGAAAATAAGGAATCTTCCTAGCGACAGAGTAGTGATGGCTCCATTATTAGTGTCCTTCACATGTTAAACCTGGGATGGCTTGAACGCTACCTCTGTGATGCGGAGGTAAAAAATGTGGACTTTAACTTCCAGACTACTTTTGTTAAGTCTCCTCAGTTATAGGATAGTGATGACTCCATATTAGTGTTCTTCTCATGATGATAAACTTTAGACAGTCTTGCTAGAGCACAACATTGCCTGCACTCTCATACACCAGCTGATAAAAATCGACCCCCACGCGTATACTGTACATGGGTAAAATGAATGGTTATTTGTACAAGGCTTTGGTATTGATTTTGTTTTAAATACATTTTGCAGGCCATCTGAGTATTGGCTTAGTGTTCATGTTGGTTACTAGTTGAGATGAGGCTGCAAGCAGCGATCAAGACTGTCAAAGGCAAGTAAGTAGCTGATAGATTGAAGAATGACCACTGTACACGCTGACATTTAGCTGCTTATACATGTTCATTATGTTTTCTTAGAAGTTCGATTAGCTTAGGAGACAGGACTAAGATATAGGCATAGATCTGTTACACGCAAAACGTGTTTATTTATTTAGTGCAATGTTTCAGTTTCGCTCTTGTTCTCCAGTAGATCTATGTGCAGATATCCACCGATATCTCTGAGAAGTGTTTCCCCAGTCGAGAGTCAGTTTGATGGCGTAATCAGCACTCTTCAACCGTTAAAGTGAAAGTTGTAGTCTGTTTGACTGTAATAGGTTTGTATTGTGGATAGTATGTTAGACTGAGGTGTGACCGCTAGCTTGTACTGAATGACTGAATAATAGTGTTAGGTACTAAGAAGAGTAGATTTGATTTAATTCACTGCTCCAAAATCTCTCTCCTCTCTTTCTCCTCCTCTCCTGCTCTCTCTCTTCCTCCCCAGGTGACTAACCATCCAGAGCCAGTGTCTCAGTCCATGAGCCTCCAGCAGCCCCTCCAGCAGCCCCCCCAGCCCCAGTACAGTATGCCAGAAAGGGACAAGCAACTCCTATTCTCCGACTTTGAAGATCTCAGTGCCTCCTTCCGCAGCCTTTACAAGTCTGTCTTTGAGCAGTCCTTCAGCCAACAGGGTGAGTGCTCGTCAAGTGGGGTGACACATATCGGGTGCTGTAGTAGACAAGTTTGCGCACGAGGCCAGGGTTATTCTATGGCCATTGTTTTGCACTAAACTGTTGGTCAAAGGAGAGTGGAATTGGTACTAATTAAGTTAAGTGAGTTGGATGAATAGTGATTCAATAGGCAGTAGTCGTAGTGCAAATCCATATGGCTGTTTTCATGGTCTACTGTGTGCTAAAGCCACATGCTAAATCCTCTGGCCTCATTCCCAATCTAAGCACAAAAGAGTCAGAGTTCAAAGCAGAATAATGCAGTCGGTTAATGTGTGTGTGTGTGTGTGTGTGTGTATGGAATCATGTAGTTACCAAAAAAAGTGTTAAACAAATCAAGATATATTTTATATTTGAGATTCTTCAAATAGCCACCCTTTGCCTTTATGACAGTCTCCAAACTTTTGACTGGTAGTATATAGATAGATAGATAGATAGATAGAGTTGAAGTCGTAAGTTTACATACACTTAGGTTGGAGTCATTAAAACTTGTTTTTCAACCATTGCACAAATTTCTTGTTAACAAACTATCGTTTTGGCAAGTCGGTTAGGACATCTACTTTGTGCATGACACAAGTAATTTTTCCAACAATTGTTTACAGACAGATTATTTCACTTATAATTCACTGTATCACAATTCCAGTGGGTCAGAAGTTTACATATATTAAGTTGACTGTGCCTTTAAACAGCTTGGAAAATTCCAGAAAATGATGTCATGTTTTTAGAAGCTTCTGGCTAATTGACATCATTTGAGTCAATTGGAGGTTTACCTGTGGATGTATTTCAAGGCCTACCTTCAAACTTTGCTTGACATCATTGGAAAATCAAAATACTTCAGAAAAGAAATGGTAGACCTCCACAAGTATGGTTCATCCTTGGGAGCAATTTCCAAACGCCTGAAGGTACCACGTTCATCTGTACAAACAATAGTACGCAAGTATAAACACCATGGGACCACACAGCCGTCATACCGCTCAGGAATGAGACGCTTCTGTCTCCTAGAAATGAATGTACTTTGGTGCGAAAAGTGCAAATCAATCCCAGAACAACAGCAAAGGACCTTGTGAAGATGCTGGAGGAAACAGGTACAAAAGTATCTATATCCACAGTAAAATGAGTCCTATATCGACATAACCTGAAAGGCCGCTCAGCAAGGAAGAAGCCACTGCTCCAAAACCGCCATAAAAAAGCCAGACTACGGTTTGCAACTGCACAAAGATTGTACTTTTTGGAGAAATGTCCTCTGGTCTGATGAAACAAAAATAGAACTGTTTGGCCATAATGACCATCGTTATGTTTGGAGGAAAAAGGGGGGTGGCTTGCAAGACGAAGAACACCATCCCAACCGTGAAGCACGGGGTGGCAGCATCATGCTGTGGGGGTGTTTTGCTGCAGGAGGGACTGGTGCACTTCAAAAAATAGATGGCATCATGAGGAAGGAAAATTGTGGATATATTGAAGCAACATCTCAAGACATCAGTCAGGAAGTTAAAGCTTGGTCGCAAATAGGTCTTCCAAATGAACAATGACCCCAAGCATACTTCCAAAGTTGTGGCAAAATGGCTTAAGGACAACAAAGTCAAGGTATTGGAGTGGCCATCACAAAGCCCTGACCTCAATCCTATAGAAAATGTGTGGGCAGAACTGAAAAAGCGTGTGCGAGCAAGGAGGCCTACAAACCTGACTCAGTTACACCAGCTCTGTCAGGAGGAATGGGCCATAATTCACCCAACTTATTGTGGGAAGCTTGTGGAAGGCTACCTGAAACGTTTGACCCAAGTTAAACAATTTTTAAAGGCAATGTGATGAAAGAAATAAAAGCTGAAATAAATAATTCTCTCTACTATTATTCTGACATTTCAAATTCTTAAAATGAAGTGGTGATCCTAACTGACCTAAAACAGGGAATTTTTACTAGGATTAAATGTCAGGAATTGTGAAAAACTGAGTTTAAATGTATTTGGCAAGGTGTACGTAAACTTCCAACTGTAGGTAGATAGATAGATAGATATCTATCCATCTATCTATCTATCTATATACTACCAGTCAAACGTTTGGAGACTGTCATAAAGGCAAAGGGTGGCTATTTGAAGAATCTCAAATATAAAATATATTTTGATTTGTTTAACACTTTTTTGGTTACTACAGGATTCCATGTGTGTTATTTCATAGTTTTGATGTCTTCACCATTATTCTACAATGTAGAAAATAGTAAAAATAAAGAAAAACCCTTGAATGAGTAGGTGTGTCCAAAATGTTGACTGGTAATGTGTGTGTGTGTGAGAGAGAAAAGTGTAAATGCAGCCTGTAATCTCGTATATTTTTACGATGTTTTATATATGTATTCTTTATTTCAGATGATTACAAGATTGCAGCATCAAACCTCTATATCTGTTGGCGCATTTTCCATAATGATGATATTCATAATAATATAAACCTATCACAAAGGGCCAGATCAAGTGTGGCTCTCAAAGCCTGGCAGCCCTTTAGAACTTAATGCTTTTTGTTTGTAATCTGATTGACTGATGAACAAAAAGCACTTGACAAGTGGTTTATGGGCAAACGCAGACAAAGCTTTTCCTTGTATAACCTACTTTCACAAATCAAATGCATTTCATGTTAATGTTTTCAAAGTCTTCCTCTCCCTTAATCTATCATCTAGGTTTCATTAGTTTAAAGTTGTTACCTTTTTATATGCATAAAAGTGAAATCTCTTTGTCAGACAAGCCCTTGCAATTAAAAAGTGTAAATAAGCGAGCGAGAGCATTTCACACCCTGGTGCTGTAGACAGTGAGCTAATTCACCAGCTTTGATAATAGGTAATGAGCTCACATTATTATTCTGGGGCTGCAGGCTAATTGCTTTCTGTATTTCCCTGGTTGGACAATGGGCTTTCTGTACCGATAAGAGATGCACCTTTGGTCACCCCTGCAGTGAGTGTTCTGGGGCGATTGCGGCGGCACAGGGCTGAAGTCGGCTCTAAAAGCACTCCAGTGAAATAGGTTTACCGTGCCAAAGCCGTGATGGACAGGGCCTCTTAAGAACCGCTCCCCTACACTCAGATGATTGCTGTTGGATGTGCAGATGTTCCAGTCGTGCTTGTTTCGAAATAGTGCAGCAACACAATGAAAATTGTCGAAAATAATTGCAGTGTTGGGAAGAAGAAAGGCTCGGGCTCTCTGTGGCCTTCAGAAGCTCTGCTGCTGCTGACCCGTTCTTTTAGCTGCTCGTTCAAAATGGCAGCTGTGTCGTCTGAAGTGTAGTGCTCCTTGAACAAGGGAAACCCAGATCTACTGATTATATAATGTTGTCATCATTAACTTGAATGGGTGCTTTTACAGCTGAAACCTACAAGCCTGCTTGGTGTTAATGACTTATCTGCAATATTTAAGTGGTTTGCTGTAGTTTGTAACATTGTATGTTTATATCAAAAAATGACTATTCTCCTAAGCACAGAGTAATAAGGATGACTGTGTGTGTGTGTATATGGACTTCCAGGTTTGATGGGCATGCCGACGGAGTCGTCCCAGCAGACCCATACCGCCTGCTCCTATCAGCACTCCCCCAGTGGCACCATCAGCACCCAGAACAGCCTGACAAACAACCACTCCAGCAGCGGTGGCCAGGTGCCCCTGTCCCACCCTCCCCAGCTCCCGGGCCACGGCTCGCCCCACACACAGCACCTCTCCCAGCACGGCCAACACGCCCAACACACCCAGCACCAACACCCACACTCTCAGCATGGGCAGCACCCCTCACACGCCCAGCACCCGCAGCAGCACACCCCGCACCCCTCCCAACATGCCCAGCAGCACGGCCAGCATCCCTCCCAGCAGCAGCATCAGAGCCTGGCTCACCAGCCCCATCCTGCCCAGCAACAGATGGCCTGCAACACAGGTAAGACCTGCCTCTTTCCTCCGCAACACACACACACACACTCACACACACACTCACACACACACTCACACACACACACACACACACACACACACATACACACACACACACACATATTCACATGCATTCAGAGATAACCCAGTGAGACACAGCTGGACTGAGCTGCCTCAGTATCTTTTTGTTCTGCATTAAGTACAGAGACCTGCTTTTGGTCAACAGACCGTAAATCATCATCTGATTTATGCGGTTTGCTGTAATGAGAACAAAGCAAATGCTGCATCCATACAGCAGATAGGACCTCTGGAGCCCCACAACCTTTTTAGAGGGAACCGGCTCCTCCCGGTGGCCAAAGTAGAGTACTCTTGCAAATAAATGAAATGCTGATTGCTCTCCAGCCTCTAAAACCCAGTCTGTACTCCCCTCTGTGTTTGCAGGTCTGCCCTCTGACTGGTACCCCAATCTGGACGCACTGAAAGAGAGCTGCCGTATTGCCAGCAGTTATAACTGGGCTGATGTCGACCTCTCACCTTTTCAAGGTGTGGCCATGAAGGATTATGTGAATTCCATTGCATTGACACATCCAACTTAAGCCTTAAGAGATATGCGAACAAATTATACAGTTGGCTTATTTTTGCAATGTGTTAGGCCTTTTAATATTCTTCTTATTGTCAACCTGTTATTTTTTTACCAATATTTTTAAAAGCTGTTCATTGTGATTACAAGAGTCATTTTATCCAAATGATTGAATGCCTTAATGCCCGTGATGAGCACCAACAGGCACGTTTATTGGAGCTCTGTCATTGGTGTGCTGAAGTGTTGCCAATCAAGGGTTTAATTTGAAGGAGCTCTTCAAATAAAGAACGCTGCTTTCAAGTTTAATGACCAAATGCAGTGTAGCTCAGCAGGTCAGAGTTGATCCAATTACAAATCAAATTTTATTTTATTTGTCACATGCGCCGAATACAAGTGTAGACTTTACTCTGAAATGCTTACTTACGAGCTCTTTCCCAACAATGCAGTTAAAAATTAAGAAAATTAGCAAATAGATAAAGAAAAAAAGTAACACAATAAAATAACAATAACGCGGCTATAAACAGGCTATATACAAGGAGTACCCGTACCGAATCAGTGTACTGGGGTATGAGGTAGTTGGGGTGATTTGAGGTAATATCTAAATGTAGGTTTGGTTAGGTGATTGATTTAAGTATGACAGGGAGCTCGGTGATGCACTGGGCCGTACGCACTACCCTTTGTAGCGTCTTGTGGTCGGATGCCGAGCCGTTGCCATACCAGGCGGTGATGCAGCCAGTCAAGATGCTCTGAATGGTGAAGCCGGATAACTTTTTGAGGATATGCCTAATCTTTTCAGCCTCCTGAGGGGGAAGAGGCGTTGTCGTACCCACTTCACGACTATGTTGGTGTGTTTGGACCATGATGGGTCCTTAGTGATGTGGACACCAAGGAACTTGAAGCTCTCGACCGTCTCCACTACAGCCCGTCGATGTGAATGGGGGCGTGCTCGGTCCTCCTTTTCCTGTAGTCCACGATCAGCTCTTTTGTCTTGCTGAAGTTGAGGGAGAGGTTGTTGTCCTGGCACCACACTGCCAGGTCTCTGACCACCTCCCTGTAGGCTGTCTCATCGTCGTTGTTAGTCAGGCCTCCCACCGTTGTCGTCAGCAAATGTAATGATGGTGTTGGAGTCGTGTGCGGCCATGCAGTCGTGGGTGAACAGGGAGTACAGGATGAGGGTCATCGTGGCGGATGTGTTTTTGCTTACCCTCACCACCTGAGGGGCAGCCCGTCAAAGTCTAAAATCCAATTGCAGAGGGAGCTGTTTAATCCCAAGGTCCTTAGCTTAGTGATGAGCTTGGAGGGCACTATTGTGTTGAACGCTGAGCTCTCGTCAATGAACATAATTCTCACGTAGGTGTTCCTTTTGTCCAGGTGGGAAATGGCAGTGTGGAGCGCAATAGAGATTGCATCATCTGTGGATCTGTTGGGGCGGTATGGGAATTGGAGCGGGTCCAGGGTTTCTGGGATGATGGTGTTTATGTGAGCCATGACCAGCCTTTCAAAGTTTTTCATGGCTACAGATGTGAGTGCTACGGGTTACCTTGGCGTTCTTGGGGCACGGGGACTATAGTTTACAAGTCCTGCCACATCCGACGAGCGTCGGAGCCGGTGTAGTAGGATTCGATCTTAGTCCTGTATTGACGCTTTGCCTGTTTGATGGTTCGTCGGAGGGCATAGCGGGATTTCTTATAAGCGTCCGGATTTGTGTCCCGCTCCTTGAAAGCGGCAGCTCTAGCCTTTAGCTCAGTGTGGATGTTGCCTTTAATCCATGGCTTCTGGTTGGGGTATGTTCGTACGGTCACTGTGGGGATTACGTCATCGATGCACTTATTAATGAAGCCGGTGGCTGATGTGATAAACTCCTCAATGCCATCAGATGAATCCCGTAACATATTCCAATCTGTGCTAGCGAAGTATACAATAGCAAAGTAGGTTTTAATTAGATATCACCGCTAAAGGTTAGTTATGTAATAAAGGATGTTTTTTTACATAGACAAACTTATCTACACCCACTTTTGACATTTATGTGGCGTGGACATTTTGACTGGTGATTTTTATAACTCAACTGTTGTCGAGACATTTCCCTGCAGTGACTAGCAGCTAGTACTACTGAAATGGTTTGACTGGTGTGCTGCTGAGGTGGCTGTGTATTGCTGTTTTCCTTGGCTGATGATGCATTTGGGTCTGACCCCGTGCAGGACTGAAGGAGAGCATGAGACAAGCAGAGCTGAACAACTGGTCCCTGGAGCCCACCCAGATCGCTGATCTCTGCTCGTCTATCAACCAGTTCTTCACCCGCACCGGTGTCATTCAGCCACAGGGGGCAGTGCAGCCACCGCCCGTACCCGTATGCCATGGCTCCATGCACCCCAACAAGCCCAGCCAGCACATCACCACAGGTCAGTGAGCCTCACCTCTAACCTACGTCCTAGCTCACACTATTATTGCATTTAGCATTTCAGACCACTCACATTATCAGGACATTGATGATATTTTCCTTTTAATGTGAACTTACATTGCAATAATGCTGGGGATGATGAGGATTGTTTAAGCTAGCGCATACATTATTTTGGGATTGGGATATTTGAGTGAAGTTTGTCTTTCTCTCCACAGGAAATCTCTACATGGACTCCAGACAGAGCATGTCTATGATGGGGCCCCCAGGGTACCCCCACATGCCCCCCATGAGCAGCGCAGGCCCCACCATGACAGGTACAGTACATCTGCAGCCCCCATTCAACTAAACTATGTCTCAGCCAAGGGCATGGTCTATACAGTACACTCAGAATCCATCAAACCTATCCTTCCACATTAAACAAGCACTACAACAACACCTTGACAGGTCCTTTTCCCATTCAACTACTCATTTAACCAATGAAGCTTCTACAGTGTATGTGTATTTGTGTGTGCCCTCACTCCCCTTCTCTCCTCTCTTAGGACACCATGCGCAGATGAACCAGCAGCACATGATCCCTCCCAGAAACTTCCAGATGCACCGCATGCCAGCAGATGACATCCAGGATGACTTTGATTGGGACTCCATTGTCTAATGTTAGATGTTCTGCCCCTAACGAGGAGCGTCCAGGAGGTGCAGAGGAGATGAGTGTATGAGGAAGAAGCCAGGCTGAGCTGTATGCTCACAGTAAAAGGAGACTGACTGTTGTTGGTGGGATACAGAACCATAGAACAGGTGTCACTTTCGGAGGAGAGAACGAGAGAGACTTCAGAGTCCTGACATTTTTTACAAACAAAAACAAAACATGCAAAAAAAGTGTTACTTTGAAGACAATCATATTTAGTAAAACATGTTTAAGTGGTGGCTTATGTGCTTGTCTTGATGAGGCAAGTAGCACACGTTCATGTCAAAACACATGCTCCAGTCTTCATCCCTCAGCCAGCCCTCTTCCGCCCCCCTCTCCTAGCCAGCAGCCTTCCAAAGTCCCCCCAGGTCCGTCCGTAACTGTTGTGTGATTTGAGCGACTTGTTATCCTTCTCGTGTTGGCTTTAGGCCTCAGCTGCTTCTTGGATGAGTTTCTCTCTTTAAATTCATTGTTATTCTTTTATGGAAAACGCAGGCAGCCTTTGAGTAATGTGATTGTGCTTGTTGGTCCCCTTTTGGGTGGACGATGGATCCCCAATGGTGGGTTTATTGGTAGTAAGGTTAGGTTTACAGTAACTGAGGTTATGTTATGACCAGGTGTTTTGTATTGAACTATGCTTGATATAAAGATCACAAATGCTTAATCATAGAGGGTAATCCATCCAGTTGTCCTTTAACCAACCCATCTGGTCCATAAAAAAAAAAATAAGAAGCTAATTGTGTAAATTCAGCAACATTACCGGCAGTATTTGTGGTTTTGTGTCAACAATGTATCATACCTTTATCTCCAATACTCCAACAAGTCTGAAAAAGATGCATGAGTAGGTGACTGTAAGAAATCCGTCCAGACCTCCTTTTCACCTTCTTTCCTTTGTTTGACTTGTTGAATAATACTTAGACTGCAAGTTGTCTCATTCTCAATCACTACATCCTTTCACTAGTAATAGTTAATACACAATGAATTTGAGTACATGTATACGGATATTGTCTGTAGGTGTCTCTTCACCTATTAAATTCAGTGTAAATACTACACAAAGAGCTGTAGGATATCTTCCTATTCTCTTCTGATGCAGGAAATGTACAGATTAACTCAATTATTCAGTCATAAGGTCTACTACAAGCCATGCAATAGGAATGTTCTTCATTCAGATGCTATCCATCTGAAATCATCTGAATCAGTATCAATCTCCCCCAATATCTTCCTTGCTGTGAACCAGTCAGAGTCAAGGCAGAGAATATGCTGTAATACAATCAGGAACAATAAGAAATACAAAAAGTGTGTGTGTGTGTGTGTGTTTTGATTTTATTGTAATTTTAGGGCTATGATTGTTTGTTGCAATCATCTGCATATGCTATCAATGAGCACAAAACCGATGCACAAAAAAAGAGATGAATGCAAGGGTTAGAGGCAGATATGCATTTTGTAGGCAGGGTTTCTTATGCAGAGAAATTTGTACTTTGGTCAACAGCCAAGTGGAAAGAGAAGATGGGAGACTAGTGGTGCTGGAAACACTCCTGTCATCTCTGTCCCTTAGTGGCTACTGAATCAGACTTGTCCTGAACCCTCAACATGGTTGCTTGCGCTGAACCTATACGCGAGCTTGGTCTGGGTATAGCACAGTTCAGCTTACCTTTTCCCTTCATTCTTTCACTATGGATCCCTCATAAACTAAATCTTCACTGTTGCCCCCCTTAGACAAACTAAAGCTGGGGCTGGATTTTGTTTCTCTCCATCATCGCTGAATATGTTTTTTTTTGTTTTTGTGATCGAACGACAATCGTGACAGGGTTTGTAGTATGACATTAACACCGCTGAGCCCAGACACCTTTGTCTGTTGTGACAGTATACATGTGAAGATACTGTTTGGCTATCCTTTTGAAACAGGATGCAGAACACATAAGTGGGGAGGCTTGGATGGAACTAGAGCTAATGCTTCACAAAACCCTATACTGCCAGGCATGTCTGCAAGGTTTTACAGATCTTTTGGCAGCCAGTTCACTCTGTAAATGGTTCATACTGCCCATTTGTTTTGATCTTTTAGGCTAAATGTTTTTATTTGTTGCTTTTTCTCCATCTTTCTCCATCATGTCTTACTTCTGCTACTTTTACCTGTACCTGGTTTTGGGTTAGATTCCCAAATGTTCCTTGTATTTTAAACAACAGTTGTGTGTGGCTCATTTTCTTGCCTGTGGATACCCATTGAGTGTTTTAGGCTTTGTTTATTGGCCAAAATCAAATCAGTCAGTCATTTAAAGGGATACTGCGAGATTCTGACAATTGTTTTTCTACTTACCCAGAGTCCGATGAACTCATGGATACCATGTTATGTCTCAACTTCCTTTATACTGCACGTAAAGAGGTAGTTCGCAAGCCTCTGTTAGTGCAATGACTGGAAGTCTGTAGGTACACTAGCGTATGGGTAAGCAGAAAAATGGCTTTATTGCCAGAATCTCACAGTATCCCCTTAAAACAGTCAGAATGCTAATTCAGTTAAAATGCCAAGGTCACTTCATTAGTGAACAATAAATACTTTATGGAGAAGAGGTGAGGGTAGGGATGGTGAATTTACCATTTGACTGCTAGAGAAGGTCAGCTTGGGTCCTGTAGACTATTGAGACTGACCCAAGGAATGGGTGTTTTAGGGGGAGATGGTTTAAAAGTGGATCTAAAAGTGGAAGGGAAGTCTTGACAGCCCGTGTTTGGCAGGGCATGTTTGGTATGTTGCATTTCATTACTGGTAATGAGGGCACTTATGAAAAACACTAGAGGACCGTCAAAGGGTATGTAGTTGTTAACCCACCTCCCACAGTGCAAAGAGGAGATGGGAAGAGCTCATGGATGTGATGAGGGAAAGAGTAAGGGAAAGACAATGACTGGATCATCATGTTTATGCATCACCCTCTTTACTGAATCTGTGTGTCTGTCCCAGTACATTTTGTTTGAAAGGACAATTAACACGTTTAAATACCACTGGAGATGTACCTGCCAGAGAGATTACTATGATATGAAAAAAAGAAAATAAGCCTTGTTACATTATGGGAGATCTGCCAACAAGTACTGCTGATTGAGGCCTATTTTATTCAGTGCTGGTGTGTTGTGCTTCTTGTAAATAAATGTATTTTCAATCATCCCTTTTTCCTCTTGGGGGCGGGGCATCAAGGCAGGGGTGGGACTTACTCATGAAAGAGAGGAGGGAAAATAATAGAGTATTTTGTTATTGTCCAATCAGAGGGTGACAAAGTATGTATATATCTATATTGTATATATGTGATGAAAATGCGTTGGCTTTTTGTGTGACACTACCTTTTACCTGTACTATGGTTCTACATTCAGTGTTTCAATGTTGATAATATGTTTGTTTTTCTGTTTTTGATTTTGTCTTTGTCATTTCTTGTATTTGTTTTATTTTTCTCTATTTTTGGTTATTGCACGGTTTATTACTTTTGCTGTCCAATGAGGTGACACAGCTACTCTTTGTATTGGTTTAGTGCTGTAAAATAACTCCAGTGTTATTAGAATTGTCTATCCCACCCCCATCCCCAATATGCATGAATGGCACTTAAAGAAATAAAATATGTTAACTTCACTGTGGAATGGGGTGGTGTTTGTCATATTTTTTTTAATGTATTTGAATGAGGTATATGAAGCAGACTTGTGCTACAGTGAATTCTCCTGTGAATTATTTACTATTTTGAACAGTAGAAGTAGCTGCTATCAGTCACAATGTGTTTTGCAGTCTGTTTCGACTATAATAGTCGTGGGTAGGGGAATTGCACTTTCTATATGCACTGTGTAAAATTACAGCAATTATGATAAATCCGAGAAAACAAAGGTTAGGGTTGAATATAACATGTAGTAGTGCAGCGCCTCCTTGGTCACATCTCTCAAGCATGATACCTAAAATAGCTTTTTTGGTAAGTATTTTTCACCTGCAACATTCCACTTTGATCTGTGCACTCAATGTTTAAAAGTTTCCCAATTCTGAAGGTTTTCTAGGACCTAGTATTACTATCGTACAGTAGTGTTCCATACTCATTGTCCTTTCCCAAGTGAACATTTCACAGTCTTTCATATCAATAGTTACGTTTCCATTAACTTGTCCAGCTAATTGTTTTTTTTTGTCAAATGGTTGTAACAATCGCCTGCTACCGTGCATTTCCAAGTTTCCTCCAAACATGACGCCTGGTATTCAGACCAGAGAATCTTGTTTCTCATGGTGTGAGCGTCTTTAGGTGCCTTTTGGCAAACTCCAAGCGGACTGTCATGTGCCTTTTACTGTTGTATGTCTTCCGTATGGCCACTCTACCATAAAGGCCTGATTGGTGGAGTGCTGCAGAGATGGTTGTCCTTCTGGAAGGTTCTCCCATTTCCACAAAATAACTCTGGAGCTCTGTCACAGTGACCATTGGGTTCTTGGTCACCTCCCTGACCAAGGCCCTTCTCCCCCGATTGCTCAGTTTGGCCAGGCGGACAGCGCTAGGAAGATTCTTGGTGGTTCCAAACTTCTTCCATTTAAGACTGATGGAGGCCACTGTGTTCTTGGGGACCTTCAATGCTGCTGAAAATTTTCGGTACCCTTCCACAGATCTGTGCCTCCAGACAATTCTGTCTCGGAGCTTTACGGACAATTCCTTCGACCTCATGGCTTGGTTTTTGCTTTGACATGCACTGTCAACTGTGGGACCTTATAGACAGGTGTATGCCTTACCAAGTCATGTCCAATCAATTGCATTTACCACAGGTGGACTCTAATCAAATTGTAGAAACATCTCAAGAATGATCAATGGAAGCAGGATGCACCTGAGCTCAATTTCAAGTCTCATAGTAAAGGGTCTGAATACTTACTTTAAGTAAATAAGGTATATATATTGTTTTTATAATGCATTTGCAAACATTTCTAAAAACATGTTTTTGCTTTGTCATTATGAGATATTGTGTGTAGATTGATGAGAAAAAATATCTAATTTAATCAATTTTAGAATAAGGCTGTAACAAAACAAAATGTGGAAAAAAAGGAAAGGGTCTGAATACTTTTCAAATGCATAGGTAAGACTACAGTATGACAAGCGGATTGATGACACTACTTCAGTAAGATGGGAGAGCGGTCATCCCAAGGAGACTCTTGCCGGGAAGCTCTGGCTGGTGATGATCTGGTGAGGGTGCTCGTGGCTCCCGGACAGGCTGGTATTCTAGCTGAGGCAGCGGCCGGAGTGCCATCTCTCTCGTCGGCTGGGGTGTTGGCTGGAGCACCAAAGGTGACCGGACTGGCTGTAGTCCCAGGGATCGCTGATCCAGCCCAGGCGACCGGACTGTTGGTAGTCGCAGGGGTCGCTGGACTGGCCTGGGTGCTTCCAATAGGGGCCATTGCAGAGGAGCTGGCTGAGCTGGCTCCCACACAGATGACCAGTGGACTGCAGGCCGGCTTTAGAACTGCAGGGCCACCTGTGGAGCTGCGAGTGGCAGAAAATCATGCTGCTCTGCAATGTAGAGCCTGGGTGGCTGCAGAACCTCACTGCGGTCTGCAACTGGCTCCTCCAACGCCATTTGTATTCCCAGGGTGAAATATTCCAGTCCCTCAGGGCTGGCGACAGGAATAGCCCCTTGCACACCTGCATGTAATCCATGTGGTGGAGGAGAGGGGCCATAACGTTTATACTGCGCCATTGGCATAGGCTCCAGAGAGAGGGCATAATCCAAATGATGGTAGTCCACTGGATACCCCGGAGCCATACTCCTCTGGACCGTAGGTGGGCAGTGTGGAAAGTAGCCTGTTTGGGCTCTGTGGGACACCATAGTGTAGTAGACAGCTGTGACAATTACAGATAAGAACTCTAGTAGATAAAAAGGTCTGAAGCTTAGTTACCATGAGGTATTCTATATTAGGTGAGCAAAAGCTCGAGACAAAGCAATAGGGTCGGGTGTGAAAAAGGGAACAGCTGAGTTGGAGTTTAAGTCGGATTTGAAGTCGAAATCGAGGTTAGTAACTGTCGATCTAATGTCCAAAAGTGCTTCGCCGTTCATATGTGATAATATGAACTTTCTGTACAAAAAAAGTAACTAAATAGCAAAGTCGGGTTGGAACTCATAAGGTGTCGGCTTTCTCCATCTGCGCCATCTTGTAATCCAATTTATGCAACCAAGTATGAAGAACAATATACACTGAGTGTACAAAACATTAAGAACACCGTCCTAACATTAAGTTACACCCCACCCTTTTGCCCACAGAACAGGTCAATTCGTCGGGGCATGGACTCTACAAGGTGTACTCCTGAGTGGCGCAGTGGTCTAAGGCACTGCATCGCAGTGCTAATTGTGCCACTAGAGATCCTGGTTCGAATCCAGGCTCTGTCGCCGCCGGCCGCGACCGGGAGACTCATGGGCGGCGCACAATTGGCCCAGCGTCGTCCAGGGTAGGGGAGGGAATGGCCGGCAGGGATGTAGCTCAGTTGATAGAGCATGGCGTTTGCAACGCCAGGGTTGTGGGTTCGTTTCCCACGGGGGGCCAGTATAAAAAAATAAAAAATGTATTCACTAACTGTAAGTCGCTCTGGATAAGAGCGTCTGCTAAATGACTAAAATGTAAAATGTAATGTAAATGTGTCGAAAGCGTTCCACAGGGATGCTGGCCCATGTTGACTCCAATGCTTACCACAGTTGTGTCAAGTTGGCTGGATGATCAAAATCAAAACCCAAATATCCAATGGCTCTAGGAACATAACAGCATCCATAAATCTCGCAAATCTCAGTTCTGGAAAATACTAACTTTATGACCAAAATATTATGCTATTTACACTTTGTAGTCAATTGTTACACTATAATAAACATTTCTGACTAATATTGATGCAACTAATATTGATACACCCGAGAAACTGTTAAGCGTGAAAACCCCAGCAACGTTGCAGTTCTTGATACAAACCGGTGCACCTGGCACCTACTACCATACCCTGTTCAAAGGCACTTCAATATTTTGTCTTGCCCATTCACCCTCTAAATGGCAGATATACACAATCCATGTCGCAATTGTCTCAAGGCTTAAAAATCCTTCTTCAACCTGTCACCTCCCCTTCATCTACACTGATTGAAGTGGATTTAACAAGTGAAATCAAAAAGGGATCATAGCTTTTACCTGGATTCACCTGGTCAGTCTCTGTCATGGAAAGAGCAGGTGTTCTGAATGTTTTGTACACTCTGTGTATATACATGTCACACAACTCACTTTGTACACAAACATCCCACATGTCCAAAGAGATGAGTGCAGTTGATGTGCAGGACAGAGATTATGTTGCTGCTCTCTCTGTCACTGCTTGGAGGAGACAGAGAGGGAGGACCCAAGATGACTGCCTGTGATTGGCTGACCCCACAGTGTGATAAGGTCCCTGGCAACCATGACCCCTAGCAATCAACGCTAGCCTGCTAGTCTTCTGTGGGGGAGGGGGTGTCTACTGCAGTAGTTGGAGTTACAGAGTTTGTGTCTCTGAGAGAGGGCTGTAAGATGATGTGCTAGGAGTCACCGGCAGGGAATTCGTAACAATAGCGAATCATGTTACAAAACAAGTTTGCGGCGGGACACAAGATGCTCGCGAATGGGTTTTGAATGTTTGAAAAAATATTGCAGTTTTGAAACTGCAGTAAAAGTGCAGTAACTGCAGTCGACTGTGGTATTTTGGATGCAGTAATTGCAGAATAACTGCAGTGTACTGCAGTTGAACTGCAGTTATACTGCAGTAAAAAACCCTGTGTTATTTTGGACGCAGTATTTGCAGCATTCTGCAGTAATACTGCACTCTAACTGCAATCTTTTTTCGTAAAGGGGATGCAAGTGTGCATTGTCTCAATTCTCATTTTGCCCAAAACAGTTGCAGACACATCAGCAGGTGACCACTCGATAAAGGGTTTAGGTGCCAAGTGTTCTTTCAACAGAAAATTGGTGACGTGTTGTCTTATGTAAACAAGTCTGAGTCCCTGCATAATGTGGGCAGGTCTATCTCACTGTCTATAGGTTCTGCCGTATGATTGGATAGAGCACAATCAGTGCAGCTGTTTCTCCGTGCATGACAATTCTTCCTAGGCGTTACCATCCCGGGTAAGTGGGCAAGTGGGCATGATCGAAGTCAAAACCAAACCCTCAAATATCCAATGGCTCTAGGAACATAACAGCTTCCATAAATCTCGCAAATCTCAGTTCTGGAAAATACTAACTTTATGACCAAAATATTATGCTATTTACACTTTGTAGTCAATTGTTACACTATAATAAACGTTTCTGACTAATATTGATGCAACATAGGCCGTTTTAATCCTGATAAGTTTTTTTTTTTTTAGTTCAGCTGCCCTTTAACAATGCCAGGGGTTTGCTAATGAATTCTTAAATCTGTTTGCCAACAACATGAATAAGAGATACTTATTGCTCAGGTTGACAATTCACCATGGATAATGAATTGGATACTCTTGGTAGGTTTGTGACTTTGTAAACATTTATTGCAATGACAGTGTGCTGCTCTGCTGTTGGTAGATGGAAAGGGGGTTTAGGCAATGTCATCACATACATTACATGGGAACACAGCCTCCTCTGGTGGCCACTAACATGTTTGAAACAACTTTGACAACAAATATTTTCCCTGAAGCAGTAGCTAGTTTTATGGGTACTGTATTTCATTATTTTAAAGTAAAAATAAACTGGATAAGATACCATGTGATTAAATCAATGTGATGGTGTATTTAAGAGTACTTCCATTCATAGTCCGAAGGGAAAATCTATTGGGGAGTGAGCCGGCATCAGTATCCTAGGTGCCATATTATGCCACTGTGCTCTTGAGCAAGGCACTTGACCCCTAAAACAACTCTAGGGGTGCTGCACCTCAGGTTTTTCAGGGTTCCCAGGTTTTTGTGTGTGTGTGTTTGGGAGTTGGGGAGTTGGGTTGAGCAAAAAACTATCTCTGCAATTTCTTCTTCTTCTTCTGCTACTCTGTAATACTATATCATGCTTTCTTTTACAGTACAGAGTAGCCCTAATACTCCAGCAAAAAAATGTATAACGTAAACTTCCACACCCTGAGTGTAATAAATAAATGAAAGGATAGGTCATATTTACCTAATATGTAAATAAATAATTATGAATGTGTAAATGTCTTTGACACCAGCAACTCTATCAATGTTATTTGCCTGATCTAACAGGTCCAATAAAAATGTAATGTGATTGATCAATCTCTTGTAATATCTAGCCTAAATGCCATTATCATGCAAAGATCATCCTTAAACAATTTGGCACTTTATGTTCGGCTACTGAGTGACTTGGGGGCGTACATCTTTGAAAACAAATATTAATATTTAATTAAAAAATGTCAAGAGATGTCTGTTGTCCACAGTAATTGCAAAAATCTTGAAAGGGCCGAATTGAACATTGCCCCTCGATTGTTTTACGAGGAGCTTGCCTGCCTCTCCCAACTACGACCCGAACGAATAGTTAGTTATTGGATAACATTTCGATTCAAGCCTCCATCCGCCATTTTCAGCAGATTGAAAGAAGGTAGACAAAAATCATAGTGCTGATCGAAATAAAACAGGTAAATCCACAAATATGTCCAGACGGGTATCCCAATCAAACCTGTAGGCGACACAGGCCTACATTGGAAAACCAGAGACGCCTTGTCGATGGTTGCATCGGCTTGGAATAGTTTACCATGCGAGTGGTCGATGCAATACAAGGGTAACAATAAAACGCATTTTGTCATATTATTTGACAAGGATGGACTATATCAAACATCTCGCGCAAATTTTCGGTCAAGCGCATTTCACAATCTGAAAGAAAAATGTGTTATCCTCTGGATCTATTTGTTTGTAACAATGAAATACTTGCTTGATCTTGGAATACAACTTCAAGCACATAATGTAGGCAATTTTTTAAAATCCCAGTTGTAAAATGTAGTGGTAAATCTAGGCATTAGGCCATTCTAGCAGATAAGTAGGCTAAAGCAATATGCACGGTTAAATTAAGGCAATATTTTTAGCAGTATGCTTTTTTTTGCCCACTGCAAATAGCCTTTTAAAAATAAATAAAAATCATGCGTCATTATACTTCAGGCTATGGCATATTCTGATTTATTTTATTTATGAACTAAGAATTTGGAAACGTCCTTATATCCATAAGAGCGTCTGCTAAATGACTAAAATGTAAAATGTAAACGATAACAATATTGGCCTATATGCGTTTTTTAAGCACCAACCCTTAAATTGATCGTGCTTATATTGCTTGTAGGTCTAATTGATTTGTGAACAGTGTAGGAATGTTCTGGATAAATAATCGTTTATCCGATGGGCAGTAGGCCAGTCTCTCTTCGTTGTAACTATAAAATTATCCTCAGTGGAATGTTTTATTTATTTGTATTTATTAATTCAATAGGCCTTAAGTCCTTATAGCCTACCCTACCCTATATTCTACATGAGGTGCAGCCTATATATAGTCTACTGAACACTGCACATTATCTTGCATCTTTGAGATAGGATTAATTTATTTGAGTTGATCACTATTTCAGGCTATATAAAATAATCTCTATTACAAAAATGAGTTATTACACTGAATTCATCCTATAATCTCAAATATATGCATGCTTGCATGTCTGCAAGCTTGAAAAAATTGGCCTGGTCGGCATGTAATCTGCTTTGTGTAGGACTTTGTCACAGATGAAGAAAACCATGTCACTTCAGTCACAGCTGGTGGAAAGCCTACATAAAGGAGAGTGTGTTATTTGGAACCAGTGACAGCCAGGACAGTTTGCCTTAGAATCCCCACTCCTTTCCTGATAAGTTATCCATCATGAGAAACAAATACAACTTCTTACAAAATGATATTTCTCCTCAAGCTTGTTGTAATAAGAACAACTTGATTGCACAAACATGCAGATCTGTGTGGTGTTGGCAGATCATATACTACACCTTATTGTTGTTAATACAGGGGCAGTTAATCTTTACATTTTAGTGTCATGCACACATAATTATAGTTGAGTAGTAATGATAGCTATCCCCTTGATAATCAGTACAGTGATTCTGCCGGCATGTGGCATTGGCATTCTGCCTCAATGCTATTGTCCTACCATGTCTCCTGTGCTGCCTCCCCTTTAGATCCCATGTGAGCACAGCCTGCCGAAAGTGCCAGACCATTGCGGAGTCTTACCTGAGCAAAAGAAGGCAATACATTTATGCCCATTCTGTACATGAGTTTTAGTGTTCCCGGTGTGAGAGTTAAAAAAATGTTTTGGTCAGGGTGTTGGTCTGTTTGAGACATGAGGATGTGTTATATTCTAGGTGACCATGGTTGTTCCTGGAGGGACAAAGGAAACACTTGCTGACATTCCGCACCATGTGTGGAAGAGCTTGCCCGACAGCATGAGACTAAGCCCCTCTGCTGTTGATCAAAGTCGCATTGGTGAGTTGAAAATTAGCTGCTTTGGGTTTGTTCTAACTTCACATTTTGGGTTTGTTCTAACTTTCAGTTGTATAGATAAGTGATCAATGATCATTTGTTAGTTGTAAAATTCAACTAGCAGCAGTACATCTTACGATAAGCAGTGAGTGGCTGTGTGGTTTCTGACTCTGTGGTGTTCGCTGGTGTGGTCTAGGGCCCTGTGTTTTGGTTGATAATGTCACATGACCTGGATTTTAACCTTTATTTGAACCTTTTTCCAGAAATGATAATTACACCAAAAATGAAAGCAGTTGTCTGAGGATGGTGCTAAACCATCTGACATAAAAAGAAAAAGGGGAAAGTTTGATGAAAAAGCTTTAAATAAAGGTTAAAATCCAGGTCATGTTAAATGATCAACCTAAACACAGGGCCCTAGGGGCTGGTGGAGCTCCTGATACTGATGACCATACAGTAACGACAAGTGATCACAAGGGAGAGGATGAACTAGATCTGGCAGTGGAAGCAGAGTACATTATGAAGGCTTTCAACTCAAGAAAAATAAGCATCTCCAGCCTGTCCTGGCTTGCCTCACAGAATCGGCACACCTTAACAAATGTTTTGAAGCCGAAAGCTTCTCTATATTGCATGGTGAATTTTGGAATTTCATTCCACTCTTTTCCCCAGGTGTCTGGGCCTCTTGGTTCATCCCTAAAGGCAAGAGGTTCGGCCCGTTTGTATGAGAGAAGAAAAAGAGGTCCCAGGTGTCCAGCAATGTTTACATGTGGGAGGTGAGCAGCAGAGGATAGAGTGATAGCCTCAGATCTACCTTAACACACATTTAGGTTGTACACATTACAGGCACAGCACACCCTCCCTATTATATATATACACTGTTGTCCATTTTCATACATACATTTTTAAGATTATCGGCTAGATAACCAAACTGTCCTCTGTAGGTGTATTTTCCCGCCAGGGGCTGGATGTGTGTGGATGCCACAGACCCCATGAAGGGGAACTGGCTATGGTATGTAAACTGGGCAAACTCCACTCAAGAACAGAACCTTTTCCCCATGGAGATAAACCGAGCCATTTACTACAAAGTGTTACGGGTAAGTTAGACATTTAGTCTCACTGGTAAAATGTTATTCTCATTCAGTTGATCACTAAAGCAGAGTGATGGGATGGTTTGCTATTTAGGCATGTGAATTAGAGCGGGGCAATATGGACAAAAATCCCTATCTCGGTAAATTGCTTGAATTGATGCGATAACAATAAATAGACATTAATGTGCACCATAGTTTAAGAAAATTATCCTTTAAACTACTACTACTAGTTTGATGGTTGTAGCCATCAATTGTCCCATTAACTATCACCCATATAAGCAAAATTATTACATTTCAAACTTAACATTTCTCTAGTATAGGCTACGTATTGTAATGAACGATATCAGCAAAATGCCTGCGATGAGTGATCTGTATGGTCAGTGTCGATCATTTTCGGTTTATCGTCCCAGCTCTAATGTGAGTATAGCGTATTGGCTATTTAGATCAAGTTTGTTTGGGGGTTATTCTTATTAAAGGGGCAATCAGCAGTTGCTACATCCATTTTTTGACTAATAAATTAATAATATGTACCCATTGATTCTTGAAGAATATAACTTCTAAATGCCTCATGAGCTTTTAGTTTAGCTGTCGTATCCCATCAGAACCGAAAATATAAGCTTGTTGTGATCCAAATACTATATAGCCTCAATCATGGTTAAAACTATCATTTGATGTCATGGATGGTTAGTCCTTGCATCCATAGCTCTGTCTATGAATTTGAGAGTGGTTACATTTGTCCAGCCCCAACCCTCAGCTTTTTACTGAAAACAGGGGCGGGGACGGGGAAAAGCTTTGTTAGTGTTTCATCTGCTGATTGCTGCTTTAAAGCCAAATGAGAGAATTACAACCTTTTGGTCTTTACCATTTTAAGTGGCTCTTTCTATAATTCATGAAAATTTTACATTTTTATGTTGTCTCTGGTATACCTGGGTAGGCTAATAAATAATTAACATAAAAGGAATTACATTTTAAAGTACAGTTTGCCACCCAACTACCTTAGCTACCAAAATGTCAAGACCTAACATTCCTGTTGTTGGACTCTGACTTGACAGACACAACAGGGGCCAAAATATTTCGTCCTGTCTTTCAACAAACTTGTCACTGATTGGTTCCCACTCTCATCTTTCCTTGTAACAGCCAATTGGGCCAGGGGATGAGCTGCTAGTGTGGTACAATGGGGAAGACAACCCTGAGATAACAGCTGCATTAGAGGAAGAAAGAGGCAGCAGTCTGAGCAAGAAAAATTCACCCAGGGCAAAGCGAGGTAAGGCGTACACCCCTAAAATACAAAAATCCTGTCTTAGATTTTGCAGGACATTATTTACCAAACTATTCGACACGATAGTTCGCAGTGGGTAGCAGCAGTCGAAGAAAATTGTATTTACGCCCATTCAAAGTTTAATTATTGATAGCATGCTAACTAGCTAGCTTAGCTAACTGTAGCGAGGTGTTGGTGCAGTCAATTTTCCTTCCAAACTTTCAATCTCAAAAAGTTCGCTACTTTTATGTTACTGTTACTTCGTATAAAATAGTGTGATTGCAGCTAAATTGGTAGCTATTATGTAACAACACAGACAGTACGCCACTGTCAACATTAGCTAGTCAGCTAAATAAGTTAGCTAGCTAACTCAGTGCAATGGCTGGCTCGTCATGTCGTTTTATATGACGCGACCTTTCCAGATTTACAACTCAGTTGCGAGCCACGTTATCTGATCCGTTGATTACATTAGCTACTTACCTACATTTAAAAGGTATCCAGCTAGTTAGTTCTGTTACAATGCTTGCAGGTTATGGATTTCATAGTCTGATCTGTTTGTTTCGATCGGAGCTGTCAATCCAGTTCAGGTAGCTAGCAGGCTAGGTCAAGCCCGGACGTGCCAGACAACCCGTGCAGGGAAGATGGCAAGCGCTGGCTTTGTGTTCAGCAAATGGCTAACTGATCAAAACAGGTGCCGTTGTGATAAAGGGAAAAAGTAGCTATGGTTGATAACTTAAGGTATGTGTCATAGATGTGTTGTAAACCCTTAACGTTAGCTACATCTAGTCAGCTACCCACTGCTAGCTAGCTAGCTGGATAAATTATCAATTCTGTTGGTGCCATCGCTAGGAATATATGCCTGCCCTGAAAATAAACACCCTTTGTTTTAGTTTTTTCGATGTAACCAAGACTACTTAGCTGAACGTTTATCTATTTTGTTCATTTCCCTAGGTAAGTGTGAGCTCTATTTTCATTTGGCCTGTGGAGGGTAGCTAGCTGCACTAGCTAATCAGCTAAAACCAATGCAAAGTTGAGGTAGTGCAGACTAGGCCCTGGATGAATGCAGTTGCACAAGCTCTGAAGTCCCACCCTTCCTTTCTCAACAATACTACACCTTCAGATTGAGTTGCATTTTTCATAATTATCTTTTGATTTAGGCTAGCTGCTAGAATGAAATACATAGAATTTGAGAATTATTTCTCCATGTAATTGGCCTAGTGTTTATCTTTCAATATGAAGGAAAGTGTAACTGTTGGTGGTATATCCACAGTAGCTACTGTAGGTCTATATGATTTTTAAGTTTGTGGTGTAGGCCTATGCATGCAACCCTTGTCTTTTTTGAATTTGCAGTATGATTTATTGACTCAGTGAGTTGTTGTTAGAAGTCTCAACATTCTGAATTCTGTAATATTGAGATTGAGTCTGCTTGTCATTCATCTGCAATCCCTCTATGATAAATTATATTAGCATATCTGTATTTTACAGAATGTATTTGACCATGCTGGTCAGATGACTGAGCTGTAGCATGTGTTTCTGTGGCATGAATCAGGCTTTGTAGACCAGGCCAGATTACCTTCTTGTCACAGCAACTCCAGTGATGACTGGGTGCTAGCCCAGGCAGGCTGAGATTAAAACTCAAAATGGTCTCCTGCCTATGGGCATAAATACCGCAATGATGAGCCATTCCATAATTCTCTAAACATTTTTGTTTTCATTATGTATTTATTCTTGAAATATTCAGAATGAGGGCATCAAGGCTGTTAAAAGTAATTTAATTTAATTGTATTGGATGCTTAACTGACCTTTTAACCTGCGGCTGGTTGTAAAAAAAAACATTGTTAATATTCAAAGAGAATTTTACATAAGCACACGTGGTACTTGACCTAAATTTTTCAGATCCTGTTCAGCAGTCATATCTTGCTTTGCTTTCTGTTAGCCACATTTTAATGTTATGAGTTTGTAATTCCATGTAGTTTTAAGTGCCAACCAATACGCAGCACAGTTGTGAGTTGAGGTGTGAAAGTGAATTAGTACACTTCCCCCGCTAGATGTTCACTCATCTGAAAATATCCTTTCTAATAGTGGATTTACTTACATAGAAGTAGTCCAATGTCAACATTTGAAAGAACTAAATTCCACATCTTACCAGTATTGCTTTGGTGTGAAATGGTTTATTTGAGTTTAGCTAATGTTTGTTGGTTGGTGTGTGCTTTCCCCCATAGCCAGAAGAAAGCTGTTGGAGAGAGCCAGACAGGCTGGTTTGGGTGCATTCCGTGGGCCCAAGCAAACAGGCGTAACCAAACCTATTGTCAGAGAGATGTGGGACACAGAGGAAGGTTAGTAGTTGTCCCATTATTATGGATATTTGTGTAATTTGGGGAGTCAGTTCAGGTGTAACTAGGGCTATGGTGGTTATGACATTTTGTCAGCCAATTATTGTCATGCAAAAGACTGCCGGTGTTACGGTAATTTACCGTTAATTAACATAAACAAGTTTAGCATATCCAGGCCTCCACGTGTTCAAGCAGCTGATGCGCGCCTTTGGAACATCTACATTTAACAAGTTGAATAAATCAATGTAATATACACCATCACAATAAATCCATTATTTATTTTAGTCAGGACTAAAGAAACATTATGATATGAGGAAAATGTATTTTATAAGAACAGAAATGAGTTGGCCAACTGTTATCTGGCTATGCTCCATGCCATAGGCTGTAGGCTTGTTCATTTAGCTGACAAGATATGCTTGTAAGTCCCATGACATTATTTTATATTATATGATTTTATAGTAAGAAGAATATAATTGAACTTACCTGAATAAAATGAAGCAGGTGTGCATATGAAGTGGCTATGTTGAGCGTAAAAAGTGATCATTTAAAAAAGTTCCTATATGCTAGGTTTAGAGTTACTTGGCAACTTTAGTTGTGAATGATACAAACCTTAGAATGCATTATAAATCAAAACATATATGGGCTGCATGATGCGACTATAGGCTATTGATGATTTGAGAAATTCGCTAAAAAGGTTTGCTCTGTTCCTTGCATCAGGCTGCATAGCTGTTCTCTCATCAAGTGATCATATTTTCGCCCATCAGACTATTCTCAATTTAATCTTGTCTTTACTAATATGGCAAATGTGTTTCTATTTAGAATGGTCCATTATCAAATGGGCAGGGGCAGGAGAAAAATTACATGTCATATGTACAGTTGAAGTCGGAAGTTTACATACACTTAGGTTGGAGTCATTAAAACTCGTTTTTCAACCACTCCACAAATGTCTTGTTAACAAACTATAGTTTTGACAAGTCGGTTAGGATATCTACTTTGTGCATGACACAAGTTATTTTTCCAACAATTGTTTACAGACAGATTATTTCACTTATAATTCACTGTATCACAATTCCAGTGGGTCAGACGTTTACATACACTAAGTGGACTGTGCCTTTAAACAGCTTGGAAAATTCCAGAAAATTACGTCATGGCTTTAGAAGCTTCTGATAGACTAATTGACATCATTTGAGTCAATTGGAGATGTACCTGTGGATGTATTTCAAGGCCTACCTTCAAACTCAGTGACTCTTTGCTTGACATCGTAGGAAAATCAAAAGAAATCAGACCTCAGAAGAAAAATTGTAGACCTCCACAAGTCTGGTTCATCCTTGGGAGCAATTTCCAAACGCCTGAAGGTACCACGTTCATCTGTACAAACAATAGTATGCAAGTATAAACACCAGGGGACCACGCAGTTGTCATACCGCTCAGGAAGGAGATGCGTTCTGTCTCCTAGAAATGAATGTACTTTGGTGCGGGAGGAAACAAGTACCAAAGTATCTATATCCACAGTAAAATGAGTCCTATATATACCTGAAAGGCCGCTCAGCAAGGAAGTAGCCACTGCTCCAAAACCGCCATAAAAAAGCCAAACTTACGTTTGCAACTGCACATGGGGACAATGATTGTACTTTTTGGAGAAATGTCCGATGGTCTGATGAAACAAAAATAGAACTGTTTGGCCATAATGACCATCGTTATGTTTGGAGGAAAGGGGGGGGGGGGGGGGGGGGGGGGGGGTGCTTGCAAGCCGAAGAACAACATCATCCCAACTGTGAAGCACGGGGGTGGCAGAATCATGCTGTGGGGGTGTTTTGCTGCAGGAGGGACTGGTGCACTTCACAAAATAAATGGCATCATGAGGAAGGAAAATGATGTGGATATATTGAAGCAACATCTCAAGACATCAGTCAGGAAGTTAAAGCTTGGTCGCAAATGGGTCTTCCAAATGGACAATGACCCCAAGCATACTTCCAAAGTTGTGGCAAAATGGCTTAAGGACAACAAAGTCAAGGTATTGGAGTGGCCATCACAAAGCCCTGACCTCAATCCTATAGAAAATGTGTGGGCAGAACTGAAAAAGCGTGTGCGAGCAAGGAGGCTTACAAACCTGACTCAGTTACACCAGCTCTGTCAGGAGGAACGGGACAAAATTCACCCAACTTATTGTGGGAAGCTTGTGGAAGGCTACCCGAAACGTTTGACCCAAGTTAAACAATTTAAAGGCAATACTACCAAATACTAAAACTTCTGACCAACTGGGAATGTGAAGACATAAATAAAAGCTGAAATAAATATTATTTTCTGACATTTCACATTCTTAAAATAAAGTGGTGATCCTAACTGACCTAAGACAGGGAATTTTTACTAGGATAAAATGTCATGAATTGTGAAAAACTGAGTTTAAATGTATTTGGCTAAGGTGTATGTAAACTTCCGACTTCAACTGTACTCTTATAATCTCCACCCGGCACAGCCAGAAGAGGACTGGCCACCCCTCAGAGCCTGGTTCCTCTCTAGGTTTCTTCCTAGGTTCCTGCCTTTCTAGGGAGTTTTTCCCTATGCACTGGAACAGTGAATGGTGGCCTCACGCTTTCCCGGTGGTCAGTTTTTTCAATGATGCCCGGAAGGCTCCTTCGGTTTTATAGCGGAGCATGTGCTTAGAATGAGCAGCTGAGAAATAAATATAAGAACACTTATTTCACTCGCCACAACCACTGTTTGAGGAGCATGCTCTCCCTACGCAACAGGTGATATTCCGCCCAAACTATGGACAGTGGGGAGAACAAGTATTTGATACACTGCCAATTTTGCAGGTTTTCCTACTTACAAAGCATGTAGAGGTCTATAATTTTTTATCATAGGTACACTTCAAATGTGAGAGACAGAATCTAAAACAAAAATCCAGAAAATCACATTGTATGATTTTTTAGTAATTAATTTGCATTTTATTGCATGACATAAGTATTTGATCACCTACCAACCAGTAAGAATTCCGGCTCTCACAGACCTGTTAGTTTTTCTTTAAGAAGCCCTCCTGTTCTCCTGTTCTACCTGTATTAACTGCACCTGTTTGAACTCGTTACCTGTATAAAAGACACCTGTCCACACACTCAATCAAACAGACTCCAACCTCTCCACAATGGCCAAGACCAGAGAGCTGTGTAAGGACATCAGGGATAAAATTGTAGATCTGCACAAGGCTGGGATGGGCTACAGGACAATAGGCAAGCAGCTTGGTGAGAAGGCAACAACTGTTGGCGCAATTATTAGAAAATGGAAGAAGTTCAAGATGACGGTCAATCACCCTCGGTCTGGGGCTCCATGCAAGATCTCACCTCATGGGGCATCAATGATCATGAGGAAGGTGAGGGATCAGCCCAGAACTACACAGCAGGACCTGGTCAATGACCTGAAGAGAGCTGGGACCACAATCTCAAAGAAAACCATTAGTAACACACTACACCGTCATGGATTATAATCCTGCAGCGCACGCAAGGTCCCCCTGCTCAAGCCAGCACATGTCCATGCCCGTCTGAAATTTGCCAATGACCATCTGGATGATCCAGAGGAGGAATGGGAGAAGGTCATGTGGTCTGATGAGACAAAAATATAGCTTTTTGGTCTAAACTCCACTCGCCGTGTTTGGAGGAAGAAGAAGGATAAGTACAACCCCAAGAACACCATCCCAACCGTGAAGCATAGAGGTGGAAACATCATTCTTTGGGGATGCTTTTCGCAAAGGGGACAGGACGACTGCACCGTATTGAGGGGAGGATGGATGGGGCCATGTATCGCGAGATCTTGGCCAACAACCTCCTTCCCTCAGTAAGAGCATTGAAGATGGGTCGTGGCTGGGTCTTCCAGCATGACAACGACCCAAAACACACAGCCAGGGCAACTAAGGAGTGGCTCCGTAAGAAGCATCTCAAGGTCCTGGAGTTGCCTAGCCAGTCTCCAGACCTGAACCCAATAGAAAATCTTTGGAGGGAGCTGAAAGTCCGTATTGCCCAGCGACAGCCCCGAAACCTGAAGGGTCTGTATGGAGGAGTGGGCCAAAATCCCTGCTGCAGTGTGTGCAAACCTGGTCAAGACCTACAGGAAACGTATGATCTCTGTAATTGCAAACAAAGGTTTCTGTACCAAATATTAAGTTCTGCTTTTCTGATATATCAAATACTTATGTCATGCAATAAAACGCAAATTAATTACTTAAAAATCATACAATGTGATTTTATGGATTTTTGTTTTAGATTCCGTCTCTCACAGTTGAAGTGTACCTATTATTAAAAATTACAGACCTCTACATGCTTTGTAAGTAGGAAAACCTGCAAAATCGGCAGTGTATCAAATACTTGTTCTCCCCACTGTATGCCATGGGCTCTCCAACCCTGTTCCTGCAGCTACCCAGTGCTAAATTTGTTTAATTTTGGAGTATAGGTTAGACCAATTATGTACCAAAGACATCTTAAATCAGTTTTATGTTTTTCAGCCATGCGTAATATGCTGTAGGCTATGTATTGTATAATGACACAATCATCATTTTAATTCAGGGTTTTTTTCAGGCTTGGGCTCATATGCATAAACTCTAATATGCGTATGCCCGCAGCAGCCCTAGGTATAAGCTAGTTAAGTCCTGTTATTCATGTATTTCAATTTTTTTGTTGTTGTTACATTTAAATTAAATGATGTAACTGTAACTCTGTCGTTCTGCTGTTGTAGGTCCAAATGACGAGGACGAGAGACTCTCCACATCAACAGGGCCTTCCAAGGGGACTCGGGAGAGCTCCCCCATGGGGAGTAACGGCCTCTCTCAAGCCCAGTTCATCTCAGCAGCAATGAGAGGGGAAGAGGAGGAGGGTGATGAAGAGGAAGACCTAGGGGATCTGCAGCAGCCGCCGTCGCTGACACTACAGCGTGCTCAGTCTGCTACTGAAGCTGAGCCGGAGGAGAAGATTGAGCAGCCTGATCTGCCACTAAGCCATAGCAGCCCAGTTGAGGAGGGGCCTGGGAGCCTTCAGCATGACACTGAGACTGCCTCATCCCTATCAAGGCCTGAACCAGAGGCAGACCCTGACCCCGACCCTGACCTGGAAGGTGACCCCCACGGAGAGGAGTCCCATCCCTGCCAGCACTGCGAGCGCCATTTCTCCACCAAACAGGGCCTAGAGCGCCACACACACATCCATGCCACTGCAAACCAGCAAACACACACATTCAAATGCCGCTACTGTGGCAAGTCCTTCGGCTCGCAGGTGGGGCGTCGGCGCCACGAGCGGAGGCATGAGAACGGGCCAAAGAACAAAGGCCAAAGGCCTGGCTCACTAGCTGGGACTGCTACTTTACTCACTCCTCTGGGGCAGGCTGGTGGCCACTATGTGGTCAGGGGCTCCCCTGTCCCTGGAGGACCTATGCAGAGCCTTGAGGTTGTGAGGAAGGACCCTGCGGCTGAGAGTGACCGGCCCTTTATCGTGGATGAGAATGGTGAGACAAAGGAGCTTCATCCTTGCAAGTACTGTAATAAGGCTTTCGGCACTCATACCAACATGCGCAGACACCAGCGCAGAATCCACGAGCGCCACTTACTGCCCAAGGGTGTCCGCAGGAAAGGCATGCTGCTGCAGGAAAGCCCATCCCAGCAGCAGCAGCATCATCTGCCTGAACAGTCCCCTAGCGCCAGCCCACCCCTCGTCTATGTGCCCAGTGCAGACACTGAGGATGAGGGGGACCGAGAGGAGTACATGGTCGACATATCCAATAACATCTCAGAGAATCTCAGCCTGTACATCGACGGCAAGATCCTGTCCACTAGTTCAGTCAGCGGCTGTGAGGTGATCGAAGTGGACTCCAGTTCTGCAGCACTGTTTGGTCTCGATGCAGTGATGATCAGCCCCAATCAGATCAGTCAGGCTCTCAAAGTGGACACCAGGACATGTGCTGTGAAGCAGGTCTCGAATCTCAGCCAGCCCATGACGAAAAGGAGAACGTCGACACCCCCGCTCATGCCCAGTCTTAAAATGGAGTCTGAAACTGGGTCCTCTTCCGCCTCCTCGTCTTCCTCATCCGCCTTGTTGGTGGGAAGTGTCTTCCCTCAGTCCTCAGACTCATTAGCATTTCAAAAGGAGAAAACGGTTTATCTGTCTCCTAAGCTCAAACAGCTCCTCCAGACCCAGACAGACAATCAGAAACCCACCATCACCCTGATAGCAGAGAGGCACAGATTAGCTCCCCCTCTCTCCGTTACATCGCTGCCTGCAGCCTCAGGCAGGTTTAAGAGAAGAACAGCTTCCCCCTCCTCATCTCCACAGTGCAGCCCTGCGCTGAAAGCAGACGGCTGTAAGAGCGAGGCGGGGGTCTCGTCGTACACCCTCAAAGTGCCAAATCTGGAGAGCCTGGGCATGTCCCCTGCCTGGAGTCTGTCCAGCAAGGAGGAGAGGGATACTGTGAGTCCCAGCGGGAAGGATGGGTGCAGCTGGCCTGCCTCTCGGACCGGAGGGAACTCGTGTAATCAGCATCCCTTGGACCTGTCCAGCGGCATCAGCAAGAGGAGTGACAGCTTCAGCAAGACGCCCGGGGAGGCAGTGCTGGATTTAAGCATGAGTCGGAAGAGTACAGCGGAGCCAGAGTCTAAGGGAAGTCCATCTCCGGCACAGCCCCCCACCAAGAAGAAGAAGCCTAACACCAGCATGCTAGAGAAAGTGTTGATGAATGAGTATGCTGGCTTAAACCCAGCAGAAGAGGAGGGCTCTTCTCCCTTGGGAAGCCCAGATTCTCAGTATACTTCAGGCAGTGGTACAGGCACCGCTTCTCACAGTCCCTCTTCCAATCTGCCCTCTGAATCAGCCCATCCCTCTCCCCCCTCTCTAACGCCTGTCACTATGAATCCCTCCTCCCCTTGCGGCTCCAGTCTGACCTCTCCAACGCCACCTCCCCCTGTCCTACCCACCATGCCCTCACCAGACTGCCCTACGCTCAGCTCTCTCCCTGTCCTCTCCCCCAAAATGTCCCCCAGATCCATCGACCATGGTGAGGATGAGCCAGTTTGCATATCGAACTCTACCACAGCAGAGACAATGTTAGCTGCAGTAAGTAACAGTTATAGAGATGAGGAACATATCACTAAGCCAATAGACTCCACCCACAATACAGATCCCCTTACCAGGGAAGCTATATCAAGCCCCTCTACAGAGCCCTCCTCTGTATCTGATGCTGTCGCTCTGAGTCAGTCCTCAACACAATCGAAACCTGCAAGGATTGGGAACCAAAGTTCGGTGGATGTCCAAATTAATCAAGACCTGGAACCGATTATTACTGAGGGACAGGAGAAATCCCAATGCTCTGAACTCCCTGTTTTATCATCCGTAACAGAATCCCTCCTCTCTGCCTCGTCGACCTCGCCTGCTGCCATATCAGATATCCCAGCTCCACCAGTGGTCTCACCACCATCACTCTCTAGCACTGTGATTAAAGGGGAGCCCCAGCACAATGATCAGCTGGCTGACTTAGTCCTTTCTCCTAGTGGCACAGGGTCTTCACCTCTGTCTGCTGCTGCTGACTCGTCGTTGTCGGAAGAGGAGGAAGAGGGATCGGAGCCAGAGCCCTTCAGTAAGACATTTGTGTGTAATGTGTGTGAGGACCCCTTCCGTTCCATCAAAGAGCTCAGTCGGCACATCCTAGAGCACGCCGCTGAGTGGCCCTACAAGTGTGAGTTCTGTGTGCAGCTGTTCGGGAACGCCCCGGCTCTGCTGGAGCACCGCACGGCCCTCCACGGCGTGGGACGCATCTTTGTCTGCTCCGTCTGCTCTAAGGAGTTTGCCTTCCTCTGCAACCTCCAGCAGCACCAGAAGGACCTGCATCCCAGCCAGCCGTGCACACACACAGCGGTGGAGAGCGGCAAGCCGAGGCCACAGAACTACACAGACCCAGCCAGGGCCAAAGAGGAGAGTAACCCGTCCTCAACCACAGCCATAGGGCCTGAGTCCTCTGCTGAAGTTGCCTCCTCCCAGGGGGTCTCCGATGTGAAGAAAGAGGAGCAGCCTGATACTAATGGGAAGCATGAAGAGGATGGACTGGAGGACCCAACTGAAGAGCTGTACACTACTATAAAGATCATGGCCTCTGAGGGAGGCAAGCCTAAAGGCCCAGATGTACGCCTGGGCATTAATCAACACTACCCCAGTTTCAAGCCACCCCCCTTCCCCTACCACAACCGCACGGCTGCAGGCTCGGTGGCCTCGGCCACCAACTTCACTACACACAACATCCCCCAGACATTCAGCACTGCCATCCGCTGCACCAAGTGCGGCAAGAGCTTCGACAACATGCCCGAGCTGCACAAGCACATACTAGCCTGTGCCAACGCCAGTGATAAGAGGCGGTACACTCCCAAGAAGAACCCCATCCCTCTCAGACAGATAGTGAAGCCTCAGAACGGAGCTCTGTCGCCTGCCTCTGCTGCCAACGCAGGGCACAACGCCTTCCGCAGAATGGGCCAACCCAAGAGGCTCAACTTCAACCAAGAACCTCCTGGCAAAACCAAGATGAGTTCCCTCGGTAAGAAGAAGAACCAGCTGGTCCAGAAGGCCGTAACTCAGAGGAATGAGACTGCTGCTACTGCTAACAAGGCCCCTAGCCAGGTTAAAGAGGAGACGCCACAAGAGCAGGAGATCCACGTATGCCCTCACTGCAGCCGAGAGTTCACCTACCCTGCCAGCCTCAGTAAACATATAGCAGGCAGCTGCCCCATGAAGCCTGTCTCTAAAAAGGCCAAAAAGGGAGCAGCAGCAGAGGCAACACCAGCTGTAGACAAAAACATGAGCCTTCGAAGGAGAACCACAGACTCTGAGATCCAGCAGCCAGAGCCGGTTCCCAAAACGCTTAGCAAAACCCGGGCTCGCAACTCTGGACCTGTCCCTGCGGAGGCTGAGGCCCCACCACCGGTGGGTAAAGGAAAGACGGCTGCCACACAGGTGTGCACCAAGAGGCCAGCCTCTTTCCCAGCTGCCACAGTTTCTCTCAGCAAGAAAAGTAAAAAAGGCAAAGTTCAATCTTTACCCCCCACCCCGTTGCCCTCCGAGACTCCCAGTGACTCTGCACTGCGGCCAGCAGCTCAGACAAAGCAACGCATGGGCAAGGAAGTGCAACCCAAGAAGGGAGCAGAGGTGAAATCACCCCCACAGCAGCAGTCTCAGGTGCCGCCTAAGAAAGAAGGGGAACGGTTCTCTCTGCGAGCGAGGGAGAGAGCTGTTGGGCCGGTGACCCGGAGCCTACAGATGGCCAACACTGCAGCTCCTGTGGAGGTGAAAACAGAGGACCTCTCCAGCCAGGAGGCTAAAGAGACCCAGGTAATGTTACTTTCAAACAGTGTCCAGTCTCAGCCCATGTAGAATTATTACCTAATTCATTCATACTTTCAACACAACGTGGTTCTATTAATCAGGTTCTGTGTTGCACTTCAAGGTAGAGAAGACGTATGTATAACTGTAGTTGATACTTGTTGATATCTTGATGTGTTGTCTCGTGTCTTCCAGGAGTACTTGCTGAAATGAACCAGGTAGGGCAATGTGGATTCTGAGGATTAAGAAGTCCCTGGCTAGGAGGATGACTCTGTGCTGGCTCACCTCTGAGGAGAAACTCTGGCCTTCCCAACACTCTGACAAACAGACAGGCAGAGAGACGGACAGACAGGAGGATCTGGAGGTGGGCTGGCTCAGTTAAAGGACAACGTGAACTCTGCTCCCATCACATCACATCACACGCTGTGTTGGCTGAACAGAGGGAGGGGCACCTGTCTCTACATCACTCTCTGTGAAATGAGCCTGAGACAAAAAAGTAACGATTAACAGACTGTTAATGACAATGAATAAATATAATATATATATAAATATATATTGTAAGTCATAACTTGACTCGTAACATTGATATTGGGGTTCCGTAACGGTTAAAAGCTGATATTGCAAATGGCAATCATTTATATCCGTTCACAAAACTGGTCTGGTGTTTCTTTCCCTCCGTTTTCATGTTTCCCTTGTTTGGTCGTTGAGATGTCGGAGGATTCAACAGTCTCTTAATGCATGTGCTGAATCCAGTATAACTAGAAAGAGCCCTTGTCCCTCGTCTGTGTGTCCCATGTTAAGTCCTGCACCTACTTTAATGTAAATTAATATGTAATGTTCCGTTGAGAATACATTGTAGAATATCTCTTTTAAGCAGATTTTTTAATTTTTGTTTGGGAAGCCAAGATAAAACGGAACTGTTTTCAACTGTAGAAATAGGTTGTCAGAAACGGCGTGTCCCAAGAGTGTGTGTATATGTGTTCAAATGTGCGTATGGGTAGGCTTGTACCGTATGTGTGGGCTGACAACCGTTTGCCCCTTGATCTCAAAGTTTGAGATGTCTGTTTTCTCTCTGGCATGTTTTCCTTATTTTGCTTATCAGAGGTGTACCAGTAGGGCACCCTGCCACAACTAGAACAATGCATCCGTACACCTCTGACAGTTAGTTCCCTGAGAAGGGATGGGGAAGAAACACTGCCACTTATCCAGTTTATTGACATTGTGGATTTCTCAGAGGCTCACATTTTGATGTCATACATAGTTATAAGTAGTCCCGTCTTGTCTGAAAGCACTTTAAAAAGAACATCTGCCAAACTGTTTTGATTTGATCGGTATGAATCCTTAAATTATGTGGGTTTAAATGTGAAGAATGGGATGTTGACATTTCTATTGCATATGACTGAAACTGGGTTGCCTCAGAAAGTCTTTGAAATGTAGTCATTGGAATATTGCCCTCATTTAAGACTCCCTATAGATTAGCATGTTTGTATTGTTCCCAAGACTTGATTTCATCTGTATGATGTAATCAAATGCATTAATCTGAAATATGTAGCAGCGATAATCATGAGTGGAGGATTGCCAAAATGTTCCACCATGATGATGTTCGGAAATATTAGAAAAGGTTTGAAAATTGTCCTGGCTGTAGATGTGGAGAGCAGTAGCCACCCAGTAATAAGGATGGCATTGAAAAGTTGCTTCAGTTCTAATGTTCCTTGCAGCGGTTAACATGCCACAGTAAGGTAATTGGATTGCTGGTTATTTCTGTACCTAAAGTCAAGGGTGGCTGGGAGGTAGTGTATCTTCTTTAATGGGATCTACATGTAGGCCTGTTACATGTTATAACATACTTTGACAAAGTATTGTACTTTGATTATGATTAGTCTCTATCTACCCCATGATCTGCTATGTAGAGGGATTCTCCCATCTCTCCCTGTTTACAATGTTCACTCCACTGTTGCTCCTTCTGGACCATCTGCCTTTTACAGCTGAGGTAGAAGAGTGGGATACGACTCAAGTGCTTGTAGCATGTTTGAAAAAAACTGTAATTGAACTATATATATTAGAAAGCTAATTTATCATATTTCCGTTGCCTTCCTGCATCGGTATTCCTGATAATTCTCTTCGGAGTGAAATTAATGGAGAATCTTCTAATATATGTTTGAGGATGAATGAACAAAGACATATCCCTGTTGACATCATTATGTAAAACATATTGTTCTAATTGATATATTAAAGCCTTTTTCAATTTGGCGTCTGTGTGCTGCCATGTATGATTTAATATGTTTTGGTTATGTCCTTTTTAACTTTAGTCATCGTACTTTCGGGCATCTGTTTGAGCCAGTTGAGGCACAGATTTGCTAATCTTGATCATAAGGTGGTGAGTATTTGGGATGCATAGTGATATGTCGATCAGTAATTATGCAGTCTGACTGCAATGCAGTCTATTTCAGACACACTGATACACTACTTATATATACAGTGCATTCGGAAAGTATTCAGACCCCTTGACCTTTACATTTTGTTACGTTACAGCCTTATTCAGTTGTTTTCCTCATCAATCTACAGTCGTGGTCAAAAGTTATGAGAATGACACAAATACTAATTTTCACAAAGTCTGCTGCCTCAGTTTTGATAATGGCAATTTGCATATACTCCAGAATGTAATGAAGAGTGATCAGATGAATTGCAATTAATTGCAAAGTCCCTCTTTGCCATGAAAATGAACTTAATCCCCCAAAAACATTTCCACTGCATTTCAGCCCTGCCACAAAAGGACCAGCTGCCATCATGTCAGTGATTCTCTCGTTAACACAGGTGAGAGTGTTGACGAGGACAAGGCTGGAGATCACTCTGTCATGCTGATTGAGTTAGAATAACAGACTGGAAGCTTTAAAAGGAGGGTGGTGCTTGAAATCATTGTTCTTCCTCTGTTAACCATGGTTACCTGCAAGGAAACACGTGCCGTCATCATTGCTTTGCACAAAAAGTGCTTCACAGGCAAGGATGTTGCTGCTAGTAAGATTGCACCTAAATCAACCATTTATCGGATCATCAAGAACTTCAAGGAGCGAGGTTCAATTGTTGTGAAGAAGGCAACAGGGCACCCAAGAAAGTCCAGCAAGCGCCAGGACCGTCTCCTAAAGTTGATTCAGCTGCGGGATCGGGACACCACCAGTGCAGAGCTTGCTCAGGAATGGCAGCAGGCAGGTGTGAGTGCATCTACACGCACAGTGAGACGAAGACTTTTGGAGGATGGCCTGGTGTCAAGAAGGGCAGCAAGGAAGCTACTTCTCTCCAGGAAAAAACATCAGGGACAGACTGATATTCTGCAAAAGGTACAGGGATTTGACTGCTGAGGACTGGGGTAAAGTCATTTTCTCTGATGAATCCCCTTTCCGATTGTTTGGGGCATCCGGAAAACACCTTGTCCGGAGAAGACAAGGTGAGCGCTACCATCAGTCCTGTGTCATGCCAACAGTAAAGCATCCTGAGACCATTCATGTGTGGGGTTGCTTCTCAGCCAAGGGAGTGGGCTCACTCACATTTTTGCCTAAGAACACAGCCATGAATAAAAAATGGTACCAACACATCCTCCGAGAGCAACTTCTCTCAATCATCCAAGAACAGTTTGGTGACGAACAACGCCTTCTCCAGCATGATGGAGCACCTTGCCATAAGGCAAAAGTGATAACTAAGTGGCTCGGGGAACAAAACATCGACATTTTGGGTCCATGGCCAGGAAACTCCCCAGACCTTAATCCCATTGAGAACTTGTGGTCAATCCTCAAGAGGCGGGTGGACAAACAAAAACCCACAAATTCTGACAAACTCCAAGCATTGATTATGCAAGAATGGGCTGCCATCAGTCAGGATGTGGCCCAGAAGTTAATTGACAGCATGCCAGGGCGGATTGCAGAGGTCTTGAAAAAGAAGGGTCAACACTGCAAATATTGACTCTTTGCATAAACTTAATGTAATTGTCAATAAAAGCCTTTGACACTTATGGAATGCTTGTAATTATACTTCAGTATACCTTAGTAACATCTGACAAAAATATCTAAAAACACTGAAGCAGCAAACTTTGTGAAGACCAATACTTGTGTCATTCTCAAAACTTTTGACCACGACTGTACACACAATACCCCATAATGACAAAGCAAAAACAGGTTTTTAGACATTTTTGGCAAATTAAAATAAACTGAAATATCACATTTACATAGGTATTCAGACCCTTTACTCAGTACCTTGTTGAAGCACCTTTGGCAGCGATTACAGCCATAAGTGTTCTTGGGTATGACGCTACAAGCTTGGCACACCTGTTTTTGGGGAGTTTCTCCCATTCCTCTCAAGCTCTGTCAGGTTGGATGGGGAGCGTTGCTGCACAGCTATTCTCAGGTCTCGCCAGAGATGTTCGATCGGGTTCAAGTCCGGGCTCTGGCTGGGCCACTCAAGGACATTCAGAGACTTGTCCCGAAGCCACTCCTGCTGTGTGCTTAGGGTCGTTATCCTGTTGGAAGGTGAACGTTCGCCCCCAGTCTGAGATCCTGAGTACTCTGGAGCAGGTTTTCATCAAGGATCTCTCTGTACTTTGCGCCGTTCATCTTTCCCTTGATCGTAACTAGTCTCCCAGACCCTGCTGCTGAAAAACATCCCCACAGCATGATACTGCCACCACCATGCTTCACCGTAGGGATGGTGCCAGGTTTCCTCCAGACGTGACGCTTGGAATTTAGGGCAAAGAGTTCAATCTTGGTTTCATCAGACCAGAGAATCTTGTTTTTCATGGTCTGAGAGTCCTTTAGGTGCCTTTTGGCAAACTCCAAGCGGGCTGTCATGTGCCTTTTACTGAAGAGTGGCTTCCGTCTGGCCACTCTACCATAAAGGCCTGATTGGTAGATTGCTGCAGAGATGGTTGTCCTTCTGGAAGGTTCTCCCATCTCCACAGAGGAACTCTGGAGCTCTATCAGAGTGACCATCAGGTTCTTGGTCACCTCCCTGACCAAGGCCCTTCTCCCCAGATTGCTCAGTTTGGCTTTGCGGCCAGCTCTAGGAAGAGTATTGGTGGTTCCAAACTTCTTTCATTTAAGAATGATGGAGGCCACCGTGTTCTTCCATCATGGAGCTCTACGGACAATTCCTTCAACCTCATGGCTTGGTTTTTACTCTGTGTGCCTTTCCAAATCATGTCCAATCAATTGAATTTACCACAGGTGGACTCCAATCAAATTGTAGAAACATCTCAAGGATGATCAATGGAAACAGGATGCACCTGAGCTCAATTTCGAGTCTCATAGCAAAGGGTCTGAATACCTATGTAAATAAGGTATTTCAGTTTTTTTATTTTTTATAAATTAGCAAAAATGTCTAAAAACATGTTTTCGCTTTATGTCATTATGGGGTATTGTGTGTAGATTGATGAGGGGAAATGTTTTATTTAATCAATTTTAGAATAAGGCTGTAACGTAACAAAATGTGGAAAAAGGGAAGGCGTCTGAATACTTTCTGAATGCACTGTATATAGGTAAGACTACAGCATGACAAGCGGATTGATGACACTACTTCAGTAAGATGGGAGAGCGGTCATCCCAAGGAGAATGTGCCATTAGAACGTCTCTGACTTTGATGGTCTTTCATCTGATCTAAATACATTACGTGCAATATGACAAGCAGGTGGGCCAATCCTTTATCCTGCCTTATCTTCTCGTCATGCCGAAGAATATATATTCATTTCTTCATTAAAGAACAAAAGTTGTTTGAAGCATGATCAGCCCCCTCTAGATGAACTATCTTGCTGTAATGCTTAAGCTGTAGTCTATCATTATTATTTGTTTGCTGTAGAGCCAGAATATTACCTGAGGCATTGCTGCTGGAATCGGGATGTGCTCAGAATGCCAAAAGCTCTGTTTATTTATTCCCTAGTCTACCCTTGACAGAGTACATAATGTAATATTCTGGGTGCCCATTGAAGCTAGGCTTATCTTGGCATTGACAAGTTGCGCCCAACTGAAAGGCTCTCTTTAAAAAAAAAAAGTTTAGATAGATACAGTAATCAAGGTGTATCAAAAGTTCTATTACTTTTCCCTAAGTATATATAGACTGTCAGAGAACCATGGCAGGCTTCCTGGTTCCTGTGATTTGAGTCTATTTTGAGAGCAGCACACTTGTCAGTAAGTTTGACATGTGAGTCATCTCATGCGTACAGCCCTCGCCTCGTTCCTCTGCTTGGGTGATACCTTGTGAAAGTCCTGTTCTGTGACAGGCAATAGAGCCTTTACACTTTCCAGTCAGCCTCATGAACAACAATGGCCTGTGTGCAAATTAGTCCTGAGTCACCTATCAGTATGCAAACTGCTGAAGAGTCACTGTGAATGTTCTACTTGAAAGTTATGAGCACTGCATACAAATTGCATCAGATGTATTCTGACAGTGGAATCGCTATCTTTGTTCCAGGAGCTGTATTGTTCCAGTGCAGCTTGACCAGGAAATGACCTCATCAGAAAATCAAGGTGATGGCCAGGACAGTGACCTTGAGACATCTGAGACTGGTGCTATAACAGCAACACAACAGTTAGACATCAATATGAACAGAGGTCAGAGAGTTAATAATAGATTTCAGTACTACAGTAAAAGCTTTAAAGTAAAATATAAATGTTTACCATCTGCCATTAAATTACACTATATTTACAATATGTCCTCCAAATACCAATTGTGCTTTGCTGTATGTATTTTTCATATTTCAAATGCGAATTGTGAGCTTTGTTTTCAGGTTTTTACAGCATGCAGTCTAAACTTCACCAGTGATGGAGTGCATTCATCTGACATGAACCCTGAATACATTTATTTAGAGGTGTAAACTTTGGTGCTGATGTTGGACATGGCGGCGATTCTCTCACTTCATCAATCCTGCCTGTCTTTTCCATTATTGCTGCTGTCAGTCATCAGAGAGACTACACTCGCTGTAGTCCACAGGGCTTATATATTATGCCACTATGTGAGTTTCTACTACACCCTCCCTCTGTTTGATTTAAATAAGGATAGCAATATTATTGGTACCATATTGTTCTTGGAGAACATTCTATTCAGTCTTTCACTGTCTTTTTAGATCTGTATCATACCATGGACAAAGTCTCATTCACAGTGAAATACAACACCTGTCTTGTACTGGCAAATAAAGCAGGGTAGCTTACTGGATGGAATGCTGTTGCATCTCCATCACATTGATGCTGCGTTGCCATGAATACGCTTAGAGTCAGATTCTGGCCTGTGCTGAAATTCATTTTGTCCAAGGCCCATCTGTCACACTCTCTCACACGCATTAATGGGCTAGGATTTGATTAGATTTTTGATTGATCAAGCCCACTCACTAGACGAGCTGCAACAGCAGCATTAAACCGTACTAGTCACAGGAGACTTGGAATGTCTTTAGGAGAAGAACTCCTCTAATGAATGTTTCACTAGATAGGTGTGTGGAGCTATAAGGTCTATAGATGAATGAGGAATTGAATGTAATGTGTGAATTTGATTTGAGAGGGTCTTTATTCAGTGGGATGGTGCGACGTGTTTATCTTCCCCCTGGTGCCATGGTGGTTTGGTTTATGGTTCCCCTGTGGGTCGGTGTTGTTGTTTATGGGTGCTCTGCAGCGTGTGTGTGTGGAGAGGAGCGCTGCGCCATGCCCCAGCTGTCAGAATGAAATATCACTGCACTCCTGATTGCTGTGTACAGGGCCTCAGCCGGATTCATAAAAATGCAATCCCATGCAGCTCTGTACCAGGCTTGCAGGAAGCACTAAATAAACTATGATACAGAGGAAAGCAGGCAGATTTAGAAAGTACTAATGCTGCAGATATAAAGTACCACGCAAATTCAGCATAACCAGATGTACATAACACCATAAGACCACAGTATTCATCGTTGGTGAATTTAGACAGGAACCTATCCTGTTTCTAAAGGGGTGCAATTTCTGCGGTGTTGTAAGCCCCATTGCTCTGTAACCTCCATTGTTCCAAACACTCAGCTGCTCTTAAACCCTGAGGAGCATGGTAGTCTGTCGTCTCTATAGAACGTGTCAGCGAGCTCTGTGGGAGGGGCATGACTGCTGCTGCTCACACATCACAGCACACAGCCTTCTGTGTCCTAAAAAAGCCTTCCCAGTCCTGAATTCCTGTTCAAAGAGAATGGCATTAAAGCCAACGAAGTTCGAGAGGGGATGAATAATGAATTCCAACGGGCATCACTCTGAGTTAGGCAGAGATTTCAGTGAGGAGCCATCTTCTCTGTGTCTGTTGTCATTGCTCATGTCATGCAACAGCTGAGCCTGTACCAGAGACTCAGTTTATATCTGGCCCTATACAATCTATTTGCCTCTGTTCATCTGCATGAGTGTTTGTGAGATAAGGGTACTTTTCAGTTACCTACACTTGTGTGTATGAGGTTAACTGTTCACCTACTTGAATGTCTTAGATTGGCTGAATATTCACCTGCAGACAGTAATGTGTATGCCTATTGGCTAATTATTTACATGACAAGCTAACGTTTATGGCCAGATCTTTTTTTAACCTGCAGAGCCACCTGCTTTAGCCAGCCAGTCGAGAGCTGATCTCCCACTGTTGGAGTGTCCTGTTCTAACGTTTCCTTTTTTAAAACATTTTAAAAAGGAGGATGTGAGTTCTATGGCCAGGTCCCCTCTGTGTACACTGTTAACAGCACAGCAGTGTGAGAGAGGTCTCAGTGACAATGGGCTTCCTAGGAACGTTTTGCTAACAGGGAAATAGCCTATTAATCGGAGGAGATGGCTGACATCCTGCAGAAGGTTCAGGACCTGAACAGAACAGAGAAAGAGAGGTGGACTCACTGAGAGCAATATGGGTTCTGTGCCATAATTGTATAGGAATAATAGTGTCATCATTTGTCTGAGGGTGGAGGTTTCCATGCCAACACCTACATAAATAATGGGCACTGTACGCTTCAAGGTGCCTCAGGATCTGAGGTAATATTCTCTCAATTGAATTGGATATTCCCTTCATTTCAACAGGTGGACATTTATGTGTTTTCAGATGGGTATAATCATTGGCACTCATCTCATTAAGTGCAATTTGTCAAATGCAACAGCAGAGCAGTTTGTTTACACACTACATGTAACATAGTGTAATACAGGGCCTCCTGTAGCTCAGTTGGTAGAGCATGGCGCTTGCAACGCCAGGGTTGTGGGTTCGATTCCCATGCGAGGCCAGTATGAAAAATGTATGCACTCACTAACTGTAAGTCGCTCTGGAGAAGAGCGTCTGCTAAATGACTAAAATGTAATACATTTAGAATGGTTTCAAGTAAGCTACTTGCTCGTTTTCAGTTTGTTTTCGGTTGAGTTTTTTGAAGGTGAAGCCTTAGGTGACAAATATAGAATTCATACTTGTATGCAACCTCTTTCTCCCTCATCCCTTTTTCCAGCACCAGGGAGAAATGAAGAGCTAAGGTTGCAGAAATCCGTTTCTCAGCAGCAGCTCCGGCTCTAAGACCGATAGAGGGGGTTTGCATGGGGGGGGGGGCGAGAGATGTTATTGCCGAAGCACAGCAAATGAGGGCTGTAAAGAGGGGAGGATTGAGGAAGGGAGGGGAGAAAGGGGGCATACTCAACAGATCAGAGAACAACAATCGTCTTTCCACCACCCATGGCCAGAGTACAGAGGCTCCTGCCTACTGCCTACACCCAGGGAGGAAGAGAGAGAGGGAGGGAGTTGTGACTTTCACCTGCTGGAGACACCAGCCTGTCTCTGCTCTGCTCTCTGCCTTCAGCTACACAACCTGCTGTCAGCCTTGCACAGACATAGAGCAAGATCACAGCACTACTGGACCAGCTGCACTCAGGGCTCTCTTTGCTGCTTCCTCTAACACTCCAGCACTCTCTCATTCTAACACACACACTCACACACTCACGCTTGCTGGCACACCCCCTCTCTATCTGTGAAGGGAGAAGCTCTGCTCGTGTCGGTGTGAGAGGTGGGCTGTGTTTCTCTCTGGCGGCATCAGTACTAGCAGTAGGACTGGTCCAGTGGAGGGCAGTCAACTCGCTCTCTCCAGACTCAAGGACAGCTCACGCTCCGGACTTGGGAAGCCCTCAACAAGCCTCTCTCCCTTTCTTTCTTTCTCTCTCTTTCTCTCCTCTCTCTCTCTGCCTCGTCGTGACGCAGTGTTTCTGACCTTCATCCCCCTCGTGTGCACAGCGTGGGCCAGTGGGACAGCCATGGAGGACACCCTCACCTGCAGCCCTGCCACCTTCTCCCAGGTGTTTGGACGTCAGGGACAGCTCATGCAGGCTAGTGAGTAACCAAACATACGCCATTGTTAAACATGTCAGTGTTTTATCCCCCATCGGCTGCCTGGAGATCACTCCCAGATCAGATCGTTAACAAGCCTGCTCTGCTTGTCAATTTTAACGGATCTCCAGGCTTTCCCTGCAATCTTAATTAAGCTGGTGCTTGGAGAGACTGTTTCAGATAGAGGGAGGCTGAGATCTCATGGGATTACTGTTGCACTAGTCTCTTTGGAGTAAAGTGGTGTTTCTATGTACTGTAGGTTGCTATTAAGGGAAATTGCAGTGGTCTGCAAACGGGCTTTAGGTAGTCTGAGTGTAAGGTGCACAAATGATTGCAGGATGTTTTGTTTTTGTGCCCATGAGGAAATGTGCAGTTTGTGTAGCAGTTAGGTCATGGTTACTCATGGTTAATATCTCAGTTGCTGTGTTGAGTTGAAACACTAGCAGGGCTGATTGAAACGTTAGTAAGGCTGATACATATCAGGTGTTGGTACAGTATGTGGAGGAGGGGGATCATTATATTATAGCAGTGTAATCTCACAGCAGTGTTGTCACCCAAAACACTCTTCAAAGTATGGACACACATACGTCTTTTATTTTCACAATCGTAAAAAAGAAATGTATATTGCTCCCTTGTTTGACAGGTTAAAATTAGAGCCCGACTAATATGGGACTTTTGGGTCCGATATGGATTTTAGGGAGGCAGATGTCAACGATTACTGATATATCTGCCGATATATTGTTTTTTTAGAGGAGGAATGAAAAACATACCTTTTGTGCACCAAAGGATTAACAGATACACTAAATGATGATTTCTTAACAAAATATTAAAATTAACATGATTTAAGAACATTTCATTCGTGGTTTACAGGATATCCACCAAAAAGCAACTACACTGAACATAAATATAAACGCGACATGTAAAGTGTGGTCCCAGATTTCATGAGCTGAAATAAAAGATCCCTGAAATGTTCCATACGCACAAAAAGCTTATTTCTCTCAGATTTTGGGCACAAATTTGTTTAAATCCCTGTTAGTGTGCATTTCTCCTTTGCCAAGATAATCCAATTGGCATGCTGACTGCAGGAAATGTTCATTTCTCTACCATAAGCCCCCTCCGCCGTTTTAGAGAATTTGTCAGTACGTCCAACCGGCCTCACAACCGCAGACCACGTGTAACCACGCCAGCCCAGGACCTCCACATCTGGCTACTTCACCTGCGGGATCGTTTGAGACCAACCACCCGGACAGCTGATGAAACTGTGGGTTTGCACAACCAAAGAATTTCTGCACAAACTGTCAGAAACAGTCTCAGGGAAGCTCATCTGCGTGCTCCCATGTCGCAATGATCTGTGCACAATTCCTGGAAGCTGAAAATGTCCCAGTTCTTCCATGGCCTGCATACTCACCAGAAATGTCACCCATTGAGCATGCTTGGGATGCTCTGAATTGATGTGTTCCAGTTCCCGCCAATATCCAGCATCTTCGCACAGCCATTGAAGAGGAATGGGCCAACATTCCACAGGCCACAATCAAGAGCCTGATCAACTCTATGCGAAGGAGATGTGTTGCACTGCATGAGGCAAATGGTGGTCACCAGATATGGTGGTCACCAGGTTTTCTGATTCACGCCCCTACCTTTTTTTTAAAGGTACAGTATCTGTGATCAACATATGCATATCTGTATACCCAGTCATGTGAAATCCATAGATTAGGGCCTAATGAATTTATTTCAATTGACTGATTTCCTTATATGAACTGTAACTCAGTAAAATCTTTGAAATTGTTGCATGTTCTGTTTATATTCTTGTTCAGTGTATATCCTCTAAAAATACGGCAGTAAATACAACACTTTTTTAGTTTACCTTAGGTACAGTGGATAAAACAGTTTTTTGGACATTTTTTTGCAAATGTATTACATAAAAAACTAAAACCTTGCTATGAGACTCGAAATTGAGCTCAGGTGCATCCAGTTTCCATTGATCATCCTTAGATGTTTCTACAACTTGATTTGGAGTCCACCTGTGGTAAATTCAATTGATTGGACATGATTTGTAAAGGCACACACCTGTCTATATAAGGTCCTACAGTTGACAGTGCATGTCACAGCAAAAACCAAGTCATGAGGTCGAAGGAATTGTCCGTAGAGCTCTGAGACAGGATTGTGTCGAGGCACAGATCTGGGGAAGGGTACCAAAACATTTCTACAGCATTGAAGGTCCCCAAGAACCCAGTGGTCTCCATCATTCTTAAATGAAAGAAGTTTGGAACCACCAAGACTCTTCCTAGAGCTGGCCGCCCGGCCAAACTGAGCAATCGGGGGAGAAGGGCCTTGGTCAGGGAGGTGACCAAGAACCCAATGGTCACTCTGACAAAGCAACAGAGTTCCTCTGTGGAGATGGGATAACCTTGCAGAAGGACAAACATCTCTTCAGCACTCCACCAATCAGGCCCCCTTTTGCTGCTATAACAATCTCCACTCTTCTGGGAAGGCTTTCCACTAGATGTTAGAACATTGCTGTGGGGACTTGCTTCCATTCAGCCACAAGAGCATTAGTGAGGTTGGGCACTGATGTTGGGCGATTAGGCCTGACTTGCAGTCGGCGTTCCAATTCATCCCAAAGGTGTTCGATGGGGTTGAGGTCAGGGCTCTGTGCAAGCCAGTAAAGTTCTTCCACACCGATCTCGACAAACCATTTCTGTATGTACCTCGCTTTGTGCATGGGGGCATTGTCATGCTGAAACAGGAAAGATCCTTCCCCAAACTGTTGCCACAAAGTTGGAAGCAAAGAATCGTGTAGAATGTCATTGTAAGCTGTAGTGTTAAGATTTCCCTTCACTGGAACTAAGGGGCCTAGCTCGAACCATGAAAAACTGCCCCAGACCATTATTCTTCCTCCATCAAACTTTACAGTTGGCACCATGCATTCGGGCAGTTAGCGTTCTCCTGGCATTCGCCAAACCCAGATTTGTCCATCGAACTGCCAGATTGTGAAGTGTGATTCATCACCCCAGAGAACGCGTTTCCACTGCTCCAGAGTCCAATGGCGGAGAGATTTACACCACTCCAGCCGACCCTTGGCATTGCACATGGTGATCTTAGGGTTGTGTGCGGCTGCTCGGCCGTGGAAACCCATTTCATGAAGCTCCCGACGAACAGTTCTTGTGCTAACGTTGCTTCCAGAGGCAGTTTGGAACTCGGTAGTGAGTGTTGCAACCGAGGACAGACGATTTGTACGCGCTACGTGTTTCAGCACTCGACGGTCCTGTTCTGTGAGCTTGTGTGGCCTACCACTTCGCGGCTGAGCCGTTGTTGCTCCTAGACATTGCCACTTCACAATAACAGCACTTAAAGTTGACCGGGGCAGCTCTAGCAGGGCAGAAATTTGATGAACTGACTTGTTGGAAAGGTGGCATCCTATGACGGTGCCATGTTGAAATTCACTGAGCTCTTCAGTGAGGCCGTTCTACTGCCAATGTTTGTCTATGGAGATTGCATGGCTGTGTGCTCGATTTTATACAGTGGGGGAAAAAAGTATTTAGTCAGCCACCAATTGTGCATGTTCTCCCACTTAAAAAGATGAGAGAGGCCTGTAATTTTCATCATAGGTATACGTCAACTATGACAGACAAATAGAGATTTTTTTTCTCCAGAAAATCACATTGTAGGATTTTTTATGAATTTATTTGCAAATTATGGTGGAAAATACGTATTTGGTCACCTACAAACAAGCAAGATTTCTGTCTCTCACAGACCTGTAACTTCTTCTTTAAGAGGCTCCTCTGTCCTCCACTCGTTACCTGTATTAATGGCACCTGTTTGAACTTGTTGTCAGTATAAAAGACACCTGTCCACAACCTCAAACAGTCACACTCCAAACTCCACTATGGCCAAGACCAAAGAGCTGTCAAAGGACACCAGAAACAAAATTGTAGACCTGCACCAGGCTGGGAAGACTGAATCTGCAATAGGTAAGCAGCTTGGTTTGAAGAAATCAACTGTGGGAGCAATTATTAGGAAATGGAAGACATACAAGACCACTGATAACCTCCCTCGATCTGGGGCTCCACGCAAGATCTCACCCCGTGGGGTCAAAATGATCACAAGAACGGTGAGCAAAAATCCCAGAACCACACGGGGGGACCTAGTGAATGACCTGCAGAGAACTGGGACCAAAGTAACAAAGCCTACCATCAGTAACACACTACGCCGCCAGGGACTCAAATCCTGCAGTGCCAGACGTGTCCCCCTGCTTAAGCCAGTACATGTCCAGGCCCGTCTGAGGTTTGCTAGAGTGCATTTGGATGATCCAGAAGAGGATTGGGAGAATGTCATATGGTCAGATGAAACCAAAATAGAACTTTTCGGTAAAAACTCAACTCGTCGTGTTTGGAGGACAAAGAATGCTGAGTTGCATCCAAAGAACACCATACCTACTGTGAAGCATGGGGGTGGAAACATCATGCTTTGGGGCTGTTTTTCTGCAAAGGGACCAGGACGACTGATCCGTGTAAAGGAAAGAATGAATGGGGCCATGTATCGTGAGATTTTGAGTGAAAACCTCCTTCCATCAGCAAGGGCATTGAAGATGAAACGTGGCTGGGTCTTTCAGCATGACAATGATCCCAAACACACCGCCCGGGCAACGAAGGAGTGGCTTCGTAAGAAGCATTTCAAGGTCCTGGAGTGGCCTAGCCAGTCTCCAGATCTCAACCCCATAGAAAATATTTGGAGGGAGTTGAAAGTCCGTGTTGCCCAGCGACAGCCCCAAAACATCACTGCTCTAGAGGAGATCTGCATGGAGGAATGGGCCAAAATACCAGCAACAGTGTGTGAAAACCTTGTGAAGACTTACAGAAAACGTTTGACCTGTGTCATTGCCAACAAAGGGTATATAACAAAGTATTGAGAAACTTTTGTTATTGACCAAATACTTATTTTCCACCATAATTTGCAAATAAATTCATAAAAAATCCTACAATGTGATTTTCTGGATTTTTTTTCCTCATTTTGTCTGTCATAGTTGACGTGTACCTATGATGAAAATTACAGGCCTCTCATCTTTTTAAGTGGGAGAACTTGCACAATTGGTGGCTGACTAAATACTTTTTTCCCCCACTGTACACCTGTCAGCAACGGGTGTGGCTGAAATAGCCGAATCCACTAATTTGAAGGGGTGTTCACATATTTTTGCTGGCTAGATAGCTAAGCTAACTGCTTTTCTGGCTAGCTAGCCATCTAACGTTAACTAAGTGAGAATGTGATGAGGTCAGTGCTGCTTGCTTGGTAAAGTGTACTTTTGATTATTTACTTATTCAAATATGCTGGCTGTGGAAACCTACTTACCGTCTACCCACCATGCTTACTCTCTCACATTGTGGCTGAATGATGTTCAATGAGCAGCTCGTAGAGCGCCCTCTTCAGGCATTTACATTTACGTCATTTAGCAGACGCTCTTATCCAGAGCGACTTACAAATTGAGCAGACATATTTATTTGTTCTATGTATATAATATCAGCACTTTATCTGTGGAATAAAGAATGATGCAAATATTTCTGTGAAAGGTTAAAATCGGACGACAATATCGGTCAACCGATTTATCGGTCAGGCTCTAGTTAAAATATCAGTGGGAAATGGTGGCGGCTTGCTTGGATTTGTTTTTTTAAATCTTTCATGACAGTATTTGATGTATTTATTTTTACACAGCATTAACATCAAGGCATTAGAATGAGGAGGCTGAGAAACTATTTAGGACATTTACATTGTCCAGACTGATGGCTGAATTATTGAGAGCTGAATCTATTACGTTTTCAGGTAAATTAACACATGCGTTGACAGGACTCTGCAACTGTTAGATCATCTCAATGTCGACCATGTTCCGCTGATGTCTTATTCAACAATATTCAGGGTCAGCTAGCTCCTAAATACAGATTATTTCCCTTGAGGACTACAGATTGACTTGCTTCCAGCGTGAATATCTCTCTCTCTCTCTCTCTCTCTCTCTCTCTCTCTCTCTCTCTCTCTCTCTCTCTCTCTCTCTCGCCCGTCTTGCAGAGAGAACTTACTCTCTGCAGAAAGTTCACGTCAAAGTATTTTTTGCACATCCGGAAGAGAGATAAAAGGCCCTAGTCTAGATTCAGAAATTCGTTATCAACAATTCAACGGAGACGCACAGTAAAAGCAATTAGATTGGGGATTCACAGTATTAAAGCATAATGGGCAGAAAGAGAGTTGTTTGTGATAATGAGAACATAACTCACTAACACATGTTCGTTGGCTGGGTGTAATGAGCTGTGGTGCGATGTAGTCTACTATATCTACTATCTTGTGATTTATTTAGCCAACTCTGCTCACTGCGGGGCCGTGGAGTGATTTGATGAGATAAACGAGCTTATCCAGCCTGGTGTTTGTTCATTGTCATTGACGAGAGTGTGTCTCTCTCGCTGTTCCGCTCTTCTCTTTGCATATAAATAATGCTCTTTGTTTGAATGTGTCTGTGGACTCATTAAGTGTGTTTGGTATGCAGGAGCGTATTACTGTCAGAGGGGTGACAGGGCCCTGATTAATATTCTGCCTCTGACTGGGGGGATCGCAGGCGGCTCAAAGCCTCTTTACTAAATGTGTGCTGGGTTTTGAAGTCCTGCTGATGATGAGACTCTTCTGTATCTAGGAGAGCAGAGCTAGGCCTTATTAGATAGGAGAAACTTCTCTGTCTCGCTCACACACACACACACACACACACGGAAAGGGGCTTTTGCACTTATGTAAATGCAGGGTTGATTGAGTCACACCGAATGTACTGTAGCTTGATTTGTGCTATCAAGCCCACTCTGCCTAACCAAATCTATCTAGCTAATGCAATTATACAAATCAGCTACTCTGTGAAGTTGCTGTTATTAATTCAATGTTTTTGAACAGGTTAGAGTTCTAAGATGACAGATCCAGTTTTTTTGTTGTTGTCACAAAACTAAACTAACTTGTAGGTTTTTGGCAGCGTGTTTATCATCGCCTATCAACATTGAATGGTTTATATTTCCATGTCATTCTCCAGGTTTGTCTTTCAATGCGGTTCTCTGCTCCTCAACAACATTTTAAGGGTGTCTGTAACATTGCAGTGTTATTGTATTTACATGAAAACAGGATTGTTTGTATCAAGGTAACACAGATCTCTTATCCTGACAGCATTGTTTTATGTGGGACCAGATTTGACCATAATCCAGCCTAAAGCTAGTGCCAAGAGAAACCACTGTATCTGGAAACTACAAAATATATATTTGAATTATTCACAACAACAAAACATTCTGTATACATATCTTACGTTTTGGGCAGTGTTTAGTCCCACTTTGTGCCTCCAAAAACACTGGTTGGGCCAACAAATTTCACAAGGGCCTATAAAGTTGGGAGATTGTCTTTAATGCATTAAATGCGTGTCACTCAAATCAATCCCATATCTGGGTCTGCTCTGGCTAAATGCCCCTTTACTGTACTGTCCAGTCACCTTTCTGCTCTGCTGAATTCCAGTGATGAGAGGACAGAGGACAGAGGACAGAGGACAGAGGACAGAGGACAGAGGACAGAGGACAGAGGACAGAGGACAGAGGACAGAGGGAGAACAAGGCGATCAGCAGATTAAAGTCTAAGGAGCCTATAACTCTTCATACCGTCTTCAACACTTCTGTGTGAGAGCGGGAGAGAGCGGGGGGAGGGGGGGGGGGGGGGGGGGGGGGGTCAGTGGACTGGCGCACGGCCAATGTTCCAACCCTCTTTCTGTGTGTCCAGATTGACTGCTAAAACATTAGTGTCATCTACCATTAGAATCACGGTCAGACACATTTGATATTATTGGCAGTGTCCTTAGTTCCTAATAAAAAGCCAGTCGCACTGTTTTATTAGGCTTACGATGAACGGCTCAGTCACAGTGGTTTTCATATCTGTATTTAGATTAGAGGTCCTTATTGACAGTGGTCACTGGGTATCCTCAGTGGTGCTGGTAATCACTCCATCAGAGTAAATACAGGCTTCATTTATACCTCTCTCTATCTCTGTGGTCTAATCCCCCATATTAGATTTCAGCACTACATTAGTGCATCTGACTGCAGAGATGGACATGCCTCATCTCTCTAATGGTCACTGTGTAAGTACGGGGTCTGTGGGACTATGTGTGTGGGTGCATGTGTGTGTGTGTACTGTCTTAGGGTAGTCAATACTGTGTATTTATATATGTATGCATATGTGTGTCTGCATAAGTAGTGACTACAGCAAGTGTGTAGTAGCCCCAAAAGTGTCTAATTGCTATTCTGCAGACATGTTGAGTGTCTGTGTAGTTGTGTAGTGGCTATTGTCCGCTCTGTGCTCTCTGTGCTAGGAGTGTACTGCTGAGTGAGGTCTCCTCATTAGTGCACTGTCCTCCTGCCTCTCTCTAAGCTGGTTCAATAAAACATTTACTCTGGGAAACCGCATGTCTCCCCTGGACAGGAAATCAACATGTTGACCGTGATTGGCAGGAGGCTCATCCCTAAGTGGAGGCATCTGTGGGTCTGGAGACAGAACATTTCTGACCAATCATGTCATTGTTGAGAGGGAGCAGACAGACACCTGCTGATGTCAGAGGAGGACAGTAGCCCTTTATGGAGCACTGAGCCAATTACAGAATCTGACTGCAATGTTCAAACTACGCTCCCCAGGCTTTTGATGTGTAGAAATGCCTGCGATGCTCATCATGTTTTCACACATTGCATTACAGTATTGTTTCTCTCTTTCATACTGATTTAGCTTTGGGCTTCTTTAGAACTCTCTATCGCTCTTTCTCACACACACACACACACACACACACACACACACACACACACACACACACACACACACACACATACATACATACACACACACACACACACACACACACACACACACAGCCTCCATTTCACACCTTCCTGCATTTTTGCAGATAGTAGCCAGTAATTCACTTTTCTTTTGTGATAAAATGTAATATAGTGTCATTGTTATCACAAAGCTTGTACGGTACTCAGGAAGAGTGGCTTGTTTAGAGATAGAGTTGCTTTCATGCTCCGGTGCTCAAGCTTTCTTAAGATCTGTTCAATTCTATATGGCATTAAAAAGCTCCTGGCAAACGCTTAGCTTCCCGTTCTGTTGCAGAGTTATTTTGGCAAGCAGCGTACTGTAAGTGGTACACACATGCACTTATACATGATTAATAGAATACAATACACCCTGGTCGAGTCCACCCAAGGATAAAGGCTGATGCTGTTTTACTGAAAATAGAAACAGCAGGAGCCACTTTTTCATTATAACTCTGCTCACAGATGCAGTGTTAATGAAAACACCACTGAACCTTCATACAACATAATGAAAAGTCGTGGTGCCAAGGGTTATATTTAGAGTTAACCTTTAGAAAACACAGGGTTACAATGCTTTCATTTCATAAGGAAGAGCCTTTTTGTGGTGAAGAAAGGTCTGTCAATGCCACCTCAAAATAAATATAATCCTATTTTAAATGTCTTCTCGATCCTATATGCATAGAGGCGGTCCAATTTCAACTATCATTACCTTCTCTCATTGTTACAAACATGCACACTCTGCTCTGTGCACTCCCATCTGTGTGGAGCGTGCCCTGCATGTTAAAGAGCTAGCCACTGGAGTACTGTAAAGGCTATATATTTCACCACAACGGGAGCCCAAGGCTAACTACTGATTCACTAATTAATATGGATTAACAATGTCTATGTTCTATGGGCTCTGCTCTATAGGCCGAGAGCTATTGGTGATGTGCTATGGACTATGTAGGGTACTACAGTCATGGTCAAAAGTTTTGAGAATGACACAAATACTAATTTTCACAAAGTCTGCTGCCTCAGTTTTGATGATGGCAATTTGCATATACTCCAGAATGTCATGAAGAGTGATCAGATGAATTGCAATTAATTGCAAAGTCCCTCTTTGCCATGAAAATGAACTTAATCCCCCAAAAACATTTCCACTGCATTTCAGCCCTGCCACAAAAGGACCAGCTGCCATCATGTCAGTGATTCTCTCGTTAACACAGGTGAGAGTGTTGACGAGGACAAGGCTGGAGATCACTCTGTCATGCTGATTGAGTTAGAATAACAGACTGGAAGCTTTAAAAGGAGGGTGGTGCTTGAAATCATTGTTCTTCCTCTGTTAACCATGGTTACCTGCAAGGAAACACGTGCCGTCATCATTTCTTTGCACAAAAAGGGCTTCACAGGCAAGGATATTGCAGCTAGTAAGATTGCACCTAAATCAACCATTTATCGGATCATCAAGAACTTCAAGGAGAGACGTTCAATTGTTGTGAAGAAGGCTTCAGGGCGCCCAAGAAAGTCCAGCAAACGCCAGGACCGTCTCCTAAAGTTGATTCAGCTGCAGGATCGGGGCACCACCAGTGCAGAGCTTGTTCAGGAATGGCAGCAGGCAGGTGTGAGTGCATCTGCACGCACAGTGAGGTGAAGACTTTTGGAGGATGGCCTGGTGTCAAGAAGGGCAGCAAAGAAGCCACTTCTCTCCAGGAAAAACATCAGGGACAGACTGATATTCTGCAAAAGGTACAGGGATTGGACTGCTGAGGACTGGGGTAAAGTCATTTTCTCTGATGAATCCCCTTTCCGATTGTTTGGGGCAACCCGGAAAACACCTTGTCCGGAGAAGACAAGGTGAGCGCTACCATCAGTCCTGTGTCATGCCAACAGTAAAGCATCCTGAGACCATTCATGTGTGGGGTTGCTTCTCAGCCAAGGGAGTGGGCTCACTCACAATTTTGCCTAAGAACACAGCCATGAATAAATAATGGTACCAACACATCCTCTGAGAGCAACTTCTCCCAACCATCCAAGAACAGTTTGGTGACGACCAATGCCTTTTCCAGCATAATGGAGCACCTTGCCATAAGGCAAAAGTGATAACTAAGTGGCTCGGGGAACAAAACATCGACATTTTGGGTCCATGGCCAGGAAACTCCCCAGACCTTAATCCCATTGAGAACTTGTGGTTGATCCTCAAGAGGTGGGTGGACAAACAAAAACCCACAAATTCTGACAAACTCCAAGCATTGATTATGCAAGAATGGGCTGCCATCAGTCAGGATGTGGCCCAGAAGTTAATTGACAGCATGCCAGGGCGGATTGCAGAGGTCTTGAAAAAGATGGGTCAACACTGTAAATATTGACTCTTTGCATAAACTTAATGTAATTGTCAATAAAAGCCTTTGACACTTATGGAATGCTTGTAATTATACTTCAGTATACCATAGTAACATCTGACAAAAAATATCTCATAACACTGAAGCAGCGAACTTTGTGAAGACCAATACTTGTGTCATTGTCAAAACTTTTGACCACGACTGTACATGCAATGGACCCTGTTTTCTGTTACTGGATTGAAGAGCATGCACTCTGTGTTATGAGCTCTGTACTACAGTGTCTTTAGAAAATATTTACACCCCTTGACTTTTTCCACATTTCGTTGTGTTACAGCCTGAATTCAACATTTATTAAATGTAGATTTTCTTGTAACTGGCCTACACATATCTCATAATGTCAAAGTGGAATTATGTTTTTCAAAATTGTTACAATTTATTTAAAAATGAAAGGCTGAAATGTCTTGAATCAATAAGTGTTCAAACCCTTTTTTATGACAAGCCTAAATAAGTTCAGTAGTAAACATTTGCTTAACAAGCCACATAATAAGTTGCATGGACTCACTCTGTGTGCAATAATAGTGTTTAACATGATTTTTGAATGACTACCTCATCTCTGTACACCACACATACAATTGTCTGTACGGTCCCTCAGTCGAGCAGTGAATTTCAAACACAGATTCAACCACAAAGACTAGGGAGGTTTTCCAATGCCTCGTAAAGAAGGGCAACTATTGGTAGATGGGTAAAAAAAAAAAAAAGCAGACATGTTTAATGGCTGTGATAGGAGAAAACATTGTAGTTACTCCACAATACTAACCTAATAGAGTGAAAAGAAGGAAGCCTGTACAGAGTAAAAACTATTCCAAAACATGCATCCTGTTAGCAACAAGGCACTAAAGTAAAACTGCTAAAAATGTGGCAAAGAAATTAACTTTATGTCCTGAATACAAAGCGTTGTGTTTGGGGCAAATCCAACACAACACATCACTGAGCACCTCTCGTCATATTTTCAAGCATGGTGGTGGCTGCATCATGTTATGGGTATGCTTGTCATCAGCAAAAACGAGATAGTTTTCTATGATAAAAATAAATGAATAGAGCTAAGTACAGGCAACATCCTAGAGGAAAACCTGGTTCATTCTGCTTTCCATCAGATACTGGGAGATAAATTCACCTTTCAGCAGGACAACAATCTAGAACACAAGGCCAAATATATACTGGGCTTGCTTACCAAGATGACATTGAATGTTCCTGAGTGGCCTAGTTACAGTTTTGACTTAAATCGGCTTGAGAATCTATGGCAAGACTTGAAAATGGCTGCCTAGCAATGATCAAACTTGACAGAGCTTGAAGAATTTAAAAAAGAATAATGTGCAAATATTGTGCAATCCAGGTGTGCAACGCTCTTAGAGACTTTCCCAGAAAGACTCACAACTGTAATCGCTGCCAAACGTATTGACTCAGGGGGTTGAATACTTATCTAATCAAGATATATTAGTTTTTTTTTTTTGTTAGATTTATTTTTCCACTTTGACATTACAGAGTATTTTGTGTAGATCGTTGACAGAAAATTACAATTAAATCCATTTGAATCCCACACAACAAATTGTGGAAAAAGTAAAGGGGTGTGAATACTTTCTGAAGGCACTGTATTGTCCTACAGTATGGGTGTTTGTACTATTGGTCATGTGCTCTGGATACTGTGGTGTTATGGTTTTGTATTGTGGCTCGTTGTGGATATATTAGTTCTTTATTACAGTGGTAGAGTAAATTGTTTTTGTCTTCATCGTTAGCTTGTTTCACTTCCTTCCCCACCTCTCTGTTTGTAGCTCTGTCGTTTGTTAGAGGAATACTGGAGGCTTGGCAAGCAGCTCAGCATTTGTATGCAGTGGAGGACTCAGCAGTGTAACTAAGGGGTTTTATATTCCAGACCAAGGGGAAAGGAGGACAGCGGCGCTGGGTACTGGGTAGGGACGACATATGTGTGGAGTCAGCAGACACAGGCAGCCTCGGGTTCAATGACGCAGAAACACAGAAACCCATCGAGAGCATGATGAGGCTTAGTTACAGTAGGCTGCTGCTTCTTTAAACACCTTCAAGACTCTCCATGCAGCGCCACAGCATTTACAGACCTGAGACAGATGCAGAGCAGGGCCAGATATAGCAGGCGTGAGGCAGGTTTGAAATGGTTTGAGTCTGGATCCTGCTTGTGCATTTACTCACTGATCTTATTTTGGGGAGAGTGCTAACTGAGCGAGAGTATAATTTACATATACTGCCTCTCAGAACCTGGAAATGCAGTCTCGTGTATCAAATGCTTTCTGTTTTTAACAGTCAACTTTCTCAGAGTTATGTTAGTGTGCTGACTGTGCAAGTGGGAATGTAGTTTTCTGCATCAGCGACATTGTACCAACAGGGTAACACTTTACTTGACACCCAGCATCATGACACGTTATGACACGGTCATAACCATGTCATAATATGTCATAACAGCTGACATAACTTGTCAAAACACTGTCATGACCCATATATTTACACCTGTTGTGACATATTTAAGTGATAATGCCTGAGAAGCCGGTGTTTGGAGGATATATTGGCACGGGGGTTCGTCTCGGGCCGCCAAACCGTGCCAATATATCCTCCAAACACCGGCTTCAAAGGCATTATCACTTTTATACAACGGGATACCAACATATTCAAATAATGATTGACATATTTTCATTAAAAACATTATTTTGATATAAATATAAATTGATATATTAATATATTTAGACTATTTCATCCTTCCACAAGATATAGTCCCGACACAAATCTAAGGTTGCTACCCAAGCCGGCTGGTCGTTCGTTCTATTGGTTCGGTTGCCAGAGATGCGACTCAGTCGTTCAGTCTTTTTGTTCTGTATCGATGGCCGTGATCCAGTCGTTTGTTCTAAATGTTCTATTGCCATACTGGCTGGCAACGTTCTTATCCCTTGCTTGCTAGCTAGCCAACTACGGCTAACTTACAGTCACATCAAAAAGTGCAGCCAGAATAACAGCAAAGTAGCTGCATTTGCATTTGTTTAAGCTGTTTTCTAGTGACATTTATTTGGATACATCCATAACAATGACCTAATGAGGCGCGATTTCGCCTGGCATAAAAAATTTGCTCACTCGCAGTGGCGGCTCCTGAAAAAATTCTCAGGAGGGGCAATTTTTCTGATGATTTAGGTGACCTACACACATTTTAAAAAAGATATGTCCAGCAACAACATGAAGACAGGGGCAGCATATAAGTCAATACCAGAAGCATTTATTGACTGATCTCAAAAGTGTTGGCTTACAAAATCAAAATAAGTTATCACAGTAAAAATAATCAAGGGTGTTCTTTCACATTCCTCAACACTGCATAAACAATATGCATTTCCATAAACAAATGAAATAAGAATGAAAACAGAATTTGAAAGTAATTTCTAGAAAAGGTAAACACAGCTATCTGTATGGCTTTGTAAAAATGAACAACCATATTCTGGCCAATTGTATAGATTTGTAAATATGAACAACCATATTCTGGCCAATTGTATAGATTTGTAAAAATGAACATGAACAGATTTTTATTTTTATTACTTTTTTTAAAATGAAAAAAAACTATTTTAAACAACATCAACTGTGAACTGATTTGGGCGTGTGTGTGTTAAAGAGACAGACAGGGAGGGACAAAGAGAGAGAGAGGCTACATTACTTGTACTGAAACTGTTCTCTTCTCTGTTTCAATACAGCAAAGCGTTCAATGACTTTCTCATTGAAATCAGGCATGCTGAGGACTAGTTCCCTCTCCATGGAAAGCATGGCCAGTGCATTCAGACGTTCCTGGCCCATTGAATTTCGCAGGAATGTCTTAACTCGTGTCAAAGTTGAGAAACATCTCTCAGCTTCAGCTGTTGTCATGGGAGTAGTTATGAGGATGTTCAACAGAGTCACAGTCTCAGAGAACGTCTCCTGGAGGTTGTAGCTCATGAGAACCTGGTACAGTGCCAGTGCACCACAGCCTCCCTTGAATTCAGGATTCTCATAGATCAGAGATAGTTCTGTCTTGAGCTTTGCCTTGCTCAGCATGGGGTATGCATTCACAGTGGCATTCAGAGCCTCATCAGGAAATGAATGGCAGTACCTTTCAAACATGTCTGCTTGCAGTAAGGTAGCACTCACAAGGTGGCCAGAGAAAGAGAACCTTTCTTTGGTGTGATCCAGGATGGTGTTGCAGACCTCTTCAGACAGCCTCTGCTTCTCCTCTTCTCTCAAAGCTGTTCTGGGTCTTTTGGCTCCTGTTGCTTCTTGCAGCTGCTGTTGAGAGGAGTCCCTGAAGGCAAACAGACCAATGTGTTTGTTGGCTTTGTACAGTATTGTTGTCTATGTGATGCACAGGTATATGCAATGTATCCATGTATAGTACAAATACTTAAGTTCCACTTAAAATGGGCAGGGATGCATAAAGTCTTTAGTGTTTAAGTTAGCCTTTGTGTCTCACATAGCCTGGATGTTCAGCACAGTATACAGTGGTGCTCATAAGCTTATGATCCCATGCTAAAGTTGACTAAAAAGAGGAATAAAAAAGAAAAGAAAATTGGTGTCCTTAAAGGTTGGATTTTCCAACTTTTTTAATTAAGTCATTAAGATCAATTTCCAAAAGATGATTTTTTTATTTTTTTATTCCTCTTTTTAGTCAACTTTAGCATGGGATCATAAGCTTATGAGCACCACTGCACAGTACACATAGTATATAAAATAAGATAGATTACACCACTGGCCATATATAATGAGAATAATGTGATTTCAAACACAAATGCAGTCTCCTTTCATGCATACATTTTCAAATAAAGCTCTGCTTTGAGAAAGATCGAATGATATTGTTTAATCTTACCTTATGGCCTGCACACTGCTTGTGAAGCTGTCGAGGGCACGTTTGATAAAGACAGCATCGATGTCCTTCTTCTGTAGCTTCTGGTACAGAATGTCGACGTGGGGCATGATTTTGTGAAAAAGCCGCAGGAAAAAAATAAAATCTTCATCATGTAGCATCCTCACGTAACCAGATGCCTCTCTCACAGTAAGCTGGTCAAATGAACCCAATGAACCCGTCCGGATGGCTTCAAAACATTCTATGAGGTCGTCTCGATTCTCGTAGACAGTGTTCACGACTCTGCTGTTGAAGTTCCACCGTGTGGATGAAGGTCTGGGCAGTCTTCGTGCAACAGTCTGGTCAAGAATGCTGGTGCGTTTGGGTGACCGGGAAAAAAACGTTGTAATCCCGCTCAGATCGGAAAAGAAAATGTTCACTTTTTTGATGCGAGAAGTAGCTTGATGCATGATCAAATTCAGCTGATGCGCATAGCAATGCACGTAATGGGCATTCTTGAAATGCTCACGCACCTTCTGCTGCACACCTGCCTTCTCTCCCCTCATCACACTGGCTCCATCGTAAGCTTGCGCAATGAGTTTGACTTTCTCGTCATCGGCAAAAAGACCGTTCAGTCTCTCCAAAAGTACACTGGCGATTGAGGCTGAGGTTGATTCCGAGATGGGAAGGAACTCAAAAAAGCGCTCCTGCACTTTGTGCTTGCTATCTATGTACCTCAGCACAAGCACCAACTGTGTCTGCGTAGAAACATCCGTGGTCTCGTCAGCTTGGATAGCTACGAAGTTCGCAGACTTCACCTCCTCCACAATATGTTCCCTCGTGACCGCTAGCATACACTCCAGTAGCTCGTTTTGAATGGTCTTTGATGTGCCCTTGAAAACTTTAGCATTTTTAAGATGGTCATCAAACACCTCATCTAATTGTGCCACAAAGTTGACAAGTCCAAGAAAAATACCAGGGTTGGTGGAGCCCTCAGTTTCATCTTTGCCTCGCAAAGCTAACTCAAACACTCCGCAAAACTTAACACACTGGATTAGCCGGCTGACTGAGGATATGGCGGTTCTTGCTAACCTCATCGTTGTGGCGGCGGACAGCTAGCCTGTATCCCTCATCCAGTTGAGTGGCAATATTCACTCTTCCCAAAGATGACAATCTCAAACAGCTATCCATGTGGGTCTTTGACAGCTCATGTTTCTTTATCTTTTCTGAAAGATGGTGCATGTCGGTTACACCAGTCGCTGTCCAAGCGGTGCTGTCTGCTGTGCCGCCTTCAGGGTGGAAGAGTAAGCAGGGGTAGCAAAAAACTGCATTAGCTACATCGCAGCCTGCTAGCCAGGTTTTCCGTTCATACCAATTTTTGGAAAATCCTCGGGTGTAGGACTTCCCCCCTTTAGTAGACACCTGTTGAATTATTAAATTTGGTCTGGGAGGTCCTAATTGTTTCGTTGCCAATTTATCTTCATTTGTTCGCCGACAAAAAGGAACTTCTTTCAAAGACACAATCGAGTTGGACTGAAGCCTAGCCATTTTGATAGTAGTAGTGAATTGATTGAGGCTGCTACCTGGTCTTTTCTTAGTTACGTTCATTCGTGGTTACGTTATGTATGACGAAAGCGCGTAAGTGCATGCCCACAGACACCCATAGAGAATGTATTGAAAGCTTTGAAATGTGAAAAAAATAGATTTTACATGGGAGTCTATGACAGACTTCTGGGCGATTTTCAACCTGACTGAAATCGCCCAAAAAACGGGCGGGGCCATTTGAAGCACGACTTTAGCCTGATTTGACATTTAGTGGCTGGCAGATCAGACGTGAACACTGATAACTGCTGTTGCCGTGATATAATTTTTTATAAATTTATTTAAAAAAATTATATATAATTTATTTTTATTTTTTTATAATTGATTAGAAAAAAAATCCCTTCCTTTTCCCGTTTGGCAGTGCGTCGCCCATATCGCCCTATTGAACAAGCCGTCCCTGCTCACTCGTCAAGATACTTGTTCAGAGGAGCTAGCCAAAAACACAGCTAACACAATCACTTCAAACTGAAGCTGGAAAGACTGCAAACTATAGTAGCTGCACTTCATTTTACCTTTACCTTTTTTCAATTCACATTTCTTTGTATACAGTGAGGGAAAAAAGTATTTGATCCCCTGCTGATTTTGTACGTTTGCCCACTGACAAAGAAATTATCAGTCTATAATTTTAATGGTAGGTTTATTTGAACAGTGAGAGACAGAATAACAACAACAAAATCCAGAAAAACACATATGTTATAAATTGATTTGCATTTTAATGAGGGAAATAAGTATTTGACCCCCTCTCAATCAGAAAGATTTCTGGCTCCCAGGTGTCTTTTATACAGGTAACGAGCTGAGATTTGGAGCACACTCTTAAAGGGAGTGCTCCTAATCTCAGCTTGTTACCTGTATAAAAGACACCTGTCCACAGAAGTAATCAATCAATCAGATTCCAAACTCTCCACCATGGCCAAGACCAAAGAGCTCTCCAAGGATGTCAGGGACAAGATTGTAGACCTACACAAGGCTGGAATGAGCTACAAGACCATCGCCAAGCAGCTTGGTGAGAAGGTGACAACAGTTGGTGCGATTATTCGCAAATGGAAGAAACACAAAATAACTGTCAATCTCCCTCGGCCTGGGGCTCCATGCAAGATCTCACCTCGTGGAGTTGCAATGATCATGAGAACGGTGAGGAATCAGCCCAGAACTACACGGGAGGATCTTGTCAATGATCTCAAGGCAGCTGGGACCATAGTCACCAAGAAAACAATTGGTAACACACTACGCCGTGAAGGACTGAAATCCTGCAGCACCCGCAAGGTCCCCCTGCTCAAGAAAGCACATATACAGGCCTGTCTGAAGTTTGCCAGTGAACATCTGAATGATTCAGAGGAGAACTGGGTGAAAGTGTTGTGGTCAGATGAGACCAAAATGGAGCTCTTTGGCATCAACTTGCCGTGTTTGGAGGAGGAGGAATGCTGCCTATGACCCCAAGAACACCATCCCCACGTCAAACATGGAGGTGGAAACATTATGCTTTGGGGGTGTTTTTCTGCTAAGGGGACAGGACAACTTCACCACATCAAAGGGACGATGGACGGGTCCATGTACCGTCAAGTCTTGGGTGAGAACCTCCATCCCTCAGCCAGAGCATTGAAAATGGGTCGTGGATGGGTATTCCAGCATGACAATGACCCAAAACACACGGCCAAGGCAACAAAGAAGTGGCTCAAGAAGAAGCACATTAAGGTCCTGGAGTGGCCTAGCCAGTCTCCAGACCTTAATCCCATAGAAAATCTGTGGAGGGAGCTGAAGGTTCGAGTTGCCAAACGTCAGCATCGAAACCTTAATGACTTGGAGAAGATCTGCAAAGAGGAGTGGGACAAAATCCCTCTGGAGATGTATGCAAACCTGGTGTCTGACCTCTGTGATTGCCAACAAGGGTTTTGCCACCAAGTACTAAGTCATGTTTTGCAGAGGGGTCAAATACTTATTTCCCTCATTCAAATGCAAATCAATTTATAAAATTTTTGACATGCGTTTTTCTGGATTTTTTTGTTGTTATTCTGTCTCTCACTGTTCAAATAAACCTACCCTTAAAATGATAGACTGATCATTTCTTTGTTAGTGGGCAAACGTACAAAATCAGCAGGGGATCAAATACTTTTTTCCCTCATTGTATATCCACAAAAATGATGCCAGCTGATTTCGACTAGCTGAGAAACACTGCCTGCCTGCCTGACTCGTCCCGACTCATTCATTACTATGGGACAGCTGGAGATCAAATTTTGTTAGAAAGTTTCTTAAGTCCTTTGTTGTTGTTGTAATTAATTATTTGCGGTCATGGGTTTTTCCAGCATATTTTAAATAACTTGCAGAAAATACACTTTATGACACTGTCATGAAGCATTATGACCATCCTGTGTCACTTTATTGGACTAAGAAAATATTGTCACGGATTCAGCTGTGGCTGCTCCTCCTCCTTGCTCGGGCAGGCTTCGGCGTTTGTCGTCACCTGAGTACTAGCTGCTACCGATCTATGTTTCTGTGTTCTACTTGTCTTGTCTTTATTGTTCACACCTGGTTCCCATTAGGTATTGATTACTTCCTTATTTAACCCTCTGGCTCCCACTGTATGTTGTGCGTGTTTGTTCATTGTTTGGTTGTCGTCTGGTGAGCGAGTTTGTTTTCTCCCTGCGTGGAGGTTATGTTATTCATGTTACCTACGAGTAAAGTACGTTTTCGATTAGCTCTGTGTCCTGCGCCTGACTTCGTCCTACCGCATCACACTGACATCCTGACAGAAACACGCACCAAAATATGGAGTCAGCAGGTACATTCATTTTGTCCGGATCAATGGAGGAACGTGTCCAACAGCAGGCGACCATGATCCAGACTCCTGGCACCGCAATGGAGCGCGTGTTGAACACTATGGAGCGATGGGAGAGAGGTGGTGGTCCTACACCTCCTCCAATTACACAACCACCCACACCGCGGTCCACCCCTTCGTCACCTGGGTCCAGTGGGATTCGGCTCTCGCTCCCGAGGGCATACGATGGTACAGCTGCCGGGTGCCAGGGTTTTCTGCTCCAGGTAGAGCTCTACCTGGCTACCATCCACCCGGCTCCCGGAGCGCACAGGACTTTGCACTGGACTTCAAGACTCTGGCTGCCAGCGCAGGATGGAATGAGAGGGCCCTGATCGACCACTACCGAGGCAGCCTCCAGGAGGACGTTCGTCGGGAACTGGCCTGCAGGGACACCACCCTTAACCTGGACCAACTGGTGGACATGTCGATAAGGCTGGATAACCTGTTGGCAACCCGCGGACGTCCAGATCAGGGGCCGTCCATTCCATCCCCTAGCACCTCCGACCCTACTCCTATGGAGCTTGGAGGTGCTGCCCTTAGGGAGACCGGAGGGAGGGTCATCTCCTGCACCAACTGTGGCCGCGGAGGACACACTGCTGGTCGGTGCTGGGAAGGGTCTTTCAGGAGTCGAGGCGGTAGGCAGAGCACTGGTGGACCGTCTCAGGTGAGAAGGCACCCGACTCACCCAGAGCTCCCTGTTGCGCATATATGTATTGATATTGTATTTCAGAGTTTTCCCCTCATTCCCAGCATAAGGCTCTCATAGATTCAGGCGCTGCTGGGAACTATTGATGTGCCCTTCCCTGTACACGCCTTAGATAGTCGTCCTTTAGGGTCAGGCTGATTAGGGAGGTCACAGCTCCACTCTGTAAGAAAATGCAGGGGGGTCATGAGGAGAAAATTAGTCTCTATCTGATTGATTCTCCTGCGTTTCCAGTGGTGTTGGGGCTTCCCTGGTTAACTTCTCATGACCCCACGATTTCATGGCAACAGAGGGCTCTCAAGGGATGGTCAAGTCAGTGCTCAGGGAGGTGTGTAGGTGTTTCCATAGGTGGAAAGTCCAAACCAGGTCTCCACCATGCACATTCCCCCCGAATATGCCGATTTGTCTCTCGCCTTCTGTAAAAAGAAGGCGACTCAATTACCACCCCATCCACAGGGGGATTGTGCGATAAATCTCCAGGTAGGCGCTGCCCTTCCCTGGAGTCACGTGTATCCCCTGTCACAGGAAGAGACGGCGGCTATGGAGACATATGTCTCCGAATCTCTGGGGCAGGGATACATTCGGCCATCCACTTCACCTGTCTCCTCGAGTTTCTTTTTTGTGAAGAAGAAGGATGGAGGTTTACGCCCGTGCATTGACTACCGGGGGCTCAATCATATCACTATCAAGTACAGTTATCCACTACCGCTCATTGCTAGTATGACGGAATCATTGCACGGGGCGCGTTTTTCACAAAATTGGATCACAGGAGCGCGTACAACCTGGTGCGTATCCAGGAGGGAGATGAGTGGAAGACAGCATTCAGTACCACCTCTGGGCACTATGAGTACCTCGTCATACCATACGGGTTGATGAATGCTCCATCAGTCTTCCAATCCTTTGTTGATAAGATTTTCAGGGACCTGCACGGACAGGGTGTAGTGGTGTATATTGATGACATTCTCATATACTCCGCTACACGGGCCGAGCATGTGTCCCTGGTGTGTCAAGTGCTTGGTCGACTGTTGGAGCATGACCTGTATGTGAAGGCGGAGAAATGTCTGTTCTTCCAGGAGTCCATCTCCTTCATAGGGCACCGCCTGTCCGCGTCAGGGGTGGAGATGGAGATTGACCGCATTTCGGCTGTGCGTAATTGGCCGACTCCAACCACGGTGAAGGAGGTGCAGCGATTTTTGGGTTTTGCCAACTACTACCGGAGGTTTATCCGGGGCTTTGGTCAGGTAGCGGCTCCGATTACCTCCTTGCTGAAGGGGGTACCGGTGCAACTGTAGTGGTCAGCTGAGGCGGACAGGGCTTTTGGTCATCTGAAGGACCTGTTTACCTCGGCTCCAGTGCTGGCTCATCCGGATCCCTCCTTAGCATTCCAGGTTGAGGTGGACGCGTCCGAGGCTGGGATAGGAGCTGTAATGTCTCAGCGCTCGGGTACGCCACCAAAGCTCCGCCCCTGTGCTTTATTTTCTAAGAAGCTCAGTCCAGCGTAGCGCAACTATGATGTGGGGGACCGGGAGCTGTTAGTTGTGGTTAAGGCTCTGAAAGTGTGGAGGCATTGGCTTGAGGGGGCTAAACACCCTTTCCTCATTTTGACTGACCATCGCAATCTGGAGTACATCCGGGCAGCGAGGAGATTGAACCCTCGCCAGGCAAGGTGGACCATGTTCTTCACTCGTTTTGTGTTTACTCTTACTTACGGACCAGGTTCCCAGAACGCTAAGGCAGACACCCTGTCCCGACTGTATGACACAGAGGAGAGGTCCATTGAGCCCACTCCCATACTTCCGGCATCGTGTCTGGTGGCACCGGTGGTGTGGGAGGTTGACGCGGACATCGAGTGGGCGTTACGTACCGAGCCCACTCCCCCCCAGTGTCCAGAGGGTCGTATGTACGTGCCGCTCGAGGTTCGCGATCGATTGATCTATTGGGCTCACACGTCACCCTCCTCTGGTCATCCTGGCATCGGTCTGACAGTGCACTGTCTTAGTGGGAAGTACTGGTGTCCCACTTTAGCTAAGGACGTGAGGGTTTACGTTTCCTCCTGCTCGGTGTGTGCCCAGTGTAAGGCACCTAGACACCTGCCCAGAGGAAAATTACAACCCCTACCCGTTCCACAACGGCCGTGGTCCCATCTATCGGTGGATTTTGTTACGGACCTTCCCCCCTCACAAGGGAACACCACGATCCTGGTCGTTGTTGATCGGTCTTCTAAGTCCTGCCGTCTCATTCCTATGCCAGGTCTCCCTACGGCCCTACAAACTGCTGAGGCCCTATTTACACACGTCTTCCGGCACTACGGGGTGCCTGAGGATATTGTATTGGATTGGTGTCCCCAGTTCACCTCAAGGGTCTGGAGGGCGTTCATGGAACGTCTGGGGGTCTCGATCAGCCTGACCTCAGGTTTTCACCCAGAGAGTAATGGGCAGGTGGAGAGAGTTAACCAGGATGTGGGTAGGTTTCTGCGGTCCTATTGCCAGGACCGGCCGGGGGAGTGGTCTGGTTTTATCCCCTGGGCAGAGATGGCCCAAAACTCACTCCGCCACTCATCCACTAACCTTTCTGCCTTTCAGTGTGTGTTAGGTTATCAGCCGGTCCTGGCACCTTGGCATCAGAGCCAGATTGAGGCTCCTGCGGTGGATGAGTGGTTTCGGCGCTCGGAAGAGACCTGGAACGCTGCCCATGTACGCCTGCAGCGGGCCATCAGGCGAGCGCCGACCGCCACCGCAGTGAGGCCCCGGTGTATGCACCGGGGGACCGGGTCTGGCTCTCGACCCGAAACCTGCCCCTTCGCCTGCCCTGCCGGAAGCTGGGTCGGCGGTTTGTGGGGCCATTTAAAGTCCTGAGGAGATTGAAAAAGGTTTGTTATAGGTTACAGCTTCCTCTGAATTACCGTATTAACTCCTCATTCCATGTGTCTCTCCTCAGGCCGGTGGTAGCTGGTCCACTCTAGGAGTCTGAGGTATGGGAGGTTCCTCCGCCCCCACTGGACATCGAGGGGGCACCGGCGTACTCGGTCCGTTCCATCCTGGATTTGAGGCGTCGGGTGGGGGGCCTGCAGTATCTTGTGGAGTGGGAGGGTTACGGTCCGGAGGAACGGTGCTGGGTCCCTAGGAGTGACATCCTCGATCCCTCCATGTTGAGGGATTTCCACCGTCGTCATCCGACTCGCCCTGCGCCGCGTCCACCTGGCCGTCCCCGAGGCCGGTGTCGGCGCACGGCTGGAGACGCGTGTCAAGGGCGGGGTACTGTCACGGATTCAGCCGAGGCTGCTCCTCCTCCTTGCTCGGGCAGGCTTCGGCGTTCGTCGTCACCGGAGTACTAGCTGCTACCGATCTATGTTTCTGTGTTCTACTTGTCTTGTCTTTATTGTTCACACCTGGTTCCCATTAGGTATTGATTACTTCCCTATTTAACCCTCTGGCTCCCCCTGTATGTTGTGCGTGTTTGTTCATGTTTGGTTGTCGTCTGATGAGCGGGTTTGTTTCCTCCCTGCGTGGAGGTTATGTTATTTACGTTACCTACGAGTAAAGTACGTTTTCGATTAGCTCTGTGTCCTGCGCCTGACTTCATCCTACCGCATCACACTGACATCCTGACAAATGCACTTTATGACACTGTCAAGAAGCATTATGACCATCATAATTATATATGCCAGATAGGCCTATCATGCACATGCCCTTATGTCAGTCATCAGTCAAAATGATGGTGTCTTGTCCTGCTCCTGAAATCTGCTCCTGCATTCATCCCAGTCATCAGCAACAGAGCATTGTGGTAGGTGCATGTCTGACGTCAATTTGTTCGCAATTACAATGATAATTTAATATGGTCAATTTCTGAAAATGATTTATAACAAACATACTGTTGACAAGTAGGCTATGGTGTAATGGAATGTTTGGCTTTGTATGGTATGTTTTGTGGGTTTTGACACTCTTATGTCGGTGTCATAACCAGCCATAAAAAATGTAATATATGTCACAATTGGTCTAAATATGTGTTATGACAGTGTTTTGTCCATATTATTACAGGTTATGACAAGTTATGTCAGCTGTTACAACATATTATGAAATGGTTATGACCGTGTCATAACGTATTATGATGCTGGGTGTCAAGTAAAGTGTTACCAGTAACGGTTTATAAAATGACAGCCGTGACAGTGCTATACTTTAATTGTAGTAGCTGAATTGTTGTGGAGTTGAAAAGGAGGAGGTTGGAAATTGCCCTCCATGAATGGCCATCCTAATCTCACTACCCTAGTTCTGCTGTCTACTGAAATTAAAAGGTGAATACACTCAAAAAAATGCTGGGTTAAAAACAACCCAATTTGGGTTATTTTGTAATCCAGTGCTGGGTAAATATATTCTAACCCAGCCAGTTGGGTTGCTTGAATAACCCAACATGTTGGGTTGTTTGGATGACCCAAACATGGGTACATTTACCCATCAGTTGGGTTTTTATAACATTTCATGTTGGGTTGACCCAGCAGCCGGGTCTTTTTTAAGGTCATCCGTAGGTTATTTTCAGGAGGAGTAGCCTATTAGGGGTGTGGCTTTCAGGTAGTTATTGTTGGCCACCCGTGAGAGTAAATGTAATTCCTGTTCATCATGTTACGTTCGTACACTGCAAATGTAAATGTTCCTTTAATATTTTTGCACATTACATATTTTAATATAAAATTAATACAATATTATTTAGATATTGTAACAAAGTGGTAACTATCCCAACATTGGGATATGGATAGGCTCTTGTGGAATTTATACACTTGTGTAAGCCTCATTAAAGCTACAAAAGTGTCAGTGTTTGTCACAGGTCATGTGATAATATGTACAACGGAACAGATGAATACAACAGAACAGATTAACTGGAATGACATTTACTCTCACGGTTGGCCAAAAATAACTATCTGAAAGCCACACAAAAAATATTAGACCTAGACCCAGACATATGGCACCGAGGACCAGACCCAGACCAAAACTGCATTTACATGGTCTGCAGTGGTCTGGAGATCAAGACCACAGGATCAAGACCCTATCTGTGCTGTTCAGACAGTAACCTGCCTGATCCAATCAGTAATAGGCTCTTCAGTAGGCACTCACTAGGAGAGATACTGTCAACATCATTAAGCTGCATTCCTCTCTCCACCGCTCTCCTGATCTCACGGTTAGCAGACATGTGAATATGGAACTGTCTGTGTGTGCGTGTGGAGCACTTGAAGGATGTGAGTGCCCTTTAACTTTTCTTCGGCACTGTCAAGCTCAGTATGCTTTGGTTTGAGTTGCCTTTGAATTTCTGGGGCTGTTTACGACAGTATGTCCTCATGTAAACCTGGTAGCCTTATATAATAAAAACAGTATAACCAAGTTTTTGCTAACACCTTTCCACCGTTGAATTACATATAATCAACTTTCATGGTGCTGTTACGAAATTGGATTTTGAGCTTCAAAGTGGGTGTGAAATAAGAATATTGGGTCCAAATGTGCACTATTTGAGTAATTCTGAGATCTAAGATGTTTTCTCAATAGCCTTATTTTAGGTTGTGAAGAGTTGCTAGCTATCAGACAGTGTTCCTTCCTGCTGCACAGTTAGGAACAGATCTGCCTCTACCATACTTTCTTTCCCTGAATGACAAACACACAGAAGACACAGGGTCTGAGACACAAACAGGCCTAATTGGCAGCAGGCTTGTCACAGATTCTCCCCATAGTCCTGTCTCTCCAAAGGACCCTAATTCAACCACTGGATTTGATGTGCCTGTGCCTGATGACAACAGTGGTGTCTGTGTAGTGGCTGAGTTCCTATGGGTCCCCTCTAACAAGCTCGATTTACCCTGACTCCTCAAAGAGAAGAGCCTTATCCTCATACGCTTTCTTCTCAGCTGGAAGAAGTGCACAGATATCTATTTTCTTCTCTTTCCTTCGGCATGTGTCATTCCCATCCTTCAGACATTTCTTCTTCATGTTTTGTCTTTCATATATAGTACAATAAAACCGACTGTTGTAACCGAGAATCCGTTATGCTTCTGGGTTGGTAGGCTCGGTGTTGTGGGCAGGCAGCATAAGGATGGGGATGTTAGCTGACCTTCGGCTGAGGATCGATCAAGATCATTAAGCCGGCCTTCCCTAACACCTGACCTCTTGTACAACCAGACCAGATGCTCCCCTCACTTCCCTCTCATTACATGCACCATTACATGTCTTCTCGATGATAGCCTCTCCTCACCGCACTCATTTGTCATGAATTTAAATTAGTCTGTGGGCTTTCTGGGCATGAGAGGATGCACGCTAATGTGAGTGTAATAATACTAAAATCTCTTCCAGCCAGGCAGCGTGGAGCATGCAGCCAGGCCTTTGGCATATTATCAAAGAGCCAAAGGAGGCTTTAATGTGCTGCTCCATCTGAAGCTCAGACTGAGAGCAGGGAATTCGAGCAGCTCCTAGTGCTGTTCACTGGGTTGTCTCACTAGGTGGCACACTGATCAAAGACATGATTGGCCTGTGGAGGGCACTCTCCTCCAGGCTGCCTCGAGCTGCTCTGCTCCTGCCTCTTTTCCACTCAGCATACTGTTCTGTACAGCTCGGTCCTACGGCACATTACGGCTTTCTCTAATCACAAATTTAGGAGACCCCTTGCTGACTCTCTGTGATAACGCCACGTCTGGAGACTTTGGTTTTGCTGGCTCGATTGCCTGAGTGATTGTGTGGATGATATTGAGGTGGATCTGACATCTTGATTTGTAATGCATGTGATAGTTGATGTGGTGAGTGCATCTGTCAGTCTGGTTTAAATTGAATAGATTTTATAGTAGGCTTTGATCTACTATTTGATCAACAAGCCCTTGAAAATAGACCAGACTTGATGATTTACACCATGCCCAGGCTCATACAGTAGCCTACCATGCCACATAACTACCAGATGGTGGCAGTGTTGATTTGTAAAAGTCAGGTGGAATCCCTGCACATAGGAGTGCATGCTGAAATAAATGATGCAGTGCACACACTGTTGTCAAACAGGGTAGGGAGAGTTCCCCAAAGGAGAGCTATTTATGGGCTCAGCTCACCTTCCCCCAGGTTTACCTGCTACCTGCTGGAACAACAGGTCAGTAACAACAAAACATAGTGATGAACCCACAAAGCTAACCAGAGCCAACTGTCTGTTGACCTTTTAAGGTTAAATCTGACAGATGGAGAGGTCAAGCCTGATAGGTCAAACTCTTATTTCTGGAATTTAGGGTCTGGGGGCCATTGGCTGACATTTACAGAAGGAAATGTTGCTTGATCATCGTGACAGCCACACTGGTATGCACTCTGAAATCACCCAGGATTTGTTTAACAATTGAATATGCTTACCATGTAGAATTTGATCATACTTAAAACAAATGTAGAAAACTCATGACAAATCAAGGCGCATGATTTGATTTGAAAAAAATACAAAATGCCCTTATGTTGATGACTTGTGCTAGAATAATGTAATGTTGGGTCCTCACCGGAATGCACCCTAGCACGATTCAAGCATTTTATTGTTATGAGGGCTGAGTATAGCTGATGACTTCTACAAGGTGTGACATGGGTTTTAACCCTTTGCTTTGGACGTCGAACACTGAACTGCTACTGCTTTTCAAGAGAAACAGACTGGATTGGTGGGATTCTCTAGGCGTGTGTTAATACTATGGCTTTAGTTATATTGTGATAGTATAAGGATTAAGAAGTGTTGCAGTGCCAGTGCCAGTGCTGCCTGCTCCTGCTGGCATCAAGACCCAGGAGTGCATAGGGAGGATGTAGGTTCTACTTCTACTGTCACCATAGCAACCAGCACTGAGATATGCTGTAAAAGTTTCATTAGAAATGTAAGGGGATTTTTTTTTCTCGCGCCTTCATTTGAATTTTGATTACTGTGCCTGTTGAAATACTTTGGAGTTTCTTGAAGGAGGGATAAAACGTTATTTTTTTTTTTCATCATCTCTCATTGTTGAGAGTATGAGTGGGCGGCTGTCTTTGTTGGCTTATCGTGGGTGAGCTCTGAAAGGGATGAATAACTATCAGTATAATTAGTGGGACCCCCACAAGGGAAACTAAAGGACCTACTTTAGTATTTATTTGCTGAACTTGAAATTCTTTGATACATTTCATTTTCACACACATTTAATCACATTCGATTTATACTGTTATGTGTTTTGGGAATATAGGGTAGACTTGAAGAGGATAGATTGCATTGCCATTTGAGTCGGGAGTACATCAAGAAGTAAAATAGAACAACTTAAAATATGCAAATGAAATTCTTGTTTTCCCCTCCCTTGGTAACAAACATTTTGATAGAATGCAGAACGTGGTCAATGGATTGGAATTGAATAGACACAGCTGTATGGCTCAGTGAAAACAATATATATACGAAAAGAAGATTATCAGCCTTTTACAGTGAAATTTCAAATGAGACATGTTTTTGAGATTCACTATATATACAAAAGTATGTGGACACCCCTTCAAATTAGTGGATTCGGCTATTTCAGCCACACCCGTTGCTGACAGGTGTATAAAATAGAGCACACAGCCATGCCATCTCCATAGACAAACATTGGCAGTCGAATGGCCTTACTGAAGAGCTCAGTGACTTTCAACGTGGCACCGTCATAGGATGCCACCTTTCAAGTCAGTTTGTCAAATTTCTGCCCTGCTAGAGCTGCCCCGGTCAACTGTATGTGCTGTTATTGTGAAGTGGCAATGTCTAGGAGCAACAACAGCTCAGCCGTGAAGTGGTAGGCCACACAAGCTCACAGAACGGGAACACCGAGTGCTGAAGCGCTTTGCGCTTAAAAATCGCCTGTCCTCGGTTGCAACATTCACTACCAAGTTCCAAACTGCCTCTGGAAGCAACGTCAACACAAGAACTGTTCGTCGGGAGCTTCATGAAATGGGTTTCCGAGGCTGAGCAGCTGCACACAAACCTAAGATCACCATGCCAAGCGTCAGCTGGAGTGGTGTAAAGCTCGCCACCATTGGACTCTGGAGCAGTGGAAACTTGTTCTCTGGAGTGATTAATCACACTTCACCATCTGGCAGTTCGAAGGATGAATCTAGGTTTGGCAGATGCCAGGAGAACGCTACCTGCCCCAGTTGCATAGTGCCAACTGTAAAGTTTGGTGGAGGAAGAATAATGGTCTGGGGTTGTTTTCATGGTTTGGGCTAGGCCCCTTATCTTAACGCTACAGCATACAATGACATTATAGATGATTCTGTGCTTCCAACTTTGTGGCAACAGTTTGGGGAAGGCCCTTTCCTGTTTCAGCATAACAATGCCCCCATGCACGACGCGAGGTCCATACAAAAATGGTTTGTCAAGATCAGTGTGGAAGAACTTGACTGGCCTGCACAGAGCCCTGACCTCAACCCCATAGAACACCTTTGGGATGAAATGGAACGCCTACTGCGAATCAGGCCTAATCGCCCAACATCAGTACCCAACCTCACTAATGCTCTTGTGGCTGAATGGAAGCAAGTCCCCTCAGCAATGTTCCAACATCTAGTGGAAAGCCTTCCCAGAAGGGTGGAGGCTGTTATAGCAGCAAGGGGGGGACCAACTCCATAATAATGCCCATGATTTTGAAATGAGATGTTCGACGAAAAAAATAAAATCCAAAGCAATTCAATTTAAAGTTGGAGACATAACTCTTGCAAATTGTGTTGTCTCAGACAAAAAGTAGAGAACATCATCAAGACCTTGATTGGTAATGGTATGCTTGCTAAACCCAGCTTTTAGGTTGATGAGAAGTTTATTCATTATTCCCTATGGTACTGTTTGCATTTCAACAGAACAACATTTCCCTTTTTCCATTGGGAAGAGTGGTTATCCAGACTAGGTACCAAACCCATTGTGGTGCAGTAAGACCAAACTGCTCTCTACATGCACGGGTAAGCTCCTATTTTACTGAAATAAGGTTGTTCATCATTTATATACAATATAATTGCAATGTAAGGTTCTTAAGGTAATAAATGGTTTATACACATGTAGTCACTGATGTTAAGTAATACATGAACAAATGCTAATATCTCATAAATAGTTGACTGGGTTTATAAGCAGACTATATCATAAAAACATAACCAGAAGTACATGTATAGCTCAATCAAGAGTTTTCTATGTAAACTCCTGTAATGACCAGATTTCAGCTGAATACAAGCACGTCTTTGCACCTTGAAGTCAGCTCCACTAAAGCCTGGGCTGGGCTGTCAACGCTAGGCTAATGCTGCTAGTGCTGTTCCTTAACATTACAACGAACACTTACAGTGTGTCTTTAAAAAGCATTCCTCATTAGTAAAGGATGTGTCGATAGTACATGTATGCTATGATTTATTAATATGATTTGTTAATGTGCGAGTGTCAGTGGCGTGTGTTTTAGTATATTGTGGTGTGTATAGAGTATGTGAGTGTTTCCCATTTGTCACTTGGCAACAGATTGAAGTGTAAGTGTTGTGTTGAGCTCCTGATTAGAACAGAAGGTTTTGTTCTACACAAACCAAAACAAGACTGTTGCGCCATAGAGACCACACATCTGATAAGGACCCAAGGGATCTCTGCAAGCTGGTAGGCATGGAGCAGAGCGAAGCAGGGGAACCCAAGCCATGTCTGCCTGCCTGTCTGTCTGTCTGCCTGTCTGTGTGTATGCCAGTCTGGGTGTTTGTTTTGGATAGACTGAGGGCTGTGGATTCTCAGATTCTTGATTCTGAGGAACACAAACAATGACGCACAGAATTCCAGAACCTTGTTTGTTTCCTTTTTTAGATCAATCTCCTGAATCCAAGTCAGTGCTGTGTTTTATATCCCTCTCCGCCTACAAATCTAAGCTTCACACACACATCTCCATCTGCTAAGCATCATCTTCTTCACACAGTCACACGTCAATGTTGAGAGTGACAGGATCAGTTGCTTTCTGAGGAACTGGGGGACCATGGAATGAGGTTTACCAAGGTGAAGTATTTGTCATTCTATCCTCAGAAAGGAAAAGATTTTAGAGCCAGCACTGTGGTCCATGCATAGTGGGCCTTTGGCAGCTATCTCTATTGCAGGCCGGATTTACTTTTGCAGAATAAATGCAGTTATTCTTTGACAGGTCTACAAAGTCCATTTTATTCTTTCTATCTCTGGGACACTTTAGCTCTCAATGAGATCTATTGTTTGGAGCATGGCTTTGAGAAAAGTGTCCAATTTCTCTGGAGAATTTAGATGCGTAGACAGTCAGGGGATGATTTGCACCCTCCCATGGATACTGATGCAGAACAATGTGGCAAACAATAAAATTACAGGCCTGTGTGGACGCTGTCAGATACCGAGCGGGATTGGGTTATTTTATGCAAAACAAACCTCTGAACTATAATGGATCTGTCCAAATGCCTGTTTGAGCAGCTTTACAATTAACATTACAGTTGCAAGCTTTCCAAAGCCTCAAAATGAGTCTCAATCTCTCCTCTTTCTGAAAGTAGCAGATCATGTTACTGTGTAGTCTTTAGTTTAGATTCAATCCAGGCTTTGTTCTCCAACATGATTGTGTTGGGTGCTTTCATGGCGTCAGTGCAATTGAGACGCAGACGAGTGGCGTTCTCTTGGTGGTTTCAGAACCTTGGAGACCTCTCATCCATTGATGCAGCCCTGGGCCTGAGGTTTGAAGTGTGAACCCAGCAAACAGGAGACGTCCTGAGGACATTCAGCAATGTTCCCATTAGGTCCTTTAAGGGTTTTGGTGTGATGTTATCCATCTGATGTTCTGAGAATGTTCTAAGAACGTTGCGTGATGGTTCCAAGGGAACGTTCTCTGGGGGACCTTTGTCTAGTTCCCTGTAAGTTCCCAGGATGTCATAGAGGACCATGTCAGGACCTTTTTAGGACATTTTCAGGACGTTGATTTTACTAGTCCTTAGGATGTCGCTTTATTGTCCCAAAGGAATGTTCTCTGGGGGACCTTTGTCTAGTTCCCTGTAAGTTCCCAGGATGTCACTGAGGACCATGTCAGGACCTTTTTAGGACGTTCTCAGGACTTTCATTATACATTTGTCTCCTGAGTGGCGCAGTGGTCTAAGGCACTGCATCGCAGTGCTAACTGTGCCACTAGAGATCCTGGTTCGAATCCAGGCTCTGTCGCAGCCGGCCGCGACCGGGAGACTCATGGGCGGCGCACAATTGGCCCAGCGTCGTCCAGGGTAGGGGAGGGAATGGCCGGCAGGGATGTAGCTCAGTTGATAGAGCATGGCGTTTGCAACGCCAGGGTTGTGGGTTCGATTCCCACGGGGGGCCAGTATAAAAAAATAAAAATAAAATATGTATTCACTAACTGTAAGTCGCTCTGGATAAGAGCGTCTGCTAAATGACTAAAATGTAAATGTAAAATGTACTAGTTCTTCCCAGCAAACAGAGGGCGTCCTGAGGACATTCAGCGATGTTCCCATTAGGTCCCTTAAGAGTTTCAGCGCCACGTTATCCCACTGACGTTCTGAGAACGTTCTAGGATCATCAAAACATGACGTTTAGGGAATGTTCTCTGAGGGACTTTTGTCCCTGAGCTAGGCTGAAACACCTGCATTTTGGAGCTGCCTTACTCAAGAAAGACACCATATTTGTATGCGGCTTTATTAACTTAAGCAACATTTTTTTAACGTTGTTTGCAAACTGATATGTAACATGAATGAATGCCAAAATAACATGCAAAACAGGCCCCCTAAAAAAGAAGACAAAACCTCCAGGGGACCATGACGCAACGTCCCAAGAACGTCCTCTGCACAAACCGGGAACTAGTCAAAACCTCCAGGGGACCATGACACAACGTCCTGACAAGTTTAGGCAACTGTTTTGTGTCGTCTCTGGGACGTCCTAACGACTCATTATTGTTTGCAGGGAAGTCCTTAGAACTAATTCAAATTGCCTCAGTAACTGTCCCACAGCACCAGGGCAGGGAGGGATCCCCAAAGCTGCTGAAGAATTGAAACGCTCATCTTTATTTCTCTCTGTACCAGCAGAACATTCTTATTCATCTATATTGCAGGGCTGGATAAGGATGATTGGGTGAAAACCCCAATCATTACCTTTAAATTGGTTAGTTTAGCGATTACACCATAACAAAACAAATCTGGCTCCCACAGGAAACACTATGCAGATTGATATTTTAACAAACATCACAAAACACAGAAATTCAGTGCGAAAATGCCCCTCTAGAGCTATTACATTAATAAGAGTGAATTGTTTTCTTACAGTTTTATGATTCTGCTGTTGACTGGTCTCATTACAGTTCATTGTTGTTGCCATTGTGTCTTTGAGTGGCTCTACAAACCCTGTAATGCGCTCTCTCCTCATCTGTGGAGGGCTACTAGACTGGCAAACACTAACCCAACGATGCTGTGGCGATTTCATTGACCAACCAGTGGATCCTTCAGGAACATTTATGTAAAAAAAAGCTTTAATGTCTATATTTGAATATAAAAATACCCTTGTTATAATACAAGGAACATAAATGATCACAGAGGCCTTGTTCAGAGGGCTATCTGAAAGACAACATGCTATTGATTTAAAGATTTATGCTTGAGCAAATAGTGAAGGGACTAGACATTTCCCTATATTTATAATGAAATAAGTCATGTAGCGCTTGCTGAGAAAGAGCAGTGATAACATTTCTCTCAGTTATGCTTATCGAATGCTTGAGTTCACACATGGTCAGCTCTCCAAGTGATTTGAATGCTTAGGCAAGGTATTCAATCATTGATCTGAAAACAAGCGTTGACATTTCCTCTACTGTTGTACTCTCTGTAGAATAAGGGGGCGTGTGTTCATTTCCATGCTAATTCCTTGTCTGCTTTGCACTTGCTGTGTGAATATGATCACATGTGAAGCTAGGAGCGTGTGCAGGAGAGCACCTCTCCAGTCCTTTGAGGGCTGCACATGTTTTCATTTCTACCGGGAACTTAATGGATCAATTCATGTTAGTGATTTCCCAGAGAGTGTACATATCTGTTTCCCCAGATGTAAACAGTCATTTATCAAAAGGCTAGAATGAAAACCAACAGACCCTGTGGCCCTCAAGGACTGGAGTTGTGTACCCTGGAGCTACATTAATGGAAGGAGTCACCTGCCTTATGAGTCTAGAGGTTGTTACACAACAAAAAGTAAAGAAGAGAAGTGGAGTATTATTCTAAGATGGTTTTGTATGTAAGCCACAGCTTGTTTATCATGTTATGTGAATAGTGGAAACCTATTTGAGCAAACTGTGCTTTCACTCTATTTTGCCATATTGAAGTTGGATTGTTATTGAATTGCTTTTTTGAGCTGAGCTCTCTCTCTCTCTGTCATTGACAGAATGCATTGAATGGAAATTCAAAGTACAGCTGAAGGTGTGTCTGTTCTCCACGTCTGACAGAATGTTGTTTTCAACAGCAGCGTTTTATTACACTGCAGCGTGTCTGCCCGCCGCCCGTCTTTCAGCCAGAGAGAGGCACACCTCGTAAATGTTGAATGTCAAATTAGAATCCATTTGTCAACCAGTGCCGTAAACATTACATTTTTCCCTGCCTCTGATTTGATGTGTGCCGCTGCCTGCCTGCGGGGCTGTGTGCTCATAAACATGTCTCTCTGGCTGTGTGATGCTGTTGCAGTTCAATAAAATGCTGAAAGGTGGGAACATAAATATTTCATCATTGTGTTGATAGACTGACCTTGGTTGTCATCAGGGACAGAGTCACACGTGACCAGGGTCCCTTGGTTCCACTTCCCTACGCTGACCTCTCAACCTACTCTGCAGGTCACCCTCCTCTTCACCTCCTCCGTGTGGCCACCCACCACAAGGTCAAATGTCATCTGCTCTCATGTCTGATATGCTGACCTGACCTCGCTGCTTAGACAAGCACAACCTCCTCCTCTCACCCCTAGACAGCTACTATAGCCTGTGTGGTTTGCACAGCTGCCTATTGAAGTGAAGACAGTCATTATCCATCATACAGTACACGGCCACATTAATGCTCCCATCACAGGGGCTTGGGCCAGAGAGGTTAATGGAGCATTTACAGCCTCCACAGTTAGGTCTCTATGAAGTAAACATAGTGTGTTAGTTTCAAGGTGCTGCACATATTGTTGCATCGACTCTAGTGGCTGAAAAACAAAGGGTTCCATGATCGCCGGAGCTTACAGCATGAACAAATGCAGCAAATGGGCTGGAGTGAGATTTGTGTGCTGGTAATGGACTTACTCTAATGATGCCCCCTTGGCTACGTGAGAGAGAGGGATTAATGCTGAGATGAGACCAGTGGAGGGTGCAGTGCTGTAGCTGTGGCCATGGGGATGGGAGGGCTTATAGCTCAGCACTCAGAATGCAAATGGATGAGATCAGCCAGGGCAGGGAGGGAGAAGATGGGAATGCAAAGCCAGAGTGAAGGAAATCAGTTGAGCTGACAGGTCACCATGGCAATGGATGGAAAGGCAGACAGTCTTATTGTTGTAAATGTTGTGTGTGTCTTTGTGTGTGTGAGTCAAATTAAATATGCATGACCCTGAACCTTTTCTTCTCTCACTCCCTTACCTCTCTGTCCCCCTCTCTTTCTCGCTACTTCTCTCCTAGCGGTCCAGTCTCTGAACAGTCTGAATGACCAGATAGCCCACTTCATGGTGACCAGGCCCAGCACTCTGTCTCGGGAAAACGAGGCCTTAATGCCTGGAGAGAGAGATACCTTGAAGAAGTCCATGGCCCTGATGAGGCACCTACTCATGGACGCACAGGTATGACCCCTGACCTCTAATCCCTGACCCCTGATCATTCACCTCCTTTAAAACCAGGGCAAGAGTCAAAAGGGAAAACAAGTCTCTGCTATAGGAGCCTACTGAAATCCAGTGAGGAGGCAGGATTTTTTTCACAGCAATTGAGGGCATTCATATTATGATGACTCATATTTGGGCTGTTTAGACTAGACTAGAGTATTTATAGTTAATTCACTCCAATTTCATTAATAAAAAACTGATTTCAACTGATACTGTGCTAGACTATTTCCCTGCAAGCAAACTAAGAGAGGACTTGAGAGCGTTAATGTGCTCTGTTAAATCAGTTTAATTCTGCTCCATCCTTTTTTTTATGGAATATTATGATGACGTTTGCAGGTATCTAATGTAGTCCTAGGGCATTTGTTCTAGACACTTTGTGTTTTGAGGATATAGCTTCTCCCAGGGAACGGGCACTGACAGGGCAGCTATGAGGATAGCTTCTCCCAGGGAACAGGTGTTACAGGAGGGGGTCGCAGTTCCGGAGCGACCCACTAGGTGTCATCCTCTGACAACCTTAGTCACCTCCTCACTCACAGTCTGGATAATCAGTATCCTATTGGTGTCTATCTGTTCACCTGAGGATTTATGCCCTCACTTCCCTGTGTTCCCTTGCTCAGTTTTCTCTGCTAGTTTCTCTATGTCCAGCAGTACTACTCAGTGTCTGATCATAGATCTATGTACAGGTACTTGAGAAGTGTTCTCCCTGTTTCGTTATTTGTTTCAGTCTTAGGTAGTATTTCGTATTTTGGCTGTCAGACGGTTTTTGGAGACTTATTTGCTCCGCCTTTCTTTTATCGTGATAAGTCCGTTATTTCGAATTTTGGCTTCGGGACCACCAGTAAAGATGCTTGTTTCACCATCTCTGCCCACTGCCTACTGTATATCCTGCACCACACCTGGGTCACACCTCAGCCCAACCCTTGGCGTAGTAGTGCAGTTGTGTTTTTATCGTATGTCTGTAAATAGCCTGTAAATACCCTATTTTTCTGTATTTTTCGTACATATTTCCATATCAGACTTTTCATCCTTCTACAAAATATACTTTCCTGCAACCCGTCTCACTCAATGTGGAACGGATTCTATTATTGACTTACCTTTATCTAGAATCTAGAATCTCCAGTTGAAACTAGCTAGCCAGCTAACTAGCTACTTGCTATTAGCCTCAGCTAGCGGTATTTCACCCAGAACATTGGATTTTTTCTGCGGGATTAATTTTAATCACTGGACATTAATCACCGGATATTCGGCCAGTCTGCACAGCGCGTTATCGACCCAGAACATATCAGTTTTTCCGCCGGAATCACTGAATCACTGGACCTTTAACTCCGGATTCATCGCTATCAGCTAGCTACAACAAAACGGACGCTGTGGTCTGGCTAATCATCCTGAGCTAGGCCCATCTCCCGGCTATCTACCTCTCTGTCAACCGGACGGGACCACCTAGTGTTGACACGGAGCCCCGCCGATCCTACACGACTGGTCTGCCGACGAAATCGTCTGATGTGGTTACGACGTTAACCCCGAAGATTCCATCCATCTGCTAGCCCCGGCCCGCTAGCACACGCTAGCCGTGGCCTCTTACTCACTAGTTTACCACCGGACCTTATGATAACTCAGCTATACAGCTGATGTCTGCTGGACTGTTCCTTTTTACGGTACTACATCCTGTTTATGTTTAGCCTCAGCCCAAACATGGTTAGTTTATTGTTGTTTCGGTTATTTCTAATTTTACTATATCACTGTAGACCCCCCAGCCTAGCTAAACCTGCCTTAGATAGCTCCTTTGCCCCTCCCCCTATACACGCGGAGACCGACTCAATTGATGCCTCCAGCGATGCTATCTCTTTCATTGTTACCCAACGCTTAGGTTTACCTCCACTTTACTCATATCCTTCCATATCCTTGTCTGTACATAATGCCCTGAATCTTTTCTATAACACCCGGAAATCTGCCCCCTTTATTCTATGTACCCAATGCACTAGAAGACCAGTTCTTAAAGCCTTTAGCCGTATCCTTATTCTAGTCCTCCTCTGTTCCTCTGGTGATGTAGAGGCTAACCCAGGCCCTGCAGCCCTCAGTATCACTCCTACTCCCCAGGCGCTATCATTTGATGACTTCTGTAATCGCAAAAGTCTTGGTTTCTTGCACATAAATATCAGAAGTCTACTTCCTAAGTTTGAGTTATTCACTGCGTTAGCACACTCTGCCAACCCTGATGTTCTAGCAGTGTCTGAATCCTGGCTCAGGAAGGCCACCAAAAATTCTGAAATTTCCATCCCCAACTATAACATTTTCCGTCTAGATAGAACTGCCAAAGGGGGTGGAGTTGCAATCTACTGTAGAGATAGCCTGCAGAGCTCTATCATACTATCCAGGTCTGTGCCCAAACAGTTTGAGCTTCTACTTCTAAAAATCCACCTTTCCAGAAATAAGTCTCTCACTGTTGCCGCTTGCTACAGACCCCCCTCAGCCCCCAGCTGTGCCCTGGACACCATATGTGAATTGATTGCCCCCCATTTATCCTCAGAGTTTGTACTGCTTGGTGACCTAAATTGGGATATGCTTAATACCCCAGCCATCCTACAATCCAAGCTAGATGCCCTCAACCTCACGCAAATTATCAACGAACCTACCAGGTACAACCCTAAATCCGTAAACATGGGTACCCTCATAGATATCATCCTGACTAACATACCCTCTAAATACACCTCAGCTGTCTTCAACCAGGATCTCAGCGATCACTGCCTTATTGCCTGCGTCCGTAACGGGCCCACGGTCAAACGACCACCCCTCATCACTGTCAAACGCTCCCTAAAACACTTTAGCGAGCATGCCTTCCTAATTGACCTGGCCCAGGTATCCTGGATGGATATAGATCTCATTCCGTCAGTAGAGGATGCCTGGTTGTTCCTTAAAAGTAATTTCCTCTCAATCTTAAATAAACATGCCCCTTTCAAAAAATACAGAACTAAGAACCGATATAGCCCCTGGTTCTCCTCAGACTTGACTGCCCTTGACCAGCACAAAAACATCCTGTGGCGTACAGCATTAGCATCAAATAGCCCCCGCGATATGCAACTTTTCAGGGAAGTTAGGAACCAATATACACAAGCAGTCAGGAAAGCAAAGGCTAACTTTTTCAAACAGAAATTTGCATCCTGTAGCACTAACTCCAAAAAGTTTTGGGACACTGTAAAGTCCATGGAGAATAAGAGCACTTCCTCCCAGCTGCCCACTGCACTGAGGCTAGGTAACACTATCACCACCGATAAATCTACAATAATCGAGAATTTCAACAAGCATTTTGCTACAGCTGGCCATGCTTTCCATCTGGCTACCACTAACCCGGCCACCAACTCTTCACCCTCTGCTGCAACTTGCCCATGCCCCCCCCCCCCCGCTTCTCCTTCACACAAATTCAGACAGCTGATGTTTTGAAAGCGCTGCAAAATCTGGACCCCTACAAATCAGCTGGGCTAGACAATCTGGACCCTTTCTTTCTAAAACTAGCCGCCGAAATTGTCGCTACCCCTATTACTAGTCTGTTCAACCTCTCTTTCATAACGTCTGAGATCCCCAGAGATTGGAAAGCTGCCGCGGTCATCCCCCTCTTCAAAGGGGGTGACACTCTAGATCCAAACTGCTACAGACCTATATCCATCCTGCCCTGCCTTTCGAAAGTATTTGAAAGCCAAGTTAACAAACAGATCACCGACCATTTCGAATACCACCGTACCTTCTCCGCTATGCAATCCGGTTTCCGAGCTGGTCACGGGTGCACTTCAGCCACGCTCAAGGTCATAAACGATATTATAACCGCGATTGATAATAGACAGTACTGTGCAGCCGTCTTCATCGACCTGGCCAAGGCTTTCGACTCTGTCAACCACCGCATTCTTATTGGCAGACTAAATAGCCTTGGTTTCTCAAATGACTGCCTCGCCTGGTTCACCAACTACTTCTCAGATAGAGTTCAGTGTGTCAAATCGGAGGGCCTGTTGTCTGGACCTATGGCAGTCTCTATGGGGGTGCCACAGGGTTCAATTCTTGGGCCGACACTTTTCTCCGTGTATATCAATGATGTCGCTCTTGCTGCTGGTGACTCTCAGATCCACCTCTACGCAGACGACACCATTTTGTATACATCTGGCCCTTCATTGGACACTGTGTTAACAAACCTCCAAACGAGCTTCAATGCCATACAACACTCCTTCAGTAGCCTCCAACTGCTCTTAAACACTAGTAAAACTAAATGCATGCTTTTCAATCGAACGCTGCTGGCACCCGCCCACCCGACTAGAATCACCACTCTCGACGGGTCTGACCTAGAGTATGTGGACAACTACAAATACCTAGGTGTCTGGTTAGACTGTAAACTCAACTTCCAGACTCACATAAAGAATCTCCAATCCAAAGTTAAATCTAGAATCGGCTTCCTATTTCGCAACAAAGCCTCCTTCACTCATGCTGCCAAACATGCCCTCGTAAAACTGACTATCCTACCGATCCTTGACTTCGGCGATGTCATTTACAAAATAGCCTCCAACACTCTACTCAGCAAATTGGATGTAGTCTATCACAATGCCATCCGTTTTGTCTCCAAAGCCCCATACACTACCCACCACTGTGACCTGTACGCTCTTGTTGGCTGGTCCTCACTACATGTTCGTCGTCAAACCCACTGGCTCCAGGCCATCTATAAATCACTGCTAGGCAAATCCCCGCCTTATCTTAGCTCATTGGTCACCATAGCAGCACCCACCCGTAGTCTGCGCTCCAGCAGGTATATCTCACTGGTCATTCCCAAAGCCAACACCTTCTTTGGCCGCCATTCCTTCCAGTTCTCTGCTGCCAATGACTGGAACGAATTGCAAAAATCTCTGAAGCTGGAGACTCTTATCTCCCTCAATAACTTTAAGCATCAGTTGTCAGAGCACCTTACCGATCATTGCACCTGTACACAGCCCATCTGAAATTAGCCCACCCAACTACCTCATCCCTATATTGTTATTTATTTTGCTCTTTTGCACCCCAGTATCTCTATTTGCACATAATCTCTTGCACATCTAGCATTCCAGTGTTAATACTATTGTAATTATTCTGCACTATAGCCTATTTATTGCCTTACCTCCATAACTTGCTACATTTGCACACACTGTATATATATTTTCTGTTGTATTTTTGACTTTATGTTTTTTTTACCCCATATGTAACTCTGTGTTGTTTTTATTGCACTGCTTTGCTTTATCTTGGCCAGGTCGCAGTTGTAAATGAGAACCTGTTCTCAACTGGTTTACCTGGTTAAATAAAGGTGAAATAAATAAATAAAATAAATTACAACAGGCACTGACAGTGCAGCTATGAGATAACTAACTCTACGCAGGACCTGGGAGAGACAAAAGTCCAACAAAACGGAATCGTCCCCAAATGTCGATGTTTGAATAATTGAATGTCACCTCGTTCAAAGCGGAGCATAAATAATGTAATGGGCTCTGTCTTTGTAAGCTCTCGATTCAAGTGAGCTTTTCAAAATCATTAGCCCTTACCCCCGCTATGACAGCATCAGCACTGCAGAAATGGCCATAATGTGACTAGGACCGGCTCACGGATTACTGAACGCATAAACCAAGGCCCCAATATCATGCCTACCCAAGTACCCAACAGTGCACATTCTTGCTGGATATTGTGTCCAATCTGGCAACACACTGCCTATCTTCATTGTTGTTGTATAGGGGAGTATGGCCATGAGCTAAAGCATTGTATTGTTTCTCACTCCATCTTCAAGATGTATGTAAAATGCTTGTTTCAATCACAATGCTTTCCATTGCCTTTTCTAAATAGTTATTTCCTGAACATAATGATCTCCTTTCTACATCAGAAGGGACTCTTTGTGTATAATATGTGAGCAAATTTCTATAAAAAGAATCCATCTGGCTATAGGGAGGGAGAAGTAATAAAACAATCGGCTCTTATCCTCTGGTTTGCCTTGGATCGTTTGATAATTCCTCTTTACAGTTTGTCTTACCCCTGAATCGTCTCATTCCTTTTCTGTTCTTGTTTTGCTAGATGTTCGCCGGGACTTGACACAGTGATGGATTTGGCTCATCCTTTAGTCACATCACACACTTACATGGGGGATATAGAGTCCCCTCGCCATTCTCCCCGAGATATTTGTCTGAGACGCTGCGATGTCATTGATTAAAGAGAATGTAATTCAGCAAAAGGCCATCGCCTTCTCCTCAGCCCAATCGTATGTAAGCCGGAGTGAATGATTGCTAGCCCGCAGTCAGTTTTTCTGCAGCTCAACAATATAAAACTGTACGGGTGATGGATGAGCAGGAGCCTTCTGCCATGAATGGACTGCTGATTATCTGTGTGAGAAGTTTGTAGCAGTTCAATGTTAAGTGAAGCATCCTGTAGCAGTCAAGTTGACTAATTGTCTACCTGTTGCCCTGACCCACTATCTTTACCTGCACCCATTTCCCCCCCATGAGGCCCGTCCTGTCACCTGAGCCCCTCCATGAGGCCCTCTTCTGCCCTGTCAGTAGGAGACACACAGTAGAGTAGCTATAGTATAGGCTGCCCCTGTTTGACTGACAGCTGCCTGTTGCCATGGCGACGAGCCCTGCATCCTCTACAGGAGCTTCCCTTATTTTGGAATGGTAGGCAGGCTTACACATCAGTCTGGGCAGCACAGTGTCTCTCTGCTATGTTCTCCTCTCCTCAGGGTACTGTATGAGCACAGTGGGACCTTTCTGAACTGTGCTGCCCAATGCTCTGTTTGATCAGTCATGATCACCGTGATGACATCCTCATATCCATATTGCTTGACTCTACCCACAGAACCTCTCAAAATAGGAGGTGAGAAAAGTCAAGAGGCTATTCTCATCTTACCTACACAGGAGCAGTGTCTGCCTGCCAGCCTGTCTGCCAGCCTGCCCAAAGTGTTTTGCATTCATTGAGGGTAGCTTAGCAGCAGGCAAGAATTTGAAATCAGTCTCTCTCTCTCTCTCTCTCTCTCTCTCTCTCTCTCTCTCTCTCTCTCTCTCTCTCTCTCTCTCTCTCTCTCTCTCTCTCTCTCTCTCTCTATCCCCCCCCCCCCCCCACCCCCCCCCACTCTCTCCACCTGTGTTAGCCGTCAATCTTGGGGTAAGTCTGAACCTGAGTTCAGCTTGCTGACAGCAGGGCTACAGCTGCTTCTCTCAGCCTAATTGGTTCTGTGGCAGAGCCAGACTGGGCTGTTCTGGTGCCCTGCGGAACCTTAAAGAGCCAACACACCCTCACCTCGCCGCCCTTCAGCCTGCTCTGACATCATCACCCGCTGTCACCAGCCCGGCACAACCCTGCGCCTGCTCTCACTTCATCACCCATCATGTTGTGGGTCATTAGATTGCTAACACTAATTAGTGCTTCTTGTGGTTGAGGAGCGTGAGCGCCAGGCATAGGGCTGCTGAAGGAGGATAACTGTCACCAAAGGTATTCATTTTTTTCGTTAAATACTGTATCATAATGATGACATCTGTTTTACTCCATCTAGTTGGGGTTGATAAAGAGCTAAATAACAGAATTAATCACGAGAAAATTATGTGAAATAAACAATATTGTCTTTGGAACTTGAATCAAAGATTTCTTTATCAAGTATTTGGTTTGACTGCAAATAAAAACAAAACAAAAAAACAATCTGATTCGTTTTAGTGTTAATTTCTAAAAAGTCTACTAAAAGGCAGAATTATTTTGGGAGAAGGGATTTAAATCGTTTCTCTTTGAATGCTGTCACATAATTGATTGCCTCATTAGTCATTTGCACAGATGCATTATTTATGTCCTGCTTGCTGTGCTGTGGCTGGGTGACTAATCAAATGCCTTTCTGTGGGTGTGACGACTGAGTTGATGTAACGTTACATTGCATTGCTTTGGTGGAGGTGTCAGTGGGGTTTCCATAGGTTGCTGTTCTGATCTGATGATGGGGGAAAGAGAACTCACTGCTCAACCACTTAGTACTGCTCAGAAGGTCAAAATACTGTACCGTAAACAATACCCAAGCTCAGGAGCAGTACTTCTCACTGCTGCAATACTGAGTCAATGCAGACTAAATACAAAGCCGGACTGGGACTGGTTAGAGACCCCAAAAAGAGCAGTGCTGCCGCCCATACACCGCTCACTGTCAGTTTGTGTTTCATGGTCACTCTGTCCAAAGAGGAGAGCTTTCCTTGTGTATTAGCTAAAGGCTTTGAGACATTTTACAGAATAATAGATAGCCCACCATAGGCAGGCTGTTAGATGGGAGACCAGGAAGTGATTACAGTATTGATCGGACAGTGGGTTGGCGTTGAGGGCGGGTTGTTCTGCAGACCTTGCACATCCTTAATCTCCCCTCTCTCCCCCTACTCTGACGTTCAGGGTCAAGGTCTGTCTGTTTGGCAATGAATGGAGTGTATAGTGGAAGCAAAAACAGAGTGCCTAGAAATTCCATACAGGATGAACAAAAAGCAGCCAGAGCAGGAGGCAGCAGTGGTATGATTAGTGATTAGAAGTTAATTGTGATGCTATTAATCCTAGCCATCACCTCCAGCCCCTTAAGGTCAGTTCACAGGAGTCTGATTATGAGCAATACACATCAAAAACATTCTAGTTAATTACAACATTTTAGGGAGAATTTAGTGTATGTGATGAGCTGTGCCGATTTACAACCACAGTGAATTATGTTAAGGCTGCTACAAAACATAGTTTTATTAGGCAGATAGGTAAGGCGCCAATTTGATGCATAATTACATAGTCTTTGGCACTGTCACCATTTTGATTAATTATTAACCAATCAAGAGTTAAAGGAGGGATATGAGCCAAGGGCTTGTGAGAAGATGAATTGGGAGGCTGGGATATTGATTCAGTAGGGTTTGGATTCCAGCCCTCAGTCCTTTCTGCAGCCCCTACAGCCGAGGTGTGTATGTGTGTGTCTCTGGGTCTGAGAGGGGGATCAGGCCCTTCACATATTGCACTAATAAACTCATCGACAGACACACAAAGAACGACCTAGGCGAGTGTTGATTTGCTGCCCCATCTTGAATATCGATCCATAACTCCTAGCTAGCATCTCATCATTACTTGTATTCTACTACTTAGAGCCTTGCGGGCCACGGATGGTGATTATGAGAGTTGTCAGCCTTCATTTCAAGTGTGAACCCTTTACTGCCAAGGTTCAAAAAATGAAATGACATTGTTTTGTCAGAGGAGAACGAAGATCTTATCTCATCTCAGCAAACGAGAATGTATTTTATCTCATTTGAATGGCCGTCATTACTTTCTCTGCCACCTGATTCATCGTGTGACGGTGTGAGAATTTCCTGATCCAAGGTTTTTTCATTTGATAGACTGGTGTGGTCTTCAAAGAGATGAGGTTGTTCATTTTCTAGCTGTGCGGTTTGAGCTGATATGCCCTTTCAAACTTATGCAGACATTTTTAAACCACTATGATACGTTCGTTTTTTTAACATCGGTTTTGGATCCATCCGGCTGTGGAGAATCTTCTGAAATGAAATATCTGTCATATCTAAGGGTCCTAGGCCTGAATGATGATAGAATAGCTCTGCAGTTGGATACTTCACATGCTGTATCACGTTGAGGATATTTCTGTCTTTCAATGGCATGATACGCAGATGTAAGTGATTCTTTGCATTGTCCCCAAGTCCCTTGAAATACAGTAAGATAGACTTGCACACTGATTGTAGAATATTATCTCTGATCATACGTCCAAAAACCCATGTACATTGAGGGCACATTCCTCGGTAGATCAAGCCTTTGCTTTACATGTAGGCATTTTGTGATGGTGAAAGAAAAAATCAGATGAAATGGCACCAGTCAGATGATGGGGTTTCATCGTCTAAAGCCCTCACCAAAGCTGCCTGTTGAAGCAGTTTAAACTGGAGCATCACTTGTGTGCACGTTGCCATAGAAACGGAGTGTGCTGTCACAAAGGTGATCCGGATCACTACACTCACTCTTTCTGCAGACCAAAGGTGCTCGCCTCAATTTCAGAGAGAGTGTTGATGATATAAAAGGTATCTTCCTCCTCGCCCATCTGCTCTTGACTGACAGGGAGAGTGTTTGTGCTGTTCGGGGCCCTTGTTGTGGTCTTGTTTGTGTCTGGTTGAAGGGAATACATTAACTCGTCTCGCAATGGAAACTCTGAGAGAGCTCTGAGGGGAGGCATGGAGATGGCTACAGAATGTCCTCTGGTGACCGTCTCAGAGAGAGAGAGAAGCTGAGGCTGCCAGCACCAGAGTTCAGCATAGACCATAATGGCTTCTGGCATAGTTTGCCATTGTTTTGATTCATTCAGAGAGGAGAGATGTATGAACAATACCATTACATCTGTTAGTCTGTGAGATTTCTTCTCCTGCTGTTGGTAGTGTTGCTTCTTGAGGCCTTGCGCCTAAATAATGCGTGGAAAGACATCAGCTGCTGTGCACAGTCGATCAAGAGGAGGGAAGTTTGATGTGAGATGAAGAGACTGACGTCCTTTTAGTTTTCCCTTCTTTCCTGTCTCACCTCCTCCATCCTCCTCTACACTCTTAGAAAAAAAGGTGCTATCTAGAACCTAAAAGGGTCCCCATAGGAGAACCCTTTGAAGAACCCTTTTTGGTTCCAGGTAGAACCCTTTTGGGCTCCGTGTAGAACCCTTTCCACAGAGGGTTCTACCTGGAACCAAAAAGGGTTCTACATGGAACCAAACGGGGACAGCCGAATAACTCTTTTTTCTAAGTGTATGTGATCTCAACCTGAGGAGCATGTTCACCTTCTGAATCCCTCTCTGCCTGCATTCACTCCTCATTGAAAGTGGAATAATTCTGTAGGAATGGGGCGAGAGTAGAATTAGAGTTGGGATTCGTGTTATCAAAGCTGTATGGAGTTCCCCCTTGACCTCACTCTAAGATGTAAATGCTTCCTGCCATCCTGTACTTGTAGGGAGGTGCAGGGAGCGAAATAACTTCACCCTCCTATCTGATTCCCTGCCAGAAGCAATCGGTTTGAGGAGGCAGGGGGGCAGGCAGGCCAGGCGGAGATGGTGTTTAGCCCAGGGCCCCTCATTCTGAAGGCACATATTTAAGGGGGAAATGATGCTGTCCTGGCAGGATTGCTTTGGACTGGACTGATAACAGGGCAGCTTTAATAACAGGTTTATACAAACAAGAGTGTTTACTCTACCTGGGCCGGCCACCAGCTCAGTTCACTGATAAACAAACTGTGTGCCACTCTGTGGGAGTAGTATGGTTCCTCTATCTTTGATAGGAAGAGGAATAGGTGCAGCTCTTGTCCTTGAGATTATTATGGTCAAAAGCAGCATTGATGTTAACTAGGGCCAACGTACGTTCTCACCGCCCTAGAGTCGATGTCAACGCCTGCACCGACATCTAATTAGCATAATGTAAAAAACGCCATCTAAATCCATCTGTTTTAACTAGATACTTCTGTTTGCATGGGCTGTGTCTCAATCCACCACATCCGCCAATGTCGGCCTTCCACATCTGTGGTGGAAGGTGGCAGAGCTACAGAAGTGTTTGTCAGACCAGGGGACATCTTCTCACGAAAACGTCAGAACGGTTTGAAACTATCTCACGAACATGAACGTGTTCTCCGTTTTGCTCTATGACGCCCACAAGCTTCACGAGACTCATCTGAAGGTAACCTGGCACCGACCGGTAAAAGATTTATGAAAATGAATCGAATTTCTGGGGACCAGGGTTACACATAACCTTTTTGTTTGTTTGTGTGTTTTTAGTTTTTTTTTCCTGATGCTTTCTTATATCTCAGATGCATCTCAGACACCTCAAACCATACTTCCTTTTGATTTATTTTTTGATGATCTGTTTTGCCATGTATGAATGTGTTGTTCAATGTGTTTCTATGGGCTAATAGCAGTAAGGCCAAATTCAATGTTTCATCAAATATTTTTTAAATATGTGTTTTTATACCTACAGGGTTTCTAAAAATCTAAATCAAATAGCTAAATGATCCATGGTATGACCATCTTGAAACAATTGTATATGTTAGCTTAGTAACCCCCCCTCCCCCAATTACTGCTGGTTTATGAGTGTCAGATCCTCACCGGCTGTAATCTGGTGTAACAGAGAGGCTATCTATCTGTCTGTAATCCTGTGGAGGGCTCAGCAGGCCTCCCTCCATATAGGTGATAGGGTCATCTTCATACTGTACAGAGGTGGTAACAGTACCCAGTACCCACCTAACAGCACTCACAGCAGGTGGTATGATAGGATTACCTGTACTTCCTAGCATAGCCCTCACACCATGGTTATTATATTATACCTGGATGTCATACAGGGTGTCATGTGGACTTTACAATAGTAACCTGGGCTTGCTGCAGCGCCACCAGCTGGCCACAATACAGCACTCCATGAGATTAACTGTACTAGCGATTGCAGCAAGCCAGGAGTTTGATGGCGGATCTCGATATTGAATCAAATATACTATGGATGGAGGTTTATTCTTAGGAATGGTTGAAGGTTCTGGGCAAAATCCATAATCCAGACCTAGTTTTCATTATATTGCTGTTAAATCCTGTTTCCATTCTACCAGGATGAGGTCGATTTCCACTATATCAAGTTTTAGTCAACTGTATTATTAGGATAAAAAATACTATTTGGTTTTTTCATCTTAAATGATACCTTCCTTAATGTCCTCTGTCCTCTTCAACGACCAGTTGTCCTACCACAGATGTCCCTGCCACTGTAATGACTACTATAATGACTAGTGTCATCACATGGACAAGGTTATCAAAGATGTATCCCATCTATTTATGAGGACTGCTGTGTGTTTTAATCCTGACAGTTCCCAGGGTATCCTGGCCTCTTGTGTATGCCAGCTAGCTGTGAGTCCCATGCAGTGATATTGGACAGGACACACGAGAACCCTAGTGATGAAGTAAGACCGGCTGAATTGCCTCAAGATCCACTTTTCAGCAAAGTGGTTAAGGCAGACAGGTTGCCCACTTTAGACATGGCTCATTTGAATTTGTTCCAGCGTGTTCCACCAAGTGTCTGGTCAAATTCACTCAATTTTTACCAGAAAGGTGAGATTTTAACCTTTCTTGGAGTATGCAGAATTACTAGTTATTGTTTATGGTCCTCTCATGTTAAATACTTACTTTCGGGGATTACGTAGATTACATTTTAGATTACATGTAGTTACATTTATTAAAGATTAACTGCTCCAGTCAACATTTTCCATTGAATGCCCTTCTCCCAGAGAGTAGGCCTACATGAACATCAGACTCATAAGAAAACAACAAAATCTTAATCCGACAGGAATTTTAAAGGTGAAGGTTATGATGAATCACTAATGTTGGATCTGTCTGTGTTCCAAAGAATGCTTCCTTGGCTATTCATCTGTAGAGTACAATAATTAGAACCAGACGCAAGATTCCATGTTCTGTTGTGTTGTGGTTGTATGAAGCAGTCATTACAGTCCTCATGTTCTCCCTTTAGGCTATCTCAATATTCTCAAGATAGAGTGAAGAGAGTGAGGGACACAGTATAGAACCATACAAATCCCATAGTCCTCTATAACCTCCAAACGGGTGATTACTGTAATAACTTCACTCTGAATAGTTCAAACCTGATTGATCATCAACTGCTCATTTCATTCTCTCTGTAGGTGACCTACCTGTCCAAATCAACCTCATGCTGCACAGGGATTCAAATCAATGCATGTCAACAGGGCCTGCAGAGTTTAAACTTAAAAGCCAAGAATAACAGATCCAGGATTTTAAAAATGTCGAAACTAATTAATCAACACAGACACTCTCTGTCTCTCTCTCTTTCTCGCCTTCTGTCACATACACACATGCACACACTCAGACACACACACATGCACACATACACAAACGCGCGCATGCTCGCACAAATCTAATTTGATTTGTCGCATGCGCCAAATACAACTGGTGTCGACTTTACTGTGAAATCCTTGCTTATGAGCCCTTCCCAACGATGCAGAGTTTTAAAATAATAATACGTATGAAATATTAACACAAGAAGAATAAAATAAAATACACTAGAATGGAGCTACTGTATATACGGGGAGTACCAGTACCAGATCAATGTGCAGAGGTACGAGACATACGCATGCACACACACACTCAGATACGAGGCACGCATGCACACACACACACTCAGATACGAGGCACGCATGCACACACACACACTCAGATACGAGGCACGCATGCACACACACACTCAGATACGAGGCACGCATGCACACACACACTCAGATACGAGGCACGCATGCACACACACATTCAGACACATACACACACGCATGCACACAAACCGATTCGCAACACACGGATGTGTTCTGTAACTCAAATAATTATTTCAAATACGGTCCCAAAACATTACTGTGTAAAAGAGGTTAGCCAGATGTAAAATTGGAAAACAATGGGAAGCATAGCACGATGTCCTGTATTACTTTTCACGCTTCTTAGTATTACTCATGCTATAATTCCTAGTTTGGATTCAGACAAACTCATTTTGAATGCAGATTAATTCAATTCTCAGCCTCTACAGAAGCCAGCTTATTAACCACATTTAAATCACACATATTTACAGTTAGAATACGTTGGAGCCATTCAATAAAAGACATGTTGCAAAGGGAGCACACCAGCGTAGTTATTTAACCTAAACACACTGTAACTGTCTCCCTGCAGTTATAATAACATAAATTGTGCATATCCTATAACTTAAACATCACTCCACACACCTCATCCAACCATTCCTTCGATTACATTTAAACACCACTCAGCCATATTGCCCCAACTCATTAAAATAATAAAAGTCCTCCTGTCAGGTTGCCAGTTCTACTGTAGTGTTGTGGCTGGTGGTTAATTGCCTATGCATTTTAAATGATTGGAGGTAGCAGCAGTGTGCTGTGTCTCTCTGATTTGACTGTGTTTGCATTCCTGTGTCAACTGGCTCCTCTGCTCTGCTCTGCTCTGCTCTGCTCTCCTCTCCTCTCCTCTCCTCTCCTCTCCTCTCCTCTCCTCTCCTCTCCTCTCCTCTCCTCTCCTCTCCTCTCCTCTCCTCTCCTCTCCTCTCCTCTCCTCTCCTCTCCTCTCCTCTCCTCTCCTCTCCTCTCCTCTCTGCAGGGTTGTGCAGGGCTGCATGGCAGGCTAAGCCTGAATGGATTTCTGCTTGTTGGGTCATCAGTGTTCCTGAGTCCCCACTGCACGCCTGAATGTCTTTCAATTTAGTCCCTCTGATAACTCTTGCTCCTTCCAAGAGATAAATGTTTAAATATAATAAATGACTTCAACTATTTTAGCATCCAACTGTCTCTCCCGCTCTCGCTCCTTCTTTCCCAATCTAGCCATCTCTCACAGTTTATATGCTTTGGAAGGTTGATTTATTCTGTCCAATTTATATTTGGAAGATACAGTAGGTAGTCAATATGCACTAGCCACAATATTTCCGTAATCCCAGCACTATTAGTTCTGTTATCTTACAAAGAGCAGAACATCATTTTGACCCCGTTCCCATGTTTTTTATATTTGTAGCATTCCATAGCCTGATAAGCATTGCCGTATTTAGTTATTAGTGAGACACTCGGGTTCCCGAGTGGCGCAGCGGTCTAAGGCACTGCATCTCAGTGCTTGAGGCGTCACTACAGACCCCCTGGTTCGATTCCAGGCTGTATCACAACCGGCCGTGATTGGGAGTCCCATAGGGCGGCGCACAATTGGCCCAGCATCGTCCGGGTTCGGTCAGTGTAGGCCGTCATTGTAAATAAGTATTTGTTCTTAACTGACTTGCCTAGTTAAATAAAGGTTAAATAAAAAATATTTGGAGGAGAGTTATTTCTGATAGGAATGTGCTTTTCTTGATAAGAGGGATTGAAGATGTCACTTGGGATGATGGAAGAAGTGGAAAGAGAGTAGATGACAGTTACAGAGTGAAAGAGAGAGGAGAGCGGACACAGACGTGATGATGGAAGATTGTTGCCGTTTCCCCGCTAGGCCTCGCTGTAGCTGCGCCACCATTGGTCCTCTGTAGCTCAGCTGGTAGAGCACGGCGCTTGTAACGCCAAGGTAGTGGGTTCGATCCCCGGGACCACCCATACACAAAAAAAATGTATGCACGCATGACTGTAAGTCGCTTTGGATAAAAGCGTCTGCTAAATGGCATATTATTTATTATTTATTATTATGTTTAGGACATGGGCCAATCCCAGCGAGATGAGCTCCCTAATCAGCAGAACGGTTACCACAGATGTGTCCTCACCGTGGGGGATGGACGGGAATAGGAGTTCAATACCAATACAGTATCAGTTCTTATGGATCCATCGTACACACCCTGTCATCTCAGCCTGTCGGTTCTACCCCAGGCTGTCAATCATCTCTTTGAGTGGGATGCCCTCAGAATCTCTCCCAAGGAGAGCTCTGATTGATCTGCCTTTTTTCTCACTCTCCTCTGATTGGTAGAGGGACAGAGCTGGTGAAAATCCCTCTTATCTTCTAATGAATAATACAACAGGACGTTCACTCTCATCACAGAGCACTTTGGATTGATGAAGAGTTGTTTGGTAGTTGTATACCAACCTCACTACACACTTTTGGAGTCCTGCACTGTCATCAGTATTGGAATGCACTTTTAGGCAGAGCGAATTATGACCCATGACTGCCTTTAGATTAATACGATGATTTGAAAAACAATCTTCTCATAGTACTAACCCCAGCAGCCTCTTCTTCTTCATCCATCTCCTGTGTAGCTCAGCGCAGCTCCATGGCTGTCCTCCTCCTCCTCCTCTGTAGGTATGCCTCAGTCCGCTCTCAGCAGCCTGCCATGATTAGCCAATAAATAACTAACTGCATGTCATAAATCAAGCGGCGAGGCTCTGTCACTGTGATTTCCACAGCATTCCCCCTTGACTGATCACTTGAGTGTACAGAGAGAGGAGAGTGGGAATGAATGAGGCCCTCGGTATGGAGCAGAGCTGGGACGATGAGCCTTATTAAAACCATCGTCTGGAATATCCACAGCATTATCTACTGATACCTTTACATATTGTAGCTCGCCTGTTGAGCTCAGGGAACAATCCTCTCATGGTGAAAAATGGATAGAAATCAGTTTGTTTTAGGGTCGAGACTTGCGATAAGTATTGTTATTAATTACGACACTGATTCCACGTCTGCCTTTGTACAAATGACACCTTCCATTGTGCTGATGATAATCCAGTCAGTTATCTCTATCTCCCCTGTGTGTAGATAGGCTCAGCCCTTTATCGCATAGCAGCCCTGTAATCGAGAGAGGGGAACAGCGGAGGAGGGGAATTACATTTGACATCAGAGAGTTCGTGGAGTGGGAGCTTTGTATGACACATACCTTTTGTGTCAACATTACTTAGCCTCTCAGCGTGTGGGACATTGTCCTGTAGCCTACTCCATATCTGGCTCTGCTCCACTTAAACCTGGCCTGTCAACAGGGCTCTTGCTAATTAAGGAACAGCTACATTGAGATAGAACTTGCCCTGCCCTTACCACAGATCTAGGATTAGCCCCCAATACTAACTTTTACCTTAAGGGGCATGAGAACATATCTGACCCTGTATCAGTGGTTAGGACCAACCTCTATCTACTCCCCAGAGAGAGAGAACACATGTATATATACATAATTGTTACAACACTGTATATATACATAATATGACATTTGAAACGTCTTTATTCTTTTGAAACTTCTGAGTGTAATGTTTACTGTTAATATTTCTTGTTTATTTCACTTTTGTTTACTATCTACTTCACTTGCTTTGGCAATGTTAACATACGTTTCCCATGCCAATAAAGCCCTTAAATTGAATTGAATTGAATTGAAAACACCCAGCAGGGGGCAGAAGAGAGACAGAGGGAGGAAAAGGGGGGGTGGGAGGAAAATATTCACTGGGGCCATTTGAGTCTCTCTAATCAAGTCTACAATTCTCTGTTCTATTCTCCATTCAACAGTCCCCTGAGCCTCAGGTACACACTAACCCCCACCACTCCTCGACCCCCCCTAACTGCCTCGCAGGCTGGGTTTTATCTTAATCCTTATCATGGCCCTTGGCATTACGCTCCGCAACCCCTGTCTACCGTTATCTTCGAGTGGAGAGACCATGTCACTGTGTTGGGTGTTAGCTGCTCTGCTATCAAAGATGGAGGAAGGATGGATGTGGGAGAGGAGAGCGAGGCTTGTGTGAGAGTGGAGTGGAGTAGCTAGGGAGTACTGGAGCGACAGACAGACAGACGTACATAGGAAGGCACTGAGTTTGACAGCAGATAAAATGTCCTCCCTCCAAGCCTTATCTCAGTCAACATAGGGCCCACTTCTGGGATGGGACTTTATCTCTGTCAGAGTTCAAGCCACATAGCCAGCAGGGACCCAGGCTATATTTGATGCGTAAAAAAACCTGGTGATAGCGTTTGGCTTGGAGTGTGAACCAGGTTGTATCTCCTCCTGTGGAATATGTAATAGGGTTTAGCTCTGATAAAAGATACTAGCACTGCTGCCAGAGGATGATTGGAATGTAGTTAGGTGTGCTCGCAGCAGGGCTGAATAAAGAAGTGATTTATTCCCTTCTATCAAAACACAGCTCGGTTGTTGAATATTCTGTTTCCTAGGCTTAGTTCCATTGACTGTGTGGAAGGTTCAGAGAGAGAAAGTGAGGCAGCCAAATGGCAGATGAAGAATGAGAGCTCAGTTTCCGCTCTGTGCCGTCGACTGTGTTCTCCATCAATGCCACTCTGTCCCAGTGTGGCACACTGCCATTGCTCGGGCCGGGTGGGGGAGGGCAAAGGCCTCTCTCCCCCCACTGTCACTCAAGCATTTACATAAATGTCCCTTTTCCCCAACTGTGACATTTGCATAAATCCTGTGTGAAAACTTTGACTCTGAGTGTTGACGCTAAATGGATGTTGTTTAGCTCAGAGAGGGCTGGATTGGGAGAGACGAGCTGTGGGAAAGAAGAAATAGCCTCCCTTGACATTCTCATTTACTGTAGTTACACACTGGAGTTGAATCACATTTCCCACACAGAAATACATGACATACCTCATTCTCATATTGCATCAGTCAATTCCATGGTTCTGCACCCACGGTAACGCACATAGAATACTTCTTTTTCAACTACGTTTATTTTAACTGCAATGTGAAAGCATCCCCCTCTTCGTTCAATCAGCTCCTCGTCCTTCAAAACAACCACTCTTCATTTCTTCCTGATCTGCCTGTTCGTGTCTACGGTGGCCAATCTGTCAGTTCTCATTCAGCGGGCTGCTCCAACCTCAGACAGGATGTGACATGGCTCTCCCTGGAGTGGCTGCCTGCATGTCCTGCCGTAACCGGGTGTTGCTATGACACCGCAGTCACTATGAGAAGATGTGGCGAGAGTTTTGACCTAACACACGGCTGAGCTCTAACAGTCAAGTGCTCCTCCTCCTCCTTCTTCTCACCCTGACTGACTGATCCTTCAGTCTCATACAAAGGCTGATTATGGAACCATCTCACAGACTTACAGAGACCCATCCTACATTATCTCACAGACTTACAGAGACCCATCCTACTCTATTTCACAGACTTACAGGGACCCATCCTACTTTATCTCACAGACTTACAAAGACCCATCCTACTTTATCTCACAGACTTACAGAGACCATCCTACTTTATCTCAGAGACTTACAGAGTGTGCTGAGGATAAGTCGATATTCAATTAACCCAGGCAGACAATCATGGTGACTGTTTATCGATAGCTCTTTTTAATTGCACACCTCTGGCACACTTAATTACACTTCCCATTGCTAGCATCAAACTAGTGAACAAACAAACAACCACAACATTGGGGGAAGTTAGGAAGGTAGCGAGAGAGAGGAGGATAACTCTCCCTGGTTAAAGGGGAGTCTGTCTGTTGGATTCACTCCTAATGCCAAAATGCATGTCTGACATTTCTTTACATTTGAGACAGAGAAGGACTTTGTGTTAGTGAGATACCGTGATTATGCCCTGTTATTGATGTCTAGCTGGGACACAGGTTGACCCTTGACCTCTGGAATCATTCAAAAGCCCAGTGTATGGAAGCCCCGCCCCCACCCAGGGTCAGAACAGACAGACAGTGGTTTCACACTGCCCCACCATGGCTCCCCAGCTGTCACTGTGTTTACACCTTGTGAATGCGAAGCAGACATGTTCAAATGTCAGGCTCAAGAGACCAAACATGGGCTGATGAGACAGTTCAGTTATGCAGAGACTGTTCTCCATGCTCTGATGGTGATGGTCACACTCATTCATCATGGATGTGTAGCTTTGACCAATTTGAACAGAGATTGTAATATGGTTATGATGAACTGAGATGTTAATCTGTGTACCGTGTCAGTCAGATATAGCCATGCTGTATTAACTTTACTATACCTACGTCACATATGTAATGTACTGTATGTCAAAGTATTGTGCTAGTGAAAGAACTATAATGAAAACGTGTTGTAAGTGCTCTCGGCAATGTCCTGCTGGTTTTTTATAGATGTCCATCATTCTGCAGTCTACCTTAGAGGTAGCCTGAGGTAACAGACTACACTGGTCCTCTCTGTCTCTCTGCCCCTGTCACGCCCTGACTCAGGGGACTCTTATATGTTGAGTCAGGGTGTGTATATTCTTTGTGGTGTTTTCTATGTTTTGATCTATTATGTGTAGATCTATGTTGGCCGGTGTGGTTCCCAATCAGAGGCAGCTGTAGCTCGTTGTCTCTGATTGGGGACCATACTTAGGCAGCCTATTGGCACTAGATGGGCATCCAGCCAGGACGGGGTGTGCCGGCTCAATGCTCCTGGTCTCCAGTACGCCTCCTCGGTCCCGCATATCCTGCGCCAGTTCTACGAACTATATCGCCAGTGCGCGTGCACAGCCCAGTGCATCCTGTGCCAGCACCCCGCACGTGTAGTGCGAAAGTGGGCAGCCAGCCAGGACGGGTTGTGCCAGCTCTCCGCTCTAGACCTCCAGTCCGTCTCCACAGTCCGGCCCGGCCTGTGCCTGCTCCTCGCACCAAGCCAGTGGTGCGCGTCGCCAGCCTGGCCTGTTCCTGCTCCTCGCACCAAGCCAGTGGTGCGCGTCGCCAGTCCGGCCCGGCCTGTTCCTGCTCCTCGCACCAAGCCAGTGGTGCGCGTTGCCAGTCCGGCCCGGCCCGTTCCTGTCCCTCGCACCAAGCCAGTGGTGCGCGTTGCCAGTCCGGCCCGGCCCGTTCCTGTCCCTCGCACCAAGCCAGTGGTGCGTGTTCCTAGTCCGGTCCGGCACCGGTCAGCTGCTCCACTCCGGAGCCAGAGCAGTCCGCTCCACCGGTGCCTGATCCAGTGCCGGTCAGCAGTTCCACTCCGGAGCCAGAGCAGTCCGCTCCACCGGTGCCTGATCCAGCTCCGGTCAGCTGCGCCACTCCTGAGCCAGAGCAGTCCGCTCCACCGGGGTCCAGTCCAGCTCCAGTCAGCGGCTCCACTCCGGAGCCAGAGCAGTCCGCTCCACCGGTGCCTGATCCAGCTTCGGTCAGCGGCTCCACTCCGGAGCCAGAGCAGTCCACTCCACCGGTGCCCAGTCCAGTTCCGGTCAGCGGCTCCTGTCCAGACCATGACGTCAGCCCCTCTCCAGGTTCGGGGTCTCCCACACCAGGGTCCAGACAGGGCCTGGCGTATCGTGGGAGGAAGGAGAGGGGAAGCAGCGCGCCGAGGTCCAGACCAGACCAGGGGCGCAACAGGGAGGTGGAGAGTGAGAGGTCGTCACGCCCCGAGCCGGATCCGCCTCCGAGGCGGAATGCCCACCCGGCCCCTACCCTGTTATGTTTATGTTGTGCGGTCGGAGTCCGCACCTTTGGGGGGGGGGGGTACTGTCACGCCCTGACTCTGGGGACTCTTATTTGTTGAGTCAGGGTGTGATTTTCTATGTTGTATTTTCTATGTTTCGATCTATTATGTGTAGATCTATGTTGGCCGGTGTGGTTCCCAATCAGAGGCAGCTGTAGCTCATTGTCTCTGATTGGGGATCATACTTAGGCAGCCTATTGGCACTAGTGGGTGGTGGGATCTTGTTCCGTGTAAGGTATATTGTGTGTGCTACCTTGGACTTCACGTTTCGTTTAGTTTGTTGTTTTGTCGAGTGTTTATTGGTTTAATAAACATGTACGTATATCACGCTGCGCCTTGGTCTGACGCGTCATTAGACGAACGTGACAGCCCCCATCTCTTATACTCACCTCTCTCCATCTCTTTTTTGTCTGTCCGTCTGTCTCTCTCTCTATCTCTTTCTCTCTCCCTCCCTCTCTTTCCCTCTCTCTCTCTCTCTTTCTCTCTCTCTCTCTCTCTCGCTCTCTCTCTCTCTCTCTCTATCTGTCTATCTCTCTTACAGGGATAGTAAATGTCTCCCAGCCTGAGCCCAAACTAACTGGTAGACTACTACAGTATCTGAGAGGCACAGAGAAATTATGTGCGAAAGCAACAGCAGCTGCACCACATTACTTTACGGGCTTCATTTCAAACTAGGGTGTGGTGGAACTGCAGTAACCTCCCAGTGAAACTGTGATCTTCTACCAGAACTGTCTTTTATACCGACTCCCTGGTCTCGCCCTGGCCCTGCCTTTGTCTGCCTCTGCATTGTGTGAATGCCAATGAGCACACTGACTGTTATCACCCAACCTAGAAAGTGGCACAGAGTGACGTGTTTTTACGTTTATCTCCCTGACTTTGTTCACAGACACAGGGAATATACATGTTTAACACTGCTCATAGAATCAATCCAGATATATGGTTTGATCAGGGTGTTACAGAGGTGTGCTGAATTGTAGCTTTGCTGAGAAGTGTTGATGATTTCTCTCGCTATAAAAAGGCAGTACATATCCAAATCTCTGTGGTTCACAAAACCGTCCATCCCTCCAAATAGGAATTGATCTGGGAGTGTTTGTTTGTTGGGCTTAAAGATAATTCTCAAACGGGTAATCCTTTGATCAAAGACATAAGCCCACAATGCTCTTTAGCTGGGGCTCAATTGGAATTCTCCCAGCCTATCCTTCTTTGTGTTGACCCTTATAAGTGAGCTGTGCTGTGCCTCTCTTTCTCTGTCTGTCCTCTGCTAAGTTTGCTCTCAGGGTTAACATGTTTTCCTCTTAGCCGGGCTTGAGCCAGCCCCCTTTTCTTTCCTCCGATGTGGGGGTGAGCTTTCCAGGGACAAAGGGATGAATATATAATGAATAGAAAGAGAGGGGGTGGGAGTGACAGAATGACAGCGGGTGTGTGTGTGTGTGTGTGTGTGTGTGTGTGTGTGTGTGTGTGTGAGAGAGAGAGAGAGAGAGAGAGAGAGAGAGAGAGAGAGAGAGAGAGAGAGAGAGAGAGAGAGAGAGAGAGAGAGAGAGAGAGAGAGAGAGAGAGAGAGAGAGAGAGAGAGAGAGAGAGAGAGAGAGAGAGAGAGAGAGAGAGAGAGAGAGAGAGAGAGAGAGAGAGAGAGAGAGAGAGGAAAGATGAAAGACGAGAGAGAGGCGCGAGAGAGAGAGGCGCGAGAGAGAGAGAGACGCGAGAGAGAGAGAGAGACGCGAGAGAGAGAGAGACGCGAGAGAGAGAGAGACGCGAGAGAGGAGTGAATAGATATAGAGCACTTGACAAGTGTTTGTCACAGGGAGCAACATTACAGCCAAGCCCAGAGAGGTGGGGAGTGGGAGAAACAAGCTTTTCATCTCCCCATTAAAGAGTGGATTACTAACTCATTACAGGCTGTCTGTAGGATGTGGGATACATGAGGTATTCTGTAGTTCGAGAGTTTGAGGAGCGGCGCTCGGCTCAGTCTAACCTCCTCTAACTCCCCCATCTCCCCTGGTGCTGCAGCACATGGTACGTTCCGTTTAAAAGGGTGCATGTCATCTCTCTATGCGCTGGGTCCTCTCACAGAGCAGCTGCTCACAGCACATTCTCCTCGGCAGGAACATTCACTTTCCCTAAACCGCCTGCTGTGTTTGATCTTTCTCTGTCTCTCTTTCTCTCTCTATCGCACTCACTTTCATTCTTTGGCAAAACACACATAGTCACACACAAACAGACTACTGGTCAGGGACAGGAGGAAACTGACTGTATGCAGTAACAGGTAGACACAGTATCTCTCTTCTGGCTGAACGGAGGGGAGAGAAGAGGAACTGGCTGCTGGCATTTTTATGTGTGAAGTAATCTGTGAGGGAAGAGGAGGAGGAGAAGAAGGAGAAGAAGAGGGGGAGAGGGTCTCAGTCTCTTCATCCCCTAATGCTCCACTTGACACCATGCTACTCTGTGTGGGTTTGGTCCTCAGGGGAAAATCCTTAAAATGATGGAAGACAACAAGCAGCTGGCTCAGAGGATCGATGGGGCCATCCAGTCTGCCAGTCAGGAGGTGACCAACCTGCGCTCAGAACTGTCGGCCACCAGCCGTAGACTGGCAGAGCTGGGGGCCAGCAGCCCCCCCCTCGCCCCTGGAGAACAACCACCAGCATCACCAGCACAACCACCATGATCATGACAGCCTCCGCTACCGGGGTGAGTTACACTCACTGAGTGTGTGTGTGTGAGTGTGTGTGTGCCTGTGTGTGTGCGAGTACGTATACCTCTACGTGTGACTGTTTTGAAAACGAGTGTGGGAAGTATTTGGGGAATGCGCAAATGGACGACGGGATGACTCATCTCATTCCACTGTTCCTCCGCTAACTTATTCCTCGACTGGATAACTCACAGCAGCCTGATAGGGTTAGGGGAGCGGGAGAATGGAACCAGGGCAAGGAGGGGCTACTCCTGGTCTGCTTTCCCAGGCAGCGGTGGAGTCTCTGTGAGTTTCTCTGGGGCTACGCTCCCCCTGGCTCTGGCTCCGTCCCTGGCTCTCTCTCTGTCTGTGTTAGCTGGGAGAGAAGACAGTTGCTACCAGACGCTCCGGCATGAGTCTGGCGCCACAGCACACTGTCATGAAGGGGAGAGATGTGAGAGCAGTGAGCACATGGTTGATCAGGATGATCTGGACAGTCATACTCATGTCGCTTCATTCACGTCATAGCAGGCACTAGGCAGTGTCTCTTCAAGTTTGCTCATAGATGTAGTGTGGTAGAGTTTCAGAGCGTGTGTGTTCACTGAGCTGTGTGTGATGGGATTTATGACAGTAGGATGTAGTGGTTTGTGAGTCTGCTATTGACCTATCTTATTATAGTGCCACTGAGAGCTGGCAATTGTGGATGTCAGCTATGTCAATGTCAGTTTGTAAGTAGGGATGTCTCGGTTGGTGTAGGCTGTGTGTTTGTCAGGTGACATCAGAGAGGAAGGGACTGACACCCCTTCCTTGTAGCCTCAGGCTGTTGTTGTTCTGTTTCTGACTGAGTTTAGATGCCAGGGAGGGGAACAGGGGGTATTGAGCTGGTGGCTCTGTGATGCCTCTAAGGGGCTCTGTCTTTCTGATGGTTCTCTCTGTGTGTTGGGCAGAGGGTGTTGAGCAGAGCAGCAGGTGATATCAGCTGGAGATGGTTGGCCCGCAGGGTTTAAAGCACAGCACAGAGTCGACTGGTCAGTGTGAAACATCCACCAGCTCCCCCAAGCTTGCTCTTCTCGCTTGGTGCTGGGTGGACAGACTCTCTGTTTGAACAGGTGCCATTAGCATGTTAGCATTCCCACACTAAGTGGATGCTATCTGAGGGCCACTACAGTACACTGGGACTGTGGGAGACAGTCTGTGGTTGGGTTCAAAGTGTGACTCCCTGGCCTCCCTCCCTGGCCTCCCTCCCTCCTTTTCAGTCATGCAGTGTTAACTTGGAGCCTCAGTTCCGCATTCTCACATTCCTCTGCATCAGGGCAGTGGTGTCATGCTTCCTGTTCCCTGGCAGGGCGGGCGACAGGGCAGCTAGTCATGTGACTGGAGTTATGTGAGGCTGATTAGGCAAAACAGAAACAGATACACACGTACCTCTCACCCCACTGCATCTTGGGAAGGAACTCAGTTACATACTCTCACCCTGGAAAGAAAGTGGCCCACAAAGCTGACCACTTATACTGTCTTTGTTTAAGGACATCTTACAAGATGAGGCTTAAGATTGTTCATGTGTGAGATTTAGATTTCTCTGATTTCTCCTCTTAGTCAAATGGATCCTCTTAGTCAGAGAGTTATCTGATCAATCAGCTTCAGCACTCAGTGGATTAAGAGATTAAGAGTTTGTGAGGTGTTTCCTTCTCCATGTCAGGATATTTGTTAGTCTGTTTGTTAGTCCTGCCCTGAGCCGGATCAAGGCTAGCGGACAGACAAGACTTGTTAGTATGCACGGGCTGACTTCTGTAAATATATTCTACTGTGCAGAAATGCCAGGAATTTTTACTGGGTTTCACCTCTGTGGGACCTCAATAACATCAATGACAGATGTCCAATAAGGCTATAAAACTATAGCGCAATCTGCTTCCTTGCCCTTGGAATCTGCCCTTCTAAAACAAACCACTGGCTGACATTGACACAAAATTAAATCACCACTCACCAGCCATGATGGCCCAAACTCTCCCTAACTTTGAACCCCCTCAGAAGTAGCTTCAAAGTGGCAGCCCACTGGGCACACACTAGTTGAATCAACGTCATTTCAATGAAATTACATTGAACCAACGTGGAATAGACATTGAATAGACATCGGTGCCCAGAGGGAGCAAAGCCAGTGTGTTTGTGATCTGACTCGTAGTGAATTTGCATGCATAAATAAGCCAATGTGAGAATTGCACTGTTTTGTGCTTGTGTGTAGCACAGTATTCCACCCCTTATAATACAGTAGTATTTATCTATCTACAGTAGGAGGCTGCATCCACTGTGCTGCTGAATATAACAAATGACCTGCCTCGTCTTATTCCAGGCGCTGACACTAATGTATTCATCATGGGGGTGATGACACCTCGGCATTATTGGCTACTATACTTAATCCATCACTTGGATGTCTGCGATCTGTTTAGCGTTCCTAAACGATGCTGATGTTCCAGTGCCAATCAACTACATTACTGTCGCCCCTAATACGTGTCTGACTGGGGGGGAAAAGATGGTGTGAAATAATCGCCTCACACCCAGCACGTCTGAGCCAGAGGAGCGGAAGAGTAGGACCAGAATGAAAACATTTTTGTCCTCTAAAATCAATGCACTGTAAGCCTATTCCAGTATATGTAGTTGTGGCTGTCTGATCATCAGGATCCTGCAGACACTGGGTGAACGTGCACTCATCACAGACTCATGGGAATCTGCCAATGCGACTCCATAAAGCTCCTAAAATGCATCCGTAAAGAAGGCAGCCTTCAGTTAGTCAGAGAGACAATTCTGTTCCAACCGGGGGAGAATACAGGGATGTAGCTCAGTTGGTAGAGCATGGCGTTTGCAACGCCAGGGTTGTGGGTTCGTTTCCCACGGGGGGCCATTATGAAAAAATTAAAAAGCAATAATGTATGCACTCACTACCTGTAAGTCGCTCTGGATAAGAGCGTCTGCTAAATGACTAAAATGTTTTAAAAAATGTAAATCTCACTTACAACAGGCTGGATTGTGCTGAATACGAGGGGAAATAGCTGTAATATGGGCTATATGTTTACCAGATGATGTTACATCTGCCACAGGGGGTGAGTGTCGGTCATGCTCAAGGTTGGAGTGAGGGATTGGCGATTTAACTTTGTGTTTGAAACATTGTTCGGGTTTTAATCTGATCTGAGAGAGTTCTTGGTGGGCCTGGGAAATGGTCCGAATTTTAGTGTTATTGTGGGATTAGTGATGTGGTTGGAATGAAGGACAAGCTATATTCTCTGCACCCTACTGAAGCATGGAGAGGATTGTGGACTTTTACCGGCTAAAAGACCCCTTCGATAGTCCGTTGGAAAGGGAATAACCTCCTACACTTCTTAATACAAAGTCATTGATACTCAACTTCTCTCTGCAGATGAGGGAAGTCAAACCATGTTAGTTTATGATGCCTACAGAGCCCTGTGAGTAAGATTAGTTCTCCCCATCTGGCCTGAGTTTGGTAGAGGCCTCAGCTCTCTCATTACCTCATGTTGATCTGGAGCAGCTCTGGGCTGGAGAAGTAGAACTAGAGGCTGGGAACAGAGCTGCAGAACTGCAGGGGAAAGCCCCACCTCCTCACCCCCTTTCTCCCCCTTCTCTCCTGGGACCACCCGCCTTCCTGTTCACTCTCCACAGAGAAAGTAGGCCCTGTGCTGAGCCAGAACCTCCCCCTCCACCCTCTCATCCCCCTCCCCCACCCTCCTAACTCCCTGCCTGGCCTCCCCCAGCCACGCCCTGTCTGTGGCCAATGCAGCGTGAGAGGAACTGTGTCCAAACAATAGCCTGAGGCAAGGCTGGCCTCTAGCTCTCTTTGTCTCTCTTTCTTTCTCTCTGTCGCCGTCTCCCTCTCTTTCTCTCTCTCTCTCTCTCTCTCTCTCGCTCGCTCTCTCTCTCTCTCTCTCTCTCTCTCTCTCTCTCTCTCTCTCTCTCTCTCTCTCTCTCTCTCTCTCTACCCCCCCCCCTCTCTCTCTCTCTCTCTCTCTCTCTCTTCCCCCTCTCTCTCCAGAGGAAAGGCTAATCATCCCTTCAGCTCACAGAGAGCTCCAGGGGCTCCAGCTCCACTACTAGCCCATCCCCGAGGCTCTGAGGCAGTGAGGCATCACCTCACTTGGGAAGAATAGGAGCTGGAGCCCTATGATGTTGGCAATGGCCTTGTACGATGAGAGAGAGACAGCCCCAGATCGAAGAGCAGACAGCCCCAGATCGAAGAGCTAGAATCTAATACGTTTTCATTCAGTGCACTTTCTTTTGGAGAAATACTGTAAAACCTTACTCAGAGTTTGATGAATTGAAGAATCGAAGAAATTAGATTTTGCTGCAATACTTTAATTGAACTTCGGATTTCATGTATAGAAAATAGGTCTGCAAAATCAATTGCACACATGCAGTTTAGTGTGTCTCTTGAATAGTCTAGTATGATTTGTGTTTACATTGTCAGCCATTGTTCTACAGTGCCTGGTAGTGGCTTGTAATACATAATGACTCTATTGTTGTCTGCCTGTTTCCTCTGTTAATAAGGCCTGGTAATGAGTCCATTGAGACAGAGCCAGGCACGTTGCAGACAGACAGGCCTGTATCTGTGTGAACAGTAGTACCATGCAGACTGATAGAGTGATGAGGAACAGAGATGTTCCATCCTGATTACAAGATGTTTAAGTGTTTTTGAGGAGGAAGCCGGCTGGGTGCAGGTTCTTGTTTAAGTTAATGTAGGGAAAGTCAAGAAATGTGAGATGGAGATGTTTACATATTGGTTTAGTCACCATCATTCAGTTGAAGGTCGGGGTTGAAAAGGTATTGGGGTTAGTGAAGCGGTGTAAAGAGGGGGTTGTGGATTCCATTGGGGTCAAAAGTTCCTGATGAAAAGTGACTTCAGCTTGTTTTGGAAGATGGAAGACCAGGAGGGTCAGAAATGTGTCCCTCTTTCTACCTGGTGAGGGGACACACCTCCCCTCTGGGGCCCTGCCTGCCCTGGCTGGTGAGGGGCCACACTTCTTCCTCTGGGGCCCTGGCTGGTGAGGGGCCATACTTCTCCCTCTGGGGCCCTGGCTGGTGAGGGGCCATACTTCTCCCTCTGGGGCCCTGGCTGGTGAGGGGACACACCTCCCCTCTGGGGCCCTGCCTGCCCTGGCTGGTGAGGGGCCACACTTCTCCCTCTGGGGCCCTGGCTGGTGAGGGGCCACACTTCTCCCTCTGGGGCCCTGGCTGGTGAGGGGACACACCTCCCCTCTGGGGCCCTGCCTGCCCTGGCTGGTGAGGGGCCACACTTCTCCCTCTGGGGCCCTGGCTGGTGAGGGGCCACACTTCTCCCTCTGGGGCCCTGCCTGGCGCTGCAGCTGGTGGCGGTAGCTCTTCTCTTCAGCCGGGCAGCAGATGGCCTCGGTGGCAATGCCAGGCAGCCAATGACATCAACTGCTACTTAATGGAGCCGACTGAGGCTGAGGCGGGCAGCAGAGCAGAACCAAGAGTGAGGAGACACACTGAGCCAAGCTGATACTTTCACATATTGGAGCTGGAAGTCAGAGAACGTCAGTTCAAGGAGAAACTAAGAGTGTTTTTGAACCATCAAATTAACTATTTGATACTGTAGATTCCTTCCCATTATAATTCCCTGCCATTGTGATGATATTCTTAATATGGTTAAAGCAGCGCTTTACATAGATAGCTAGATGCCCCTATCTCTAGTAAATTCATTACATTCATGAAAGACAACGTTTTAATGGTTTTCCACCCTTCTCTAATTCTATTCCATTTTCCTACATGAGTTAGATTAATAGTTAAGACATGGTTTAATGGGGACTTCCTGGGTCTGTTGTGGTCATGGCTGGGTCACGACTCTGACTGTCTGAGGATGCCCTTTATTAGCTGGGACTAGGACTGAGCTGGGGCAGCTGCTGCTGTTGCTGCATGGGAAGATTCCTCCATTCTCCCTCTCTCTTCAGTTCCCTCCCTCTCTTCAGTTCCCCTCACTTGGCCCCCTCATCATGACATTATCAGCAGTGACACACTGCATATTTCCTTTCCCCCCCATAGATGACGATGGAGAGAGAGAAGAGCTTTGCTACAGGAAGTGAGGCAATAAGCATCCTTCATGTCCTTTCTGTCTTGGTGGGAACCTGGTGTTTATTACGCCCCAAATGTCAGAGCGGAGAGTTCATTTGATGTATTGGGTGAAATAATGCTTCCTGTTCCGTTCTATACAGATCTATGGGACATGCAATCTGCAGCATATGTGTATCTGGAGAGTATCAGGAGGGGGGTCCAGGGAGGGGGTAACCATCTCACTGAGGATGGGTCAACCCTGTTACTGTGTGATTGTGATTCTAGGAGACACTGCTTTAACTAGGGGGACTGGGGCTGGTGCAGGGGCTGGTGCAGGTGCCTGCCTTGGCCTATGCATGATTTAACACTGATGAGATGAGAGCAGACAGATTGAGTGTGTTCCTCTGTGGGGGTGGATGGAGGGGGGGCGTCTCTCAAGGAACTGGCTCCTCTCTAATGATATGGACAGGACAGGCCTGTGTCCAGAGGCAAGTGGACCGTGGTGAAACAAACCACTCTGGGATTCTGCTGTGTTAGACATATTAAACAGAGTGGGAGCAGACGGCAGAGAAAGGATGTTTAACAGTGAAGTCCAGTCCAGTGCACTCCCTGAGTGGGTGTAGTGTGGCCAAGTGGCGGTACTCTCCCTCTCTCCCTTCGTCCCTCCCTGCCTACTTCCCCTCTCCCCTTCCTCCTCCTCTTCTCCACAGGAGGCCCAGATAATGATCCCATGTTTAAGAATCCAGCTCCCCTGTCTCCCCCTCACCGGCTCCACACATCTAACCCTCCGTTTTCACCTTAAATCATCCAAATCTTTGTTGAGTCCAGACTTCAAATGGCTGTAACTTAGTGAGAGTTTGGGTGGAAGGCTCGGGCATGCAGGCGCTCCTCTGAACAGTCTCTCAGCTCATCCTATTAAAATGCCTCATTGCTTTGGCAGAGGAGCCTTTTATTGCTGCTGGTACATATTGTTGCCTTGGCTACAGTATACATCCATTCTCCAATGAGCAGTGACTTACTGCATGCGCAGGAAAATTAGTTTGAGGAAGTGCAGAGGCAGAGCCTACTGTGTCCAGGGGACACAAAGCGTGACATTCCAACCATAGCACCGCCTGGAGTTTGCTAAACGGCATTGGCACTTGGATTGGGACCGGTGCTATTGTCATATGACACGAAAATAGAGGTATTTGGCCACGCATAACAGCGGTTGGTTTGGCCTTCGAAAGAACAATGCAGGAAATACCTCATCCCTACTGTAAAATATGGTGGTGGATCTTTGATGTTATGGGGCTATTTTGCTTCCACTGGTCCTGGGGCCCTTGTTAAGGTCAACGGCATCATGAACTTTACCAAGTACCGGAACATTTTAGCCAAAAACCGGGTAGCCTCTGCCAGGAAGCTGAAACTTGGCCGCAAGTGGATCTTCCAGCAAGACAATAACCCCAAGCACACATCAAAATCCACAAAGAAATTGTTAATTGACCACGAAATCAACATTTTGCAATGGCCCAGTCTCCGGACTTGAACCCAATTGAAAACCTGTGGTTTGAATTGAAGAGGGCAGTCCATAAGCGCAGATGAAGGATATCAAGGTTCTGAAAAGATGGAGGAATGGTCTAAGTGTTTTCCAATCTCATTAAACATTTTAGAAAAAGGCGCAGTTTTGAAAACAGGGGTACCAATCATTTTGACCCCTATCTTTTTGAGAATTGTTTTTATTACTTGTTAAGCAAAATATATTTCTCTGAGTAATTGTATTAGTATAAAAGAATAAGAATGTAAAAAATGTTTTGCATACAATACAGTTCAGTATTTGTATTATTTATTTTATACAGTCTTTTTTGCTCATCTTTATTAAGGATCCAATAATTCCAGACCCCACTGTATATGCAAAAAACACATTTCCAATTCACACGTGTATGAATACACACTTGGACATGTGTGAAATAGGACAAATATAAGCACCCACCAAGTTATTATTATTACACACACCAGACCCGACTGTGTTCAACTTGAAGTATAGCCCGAGGGCTGAATCGTGACTTGGAAAATGCTCAGCGTAACTCAAACTTTCACACAAATCCTCAGTTGACATCGATTCATGATTTATACGAAAGTTGGAGTTACCCACGCATACATCAAGTCCAGGTGTCAGGCTAAGTGCGTGCTGGTTTGCGCTGCAGCCCAGCTGTCATTCACAGAAAACTCTGTTAGATGTATTCTACCTAAATGAATGCCAATGGAGTCCTGTTGGGCACTTCTAATTGACCTCCCATAGAGTTTTTCTAGATACCTTCTCTCCTCCCAGACTGCAGCAGACAGTGGTGATGTTTTAAACACTGCACTCCACTGCTCACTGCTCCAGTCTGTTCCCAATAACCCTGGAACTAATCAAATACAAGTTTGGATTAATCAATTTGAGCAACTTTATGACAACAACCATGATTTAGTGATTCTAATACTGTGTGCACCTTGAAAGTTTGAGTCATTTATTTTGTGTCGTAAAGTCATCAACATCAATGCTCTCTCTTTCCATCACATGAAAATCGGTTCTGAGTACATTTGACACATCATTATTACAGGAGTCTCTTCCTCCTTTTGAATTATTTTTGTCTGCCTCTGAAAAGTGCTAGCAGGTTTCTCCGTTTTGTAAGCTGAGGAGGCTCTACACAAATATTGACCTGGATCCCAATTACCCTGACATTATGACGGCACGTGAGACACAAGCACACAACCACACACACAAGCACACAACCACACACACAACCACACAACCACACACAGTTTATCTTCTCCGAGGCCTGTGTTCCTGTATGTCTGTAAATGGAATGTGTTTATACTGTCTGTCTGCATGCCTCCTCAAACCAGATGTGTTTACTTACTATTACCCCAGGAGGTTGAAACATGAACTATTTGGAAGACAAAGTTTAGACAGTTGTGGTCAAGGACTTGTGAGCTAACTAATCCTTGTCAGGTCATTACATCCATCACTGTCCTCTCTCACTAATGTTACTACACTTAAATTGTGTAAATACACTCCAACTTCAGGCAGTTGAGATGGCATACTGACATCCAAATCAGACCATCCCCTTTAATATCAATACCAACCATCCCTAAACTCTATACTCCAATTCCTACCCTAAATACAGACTTCGCACCCTTTATAGTACTGTAACTCCCAGCCAGGCACACCCAGCCCTCAGTCTCTGAGACAGTGCTTAATGCCTATTCTAAACCCTCCCATTCAATCCCTCTCCCATTATTATTCCGGGGGCCCACCCTCTACTGTTGCCCATATTGGCCTTCTCATAGTCAGGCTCATAACAGCTCCTTAGAGGACATATTCTAGTGGTGGAATCTTCCATTCTGGCAACCGAACAATGAATTCCATTCAGCATGGCCGTTCCAACTGGTGGATGTGTGGTTTCGGGGGGATTCAGACTGAAAGGTTTCCCACAAACCCCTCTAATTAACCACGACCAGAGACTCAGCTGCTCGCTCCGTCCAGAAATGTGCTCCCCAAACCAGAAACGCTTCTGTTCCATCCAGCCTGCTCTGTGAAACCCTTCCATATTTCCACAGGCGGGCGGCGGGCAAATGTGCACTGTACCAGAGAGAGAGAGAGAGCTAATGGGAATGAAACTTGAAATTGGTCTATTTCCTCCAAATGACATGGTGAAGGTTGGGCCATCAAAGCCTGTATATGCTGAGGAGAGATGGGAGATGCTGTCTGTCACTCTGTCTTGAGGAGGGAGATAAATTCTCCCATGGTTATTCCATGGTGTGTGAGCTGAGACAGACGTTATTACTTTTCCTTTATACGGTTAATGTGTGCCCCAGGGCCAGAGCATTGCCGGCTCAATCGTCCACATGAGAGGAGAGGAGTGTGGGTAATTTACTGTGCATGGCTGGTGGCTCAGTGAGGCAATCTGGAGAGAGGAGAGGAGAGAAGGGAACCACACTCCATGGTCTCACTGCTCCTAATGGACCAACAGGCTGGGGTTGGGGGAAGGGAGGGATAGATTTTTAGAGCAGTCCATAAAGCATGGTGCCTCAGTACTGTTCTAACAACGGCAAACATAGGTATCATTAGGCTGTTATTAGGGGGTAATTTACCGGTGGGGTAAAACCACACCTACAGTCCTAAAGGAAAGTCTCTCCCTGGTGAGAGTGCTCTGCTTTTACCCAGTTAGCTGCAAGAGCTGGAGGAACTGTGTGTGTGCCTGCATGTATGTATCTGTGTGTCTGTCTTCCCCCTTCTTAGTTTGGTCCCACACACACAGAACAGTTTGACCCACATTAGCTGAATTCCCTCGATGACAGCCTGAGATGTGTTTTCACCCTGTTCTCCCTGAGAGAATGTCATTTTCAAAGGGTGTGAAAACGCAACAAGCTCACATGAGTAGAGAGAAAAAAAATGTGGTTCAATTGAAGAGAGGAGACAGAGACAGACTTCACACTGTAACAGGAGGAAAGTGGAGAGCAGCACCTCTTATGGGTGAGGTAACAGAGGTTATAGTATTGAGTCTCACAGCATATGAAGAGGATAGGAACATTTTAATAACTCAGAAGTTGTGTTCGGTGTCCTGATTGACCCTATTAGACTGAACCCCCCCCCCCCCCCCCCCCCCCCCCCCCCCAATACCACAGTTATCCCCTGGTAGGGCAGAGGGTTAATGATTTGACTGCAGAGCTGAAGATTGCAGGTTCAATCTCACATATTCTTTAACCATGTTTCTTTTGAAAAACACTAAAAGAGAGGATGTCTTTATTTCTTCAGACTTATAAAGTCAGAAATTGACTAACTGTAGATAATATAACATTGTGTAAAAAATGTTATGTTCAACTTTTTTAAAACCTGATATAATTCCTACTTTGAGACGCTTGATATGGTTCCCCCTGGCTTATTTTTCATGATCTGACAAGCAAAAGTGATCCTAGATCAGCGCTCATAGTCTAAATATGGGCCCAGGGGTACGCAGCATATAAAGAGCATGGGTGAAGTGATGGTGAATAACCCAGTTACCAGTATTTCCCTGGGTTAGTTATGTCTAAGAAGGCTAAAAAGGAAGCATGGAATTCCTGATTGACCGTACTGCCAAAGCTATGTACTGAAAATATAAGATGTAAGAGAGAGAGCTTCCCTGGTGGTACAGAGAGTAAAAGACCTGGTTTAGGAATCAAACATTGCAGGTTCAAACCCCCTATTTGCAGATTGTCAGCATATGAAGTGCAAAAAAAGATGGTTGTGTTTGTATTATTAAATGCTGTTCATTAAATTAAAATGCCATGTGTCTCTATATCACCTTCAAATGCAAACTTGACATTAAATCTGGAGGAAAAACATATTGGGGATTTACCAATCTGCTTTCTTATGCTTTAAGGAGCTACACATTTGCATGCTGAGAATGTTGTGGTAATATTAGGTAAACTGAAATATAACATTTTTCTAAATATTATTGAAATGTTAAACCTAAAACAAATTAACGCTATGAACGTCATAAAAACTGACTTATTTGGAAATTGTGGAACATTGTGCAACATTGTGGGAATGTTCTGTGCAACCTATGTGAATATCACTAGAATATTCTTGCAACAACCAGACAACTCACATAACTTAATTAAATGTTCCGGGAATCATTAAAGAACTTAGACCAAGTGTTCTGTCAGCATTCTTACAACATTATAGAATGTCCTGTGTAACCTAACTTAAACGTTGTATGAATGTCATCACAACTGAACATATTTTGTGTTTTGGGAACCTATCTCTCATAATGTACCCACACTTTCCCACAACCTAATTACATGTTCTGGGAACCTTTAAAGAATTCAGAATGTCTGTTCTGTCAACATTCTTGCAACATCAAAGGAATGTTTTGTGCACCCTGATACAAACATTATCTGAATGTCAGCACAACCTGACAGTTTTAGTGTTTAGGTCCCTATCTCTTGTCATATCCCAACAATATTACCACAACCTAAAGAAATATTCTGGGAACCTTTAAAGAACATACGAAATATACAAATGCAAAACATTCTATAATCATCAGCACGACTGGACAGTTTTTGTGATGTGAGAACTTTTACCAGGACCTAACAAATGTTCTGGGGACTTTCAAAGAACCAATTTTGGTTTGCTGGGGAGTGTTGACCTTTTCAGAAAGTCAATGAGAGCCCAATCAGGTTTCTGCTGGTTTCACTATGTTCCCGTACTGTTTGGCTGGCCTTAATGAATAAATAAAGTACAAGTACCTGCATAGAACAGTGCTGCAGCAGTAAGTAAAGTCAGTATCAGTCTAGATGATCAGGTTTGTAATAATTTCATTCCAGTGTACATGTGCTGTACAGTATTGTATAGTAAAGCATGTACGGGTCATACGGTATAGAGCATGTGGTTCTTTACCCATCAGACTCAACTGATGAGATCAGTTTCCCCTCTGAGAGTAAAGATAGCTGCATTTCTGCACCCCCTGTGTTTACATTTTCAATTACTGTCTTATTGGCATCTGACAAGCCAACACATTTTTACCAATCTATCTAGATGGCCTCTCCCATTCCCAATCCCAATTCTTAATCCAATCCAGAGGGGGAATTCCTGGATCCTGTTGTGGAATCAAACATCTCTCCACAATAATTACATACACATGTCAGGGAGGTTTTATGGTCCAGAAGTTTTGCAAAGTGTTTTTGGAAGTGGGAATGTGGGAATTTAGTTTCCCGCCAAGTGTGTCGTCTGTCCTATGCAGATGAAGTGATTAGACAGCTTGAGCAAGGCCATACACACATTCCATTAGCGCGTGACGCTCGTTCAGTTCGTAGTGAGCAGTCCAACATTTGGAGTGTTATCTTTGTTAATGTCCTCCATCATGTCAATGTCAATGTGACATTAGTGTTAAGCCTTTGTCGATGTGACATTAGTGTTAAGCCTTTGTCGACGTGACATTAGTGTTAAGCCTTTGTCGACGTGACATTAGTGTTAAGCCTTTGTCTACGTGACATTAGTGTTAAGCCTTTGTCGACGTGACATTAGTGTTAAGCCTTTGTCTACGTGACATTAGTGTTAAGCCTTTGTCTACGTGACATTAGTGTTAAGCCTTTGTCGACGTGACATTAGTGTTAAGCCTTTGTCGACGTGACATTAGTGTGAAGCCTTTGTCGACGTGACATTAGTGTTAAGCCTTTGTCAATGTGACATTAGTGTTACGCCTTTGTGGACGTGTTTGGATCTTTCTTTGTGGAATTGTAATGGTGGTTGTTTTGGTGCTTTGACATTGGTGGGTTGTGCTGTGTATGTGAGGCAGGGTTTTTTAAAGAGGGTGTTTGCCATTTGCTTTGTGACGGTGCTAGTTATGCCTCTTGAGTCTTCACTGTGGAAGTTGGCTGGCACAGTCACATTTTCAATTGTCTGTGTGTTTTCTTGCAAACTTGTGTTTCTTTATTTTCCATTTCTTTGTTCAAGGGTTGTCCAGAACTTTAAAACAGCAGCCTTGTCCAAAGTTGATTTATAATCCTTTACAAGCACAGATAGC